>NC_084461.1:36710000-37335000 GCF_027409185.1 Cynocephalus volans | reverse complement strand
ACAATAGGAAGGCTATGTCACCTCTTCCTGCAATTGCTCTTAATGATTGCTCTGCATTTTCCATTGACAGCTGCTTTGCATTGACTCTCAGTGATTAGCTACAACATGTGTCTGCACAATAAGATACAAACACATTTATTGAAGCACTTAAACAAAAGAGCAAAGTTTGACTTCCCAAGATGTGCCAACCTAGGCAATTAGCTAACACAAGTTCAGAATCACAAGACCTCTTCTTATCTTGAGAAGCCCTCGATAGAACCTGCTATCTTCCTAAACATGCTATTCTTTAATGTGAAGAGTTCCTTATCAAAGCAGGGAAAAAGAATGCATTTTACCAAAAAGTATAATGCATAGTCCAATGTTTCACCTGTTTTCATCAATTTAGCCATAGAGATGTTAATCGCTCACCCAAGCCTAAATTAAAAATCCAGGCTCTCAAATAACAGCTGAACACTCAGAGAGCAGGCATTCATTCATTTAAACATTGAATTAATATTTTAATTGAGCAACAGTATTGTCCAGGTGTGCTCCTATATCCTTTAGATACAGAGACAGACAAGCTATAAACATACTTGTTCTCCTAGAAGGAGCTTACATTATAGCAGAGAAAGCTAAAACTAATTATTACACACATAATTATATAACACACATGTAATCAGACATACAAGTAAAGCAATGAGCTGTGGGTGAGTGTGCACACAAAAGAAGTGACTGACTTCATCTAGAAGGTATAGCAGGCTCCTGGAAGAAGTGGTGCTTTAAAGAAGATATAACAACCACAATTATTTGAAGTTGATACGACAAGCAAACAGAAAGGACATTGTTGGGGGGGAGGGGGGAGGGAGAAGGGAGGGAGGTTTTGGTGATGGGGAGCAATAATCAGCTACAATGTATATCGACAAAATAAAATTTAAAAAAAATAAAATAAAATAAAAATAAATGAATTCTAAAGAATAAGTAGGTGCTGGCCAGGTGAAGAGAAGGAAGGCCAGGGAGAGCATAGGAAACAGCATAAATTGAAGCATGAAATGCTAAAATATCAGAAAGAATTCTAGGGAGGCCCATGAAGATAGAGGCAGCAGGAGCTTGAGATGAAGCTAAAGATGTTGTACAAGGTCGTGTGGGCCATGAGAAGCATTTTGGATTTTATTTTAAAGGCAACCAGATACCATGAAAGGATTTTAAATGAGAGGAGAGTAATCATATTTGTTTGTTAAAAAGATTTCCTTGGATGCTGTATGAAGAATAATTGGAGGAAGCAAATAGAAGGATTTTTCAAGAATTCAGGAGAGGCACAATCATGGTTTGGACTAGAATAATGGCAATGGTGGTGGAGAAGAGTGGATGGATTTGAAAACACAGGATTTAGTGTTTTACTGGATGTGGGGGTCAAGAAGAAAAGGGATTCAAGATTACTTCCAAGTTCCTAACTTGAGAAAATAAAAAAAATTCTGCTATTATGAAAATGGAAATGATTCTAGAATGCACACATTTGGAAAGGTAGATCATTGGATCAAACTCTGGACATAATGAATTTTAGATATTTGTGGGATGGGGGAGCTCCTGAGTAGGCAACTGGGTGAACTGGCTGAAGACACAAATTGAAGAATAGGTGAAAACCTCCAGATATATTTAGGAACAGAGTCTGGGCTGAAACAAAACTCTCTCTCTCAATTACTAAAGTTGTATGAAATGATGGCAGCATGACAAAGACATGACCAAAGAAGATATCATTATGGATCTCCAGTATGACAAATAGTCTCCTCCTATGTGGGCTCTGAGGTTAGCTGGCCTAACTACCCTAGTCCTCCATCACCGACATGGCTTCCCTGTGTTTCATTCTTACAGGGATAAGATTTGAGACATTAACAAATGAACATAAGATGAGAAAGCAACACTTCCAAGAACTTTGTTGCCTTGAGAAATGATAAAGCCTGAAATTTTAAGTATGAAAGGACATATTGATAGGTGAAAATGTCAAAATGTAGATTAAACAGAAACCAGAAGCCAATATCTAGGAAGAAAACATAGTTCATCAAATATAAATTCTTAACACTGACCAAGATAGTATATAGGTTATTTTTAAAAAACTGCTGCACGTCACACTTGTAAGTAATCAAAGGCAATAATGCATCGATGAAAGATATTAAATTATTGGACAGTACAAGTAAAAAATATATCAAGATACACTCAAGTGTATGGTATAGGTTATTTGTTTAATCAAGAAACACTTATTGATGAGTCATCATTTGACAGATTCTGTATTGGGTTCTGGGGATTTACAGATGAATAAAATATTCATTTCTTTTATTGTGTAAAGTCACGTTTTAGTGAAGAAAACAAATGTGCATCAGGCAGCTACAAAGCATAAGTGCTAGAGACAAATGTATTTCCATGGAAATTTGTACAGAGGATCAATCCAACTGGTTGGGGGTGATGACGTTTGAGTTTGATATTAAAGAGTTAATATGTAAAATTGAAAACAGTAGAATGTTCTCCAAGCATAAGTTGTAGGACGGCAAAATAATGAAAGGTTGTGGTGGGCTTAGAGGCTGTTATACAGGTGTAAGGTGGGAATTGCTGGGAGAAGAGTCCAGAGTGGTGGGCTGTGGTTTTGTGTAGTATGCCATGGATTTTATCCTGCAGATAATGGGAGAGTATCTAATCTGTTTCTAAGAGGACAGTGAACCATGTTCCAGCATGAGACCTAGGGTGGGATGCTGGTTGAGCAGAATGATTACCTAAGCAGTCATAGGGCTAGGGCAAACCATGTTCAAAAGAGAACACAATCGCTCAACATTAAGAAAGCCAAATCTGTCAAATATGAGGGGTGGGCACTACAGATAAAGTTAAGAGTATAGCAGGACAAGTGGCTGCAGGAATGGGTGGATAACAAAAGCAAGGGTAGAGTAAAATCAAGGGCCCTAAAGTGTAGAAGACCGAACATATGTTTAACTGGCCTCTGGTTAGGACACAGATGAATTGGCATGGTTAAAAGACATGGAGGCTGGGAGCTCTCACATAAGGAAACAGTGATAGTTGTTAAGCAAGAGGCTAACATAATCAGAATGGTCTTTGGAATAATTGCAACTGGGGTGTGGTGAAAGATGGAGAGAACAGGGGTCAAGAGGGCATCTTCTGTGAAGTACAAGAGAGAGAGAGAGAGAGAGAGGGCTGATGACGGTCCCATCTAGGGCAAAGCCCATGGATTGAATTAGTCTGATTAGGAAAAGAAATGATAACATAATGCCAGAGAGGTCAGGCAAGACTTCTTCAGGGTCACTTGCAGGACAAGTAGAAATTTGCTTGATAGTGAAGAATGGAGAAGAGACTCCATGTTGGAGGGAAGGGCAGCAGAACGTTTTATAGAATAGTAGATTTGGCTGGCCTGTGGCTCACTTGGGAGAGTGTGGTGCTGATAACACCAAGTCAAGGGTTGAGATCCCCTTACCGGTCATCTTTAAAAAAAAAAAAAAATAGAATAGTAGATTTGGCAGAATCCCGAGCCTGACACCATCTGACATTTTTATATTCATATCTGGTTCCTGGTATAAGTTCTATCTTCTGGAAAGAATTTGTAAGTGGGACTCAGCAACATATGGGTTACTATCACAAGTCCAGTGGCTTCCTGTGTCAGTCACCTCTAGAAGTTTCAGGACATGCCATGGTTGAAAATCAATATAGTAAGATCTAGTCTTCAGGTTAGAGATTGTATAGGAGTCTACTAAGGAATTTCCAAAGGTCCTCAAAAGTCCGTTCCCACCATATACATTGAAGACAAACCCTTCTCAAATGTGGCTGACCCTTTACACAGGATTATGCACCATGACCATGATGTAGTGGAAAAAGCTTGAACTTTGAACACCCATTTGCTAAATTATTGATGAAAATTACCTTGCAATATGAAAAGGTAGCTGTTTGTCAAAGGAAAAAATGATATGGCTTAAGTATCTGTACATTGAGCTGCAATAGCTTCAACTGAGATATCCTGCAGACTGGTCACTGCTTTTTAAAGATTCTATTGACGTCAGATGGTGTCTAGTGCAACCAGCTATTTTTATATATCAATTGAAAATGCACTAGCTATCTGTGCTCTGAATTAGATCACAAAGTAGCAATGAAATGCATGCCTCAGCCATAAGGTATATGAACAGGCACTTCTGGGTTATGTTAGAGAGAATATGAGTTTTTCTCAATCTTCCCTGGAGCAATGGTTGCTGTTGTGAATTGTACGAAACACTGGTACTTTTTCTTGCATTGTTTGTAAGGATAAAAGAAAGGGAATATTTTACTTTGCTGATCTGAGAGTAAGCACCAGAAATCTGGGCACAGAACACAGAGTAAGCCAGTAAGAGCAGCAGAATTATCAATGCCAGACAAGGAAAGGAATGAGCATAAGATCATTGATGCCCATCTGTCAATCTTAACGTTGATTCCCTCGATGAAAAGAAAAGTGGATGATGAGGTTCTGAGCTAAGAGATCATCTGGGTCCCAGGATGATCTGAGGGGCACCTTCTGTGACTTTCAAGGCTATGGTTTCTACGGGATTACTCTAACTGAATATATTCTGATGTCGATATTACTGAAAATGCCTCCTGATGTTACCAGATAAGGATCCCTGGCCAGAAAACCTTATGTGTAAGCACACAGCAGCATCACAACAATTACTGGTATCCTAAGCAGAATCCCCAGTGCAGCACTGAATATATTTTCATCAGCCTTCATATTTTGATTAGAAACAAAGCAAACAAATGATTAACAAACATCACATGATAAATATTCCAGAAGATTGTCTTAACCATGATGACAAAGGTCATATAGTGGACCCTACATAAAATCAATGTCTTTTACATATAATTTTGTTTGTTGCACAAGGAAGAAATGCATTATTTCATAAAATTTGGGGGTGAGATGGGGAGGAATAAACGTTCAAATTCAAAACGATCAACTTTTTTTGACTCTGTTGTTTTCTCAGATGAGTACATACATTCCAGTAAAACCCTTTGTTTGCTGGGCTGTATTATATGATTGCGTTTTACCAATTCTGAATTTTAAATTGCAGACGATCATATCAGCTCCCAAATGTCAGACATCGTGATGAATTGGCTTTTCAACTTTTCAAGCCATTTGCTTTCCTTGCTTCCAAAATGTCAAATGCAAAAGGCTCCTGATAACAAAGCTCTGCAAAGCACGTCATTTTTTCAGCAGTCATACTACTTAAGTTTGTTTCATATATAAAAGCCTATGTTCTTTGCTTGATATTTGATTATCAGATTGGCTGATTTTTAATTTATAAATTAATTAGTAAAATTCAAACCCCCAAATATAACATATTTGAAATAATTGGTTTAGCCACCTCTAAAGTGCTAAAATTTGTTTTTAAAATGTCAATTAAATGTTTAATTAATCTCTTGTTTTTAATTTATCTTTTCTTTCAGATACACAGACACTTATTTACCCTTTGAGAAAGCAAAAGTAGAGCAGCTAAAAATAAGAATTTCAAGGCTCATGAACTTTTCTACATTAATATCTTAATCTAGCAAAACTGACATAAGAATTGCCACCTTAGGTTTTATGAAATACATAATACACAGACACACACACACACACACACACATATATATATATCTCACCTATTTAAACAAACACACATTCAAGATTAGAAACTTCTCAGGCCCCCTAAATAATTATGAAATGTTGCCAAAGAGTAGTATTAAAAACTGGACTGTTATTTCTCCTTTTTTCTATTTTAATCCAAGCTTAAATAAAAATATTTACTGTTGAAAAGTACAGAAATTAAACCATAGATTTTCTGATGGGTTGATTTAGTTATAAACGTATTCATTTGGTGACTCATCAACACATAATTATAGAGTATCACCCATGTTCTAAGCACTACAGTAGTAGGAAATACAAGGATAAATAAAACACAGTTTCTGGCCTTGAGGAGTTAGAATTTAAGGGATGAACAGGTTATGTCATAGCCATAGATAACAAGAACTCAATAGATCAAGACTACTTACTTCTTTATGGACATAACTTTGAAATTAAGTTTTTGAAGTTCTGAACATGAATATCACACAATAGCTCTTAAAAAATTTCCCTAAACTACAATCTAGCAAAGCTCTAAAGGATAGCCCTCCTTCGCTCAGGTCACATGGCCATTCAGCTTCTACCCTCTTATTAACTTATGCTTCCTCTATTTTAATGTGTGTTCAATAACATGAGGCAGGGCACAGTACCCTTATATATTCCATAATACAAACAAATACAGATATCAAACAGTGACCCTCATCTAAACAGTTGTACGTAGCTCCATTTTCAGCACATTATTTTTCTACTTTCTTTTTTGTCTCTCAGGAAAATGAACTAGCATTTTGGCCAATTTTGATGGTCCAAAGCTTGTATCAGGGGAAGCACGTAACTTGAATATCTTAATTGATAAATGAAAACGTCAACAAAAAGACTCAAAAACCCTTTCTCCATATTCACAAAGGAAGAAAAATAAATACAGTCGTATTACATAGGCATAAAGTATCTCCAGAAGAATACACAAGAAACTGGTAACATCAGTTGCCTCGGGGATTGGAATTGAGTGGCTTAGAGGCAATAACTGTAGGAACATTTTCACTGTATATCTCTGTGAGCCTTGCAAACACTGAAACAGATATATATTACCTATTTAAGCACACACACACACACACACACACACACACACACACACATGCGCACGCACACACACACATTCAAGATCAGAAACTTCTCAAGCCCTCTAAACAGTATAGCCACCCTTAATGTCAAGTCCCTCCATTGATCTAGCTCTTTTCTGAACCAGAGGTCCTGAAATTCTCAATTATTTCCCCTCCCCAGTCAAGCCAGTATGCTCTTTCTCATGCCATCTCCTTTCACTGCCCATCTTTTTCAACATGTAAGATGCTTACGATCTCCAGCTTCCCATTAATTTGTCCCACCCAGACCGGACCTCTCTTTCCTTTACACTCAAGGTAGTTCAAATGATCTGGAAAGTCGCCTTTGTAAGCCAAGTCAAGGGAACACTATTTTTGAGAACCTGCAGGTGGTATATGAACAGTGACTTCCCCCACCCTTTATTCCTCCCCCTGCCTTCCATGTAGAAATAAATTGCTTTTATAGAATCCATTAAAATTCAAGTGGGTATTTGAAATATGTATGTAACTTTACCAATCCTGATCTAGCTCTCTTCATGCTGACCTATGATCTAAGGTAAGGCCACAGATCTGTGAGCCTCTCATGTGCAAGGGTGTCTTAAAAATACATATCACCGTGAGTGTGAAGGGGGTCAGCCTCTCTCACCTGTTTCCAGGATTTCAGTAAGGAAGGAGGCTTTCTTCTTCCTGGTTAAGGATTTCTCAAACCTACATAATTTATTCCCCATCCCAGACATCCAGCGAGTTACCTAAAAAGTTTTTTTTCCTCCTTCTTACATTAAGAAAAAAGTAGCTACTTTTTTCTGCCTTCATTTCCTTTTATAGAGAATCCCACTACCTTTGCCTGATTGACTCTGGGGACTATTACATTTAAAATGGCATTTTAAATGAAACATTAGTCATAAATATCAGGAAAGAGCTGCCTTTCTTTTTAAGTGATACTCTATTTTGAGTGAATGCCAGAGATAGTGAATCTAGAATATGGGATAAAGTCTATTATAATAATCTTCAAAAAATAGAAAATATTGCTGCTTAATAGGATTTATGAATGTATCATTTTTATAGATCTCATTCACAAAGAAAACAAATTAACTTGTTGCTTTCCTTTTAAAGAGCACTGGGAGGTATTTTTTTTTTTATCAGAATTTAGTCTGCTTCTAGAAAATTAGGGACAAAGTAACTGTATCACTAAACTGGATCTGGTATATTTAATTTTTAAACCTCTTAAGAGAAGATTTAGTAGGGAGTTTATATACAATGGCTTTAACCATTATTTACACTATGTTTTGTGTATTTCATATCTTGTCTCTCCAAATATACTACGTGCTCTTTGAGGAAGGGAGTAAATCTTTTTAATTCACAGCATCTGTCTCAGTGTCTAACATATAATAAATCTTAGGGAAATAATTGTTAAATAACTTGAGAAACTACAGAGAGGCAGCAATACGTGGCCTGGAGGAGAACCATTAGGCCCATATGAATAAGGCACTTTCAGTTAAGGATTAGTATCATTAAAAGTGAAATCAACTGAGTGTAAAAAATAATTTAAAAAGACTTGCTTTATTTACAGAGGAAAATATCAAATCTACAGACCTTAAAAAATGAAAATAGTCATTTATTAAATATGTGTAATAAATTCTAAGGCAAAGTAAACTACTCAAATCATAATCAATTAAAGCAAGGGATCTAAAGAGGCAGAAGAATAAAAAGGTTAGATGAGAAGGGGAAATAAAGGAGGGCAGGTTAAAGGAGCAAATTAATGAAGGGAGTAACAGGTGGGGTGTGCAGGGCAGAAGGGAAGATAGAAAGGGGTAGAGGCTTCCCAGATGCTGACTAGATGTACATTTGTATTGTTCATTTGGGTTGTGGAGATCAGAGTAAATTATCATTGATCAGCTTAGTCAGCTATTTGACATTTTAAAAGATAGTTATGGGCAGGCCCTGTGGCTCACTCGGGAGAGTGCGGCACTGGTAGTGCCAAGGCCGTGGGTTCGGATCCTATATAGGGATGGCCGGTGGGCTCACTGGCTGAGCATGGTGCGGACCACACCGTGCAAGGGTTGTGATCCCCTTACTGGTCAGAAAAAAAAAAAAAAAGAAGATAGTTACTACCTTTCCTTCCTGCTGAATGAGTTAGTTGACCACTGCTCAATACTCAACTGCTTGACTTGTCAGTGGTTAGCTGCTGCATTCCGCTACCAAATTACAGTAACACAGAACCAGCAGTCCAGTGTCCCTATGAAATCACCTCAAGAACTGACCGATGCCGAGAACTAGCTGGCCATTATCCCTGACTTAGTCTCATTCTGCAAATTCAGATTCGTGTTAAAACTATTATGCACCAGAACAATAGAAAAACTCAACCTTTTCTTCTCAATGGGAAAAGCAGTATCAATTAAGGTTGCTTAGTAACATGACTACCACGTACTTCTTTGAAGGCGTAGTGATTTGTCTTTTACATTCATCATCCCACTTCATCCTCCCAAGGGCTTTCGTTTTCACTGCTACAATCCCAAAGTCAGAGCATAGGTCAAAGAGAGCCTGATGGAGGTATGGCATCCATAACTTCTGCCCTGTTTGATCATAACTTCTGTCAAGCTGAGTAGGTCGATGCACCCTGAACATGCAAAGGGGTAAGAGTCAAAGAGAACTTCATTATGCTATAGCTGAGAGCAGAAAAGTCAGCGAGGCTGTTTGGGGCTGAGAAAGGATTAGCAGAAGTAGAAATGGGAATGAAGCTACCAAGAAAATCTCCCCAGTGATGTTGTGGCTAAGGGACTTTTCATCCCAAAGAAGCCTACTGTTTAATTTAAATTTGTTCATGTGTATGAGTCGACTTCTCTACTCTGATGTATTTCTGGAAAGTCTTTGGTCCACACAAAATTACCTTGCATGAGAGTTTTCTGGCTTTGTTTTTTTTGGTTTGCATTTGTTTGTGTGTGTGTGTGTGTGTGTGTGTGTGTGTGTGGGTGTGTGTGTGGGTGTGTGTGTGGGTGTGTGTAAAATAAGAAAAATATCCAAGTCCCACCTCAGGGATGACACAGTATGGAAGAGGAAAAACATGAGCAAGTGGATCCATCAAAACAGAGCCAACTGGTGGAAACAGGTGTCAACAGCCAGAGGCAAACATGAGAACACAAGTCCGTCTGAAGCACATGGAAATCTTGGAAGGGGCTCTGGTCTTCCACAGTCCAGGGAATGGGGCTGAGATCAATACTCTTTAGATCTAAAGGGCTCAGGAGAACTCCTAAGGTCTGGATTACGTATTTACTCTGACAAAGCTCTTTCCTTACAATTAATTTATCACAGAAACCACAGGCAAAAGTTTTGTGTGTCTATCGCCTGTTAGAAGGCGAAAGGAATATAGGACCATGCATCAATTCAATCTCCTGAATAAGGACTAGATTTATGGGCTGGCTGGTTAGATCATTTGGTTGGAGTGTGGTGTTGGTAACACTGAGGTCAAGGGTTTGGATCACCATATTGGTCAGTTGCCAAAAGAAAAACCCTTTGAGCTTGGTGATACAAGGTACTGCTATAACCAACTGCACTAACTGGCCAGCCTGGAATTTCATTTTTTAAAAGTAGGTTGGTCCCTAGAGAAACAAACTAGAGCTAATATGTTAAACATGTAAATATTCCTTGGAGCTTCAGCATTCACTTTTCTTGGAGAAAGTCACGAGACTTGAGCTATGGTAACATAGATGCACCAATATTTTTAGACACAGAACTTTTTCCTCTTGCTTCAGATAACACATTTCTATAAAAGCTATATTTGAATTTTCTGTAAAACAGTCACTGAAGAAATTGTCTGTTTTGTTATTCCCTATTTGTGAAAGAGACTGCTAGGTGCCTATCAAACATTTTTAGTGGTATACATTTCTACCCAGAAAAAGACTACATTTCCCAGCCAACCCCCTACACCCTTACATAGTGTGGCCATGTAACTAAATTCTAGACAATAAAATAGATGAAGAAGTGTTGCATAAGGGTCCTGGAAAGTTTTCTTAAATGGTAAGGGAGAAATAATTTTTGGAGTTTCTTCCTGTTTGCTGCAGCATGAAACTCAGATGTGACAGCTGGAGTTCCAGCAGCCATCTTAGACTACAAGATACTTTGGGGATAAAGCCACAAATCCTGATGATGATGCATCAGAAAATAGGAACCTGGGTCTTTGATGACACCATGAAGATTTCTCAAGCAATCTTTTACATGAGAGAGAAATAGCTAATTTGTTTAAACCATTTTTCTTTGGGATTTTCTGTTACATGCAGCAAATTTAACATGTTTGTCTCCTATATAAGGATATGTATTATAAGTTTCTTGTAGATTTTAGTACCAGGAAAGAGAACCTCTTCCCTAATAGGCCTACTTCATATCTCACTGTCTTTGGTTTTTTTTGGCTTTGTCTACTACGAAGACCAGAGTTAAATTTAGTGGTTGGTTGCAGTAATGATTCTTGTGCTAATCTGCAAGTATAATGTTTTCCATCCCTTACCTCTATCTCCAGCCTGACCCATTCACACATCTTCTGATAGTTTACTTCCATTTGATAATCCAGTTGCATTTTTATGAGTTTTGGAATCATGTTTTTAAAAAGTACAATCACAGTATTCTGTATGATTTACTGGTTAAGTGACCTACTAAATTTCAGAAAGGAAAAATACAGGAAAAGCAAACTGTGACTTCAATCACCGATATTTAAATCCTAAAATGATTTCATCTCCCTTAGCTGAATGATGTTTCCTTTCTGCCCACCAAACCAAACAAAGCCCAACAAGACTTACACATATTTACAAAAAAATTCCGATTATAAATAAATAAGTATAGTTCTTCTGCTGTTGCTTCCTTTGTATACACAGAACTCAGGAACCCAAGACATGGCTTTTTACAGGTACTAAATTGATTGGTGTTGGATAATAAATTTCCATCATAACAAGCAGGAAGAGGCAGAGCCGGGATCCAAACCCAGTCTATGTACATCCAAAGCCTCTGTTCTCTGTCCAGCACTGACTCTTCCACGCAGAAAATAATTATTTATAAAGCATAATTTCAAACAAAAACAAAAACAAACTAAAAAGATAATCTGCTATACAGCCACCATCTCCTTCTTTCTTCAAAAATTTTTTTTTTTAAATTAGAAGGATAGATAACAGAAATAAGCCTATGCGTATTCCACAGTTGCGCCTCTGCATCTGGTCTGAGATCCTGGCATCTTGAAACCACTGACCTCACATCCACACAAATCACCTCTTCCCTCTTCTCTTCCAGCTTCCTCCACGATAGCAGGAAACATCTCAGATCCACAGGGACTTGCTACAGGTAGAAATACATAGGAGAGAAGTGTGGGGCAATTTTCACCACATTATACAAATAAATGCAGAAAATAGAAACCTCATTTTTTCTAGAACATAGGTACAATTCTGATCCCTTTTGTGGATGTGTAAAGTTGTGCTCACAACAGATGATTTTGGTATATCTGCTGTCAATAGGAGGATAAACTTATATTACCTTCTGGCAATATTCTACTTAAACATGAACATTTTCTTAAGCAGATTATTCGGAAAACATAACTCCATAGAGCAATGTATGGGTATTTTTTCCCAAAGAAATATACCTGAAATAACTTTTTAAAAGCCTAGAATGTAAAAAGGTCATGCTAATTAAAACGTCAAAGGGATTCAGTAGGCTGGCGTGAATGGCCGTCTTTCATAAGACCTGGTCTCATCACTCAGCACCCAGGGCTTAAACACTGACTCCCTTTACATAGCAAAAATAAGGCACGAGTGTTTGTTAATCAGTTATTCTAATTAAGAAAACCTAATCTAATTATTCTAATTAGTTCCTATAAGGACTGCCAATTTCCAAGGAATTTCAATGTAATAAAATATATTAAACAACAAAAAAACCTCACTGTACATATATTTTTTCGAAATCCAGAAAGTATTTCAGAATTGCAGGTGGAGCATTTTGCACAACCCTGGAACATACTAAGTTCTTAATTTATGTGAAATCACTTTCTATATATATATATATATATTTTTTTTTTTTTTTGACCGGTAAGGGGATCGCAACCCTCAGCAGGTGTGGTCTGCACCACGCTCAGCCAGAGCTGCACTCTCCCGAGTGAGCCACGGGGCCAGCCCTCACTTTCTATATTATAACAGGATTTTTATGTTCAGACATGCCAGTAAATGAAGAGTATACATAATAGAGAAGTTATTATATTGAAAATTGGTTTTGATGTCATCTTCAAATGAGATTGGATGCAAAAAAAAAAAAATGTTATAATATGAAAGAGCCAGGCTGAGGAATAATTGACAAAGGCATGACTAGGTAGATCTATTTTTAAGGAACTTCTTTCAATAACATGACATCTGGATTCTACCTTAAAAAATCTTGAGCAATAAGCTACTTATAAAAAAACAGTAAATTAACAATATAAGGCAAAAAATAAAAGCAAAATCACAGGAACAGCCACAAATCTCTTTATTGGTCAGAGGCAGGAGAGGTTTCTTCTCAAAGCAAAGCTCACAGGTCAACTAGGAAGGTTAAATCATTCTACCTCACTGAAGCAAAAGCGTCTAGAAGTCAGTCTGTCCTCTGCCTCAGGTTCCAGGTCCTACTCCATCCTCAAATCCCACCTCACTCCCTTGCTCCTCTTACTGACCAAAACATACTAAATCTCCCAAGTTTACAATCCAGAACTCAGTGGATATCAGTAAGCCAAGACATATCTGAGACTAAATTTGCAGGCTAGTAGAGAGACTTGTGTGGCGGAATCAGGGATGGAGATTAACACACAGGAAGTTTATTAGGGAGTATTCCTAGGATCAACACCTGTGGGGAGGAAGAAGAAAGAAATATTAGACAGAGGGAGAATGTGGGCTTTTGTGTGTTTCAATCTCGGCCCCACAGGAAGCTCCAAATTTAGCTGGGAATCCTCAAGAATTATTCCAAGTTGGGTCAAGAGGCCCAGGCTGTTACTTCTCAAGTCAACAAGTCAGTGGAGCAAGCTGCCCTGAGAAAAGCGTGTGACCATAGGTGAGGTTGGCTTTCTTCAGCTGAGCAATCCTGAAAGGTGGACAGCAAGAATCAATCTTTCAGTGCTGGAGGGGAATCAGAGTGACAATGACCAGCAGTCCCACAGTTTACATATTTTTTCCACTTAAGTTTTCCAAAGTCAGGTGGTATTTTTAGAATTGATTTTACTTACTATATATACATACTCAATATATTGATGTCTCCTGATTAGCATTATAATTACCAATTTTAAGTAATAAATGTACCATAACTTTGTAGATGACAAAACTTGAAAGCATATCCTCTTTTTTTCAAACAGGATAGATCTCTCTTCTTTCTTGCCTGGCTGTTGTCAAGTAATTGACAGTTCACAAAAGGCTAACAGGGGTATAAACAATGCACAGATGTCTCCCTAATTTTCATTACTGTGTTCCTCTGGGAGGTGTTATGGAAATTACTCCTTTGCCAGAGTTTGCGGAGGAGGTTGATGATAATGGAAACGTACTCGTGTGCACAAGCAAAGAGCAGTCCTACTCTTCCTACTGGAGGAGATGATTGGAGTTGCTATGTCAAGATGCCACTCATCAATTGGACTTCTGGAAAATTGTTTCATAGAGAATTTAACTGGGACACAAAAGAAACCATTTGCATCACAGAGCAAGCAGAAATATAACAGCAGCTGGCTGAGTTTCTCACTTAATAACTTCTGTCGATTCACCAACAAATTTAGAGATAGAGCAATGAACACAACTGATACAGCTCGTTTTCATGGAGACTACAGAATAATGGAGTAAGGCAACATTTTAAACAAAAAAATACAATAAAATGCAAAGTGTCACAAAAGCATGAAGCAGCCTTCTAATTTAAACTAAGGGATTCTTACAGTTTTCCCAAAAAAGTGACATTTAACCTGAGACCTTATAAATGAGTGGGATTTATACTTTCGAAGAGGTCAGGGAAAAAGAATATAACCAAAGAGAATGGTATGTGCAGAGGTCTAGAGAAAAAAAGAGATAATGGGGTACTTGAGAAAATAATCAAAAGATCGTTGTATGTTCAAGAAATAGTAAGAAGGAAGGAGTGGAAGGTCAAGAAGTGAGGTGGAGGAACCAAATCATGAAGGACACTGTAAACCAAGCTAAAGAACTTGGACTTTACTGTGATGACATAGGAAAGTCATAGCAAGATTTAAAACATAGAAAAGATAGTACTATAATTTAATTGTATAAACAATGACTTTGGCAGCAGTGTGGAGAATAGACTGTAGAGAGGAGATGGGAGGGCAGAGAAAGACTGTGGGCAGAATCCAGGAAGGAGCAAAGGGATGATGATTGAGAAATGGACACGGAGAGAAATCGTTAGATTTAAGAGATATTTAGTGACTAGAATCATCAGGGCTTAATGATTAATTGGATCATAAGGGCAAAGGTAGGAGGAGTCAGGGAGCACTGTTGGGTCTCTGATTTGGGCAGTTTGGTGAGGATCAGTGCATTCACTGTGTCAGGGAAGTCTGGAAGGAGAGAAGATTCAGGGTGGCGCTAAAGAGTTTACTTTTGCACATTGAGGTTAACATACATTCGAGATATTAAAGGGGTAGAGTTTCCGTAGCAATTAGACTTTGCTTTGGGGGCTTTCTGGGCTGCAGATGTGCATTAACGCCATGTGAAAGAATAAGATTGCCCAGGGAATGTTTGAAGACCAAAAAGAGTAGGAGACTCAGGATAGAGCCATGAGGAAAATCAATGTTTTAGGGTTGGGTAGAGAACAAAAATTCACAGATACATCTAATATAGAGCATGAAAAGAGATAGGAACAAAACATGGAGAATTTTGGGGGGGCTGAAATTGTTAGCTGAGCACCAACCTGCTTGTTTTTCTTCCTAGACCGCATTTCCCAGCTTCCCAGGTAGTTAGGTGTTGCTAGAGTTTGTGAGCTCTGACTAATGGAATGTGAGCATCACTGATAAAGGCCACCTTCAAAGGTAATGCATAAAAATCTCCCACAAGAATTTGTCTTTTCTCCATCTAGTAGCTCTCTGTTGATGCCCAGAGGAAGCCAGAACCCTTCCTCATCCCCAGAAAGCACTATTGGACTTGCATGAGTGAGTAATACACTTTTCTTTTGTTAAGTCACCAAAATTTGGGCTTATGTAATGCAGCAGAAGCATTACCTTCACTTATACAGTGTGGAATCACAGAGGCCAAAAGAAGAAATTATTCCCAAAAGGAGGCGGTGTTCACCAATGTCAAAAGGCTACTGAGAAGTCAAGCAGGACTCTGAAAAGGGTCTCTTAGATAGAGCAACACATAAGTCCTGAGTGGCCTGCATGTATGAATATTTAATTCAGAAGTTTCCTTTCCTGAAACTGAAGATTTGGGGATAAACCTAAACCTATTTGTGATCTTGATAGAGGTGGTTGTTTTATGGCCATGTCTGCACTCATAAATCAATGCAACTATCTTGACAGACTTCGTGTATTGGTTGTTTTAAATGTCATTTTTCAGGTAAACAAGACTTCTGGGACTGGTTTCACAACTGGATTTTGATTTATTGACTTGGTCCTCAGTCTTCGACGGAACAAGTAGATTATTTGACTCTCTTGACTCAAATTGGATGAAGAAACAAAACCTATCCTATCTGTCAGAGAAAAACCTGGGATCTATAGTAGTCAATCAATGGCTGTTTTGCTTGGCAGCAACAACTACACCGATGGTGAATTTTCTGAATTTTTCTAAATCAGTGACTTAAACCTGAATAAAAACCTTAAGCCATAAGAACCTGGTTAAAAATGTAGAAGCCTAGATTCTCACATCCAAATATTTTAATTTAGTATAGGTCTGGGGCCCCAGAATTCATGTTTTTAACAAGCACTTCAGGTAATTCTGATAGATATGGCCCTTAGCCCATATTTTGCTCAACACCAATCTGCATCTACTGGAATGCTTTAAAATCTAAATTTGTTCTCAAAACAGGAGCTATAACTAACCCTCAGGCATTTGGCACCAAAAAAAAATTTTTTTAAATCCAAAAAGTATTATTTTTACAAAAGAATGGAAGGAAGAATTATAGAAGGCAATGTTATATTTTTTTCCTTATAAATTTACAAGTATTATTTTCCAATTTTTCATACATTCTCTCTTCACTACAAAATTTCAAATAAAATGGTAATTTAATAATGAAATTTTCTCTTCCAGAGCCCCAGAATATAATCAGTGGGTAATGTGGCAAGCTCTTGTAGTACTTTGTCGCATTATGAACTCATTATGGAAACAAGAATGGTTTTCACTAATCTTCAGTTTCACAGAAAGGCAGCTGACGATAATATCACCTACTACATTCTGCTGGGGCCTGAATCCTGTGCCATAGACAGCTCACACGCAGTGCCTGATTACCATTAAAATTTCATTTACTCTCATTAAATCAATTTCTGTATTACTGGCCAGTTATACAGACCAGTAATTTCATATATAGAAATTACTGAGTCTTCTAGAATCTTCTATACAAGGTTTATAGAGTCTCCATATTCCAAGCCTTGCCTGACTTTGTGCTGAACTAATCACAGTAATTAATCTAACTTGGGGGAAAAGGAAGGAAGGAAGGAAGGAAGGAAGGAAGGAAGGAAGGAAGGAAGGAAGGAAGGAAGGAAGGAAGGAAGGAAGGAAGGAAGGAAGGAAGGAAGGAAAGAAGGAAGGAAGGAAGGAAAGAAGGAAGGAAGGAAGACAGGCAGTTGCAGTTTATCAACTCCAAGTACCAGAATAGCAGTTTTAGTGATATAAGCCTGTGCAACGACTATAGTCCACCATACACAGCTTTGCTCCATATGCCACATCTATTGACAACTTGATTAAAAGCTTAAAAAGAGTTGCATGCACCTCGCTGAGTTAAAAAGGAAATTGGTCATGCATTTAACATGTGAGGCAAAGCTTGAAAACCAGTTGTAATCAAGTAAGGTCTTATGCTACCTTCTACATGATAGCTTCAGTCTAATGGAAAGTCACCTTTTAAAAATAGCCCTTCCACGGGTATAACTTAAAGAATAGCACTTCCTCCTCTCACCCCATCCAGATTCATATCCCCTTAAAACACTCATTCTTCTGCTGTTCATTTATTCTCTCCAGTCCTCCATTCCTTCATTTGTAAAAAGGAAATAACAATAGATCCAACCTCATCAACCCGTTCTGAGGATAAATGAGTTGATGTCTGTAAAAGGTTTAGAAAGAAAGCATTTAGTAAGTAATATAAAAATGTTTAAGAAAAATACTAGGCATAGGTATTTCTGCTATAACATTATATATATTCCTTCTCATAATTTGTAAAATCATATACTAAACATTACAGGGCTCATGGGCAAAACAGGGTTAAGAACAGATTTCTCAAAACATATGGCACTTTTCAACCAGGGCCCTGACAAAAGCAATAACAATTTCCTAAAGCTAAAACTGGCAGAGTTAAAGCTCTTCTGACCTTTGCCCCTAGAATCTGTCAATTTACCCTTTGATGTCTCAAATCCTGGAACTACAGCTTTCTCTTTGGAGATGCAGGTCTTTAAAAACAGTCTTTTTAATACAGACCAGTTATATCCAAAATAATGTGATTCAGGAGTTTATTCTTCTGCTGTTGTTTTAACATGAGAGTATGTCTTTCCAGGTTCTAACCTACACTTAGGTTTCCCCAGGTAGTTTAGCACCATGGACAGTACAGTGGGTCTTAGGGACATTAACCAGCCGCTTTCTTGAACTAAACAGAAGACATTTGGAGACCTTTCAGCTTAAAAAAAAAAAAGGAAAAGAAAAGAAAAAGAAATCTGTTGCTTTGCTTCCCACAGATTTGTCACCCCTTTACTCAAAGCCCATCTCTTCTGAGCAGCGAGATGCCCTGAAAAGGGATTAATCTCCCAGAACCAACCCTCAAAAGAAAGGTTAATTCCATTTGGGTAATTAACCATGAATTGGGGTTCTCTTCCTTCATTTATTCTCCAGACCAGGAAGTTCCAGGAAGAAACATAGGTGGGGTTTTTGCTAAGTACAGTTTAACAAGTTTAACAATAGAAGCTAGTAACATTCAGTAAGAAAAGCAAGGTGCCATTCTATAATGCAATTAAGTCAATCCACTAACAAAACTTGATTTTGGCAAACATTCTCTTCTTACAGCAATTTCCCAGTTTCTTTACATATCAATCAGTAACCTGTCAGTCTTTGAGCCAGTGACCTTCCTGTGTTACATTTCTTTACCTTACAACAGAGACTATATAGCCTGGGGAAAATTTCCTGTCCTTTGCAAGGTCAATATTTGAAACTGCAAGGTTTTGGAAAACCAGGCCATGTGAAGTACATTTGTTTTATGCATACTTCACAGAAATCTGCAATATTTAACTGTGGAAAATCTTACCCTTGATTGCTTCAAACCATGAACCCACTGGGAAAAATCATGTTTGGTTCAATCTATCTTCTATGTTATGCTGACATCATTCCCTTAATTACTAACTACATATGAGTCAATTTGCATTAAAAAAAAAATACATGTGGTAGAAGAAAAGACTATAGTTATAATTTTTTTAAAACCCAGAGGATTCTAAAATTGATAAACAGTGCTTTATGGGTTCAAACTACCCAAAATAGTCTTCTCAGAAGTGACTTGAGCCCAATTAAGGGCTAACAAACTGATCTGTTAGTGTGGAATAGTCTGGGCGCTGGCGCACCCTGGTGGTAAGCAAAAAGAGTTGGACTGGATGTATTCGGCTGACACCCTAACCAGGGAAGGCAGCTCTATTAAGTGCCTTTATATCTCAGTGATAACAAACACACACCTAAAACTCAACTCCGAACTTCTCAGAGGACACTCTTTTATTACTGCTGTTGTTTTCCTTCCTTTGGCTATTGCTCATCGCCCACTTTTCTCTTTCCTCATGTCTTCTTCTAAACTGCAGTAGAAAATAAGTAAACATTTCTGCTGTTGTTCTAAAGACAAAAACTGTTTTTCTAAAAGATTTTAGGCCTTGGACCCTTTGAGGGGAACTAATGGGAATGTGGTATGACAACAAGCAGCAGTTCTCAAACAGCTTGTGGACTCCCTTAAAGTCAACTCATGCTCCTACATCTATATGTCACACACAGTCTTCCTGCTCTTCAATATCGCCAGATGAAAGGCACACCAGGGACTGCTGTGGGTAAGGCATCAACTGCTGTGCCAACAAAAAGAAATAGTCTCATTATGCTTTAGGCATTTGTTTGGCTAGATGTGTGAGTACAACCTCAGGAACAGCACTGCATCCCAAGGGTAGAAAAATCACAATGTAAAACCTAGCTTACTTTGCTCCATCTTTGCATAGTCCCATGCTACACCAGGTTCTTTGGTCTTGCATCCAATCTTTTGATATATGAACAATAGGAAAACTAAGTGAGGATTTGCTGAGCTATTACTAGATAAAGTCAATGGAATGTTACCAGCATTAGTTGTGATCATTAATAAGAGAGAAAACAACAAACATCAGAAGAATGGAGAGCTCAACTCATTCCAGAAATTAGGAGAAATTGAATAAAGGAAAGGGAAGACCATCCCACCATAACACACTTAGAGAGAGGTGGCCTGTTTGAGCATGTTTGAAGTTCCTCATCCTCGCAGCCACTTCCCATGGCCTCAGTAACAATTATGTCGTTCACCTTACTTCACAGACACTCCGTGTAGACTCAGAACTCCTAATAATAGTGTCTCAACTCTGGCCACAAATCCCCTGAGAAGCATTCTTTCTAAAGCCAGTAATGATCATCAGATCCAACAGACAAATCCAAGTCCCCATCTGCTGATATCTCTGCTACATTTGGCTGATTGTCTAATTCCACACCCTCCTAGCGGAAATGGTCTTCTTCCCATGGCTTTTTTAATGGGTCTCTGTCTACTTCTCTCTCTCATTTTAACTCTGATTGCATGGTCCTTCATTTCCACACTTCTCAGCATGTCAGCTCCATGTTCCTACTCACAGACTCTGCAAGGCCTGTCTCATTTCTGCTACCCTGTGTCATTAGCTTCCTTGTAGCTTTGGCTTGTCATGAAGCCAGAACTTACCCTGTGTCTACATGACCATTTGATCCTGCGTACACTACTGTACAGCCAGGCATAGTCACTGACCATATCTTTCAAGGCAAATGTTTGAGATAGAGACTCTGCTTGGTGACAATCAAGACAAAAGATGGCCTGGTTGTGGGCCAGGGATTGTGGATGGCAGTGAGCATGCTACCCAATCAGTAGGCACTGCAGGGAGCATAGGGCAGAGGTTAATTGACTGTCAGTTCAGGGCATGAGAGTTCTTCACTCTGTGCTCCCAACCCATCTCCACCATAATCCATTATTTATTTCTCATTATCCCTTTGCCCTCCCCTTCAATCCTTTTCTATATCCACAATGGAAGTTTTGCTATTTTTGCTTTTTCATGCTTCTGCAGATGTCATTCTCTCTACCTGAAATGAACTCTGTCATTTCCTTGTCTGCAAAATTTATCTTTTAAGATCCAATTTCACCTTCTCTGGGATAACTTTCTCTGCTTTTTTAGGAACTGTTCCTCTTCTCTAAGTTCCTATTTACCTTCATATTTACTTGCATTTTAGTACTTATTGTACCTTGTGGACCCTGTTTGTCAATATATTTGTCTTCTCTCAGGGAATGCATGTTCCTAGAGGAGCATGTTTACCTCTTAGTCATTAAAGCCCCTTTGCCAGTGCCTGGGACTACCTTGAGAATGCAGTGGGGATTCAATCAATAAAAGTTTTCCATAAGAATCCATACATAAGTGAATGAGGGGTTTGAAGCAAAAATTCCTCCATGAAAATAGTAAATTGGGAATTAGGAAAAGGAGAAGAAAGACAATGACAGGACTCAGTCTGCATACGACAGTCACTCTCTCAGGATTCTTTCTACCAAACACACCTGTGCTAGGCAAATTTTTACTGCTTTAGTTGACTGGGCTATACTTACAGGAAAAGAAATTGATGACTGTAGCTTACATACCCCAAATCACATTAAAATGAACTTCTTTTCTATAAAATAAAGGAGTTAGCAGTAGCTTTCCTTAATGTTGGTATCCCAGGCAAAGTCTCAACACAGCAAAGCTTGAAATTTGTCAGCACTGTTAAATCTCTATAACTTGTATTCATCAGAGTTAAGAGTAGAAGGTCAGAAAAGATTTTGTTTATGAAAAATGTAAAATTATGTATTTTTCAAATAAGGAAGTGTTTCAGTTATTTATTGCTGCATAATAAACTATCCCGAAATGAAGTGGCCTGAAATAGCAACCTTTTATTATATCTCAAGATTTTATCTGCCACAAATTCAAGCATGGCTCAACTGTGTGATTCTTCTACTCCATGTGGCATCTACTGTGGTCACTTTGTGATGTCTGGCTACACAACGAGCTGCTCTGAAGGGTTCAAGACAGCTTTCTTCACATGCTTGGGGCCTGGGTGGGGATGTCTGGGCTCCTCTCAAGACCAAGGCAAAAGCTGCTCTACTCCTAACGATTAGGACCAGAACTGATGCAGTGTCACTCTTGCTGTCCCCTGTTGGTCAAAGCAGTGACAGGCTGAGCTAGATTTAAGGGTGTGGAGAAAAAGACTTCATCTCCAGATAGTGGAGTGGCATATGATACAGCAGACAAATAAAGGCAGCCATCTTGGGGACAGCCACCAGAGAAAATAATTTTATTACTTTTAGAAAGATTGAGGAATTTGATTCAGGTTGAAATCAATCAATGGATAGTTATTGGATTTTTATGTATGCCTTCCTCTTTGCTCAGTTCTATTTGGCCTGCTGTTAAGTCCTTAGAAGACCTGTTTTCATGAATAGATGCCATTGCTGATGATACTTTTTGAAAAAACAATCTCAATTTGGCCTTAAGAAAGAACTAGCCCTCCCTGGGTTGGGTCTCAGCAGAGGAAGATCCTCCACTCTAGCTACCTGTGTGACTGAGCAGTTTAGCAGGCCTTTTCAGGTTTCTGGTTTTTTATCTGCAAAATCTATTGAACTCATCTTTATTTAATACCTGCTCTATGTCTGTACTGACCTATGCATTGATGATACAAAGAAATGCAAGGCTGTTTATTCCCTCAACGAACTCTTGAGGAAAGGGGCATATTCACAAATAATCATGATGTACAGTGATGTGACAGTTGAACACTGATTGCTAAGGTCTCTTTCATGTCTAAAGTTATATGACTCTCTAAGTTCTAATTAACATAAATAATTTATATGTAAAGGTGTGTCTTTGAAGAACTTACTCCAGAATTTAAAATATGCATCTGGACAATTTGTTTACATTATTAATTTGTAATTAACTTCCTTTTAATCTGTTCTTACTGAGTCAGAAAGCTCTAAAACTGAAAGTGGCTAGGAAGGCATCCATTTCAATACCTGCTTTGATAGACAGGGAAACTGGGATAGAGAGGATAAGGGACTTGCTTACATCACACAGCTCATTATGGCAAAGCTGGACAGACCAGCATGTTTTGCATTTCACAAACGTGCTTGCCTGTAAAGACATTTTGGTCCAGTAACTCTTTCTCACTAGGGTGCTAGAATCCAGAGCCTTGTAAATTTTATTACGTTCTGTTTACCTTCTCCATAATTCTTGCGTTGTTTTGATGAAGATAACTTTAATCCCTCTACTTCCCAACTTTTGGAAACTATGTTGTGATATGTTGAAACATACTACTTTGACCACAGAGAAGGTCTCTAACTATGTACACACTAAGAAATACCACCATGAATTCTATTTCTATTTCCTCTGTAATTCCTAACTGGAGATTAGCTTAGAAAATACAGTTGTTCAGAAGTCCGAAAATTCCTCCATGAAACCACAGTATTATCCTTAGTTTTTATTACCCATAATCAGCAGGACATGTACTAAAGACAAGGCTTGTATATCCCTTTCTTTTCTTTCTTTGATGTGTCAGAAAGAAGCATAGATTGCCAGAATGTTGGCACTGAAAGGGATCTTAGAATAGTTCTAAGTCAATGTCCATGTTTTTCAGATGTGGAGGCTGAAGCCAAGGCATTAGCAATCTTTTCTAAGGTCCCAAAGACAGCTACCGTAGCTCAAATCAGAGTCCAACTTTTTGATATCCAGGTAGTGACCATGTCTAAATGAAAGAGCTTTGCTAGAGCATCTTAAGAAAATTGTGTTCTCATTTTGAATAAATGCAAGAATGCAATTAAAGTTATTCTCCTCTAAAGAGAAGATGTGCTAGTATTTGCTATATATCAGAGAAAAGCTTTCAAAACCCTCCTGCCCTCTCATTTACAGAGACATTGTCTTCTCAAGTGATTCAATTGGTCTATATGGATATGCCCTGGATAATATGTAAACATCCAATTTGTCCTAAGGAAAGTAAGACAGAGGGAAAGCAACTTTCATGTTTGACTCAATGATTTATTACTGATATCAGAATGGTTTGCTCTGAAATTTTCTTGTGTCATTCTTTTCTGCTCACAGATGGTTTCTTCAAATTTTTTCCAAATTAAGGAATTATTGATATTATGATTTAAGTATAAATGTTTGTGCAAACCAGATTTTCCTTTAACTTCAGTCAAGACTAAAGTGGACATGCTATAAACTAGAGCAGAAACTAGGGGGAGATAGCCACTCCTTGGAGGGGTTGTGAGAACTTTTGTGCTGATGGTGGTTATCAGTCTTCTTGCTATTTTTCTTCATTTGGTGCCAAGAGACCATTAAGTATTTCTGTCTAAGTCTTCTCTTGTTCACTTTTCTTTCTAAACATCTACTCCTTATCTTATTGTGGTCTTTCTCGTATTTTTTTTTTCTTGCAGGTATCAGTACAAATCTATCCAAAGACAAAACAATATAAGCATTTACATCATATAAGCAAATCATACGAGAAAAAGGGGTGACTATTTTACTTTTATTCTCTATGTAGTGATGTTACGTAGATATAGCCTGACCCCAACTGTACTTTGAGTTGAATAGAAAGGTTTTGGTTTTCTAAAAATAGGCTCCCAGTGAATAGAGCTGATCTCTTTTGACTTAATTATGAAGAAAACACCTACACCTTAAAAAAAAAAAATCCTGATTCTGACTCCCAGACAAAAATGCTATTGAATTAAATCTGACCACTGGGGCACGAACCTCAGAGCCTATCACTCATTCTTCTCAATGAGATTTGCTGATATTTTCCTCTGTTAATGGTGTAGCCTCAAGTCTCATCTTTAAGACAGCTTTTAAAAAATTAGAGAGTGAAAGCACAAAGCTAGTCTCAAGAACATAGGCACACAGAGGCCAGACCCATCCCTTTTGCAGGTTGAGAATTCTCTATTTAGTTGTGGCAGCAGGCCCAGTGAGAAGAAAGCCATTGATTAAATAAACAAAACATTGCCATCTGATCAGGGGAAGAAATATAGGTGGCAGCACTTAAGCCAACTCCTAACCCTTTCTAGGACAGAATTACACAAGTTCTAAGGAGCTGGTTTGGTTCAACCTACCGTGGACACTTTCTGAGAAAGAACTTCAGGGTATATGCTCCTGAATCGTTAAGTTCATCCTGCATTTTGGCTTTACCTTAGAGCCTAGAGTTTACTGTAACATCTTGGTTGCATCCTATTTTTCCAGAGTAGCATGAAGACATACTGAAAGACGGAACTACTCCAATGTCTAGGTTTTTGAGGGTACCTAACCTAACCTAACAATTCTCTTGGGCCTTTGCTTAGATGACTTTTCTTGCCAGCTTTCATACCTCCCTGGTGCCTGATGACCAGCCCAGGGAAGTTGGGACCAACTCACTATAGATCCTGTGTTCTATCAACTATACTTTTCATGGTGGAGACAGATGATGTGAACAGCCTTGATTGCTGTTCTTTCTTGATTATCTGGTCCCTAGCACAGCTGTGGTACCTCACTGGACTCTGGCCTAATGGTTTTTATGGAGTCAGATAATTATTCATGGGACTTATCTTCACTGAACACATGCTGGGGAGAAAAATAATAGCAGGATACAGGAAACAATATCTGCCTCAGATTCAAAATTGGATTCCAACTATTTTATCCCGGTTCATGTTATGAAAGGGAAATGAATAGTCTGCTTTTTGTTGCTAAACATGCTTTTCCTGAGCCCCTACCCCATAACTTCACAATCATACATCAGAAAAAGCAGGTGTTTCATGCTGTTTTCCAGTGATGGGAGGGATAATAGAACCATCTATATTGCCTCTGTTGGTTCTTGTTGAGACTGATGGCACGCATTTGTGCCATGATATTGAGGGAGGGGAGTCCAGTCTGTATTTGAGCTTATGTGCTCTGGCTCCAGATGAGATCTGTGAAAACATAAGAATGTTACCTAGAAGGTATAGGACCTCAATGAGCACTTTAACAGGTATGGGTAACATTAGGTGGCCTGAATCCAAAGCCATATAGAGAGGCAAGATTTTATGACAGAGGAGAAAACAAAGACAGATTTCTTAATAGTTAGATCTTTGTAGGTTGTAAAAAAAAAAAGACATTATTCACCCAGGAGCTGTCATGCAGGCTCTGAGTGTCTAGGCAATGTTTAGAAAGAAACAATTCAGAAGTCCAGGAGGAGGGGACCATAGGAAAGGTTGGGAGGAATGAAGGTGATGTGTGAGAAGACATGGCCACTGACAAATCTTGGCAGATGCTCACCCTTGATTTGAATTTGAACTTTGATGAAATCAGATGACCTTAAAGAGTAAACATTGTGCAGATAAGTTACTTGAAATTTGTAGATTTTTTTTAAAAGTCAAAAAATCTTAAAGGCAGCAAGTATCTTGCAGCCAATTTATCTGAAGTTTTGATCCATCCTTCTCATATGAAACAGTGGATTAAGGCCTATGAATTATCAGCACATGCTCACCTGTTCTATTGGTCACTGTCAGAATTGTCAGTACTTCCTGTGGTAAATGTTGGGTAGCCACCTCCATGAAATAGACTCCTGCTCCATGGTTTATTTTTCATTTTGGTCACTTTTCACCCTTGTTACTGACTTCATGCTTTAATCCAATCCCAATTACAAAAGCAAAGACAAAATACCACTGAGTTACATAGTCCAGCATTTCATATTGCAATAACTTTCTTCTTTAGGTTGGCAACAAAGAAAAGATGAAAACACTTTAGCCAAAATAAAAAATAAAACTAATTATTTGAATGCATGGTCCATGAGTAAATGATCAAGTACATAGAAGATCCCTCTGTCTGAAGAAATGTTTTTCAGGTAGTGGGTAAAACTGGTTTGTTCGGCAGCCTATACCTGTGTGTTGAATGTTCAAACTTAGTACCTAGCTAATTAAGTCTTTTCACGATATAATAAAGCTTCTTCTTAGAGTAATTCCAAACAGCAGTCACATGTGAAGTTCTGTCATAACCAAATGGGTCACAGCACACAGAAAAGTAAAATTTTTAATATTTAATTTCTCAATTTTCCTAAATCAAGGAATGCCTTCCAATTTTTACTAAGAATGGAAACACAAGAAAAGGTTCAATTTCACCCCAAAATTCGGAAATGAGTTATGTAGACTTTAGACTCTATCCACACACATGCACACACTCTTGAAAATGGTCTTTTAAATCATCCCAGAAGACATAAACTTCCTGCTCACAGTGCACAGCAGAGATCCTTGAAGAGAGCAAAGTAGTGGAAGCAGGAAACGGTAGCAAGATGTAGACTGGGAAGGCAGAATGGTCTCAGGTAGTGATTTCCTCCCTGATCTTCAGGCCACAGTGCAAACCTGAGCTCCTGCTCCATTTTACATTGCTTCAAGCAGCTTCAACCATCTTGTAGTGTGACTGTAGACTTTATAAATTTTGTTTGCTACAATTTTATTCCTCTTTATTTTGTGTTTATACTTTCTTTCTCCTCCCTGCCCATCTTAGTTCTTCAATTCCAGTTTTGTAAAACATACCTTAGGAAAAGTGGATTTTGAAAGGAAGGAAGGAAGGGAGGATAGAGAGAAAGAAAGAAAAAGAGAGGGGAAAAAAAAAGAATTTCCTTTCTCCCTTTTCATATATAGACAAGATTTTCTTTTTCTTTTGCTAGCAGTTTTTTCCCCCAAAGGAATGTGTCTTGCTTATTACAGTATTTAGTATATTTCATTTAATACAATGTTTTTTATTCAATTTCTGTGTATTCCAAAAACCTTTCAGAAACATACAGTTTGAAAAGTACATTGAAAGCAGAAAAAAATCACCAACTTCTGGTGTAGTGCCTTTGTTATTTAAAAAAAAAAAAGTCTCATTAAAAATGAAATGAGATGTTATTAATTTTGGATTGGTTAGTGACCATTAAACAATTTTAAACCTACTGTTTTTGCCAGTTGAAAATTTTAATTGTAAGATAGATTTTAAATATTTAGAAGCAACTCCAATTCAAGCCAACTTCTGAATTCAGGATTTTAAAACATTTAAGTGGAAAGTTTTTTTTCATGTTTAATTTGTATTTGTTTCCAAAAAAAGGCAACACCAAAAAATAAAAATAAACAGGAGGTGGAGGGGAGAAGATGAAACAGAACAACGCAGTGTGTTTCTATTTGCATTGCTAATTTCTTTTAAAGAGAAAACTTAAAAGTGTTGACATTTTTAATCAAGTCTATAGAATACAGGCATTTCTCCCTATAATATATTCAAGTCTCTCTTGGTTTTATATATCTTCAACTTAACATTTACTAAATTTTATTCTGAAACTGAGTTTTAAAAACTGGAACACTTTTGAAGAGAAATGCTTCTGCCTAGACATTTCAGTAATAATGAGATTCCTGATGAAAACCCATAATGAGGAATGTGAAACTAGTCACTCTCGGCTTGGCTACTGCTGTCCGGAAGTATCTGCTGGTATTAAGTGATACATAGATGGTTAAATTTTCCACTTTTTTCTTCTTCTTCTTTTTTTTTTTTAACTGGTGGGCATGCATGTGAGGTTTGTGTTTCTTCAAACAGCTGGTTAAAAAAAAAGATTTCCAAGTGAAAGTTTACTAAGGCAGTAGTTCAGTCTTATAGAACATATTTTTTAGTACATTAGTAATGGCTTTTTATAATATGTGATTGCTAGGTGACAATGTCTGGGAGGGGAATAGATTTCTTTTACACATTTGGAAAGCAAACCTTTGCTAAGTATCTCGTCATGACTAATGGAAGGGCAACCTCGTCAAATTTAACTTACTCATGTTTTCATTTATTCATTCTGTTTCTCATTTGCATTGGTGATTTGTAGCACTGGTGTTTAAGAGAAGTTGTAGATATTTGTTTACCGAACAATTCTGGATTTACTGAAGGGGGGAGTCAGAAATCATTGATTAAGAATTTTGATATTATGTGTTTGAAACTGACTGCCTCAAATATCACAGTATATTCTTTTCCTGAACAAAGTTGTGTAACTGAGTCACAAAGCTCGTGTGTGTGCCAGGTCATGTTACCACTTGGTCCCCACTTCATTTGTCGAGGCACTGAGAATTTGAAAAGCATTCAACTTGTATTTTATAGCTTATAAAAAGCTCGTGGTAGAAGAAAAACAAAATATTAGCCTGAATTACTTTGGAAAAAAAAATTAAATATAGAGAACTTTGGCTGTAACTTATAAATAATTTAGAAATCATTCTCTGTAAGTGGATAATAAATAGATATACTAAAAAAATTCCTCCTCAGAGGTTTAGAGTTCCAGCTTGGAGTGGAACTGGTTCCCTAGCGGACATTTGGGAATGTGTGGAGGAGTTTTCTGATTGTCATAATGACTGAGGACAGCCCCAGGCTTATAGTGGGTTCAGGCCAGAGATGTCAAATAACCCTCGATTCCTATGAGACATTCTGGCTTAATGAAGAACTGTCATATCACAATGCAAATAGCACCCCTATTGAGAACTGATGGTGTCCCTATTCTTAATAGGTATGACATATGGGCGATATTAGAGAAGTAGAATGGATGATTTTCTTCTTGTTCTTTTTTTTGTATTGAAGCCTCAGGCCAATAAAATAAACTAATTAGGAAACAGAAACCTCCTCTTCCTAAAATTAGAGTTAATGCCCACTTATAAGCAATAAGTGATTTAAAATTTCAATATTTGTGCTAAGAGGTGTGCTGGTTTTATGTAAGGTAGTAATGTGCTGGAAACTGTTTAAATCTTGTAGGAAAATAGTGCTATTATCTCAGAAAACAAAAGATTTTCTGTAATTTCGAGTGATCAAAATTGGGACAACTACAGAGTTTTTAATGGCATTGAACTTGACCTGAAAATAGAATTGAAAATCAAAGTTAACCCTGTCCAGGGCCAGGTTTACATCGACAATAATATATATATATCAAGGAACAGAAGTTAAATTAAGCCATGTATTTAGTTCATTCTTAGCCAGTTAAAAAATTTTTACCCTTTGTTTTCTCCGTTAAGAAGAACTAAGGTTGAATTCATATCTTGTTTTAAAATTTCAAATGTTAAGGATTTTTAAGTTGACTAAGTAAATATTTTCAACTCCATTAGAGCAAGATCCCCTAAAGGCAACACCAATTTATTACATTCTTTTTTAAAAAGCGTTTAAAATGCAATTTCTCATCTGTGACAGTAACCCTGCTCTCAGACACTTCATTCACACAAAAGTGTAATAATCACTAAAGGTTTTGAGTATTACTCTCTGCCAGGCTTCATTTAAATGGCAGAAAGTCCAGCTCATTCAGACGACAACAGAGAGCCAAGGTGGACTTGAGGGTGGGGTGGGGGTGGCTCTTGGAACCTCCCACTGATACTGCATCGTGAGCAATTGTTCCTTTACTCATTTGTAAAACCCGTTCCATTTTATCAAGGACAAGTGCTTTAATTAGAGGTTCGACCTGCTCATCAGGTACAGAACTTCAAGAGAAAAGAAGGTTGGCTTTGAATATACTGAGAAAGATTGAGGAAACCCCTGCATGATACAAAGATTAGCTGCTGCCAAACCGCAAAATTTCCTCCTCAGTGGGGCCCTGTGATTTTAAGTCACTGAAGGAGTGGAGTTGGGGGAAGCCTAGCAGTCTGGATTTTGCAGATCAGAGTGAGGTCTGCAGAATCTAGGATTCTTCACCTCGAATCACAATGCATAGCAACCTCATGATAGTAACTTTTCAAATTGATACTGTAATTTACTCCCCTTTCTGTTAACACATCTCCATTCACAGATGATTAGACATCTTTTCACAAAGATGTTTTCCTTCTCTGGGAACTGCTCTCTCTGCAGAAGCTAACCCATAAACATGGGCTGTTTACAGTAATATAATCTCCCCATTGGACCGTGGGTGAACTCCTGAGCAAGCTAGGCATGAATATTCCCTCCTCTGGGAATTAAGAATTGACACCGCCAATTTCTCTCTACCGTTGATAGACCTATAGCATGTACATTTCGTTGTGGAACACTGTCTTCCCTTCGTGGACTACATACAGGGAAAGCCTGTCAAGCAAGTCGGTGGAGGCGCGGGACTGCACATGGCAGACAGAGAGAAGTGGAAATGTGCTTCACGGTTTTCCGTCTCCCGATCAGAGCTCCCTCCCAAGGCTGGGCTCCATGGCTGCCATGGCTTCCGTGAGACACTCTCGTATCACTTACACAGTTAAAAGCCACTGTTTCTGTTACTTACAGCCAGAGTCCAATTTCCCTCTGCCAAACAGTATGAAATAATGAAAGTGGATCCTGTGTGTGGCACCATCTCAAGATATTGATCCTTTTTTAATTCTGATTTTTTAATTCTTTTGTAATTTCTGGTTGGATCCTCAAAGCATTCACTCTCTTGGAAAATGATGTGGAGAACCAGGATCAAACACGTGCAGATGTGGATTGAACTCTGGTCTTCCCCAATTTCCTGAAAAGTTTGAAGCAACCCACCCAATCTTTCTAGACCTGTCTACTCATTTGTAAAATTATTCTAGGAGACTAATATGCTATCACCGAGACCCACAGTAGCAAAAACAACATAAACCCATGACAGGACTAGTTACCACGTGCTCGCTACAAATCTCTTTCTAGATGCAGCTGTTCTTCAGCCAAAAATTCAACAAAATTAAACATTACAGAATTGATTAAAATTTATTCTAACACTGTGTAATGATATCCTTAACTAAAGGGAAGTTCGTAACCTGCACATTGAAGTAAAATACACAGTGATAATTTCTGATCCATCAGATTATGATTAAAATAATTCCAAAAGTGCTGTGAATAGAGAAATTAAGCTTCTCTCATAGCTATGTGATAAGGCAGGTTGATATGATCTATAGGTAATATGTTAATTAAACTTAAGAAGTGGAGGCTATAGATTTAAGTACTTCTGCCGAAACTGTTTTACTAGCTGAGGGAAAGACAAAGATAATACGGCTATTATTTCTATTCTGTATAATACATGTTTCATGTATATTACAAGCAGAGACTTTCTTTCATACATACAGCATCCCAAGAAACGTGCTAAATAAAGCCAACTGTGTGAAATCTACCCATATTTGCAACTTATAAGGGGGGATATACTTAGGAAACTAAAAACGTTATAAAATCCTAAATTACACATTGCCTTTGGCATAATCAATTATATTTTTTCATTGCTGCATACAATGTACTTTCATAACTCTAAAGTGCCATCAGAAAGCACTATCTGCTTAATTACAGCTTTGGAAAAACAATAATAATACTACCATATTTTTAAAAATACAGTGTTTGTTGATGTTCTTATAGACAATAGCATAAATTATTCTTACAATTACATGCTGCTTTGGGCCAAGAGAGGAACCACCCAGAATAGCTTAAAAACAAATTAAATGAAACCATGGTTTTTCAGACATTGTATCCCAGGCAACATAGGACAGTGACTCCTGAGAGAGGGAAAACAAATGAGGTGGGCCTTGCAATTGCCCCAGCTAACAGCCTGGATACAAGTTTCTAGGCCTCAAGATAGGAAGAATAAACACAAGTGGAGCCTGGGAGTCTCCCAACTTTGAGGAAACAGTTAGGAGTCCAAGAACATCACACCAGCTGGAGTTCACAGGGCAGCGTACAAAAGAGGAGAGAAAGATCTCACCCCGCAGCCTGCCAAGGGCCCTCCTCCTGTCTTTTCCTCAAACAGACAAGCTGAGCATTGATCAGCTCATCTGTGTGAGGAAACTACCTGAGGCCAAGCGAAGAACCATCTAGGAGGATAAGAGGGTGCAATCCACAGAGCTCAGACAAGGCTGGAAATATTTGTATTCCTACCAGTTGGAGAGGAAAAACCCCCAGCACAAGATAAAGAAAAGTACAGCAAGGTACTTCATAATCAAATACAATCACATATAACTCTTAGCATATAATGATGTTTCAACCTGAGTCCATGCCTTCTTCCGTTGCAAAATTCCTGTCAGCCAAGTGAAGTTCACACATTCCTTTGAATACCCAGTGATCATGCTTTCCAGTACTTTAGGGATGGAAAGCTGGTTGGTTAGCTCAGCTGGTTAGAGCACAATGTTATAACACCAAATTCCAGGGTTCAGATCCCTGGACCGGCTAGCCATCCCCCCACCCCCTCCAAATGACCAATACTTTAAGGATGTCCATTTATAAAATATAAAGGAGGGCTAAATTTGAAAGTCAACCACAGGATATTTGAAAATTGCCTTTAGCAAATCTCTTTGCACACACACATGTGGCATCTAGAAAACGCTGCTACACTATAAAATCATTTGCCTTAAGGTTTACTTAGGATATGATGTAGCCTCTTGACTCTCTCCTTGAATTTGATGACTTTAGATAGTCTCCTTACTTCCCAAAGCTCATCTCTCTCTTCGCAGAGACTTCACTTGCCTTTTGCTTCATGTTTCTAACCAGAGGTGAAATTTGCATCTCCCATAACCAGTCTTGCTCCAGGGATTCCACCCATGGTAAGAGCCCTGGTCTGCCTAGAATCCCAGCAGAAAAGGAATGCTTACACAGCTTAGTCTGTCTTACATTGCAGCTTTAAGGAGAACATTTACAAAAATACCTGTATTTGATGTTTGTCTAGCATTTGTCATATTTTAGATCTGTAGCATTAGAACCTTTTTCTTATTTGGGAGAAATTCTCTATGTAGGCATAAAGCTGAAAATGCTGGGACCTAAGCACTGCCCCAGACTTTGCTTCTGGAGCAAGGGACACAAGGAGGAGGAGGAATTCTCAATGGAGAATTCTCTTTGGTCATGGCTGCTGGGTTGGTAGCAACAAGGTCAAGTTTTCGAGGACAGTGTACCAGTAGTCTGGTAACAGCAGTAGCATTCAATGCCCAGTGCCAGTGGTGCCAGTGGTCCAACCAACTGCGTCTGGTGCTTGGTAGAAAAACCATGGTTCTGGGGTGATTTGTTGTACTGTTTCAGGCTGCTCCCAGCCTGGTTCTTCAGCCTGTCCATTGCTTACTTGAGCTACTCAACATGTTTTTTAAATAAATTTCTTTTGGCCTAAATGAGCTATTGTCAGTTCCTCTAAGAGCCTACATGTAAAAGCCTGCTTCGATACATAATAATCAAAATACTTATACCAGAGGTAGGAGAATAATATGTAAGATGAACCCAAAGTTTGGATTCAAAACTCAGAGGTCCTAGATTTGAATCATGGCTCTTCCCATTCGGTTTGGGTGATTTGAGGGAAGTCATAAATCCTTTTCGAGTGTCAAGTTCTTCAGATATAAAATGGAGAAAACAGCCTGGTAGAATGATTGGGGGAATTAAATAAAATAATGTTACAGAAAACCAGCCCAAATTAAGATCTTTAAAGGCTTTAAAAATGGACTCTTTTCACATTACATTAAAATTATTTGTGGGAAGATGTATTCTTTCCTAGATTGTAAGATACTATACTAGTCACCTTCTGATGCAGCAAGAAACAACCAAAAAATCTCAGTGGCTTACAACAGCAAATATTTGTTTCTCGTTCCCAGGTCTGAGGGCTGACTGGCTTGGCTGAGCTCACCTGGGGTCATCTGGTTCCAGGCTCAGGTACACTATGTGTGTTCACATTCTCGGGCCCAGCTAGAGGGCCAGTGGCTCTTGAGGGCAGGCTCTTTGCATCCTGGGTGACAAGAGTGCAAGAAGCCAAGTCAAACCTTGCCAGGACATTTGAACCTGCTTAGATTCACACGCCATTGTCCTGGCCCAACAGGAATGAGACAGGGAAGTATCTCCCTCACACAAAGTGGGTGCAGGGAAAAGTGGATATTTGCTGAACAGTAACACTATCTACCACAGCTAACAGTAGGCATATACAATACCTTGTTTTTTCATTTCAGAGTCTAAAACATAATTTAGCACAAATTAAGTGTTTAAAGGGTGATTGATAAGTGGAGTCATGAATTCCAGGGCCAAAACTGATAGACAATAGCTCTAAAAGAATTCTTAGATATCACCCAATCTTTCCGGGTAATTTTAAAGGATGAAAAGCTGAGACCCATAAAGTTATATGGGAATTTAATATATGCATGTTTCCAGCTAGTCTAATGCCTGTGTTGGTGGTCTTTCTATCCGGTAGCATAACTTCAAGTTCCCCTCAAGTCTGGAGTGTTGATAGGAGAGGAAACCTTCCATTCTGAAATGCACAGTCAACTCTGTTAAACATGGCATAATGCTGAAAAAGCCAGAGCCATGTATTAATTCCCTCTATTACTATTAACTATGGATAATTAGCCCCTGGTTGAAAGCTGTTAACCACAAGGTAAGAGAGATCTGCTCTGTGCATGTAGCTGACAAAGTGTAAATCCACCGCCTCTTAAAGAATTGGAGCATACAATTTTCTCCATTTAAGAGGGTAATTGCATGACTCATTGAAAGCTGTCCATCCATGTTTTCCTTTCTTCTTTCTTTTTTTAAATGTGACTCTCTGAAATACATTTTTGTGAGTTTTCTTAAAGGTACCATACTACAGTTGAATCTCAGATGAGCCCATTTGCTCTAAGAGCTCAGAGTTAACCAGGAATGATCAACACACATGTCTCCACTCAGTTCTGACTCCTGGCTCTCAGATAGAATATACTTTTTTCTCACATGTAAAACTTCAGCCCATTAGCAAGGGAGAGCTCAAATAAAGGGCATGATAGATCGAGCTATGAAAACAATTTAGCTGGGATTCAAAATGCACCTGGCTAATCTCTAATTACTAATTTCTCTTGTACTTTGCTAAAGATTATAGCAGAAAGATTAGTGATAAAAAAATCTCTGTGGCTCTCAAAATTACAGTTTTAAAATGCAAGTTGATTTACTATAGCAAAGCAAAGTAGAAGTTGGATATATATATATATATATATATATATATATATATATATATATATATATATATGAGCAAATATGAATGTGATCCTTCTATCTTAAAAGTGTTTACAAGTTTTTTTTTTATTTTTTAACTATTTTAGCATTATTTTAACTATTAGGAAAAAAGAAAGGAAATATTCAGATATTATTATTTTGTTTTTTAAAAAAACTTGAATTGACTTCTTTAGAGTGGAAGAACCAGCTTAATCTGTGACTCATAGCCTAGTCATATTATTTTGTATGACATGCAAGCACCAAGGGAAAGACAAGTTTACTCACATTCTAAGTAAAGATTAGAGTACAATATCTAACCAACATCTTTATTATCAATCCTTAACTGATATCCATCATTATTTCATGGATGTAAACTCTTTCTGAATCTGATTATAAGACTATTTTGTTACCTCTAGAGGTAAATTATTTCATTGAATTGTAAATATGTACAAGTATTGCTTTTATTTACTCCAAATTTTCCTTCTTAAGCTCAAACATATAGCCATCATTTCAGTTCTCATCAAGTAAGTTTGTTTGTCCTAGCCTCTTCTGAACCAAATAGAATTGCAGTTAGCTGCTGGGAAAAGAGATGCAATCACAGCAGCTTAAATGCTTAAGGGTTTCTTTCACTAAGGATCAGCTGAGATTTAGTCAGCTCAGGACTGGTTTAGGGGCTCCCCAGTGTCCCCAGGCTCCTTTATAAACTCTTAGATAGAAGCAGCCTAAGCCAGGAAGCCATCTGTGACAGAGCTGTCAATCTGATACAGTTGATATTGCTTTAAGAGGTATGACTAAGTTGTTTGCACCTGAAAATGACTTTGGACACTCTCTGCCTGCACATATGGCAGAAAGGCTTTTATCAGATCAGTGCTCCCACCAAGAATAATTTAAATACCTGGATGCAATTTCAAAAACATCTGTGCAAAAGCATCAGCAAAGATGTGAAAGACCAAGATCCCAGAGAGAAGCTGTATTAGTTCCGTTTCTGTTGCTTATAAGAGAATACCTGAAACTGGGTAATTAATAAAGAAAAGAGGTTTATTTGGCTCACAATTCTGGGACAGCTACATCTGGTACAGGCCTCAGGCTGCTCTTACACACGGCAGAAAACGGTAGGCAGCTGGCAGTGGGTACAAGCAGATAACGTGGTGAGAGGAAGCAAGAGAGAGAGAGAGGGGAGGTGCCAGGGTCTTTTAAACAACCAGCTCTCATGGGAACTAATAGAGCAAGAACTCACTCACTCCCCCCACCCCCACCCTGGGCATTCATCTACTCATGAGGTATCTGTCCCCATAATCCAAACCACTCCCAACACTGCTAAGTTGGGGATCAGATTTTAACACGAGCTTTGGGGGGACAACACATCCAAACTGTATCAGAAGCAAAGTGCAGAAACGAGCCCAGCATTTGGCCCAACATTAGCCTGGAGGCATTTGTTGGTTTATAAGCAGTGGCCTAAAAACCAAGGACCTAACAGCAAAGAAGCCAAGAAACATGGAAGCCAAAAGCAAAGTAGCACCAAGAGCCCGAGATGCTCAGCAGACCTTTAAACTGGGGGCAAAATTTAGAGTTCATGACTTGCCAAGAAGGAGGGACTTGGTAAATATCATAGGAGGCAGCCCTAGTCTTGCCAAAGATTAATCCTTCCAATCATCTCTACCTTCCAGAGGACCAAGATGAGGACCCACCTTCCAGAAGGAAAGGAAGCCTTCTTCAGGAGGAATGCTTCCCCATTCCTTTTAGGAAGCCAGCATAATCCTGACATCAAAATTAAGAGAACATTACCCCCCCTTTCCCCCCAAAAAAGGAAAACCATAGGACAATCTCTTTCATGAACAAAAATGCAAAACTCTGGAACAAAGTATCATCAAACTAGGGCCTGAAATAAGTAAAAAAGATAGTACCTCACAACTAAACCATGTTTACTTCAGGTTTTCAAGCTTGGTGTAGTATTTTTAGCAAATCAAACACTATAATTTGCCACATTAATAGAATCAGAAGGAAAATATATAATTATCTCAACTGATGAAAAAAAGTACTTGATAGAATAATAACTGATTGTAATTAAAACAATCTCTTTGCAAATTAATCTCTTTGAGAATTATGCTACAAAAATTGAATTCTTAACTAAAAACCTACCCATAGGAAAACAACCTCCCATGGCACAAGAGAAAACACTCTTGGATAACCTTTACAGTGAGGCTTTGCTAGATTTAGAATTTGATCTTCTTCCCTTGTTATTAATTTTCAGCCTTATCCAATATCTCTAATTGAAAGGGGTATAGTTCCAATAACTGTTAAAAAATTCCTTTTAGAGCTGAGAGAATACCTCTTTTGTCAGTTTTTTAGTTTTGGGTCAAGATTTAGCCTCTCTATTAGCTAAATACATGTTTAAAGCCATGAGTTATAATGTAAGAGATTAAAAGTCAGATTTGCCCAGCTTCCATGCTTTTTCTCACACTCGGGGTGCTAAGCAGAATTGGAAGCTACTAAGACATGCTCAGGAAAGCTTCAAAAGAGAATAGCTTCAAAATCCTTCTCTGTGACAATGAACAGTAGAGAGCAATGAATTCTCATGGATTAAGAGTTATGTACAGTTGCTTTATTATTATTAATCACTGTCAATAAAAGTTCACTCCATTGTCCTCCATTTGAGGAAAACAATGAGAATGTATCTGATGAACTGCAATCCTGGTCAGTATTGGGAAATTTTAGTGTTGTAATATCTAATTAAACCTTGAGAGCACTGGTTCTTGAGCACCACCTGAAAAAAAGCACATAAAAATTATTAAACAAAAAGAAAAGAAAAGAAAAGAAAAATCTCAAGGTCCAGAGGGGTTCACTGGTGAAGTTAAGTAAATTTTTAAGAAAGAAATAATGCCAATATTACATAAGCTCTTTCAGAAAAGTAGAAGAGGCATCAACACTTCCCAACTCATTTTTTGAGGTCAGCATTACTGTGATACCTGCATGAGGGAAGATATTGCAATAAAAGAAACCCATGGCACTAACGAAAATAGACACAAAGATAATCATTAATAATGTTAGCAAAGAGAACTCACCAAAATACAAAAAGGAAAATAAACCATGGCCAAGTGCAATTTATCCTAGGGGCATAAGGTTATGTTAAATTTGAAAATTAATCAACATTATTCACTATTTTAACAAAATAAAAAAGAGAACCTTAATTTCATTTGATTAGATGCAAAGAAAGCATTTGACAAAATTCAACAGTCATTCATAATTAAAAACTCTCAGATAATTAAAAAGAGAGGGTAATATCCTGGATCTTTTTTGTGTGCACTCATTGCATATGGTAATATAACTAAAGTTTATTATGTAAAAAATCAGATTTGGAGGGAAATATCATGTATTTCATTTTGAATGGTTTGGATTTAAAGTGCTCTTGCTTTGGGAACATATAAGAAGAGATTCCAACAGGACAGTGGTTGACAGTTCTGGAGGTCATAGACAAGGTATGGATTAGAATTATAAATGTGGGGGCCATGGCCATGCAGGAGGTTACTGAAGCAATAGTTACCGATGAGGTTGCACAGAGGCTATATAACATGGGGTTGATGGGTATGGGCTTTGGAATTTCATGGCTTGAATTATACCCAGCCTTTAACATTTATTAGTTATCCTGGACAAGAAATACAACTTCTCCCTTTTTCTCTTTAAAAGTGGGACAATGGTATACCAACCATTATGATACATCTACCTCATGGTACACCAAAAGGATGTTATGAGAACTAACATAATTTTATATGTAAAATGTTTAGAACATGGCCTGGCACATACTAAAAATTCTATAAATTTTAGCTTTTTCTGTTGCTGTTGTATCGAGAGAAAGGAAACAGAATAAAGAGAGGAACTTGTACCAAGTGCTTTGGTTTAGAACTCTCATATTTACATTGCTTGTGCATCCTGATTATAAAACTCTGTTCATTTTTTATTAGTCAATTTTGATTCCTTCACCATTTTAGATTGTGTTCTCTCAAAAGCAGACCCTGAGACAAGGAGGTGAGAGCATGTAGTTTACTTGGACGGTGATCCCAAGAAACATTGGTAGAGCAGTAGGGAATGAGACAAAAAGAAATGGAGCCAGTATAGTATATATTATCACCCTGGTTATTAATACAGGCAAATGTGACTTAATTTCACTGTGGAGACAATGTAGAACACATCTCAGAGTTACTCCAACTGAGGGTAGAGAAAGTGGGAGTATCTTTTCACTAACTTCCCAACTGTCCAAGGTTGAGAGCTCCTACAGAAAAGGCTTGCCTTTTGCACAGGCTAAGAGTTTTCCCAAGGCCATACAAAAGCCCTCTGGCAGAGAGTAGCATAGATCTGTAGAAGTGAGAGCTAAGGAGATATGGTAGGACACCCATATCTAACACTACACCCACACTCGAAATAGGAAATATAATAAATAGTAACACTTTTGTCTATTTTAGGAACTAATCTCATTGTTCTTGAAGGAGCTTTGTAAACTTTTAAAAATATGTATAAAGCAGCTAGATTCAAGAAATTCTACTCGAAAAGCCTCATGCATTTTTATGAAACACTACCCAAGTTTAAAGGGCCAAGGACAGCAATTTTTTAACATAACAGATCACTAAGTGAACAGTTATGTGCATGCCAGTAATGTTATAGGATAAGAGAAAAAACATGCATCCCTAAATCATGACATGTGAGTGTCAACATAAAAACCGTCCAATCCAGATTTTTTTAAAAATTACACTTGGTCTAGTTTTTTGCCTGAAGCCTGAGGAGCTTTCTGGTCCATCCGTCACTGAAACATTAAAATCAAGATCAGTCCTTTGTATGCTGTAGGTAAAATCTGTCCCACTTTAAACAAGCCCCCTTATGGTCTCTCTTTACCTGCTGTCCTTAACAGAACTAGACTCTTCCCTGACCTTTCCCCAGTAGCAGCTGCTACTCACCCAGTTTACCAGAAGGTCAAAGGTTAGTGTTCTCCTCCCCCTCCTGCACTCCTGACTCTTTCTTCTTCCAGACCATAATTCTTGCCCTTCTTGTAAAAGTCCATCTTTCTCTGTGGGTTAACTCAACCTCCTCCCACCACTTAGTTATGGTCCACTCTTTCTCACTTTCTAGGAGAAACTTCCCTGATCCTAGACCCTCTGCCCTTGCACTGCCATCCTGTATTTTTCTTTAACTAATTATTGATTATGATTATTATTGATTATTATTATTATAAAATTCTTAATGATTATTATTATTATAAAATTCTACATTCATCTATACATGTTGACTGCCGGTATTTTAGAGGGCCCTCAAAATTTTAGCAATGTACACTTATTTTCTCATTTGATTCTCATGATGACTAAATTTATTCCATGTTTGCAAATGAAGAAACTGAGGCTCAGTAGGGTTAACAAACTTGCCCACTATCACACAGCTAGAAAGGCTTGAGCCCGTCCAGTGTCAACCCCAAGTTGCCTGACTCCAGAGCTTCCTCTCCTACCCACAATGCTCCACTGCCTCCACAGCATTTTAATTTTGTTTCATCATTATTAATTATTTTCTATCTTCTTGCAAGATTCTAAGCTTTGTGAAAGAAGAGATTGTATCTAATTGCCACATACCTATTTCCTAAACCCATGCTTAGCACAAAACAGGTGTCTGATTTATGTTTGTTTCATAAATGAATGAATAAACCAGTCAATACCCAATCTTGCATTGCAAAATAACTAAAGGGATGGTGGGTCAGGAGTTTTATTTTCCTATGATAAAATCATGTATATTTACTAAAACAGGACCACAAAAACAAATTACTCATTACTAATTCATAGCACATGTTGCTTTTATATTTCTGTTTTGGAAAAATTTCATTTGCATGTGAATGTATCAGTTTAGACTAGTTGAAAGAAGGCCAGTTTCAATTAATGAAATATTCTTAAAGAAATAAAATTTTCTTGCTTAGATTTATACTGCAATAAACCAAGGTGATAAGATTTGTTAAATGGATCTGCATAAATAAATAAATTAGAATTAGCTTTTCAAATAAATTTTTAAAAACATCAACACATATGCCCAAGACCATGCTAAGTGTTGTGGGGAATATAGAAGTAGAAGATCCAAGCCTTGCACTTTATAATCCACTTTGATATATGAGACAAATAATGGACAGAACAAGCATATCTCTAATTAGATGGCATTTTGTACAGTACAGATTACAATGTTACAAATATTCTGATCTGGAAATTCTTCCTGCAGGTTGGAACAGTCAGGAAAATTTAGGGGAGGAAGATAAACTTTAGCTGAGAGAATACAGGCTTTTAATGAGTGGAGATGTGGGAATGTTAGGAGAAAGGCAAGGAAGAGTAAAGTAATGGACCAACAAGCAGGGAGCTCGTGAACAGAAACAGAAAGGCAACTTGCTTGCCACAGAAACAGTTTGTGGCAGGAAGAAATGAATGACAATGCTCTGTTACCAATGAGAATCAGTTGGCTGATGGAGGGCTGTGACCGCCAAGCTGAGCATTTAGACTCAGTGCACACATTAATGGGGAACTACTGTGGATTAAGAGCAGAGCATTTATATGATGATGCGGATACTAGGATGATAGCACCCACATTACTTTTAGAAAAATAAAGAAAGAGGGGAGGCTGGGGGTAGAGAGATCAGCTAGGAGGCTACCATAGTTATTTAAATATGAGGTGAAAGAGACCTGGATCATAGTTAAGGCAGGAGGAATCAGAAGGAATAAAGAGATGTAAACGACAGCATGAAGGCAGAATTGAAAGGGCCTCTTGACCACCTGGGCAGACAGATCTAGGGAAAGAAAGAAACAAGCAGCAAAGTTGTATATCAGAAGAACTGGACCAACTGTAATACCATTGCTAGACATGGAAGAACTACCTGTGGAATTAGTTGGTGGGGTAAACAAGGGAAATAAGAAGTTCAGATTTAGACACATTGCTCTAGAGGTGACAGAGAATCATACACGTGGAATTTCTTAAGGCTTTTATAAACATAAGAGAAATTTAAAGGAAAATCTTGGCACAAATTTATCTGGAAATAAAGTATAATATATAGAGAGTTTTTGAAAAAAATCTCCTGTTAAGTAAGTTTATTTGTCCATTTGTGTTGCTATAACAGAATTCCTGAGACTGGCTGATTTAGAAAGAAAATGAAATTTATTGCTTACAGTTTCTGAGGCTGGGAAGTCAGAAGTCCATCTGATGGTGGCGACAGTGACCCAGGTGTCTCACATGGCAAGATGGTGGAAGCAGAGAGAGCAGAGAGAATGAGAAAGAGACAGACTCTCCCCTTCTTTTAAGTCCTCAGAAGCATACCCATGACCACCATTTTTAATCCATTCACTACTGCAGGGTCCTACAATCCAATTACTTCTTCAAGGCTCCACCTTTCAATTACCATAATAGGATTTCCCACCCTCTTAACAGTCACAGTGGGAGCTAAGTTTCTAATACATAAAACTTGGGGAACACAATTCAAGTTTCAGGGAGTTTTGGGGGGACATAATTCCCCCAAAGGTGCATGCTGACTATAGAGAAATTGAAATTTACCTGCTAGAACTCAGATGTACCTCAAAAATATAACTTCATTTTCTGTGAGTTTTTCTTGCCTTTCCACAACTGTCTTAATGATTGAAGAAAAAATTATTAAACTTTTTAATTAATGTTATGGTTCAAAGTAACTATTCAGTTAACTCAAAATTTAAACTCCCTATCAGGACCGTTTTTGCCCTGTTATAGGTTTTCTATTCTACCTTCTTTTCAAGATTCATCCAAATACTCATGGAGTTGGTGGGGTGGGGCCTCTGATCCACAGACTGTCATTTCATACCATGCTAGCTGCTAGTGTAACGTGCTCTGTCCTAACTAATTACTAAACACCCTCAACCATGATTCATCTCGAGCCAGTCTTGCCATCTGGCCTTTTGAGGTTTCATATTAAAATAACACCCACTATGAAACCCATGTTCCCTGTTGTAGCATCTAGTCAAAGCCTATTCTGTTCTATCAGTTTTCTGAACATTTTCTTCTCACTCCATCTGGTCACACAGAGCTTGTGGATACCACAGGCAGGCCTCATGTAACTGGGGAAATCATTCCAGATCCATTCACTTCCTCCAACATTGTTCCTTTCTTGATCCCAGTCACGTATTTTTGCTGCCATTCTGAATTCAGGGTTTCTCTGTAAGATCTATAATCTCTTTTTTCTATGTCCAGGAAATAAGAGTTCAATGTCCAATATTTTTGGATTACTCCAAATTTATTTGGGTATGTTTTACTTCTTCCAGGGGTTCAGCTGAGAGAGAGAGTGAAGCCAAGACCCAGTGGTGTGCTGGAGCCAGCTCATACCAGCTCATAAAGGTAGACTGTTAAATTTTTAGGAATGTTGTAAGCCAATTATTAAATGCAGACATTATCTGAAATTATACGAACCTACATTTAAATTAATTATATTACAAACCAAGGTAATAAATACTCCAATTCATCATATCCTAATAATTTGAACACATTTTTGCTAATTCTTATTGGTATATTACTAATAAAATAGATTTTACTAATGTCTATGCCCTTCAGGTTATTTGCATGTATTTTATCTTTCCAACATGCCATTCAATGGCTTCAGGTTGGTAGCTTGAAATTATCCATCACCTGAGAATTTACACCACGGAAATCAGCAAGTGCTGCAATTGTTACATATTTACTAGCACATCACTACTCACATCTCACCTCTTGCCCATCACTTCCCTGAATTTTTTGTCTCCTCTCTCCTCCTCTTCTTTCCAGTGATCTAAGGGTTTTATTACTTCTGCTTCATGTGTGAAAAGACCTACCCCTGAATTGTCCCCTTTTTCTGGGTTAAAAAAAAAAAGCAATAATACTATCTATTACTTACTAATAAAGAAGGGCAGCAGAGGACCTGCACTTTCAAACATATTATCCTCATTGCTTAAATACTAGCTTCCCAAATCTCATCTTCATATTGAATAGAAGGACAAATCTCAGCCAAGACTCTGAATCATCCAAACCCAAATTAATAGGGTATCATTAGTGAGGATTTATTATAGCAACAAGTAGCAATAAATTGTCTTAAGTTCTGAATAATTCACAATTGCAAGTGTGCCTCCATATTTTACCACCTTGGCATTTTTGGTTTCTCATAACTTTCTTAGTTCTTCCAATAAAGCTGATTTGATTTAACTAGTAATTAGTGAACATGAGTAATTATGTTCCCTTGGCATCTGTAACAAATGGAATTACCTCAGTACGTCAATCTCAAGGCAGAGGATTTTTCTGCTCTTCTGTTTTCACAAATGGTACAGAGGAGGTAGGTGATTGCTTCATTAGTCATTAATAATCATTTATAAAATTGAATAAACCATACACTAATGAATTTTTAAGCTTCTTACAGCTCCTACACTCAGTCCTAGTCCAATTAAGCTTTAGACTAAATCTCTATTTTCTCACTCTATTGATTAAATGGACACTTTGCCAGATAGAATTTTAAAAAACAAGCATTTGTGAAATATACTTATTGCCAGATTCTCTGATAAGATGATTTCAGTTCCCAGACTTATGCAACATTTTCCAAGCAAAAACAAACAAATAGAAAATTAGAATAACAAAGATTCTCTCATTGGAAAATGCTAGAATTTCCCCCTGAACATTATGGGAAAGCAAGATTTCTATTATTAAGACTAAGAATATAGTCTGGAAGGTATCAATATTGATACCTTGCAATTATGTAGTGCCTTTTACCTTTCTCCTTCAAAAGAAGTAATGTGAAGTTCACCTGTGAAGACTGATCCCTGTGAGAAAATATTCTGTAGGTGATACTATGTAACTAGTTTTGTAAATTCTGGCTACCAAACCTTGACTCTAATGATTAAGCAAAGTCCAACCATCCAAGTATCATATATAGCAATAGTTGAAGGGTTTAATCTCAGGGATTTATCATGGAAAAAGACATATTTGTGGAAGTTATCAAAGCAATATGAGATATTGATAATGCTGCCAATATGCTTGTTATGACCAAAAGAAAATAATGAAGTAACTTAATAAAAGAGATAAATAAACTGTAAATGTATATATACACTGATGAGAGTCTCATATCACCTGACAATGATCCAGCAAAGCTAAAAGGAACAATCCAATTTCATCTAGATTTTGTGGCCACAGTGCTCTCCTTTCAAATCTTTTAACATGGGATAAGTCTTTCTCCTTTTCAGCCCTTATCGATAACTGCAATTATTTTTTTCTAAACTGTTTAACTAGAAGTAACTGAGTGTTTATTGCATTTCTGCAGAAATTTGCTTCCTTCAAAGTGCTCTACAAAAAGTGAATTGCCTACTTGGCTGTTATAGGAATAGCTGTATCTTGTTTTAACTTTATACAGTTGACCCTTGAACAACACGGGGGTTAGAAGCACCCACCCCCTGCAAAGTTGAAAATTCATGTATAACGTTTGATTCCCCCCAAATTTAACTACTAATAACCTACTGTTGACCCAAAACCTTACCAATAACATAAACAGTTAACTCATATTTCATACATTATATGGTTTTTATACTGTATTTCTACAATAAACTAAGCTACAGGAGAAAAAAAGCAAGCTAAAGGGAAAAAATAGTAAGCTAGAGAAAAACAAAGCTCCAAAAATTTTTCCAATATATTTATTTTTAAAAATCTGCCTGTAAGTGGGCCCCTGCAGTTCAAACTAGTGTTGTTCAAGAGTCAACCGCACTGTGTTCTTACCCACTGCTCCATGAAAGTCACCCCTCTGCCATGATGTAAATGTTCTATGTGTGCAGAGCTTCTCCATCTATGGTGGTAAAGGAAAGAGTTAAACTTTCCTTACAGATTTGAGATAAAAATGGATTTTACTTCATATAGCCAAATACACTTTTTGTGGACAATGCATCCACCAACAATGGTAGCATAGTTTAAGGCATCATTGTTTAACATTTCATGTCCAAAACCTTTTATGCCACAAGTTCCTTGCAGATTGGTGGTCTCACTTACTCTTGAAAATTATCAGAATGACTACTTAGAGCAGTTATCATTTCCCTACTTTACAGATGAGGAAACTGACTGCTGAAAATATTAACTGGCATTTCCAAGGTCAAAATAATTGGTGACTGAGTTGATATTAAAAACAAACTTGCATATGGGTAAACGTGTATGATATATTTTGAAATTCATTTTAAAAATACGGAAATAGCAAAAATGCACATGAAGATTATATACATAATAGAATATTAATTGAAAATATATACATAAAAAGAAGAAATATTAGTAGCAAAGCACATTTTATAAATATCAAATATCTGCTGTGTTCTAGGCTGTGATATACACTGGGTTTACAAAGATGAGCAGACATGGTCCTTGCTGCTGTTGAACTAATAACCTAATGAGGGAGACAAATGTTAATCAAAAAAACACAAAAATAAATATATAACAACACATTATGAAAAGGGTAAATGAAAAACAAGTGCTACGAATAGCATTTAGTTAATATAAATGAGGACTAATCTGACCCTGAGGAAATTCATTGAGGCTGAAAATAGAAAAATGACTAAAAATCAACCAGGTGAAGTTGATGAAGAAAAAGATCGTGGATGATTTAAAAACAATTTTTCTTTTTCGTTTTCTGACTTTCCAAATTTCTAAGAAAGCTAATGTTACTTTACTAATCAGAATTAATGTATGGCAGCTCTTTAAAAAACAAACAAACAAAAAAACACTGTGTTTGACTCCTGATTTTGTCTTTGGTAGAGTATTTTTTAATCATTATTACCAAACCTCCTAGCAAAAGCAACTCTAAAAGCTAAAATTAAGGAAAGAATAACAAAGACAAAAAATACTTTAGTAACATAGAAACCTGAGGGGAAGAAAATTCATTATGGCAAGACAAATTCTCTGCCACTTTTCTTTTTAAGGAATTTTCTAATTAATAAGTGAAGTGGGCCAGATTCTAATTAATAAGTGAAGTGGGCCAGAAAACCTAGCAAAAAGCAATAGATCATAGCTTTCCACTGCCTCACAGTGGTACGGATACAGAAGTGATTAAACACTACTAAGATAGCCAGAGCTGAAGGAATAGTCAGAGAGACGGGAATCACAAAGAAGCAAACTTAATATCTGCTTCAGCTTTCTCTCTAAGTACTCCCTCATTCCTAAAGTGTTCATGGTAAGAGTTAAAGAAGGCAAGCAGAAAACAGCAAATATGAGGATCTTTCATTATCAAGAAGCTAGAATAAAAAATAGTATGAATCTTTCCATGAACTTTTTGAAGACCATTTATATATCAGAAAGCTAAGAAGAACTTTTGGAAGTTTCATAGTTCTGGGGATACAACAAAGACAACCATGAATTAGGAGTCCTAACAAACACAGCAGACTTCTAAATGAGACCCTAGAAAAGCTAAATTTTAAAACAACAGCAACAAAAAAACACTTATAGGTCATCTCTACAGACAGCAAAATTCAGCTCAAATCATCCCAATCACGGAGTGAATCAAAATAATCTATCACTACTCTAATTGCTTACCATAAATGAATGAATGAATGAATGAATGAATGAATGAATGAATAATAAAACTTATGTCTAGGAAAATTATGTCATTAGCAGCATGTGTGATTTTTTATGCACAATATCCAGTATTTACTTAAAAAAAAAATCCCAGCCAGGACAGAACACAGAACCAAATGACAAATGAGGGGAAAAAAATATGTTAGAATCATACATGGACCAAATACTGGAATTATCAGACACTGTCCTTAAAATAAGTGTAATTAATATGTTTTGAAAAAAATGTCAAGATGAGAATTTTGCCAAAAAAACAGAATTTATTTTTTAAAGAAAATGAAAATACCCAATCTGAAAAATATAGTAACTTATTGAGAATAAACTAGATGGTTTTAAGAGAATATTAGCTTAGATTAATATATAATGATTGCATAAAATGAGTTGGGGGAAGCAAAAGTGTTGAGTTTTTGTTTGTGGTAAAAGTTAAGCTGCTGTCAGCTCAATATAGACTGATATAACTCTAACATGATTTCTGCAAGCCTCATGATAACTACAAAGCAAAACCTCATAGTAGATAACATAAAAGATAAAGAGAAAGGAATCAAGCATATGAGTATAACAAAATTACAAAAATTACAAAGGAAGACAACAAGAGAGGAGGAATAAAACAATAAACTATAAAATAAAAAACAATTCATAAAATAGAAATAATAAGTCCTTGGCTATCAATAATTACTTTAATTAAAAATGAATAAAATTCTCCAATCAAAAGACACAGAATGGCTAAATGAATAAAACAAAAACCAAGATCCAACCATATGCTGCTAAATATAGATTTACTTTAGCTTTAAGGGCATACACAATTTGAGAATGAAGAGATAAAAAAGATATACCAGTCAAATAGTAACTAAAAAGGAGCAGGATTGGCTATGCTTATATGAGACAAAATAGACTTTATGTCAAAAACTGTCACAAGAGAAAAATAAGGCAATTATACACCAATAAAGTGGTCAGTTCACCAACAAGATATGACAATAGTAAACACATTTGCACCCAACATCAAAGCAACTAAATATATCAAGCAAATATTAACAAAACTGAAAGAAGAAATAAACAGAAATATAATAATAGTAGAGGACTTTAATACCCCACTTTCACCAGTGGATAGATCATCCAGATAAAAAATCAATAAGAAAACAGAAGATTTGAACACCTTTACATACAAAATGACCCTAAAAGACACTTATGGAACATTCCCCTCAACAGCAGCAAAGCATATATTCTTCTCAAGTACACACAAAACATTCTTCAGGATCGATCATATGTTAGGCCACAAAAGAAGTTTTAACACATTCTAAAAGACTGAAATCAAATCAAGTATCTTTTCTCACCACAGTGGTATGAAATTAGAAATCAATAACAGGAGGAAAATTAGAAAATCTATAAATATGTGGAAATTAAACAATACAGTCTTGAACATGTAATAAGTCAAAAAAGAAATCAAAAGGAAAATCAAAAAATATTTTGAGAAAAATGAAAATGAAAACACAAAAAACAAACTTATGGGATGCAACCAAAGTAGTTCTGTGAAGACAGTTTATAGCAATAAAATGTACATTAAGGAAGATGAAAGATCAAAATAAACAAACTAACTTTTCACCTGAAGGAATTAGAAAAAGAAGAACTAAGCCCAAACTTAGCAGAAGAAAGAAAATAACAATAATCAAAACAGAAATAAATAAAATAGACTAGTAAAACAATAAAAATAATTGATAAAACTGAATTGCTCTGAAATAGTAAACAAAATTGACATTAAGCTAGACCAACTAAGAAAAAAAAAAGATTTGAATAAACAAAATCAGAAATGCAAGAGAAGACAACTGATGCCACAAAAATAAAAAGAATCACAGGAGACTACTATAAGCAATTATATGCCAACAAGTTGGATAACCTAGAAAAAATGAATTCCTAGAAACATACAACATCCCAAGACTGAATCATGAAGAAATAGAAAATTTAAATAGACCAATAACAAGTACGGAGATCAAATTACTAATCAAAAACTTCCCAACAAATCAAAATCCAGGACCACATGGCATCACAGGTGAATTCTACCAAATATTTAAAAAGAATTAGTACCAATCCTCCTTAAACTCTTCCAAAAAATTGAAGAAGAGGGAATCCTTTCAAACTCAATTTATGAGGCCAGCATTGCTCTAATACCAAAGTCAACAAGAAAGCTAGCAGAAAAGAAAATTACATACTAATATCCCTGGTGAATATAGATACAAAAATTCTCCACAAACTACAGGCAAACTGAATTGACCAGCACATTTAAAGAATCATTTACCATGATCAAGTGGGATTTCTCCCTGGAATGAAAGGATGTTTCAACATAGGTGAATCAATAAAATGAAGGACAAAAGTTATATTATTATATCAATGGATACAAAAAAAATTGCCAAAATTCAACATCCATTCATGATAAAAACTCTCAAGAGATTAGATGTAGAAGGAATGTACTTCATCACAGTAAAGGCCATATCAGACAAACCCACAGCTGATATCGTATTCAACAGTGAGATGCTCACTTCTTACTGCTTTTATTCAACAAAGTACTGAAATCCTAGCCAAATTAATTAGGCAAGAGAAAGACATATAAGGAATCCAAAATGGAAAGGAAAAAGTTAAATTGTCTCTGCTTGCAGATAACATGATCTTATACACAGAAAACCCTAAAGACTCCATCAAGAAGCCAATGGAACTCATAAATTCAGTAAAGTGGAAGGATATAAAATCAACATGCAAAAATCAGTAGCATTTTTATACAACAAATTATCCAGAAAATAAATCAAGGAGGAAGCACCCCACTTTTACAATAGCTACAAAAAACAAATAAACAAACCAAACTTAGGAATAAAGTTAACCAAGACTTAGGAATAAAGTCGACCAAGGAGGTAAAAGATCTGTACACTGAAAACTATAAAACATTGATGAAAATACTGAAGACACAGATAAATAGAAAGATACCCTTTGTTCGTGGATTGGAAGAATTAATATTGTTAAAATGTTCATACTACCCAAAGCAATCTACAAGGTAATCCCTATAAAATTCCAATGACATTTTTCACAGAAAAGGAAAAAAGAATTCTAAAATTTATATGGAACCACAAAAAAACACAAAATGCCAAAGCAATCTTGAGCAAAAAGAACAAAGCTGGAGGCATCACACTACCTGACATCAAAATATATACTACAAAGTTATGGTATCTGAATAGCATGATACAGGCATAAAAACAGACACATAGACAATGAACAGAATAGAGAGCCTAGCAATAAAGTCACACATTTATGGTCAATTGATTTTCATAAAAATGCCAAAAACACAAAATGGGGAAAGGATAGTCTCTTCAAGAAATGGGGTTGGGACCACTGGATATCCACATGCAGAAGAATGAAATTAGACCCTTTTCTTACACCTACAAAAATCACTGGAAATAGACTAAAGACTTAAACATAAGACCTGAAACTGTAAAACTAGTAGAAAAAAAGCATAAGGAAAAAGTTTCATGACATTGGTCTAGGCAATGATGTTTTGGATATGACCCCAAAAGCTCAGGCAACAAAAGCAAAAGTAGGTAAATGGGATTACATCAAACTAGAAAGCATTTGCACAGCAAAGGAAACAATTGACACAGTAAAGAGACAACCTATGGAATGGGAGAAAATACTTGCAAACTGTACTTCTGATAAGGAGTTTATATCTGAAATATATAATGAACTCAAACAACTCAATGGTAAAAAAAACCAAATAACCCAATTTAAAAATGGGCATAGAATTGGAACAGACATTTCACAAAAGAAGACATACAATGACCAACAGGTATATTAAAAAATGCTCAACATTACTAACACCAGGGAAATGCAAATTAAAACCATAATGAGATATGACCTCACACCTGTTAGAATGACTGTTATTAAAATGACAAAAACTGGGGCCGAGCCCGTGGCGCACTTGGTAGAGTGCTGCGCTGGGAGCACGGCAACGCTCCCGCCGCGGGTTCGGATCCTATATAAGAATGACTGGTGCACTCACTGGCTGAGTGCCGGTCACGAAAAAACGACAAAAAAAAATAAATAAATAAAAATAAAAATAAAAATAAAAAAATGACAAAAACTGAAAAGTGTTGGCAAGGATGTTGTGAGGAAAATAGGATAATTTAGTCAGGCTCCCTCAGCTCAGGTCTGGTTGGGGGTTGAGCAGTGCATTTCTTGTAAACAAGTTGTGTGTGAGTGGAGTTAGTGCACATGTGCACCCATGTATCTTTTTAGGTAATTGCTATTGTATGTTCTTCAGTTTGTGAAGCAGAAGCTGGCTGGCAGAGCTCATGTCTAAAAATAGAGCATGTTTACTCTGCTGGCAGCTGCTCAGTTTTTTCTTTGGACTTTGCCAGTAGTGGTTGAGTTTCTGAGTTTCTGTTTGTACTGCCTAGCTGTCAGATGTGTGTGTGCTTAATAATGACTATTCCTTCTTCAACCAAGGCTTCAAGGACACTTTTGCCAGTTATCTAGCTCAGAGACCTGCGTGTGAAGGGTTTGTGAATAGGCTTGAGGGGTTTGTGAGCTCCAGACCCTAGCCTTACCTCTACAGATGTGGAGAAAAGGAAACTCTTGCATACTGTTGGTGGGAATATCAATTAGTATAGCCATTATAGAAAACGATATGTGGGTTTCTCTAAAAATTAAAAATAGAAATCTAAATGATCCAGTAATCCCACTACTGGATATATATTCAAAGGGAATGATATTGGTATGTCAAAGAGATATATGTACTCCCACATTCATTCCAGCATTGTTCACAGTAGCCAAGATATGGAATCAACCTAAGTGTCCATCAATAGACAAATGAATAAAGAAAATGTTGTATATATACACAGTGAAATACTATCCCACCTTAAAACAGAAGGAAATCCTGCCATTTGAAACAATGTGGATAAACCTGCAGGACATTATGCTAAATGAGACTGACGCCTACCTACTGAGGCACCTATGCTAAATGAAATAAGCCAGGCACAGAAAGACAAATATTGTGTGATCTCATTTATATGAGGGTACTTCAGAAAGTTCATGGAAAATAAAATTAAAAGATAATATGAATCATTCCATGAACTCTTTGAAGATGCCTCATAGGTGGAATCTAAGAAAACCAAACCCGTAGAAGCAGAGAGTAGAATGGTGATTACCATAGGCTGTGAAAGAGAGAGGGTAGGATTGGGGAGATGTTTGTCAAAGAATAACAAATTTCAGCTAGACAGGAGGAATACGCTTAAGAGATCTACTGTACAACATGGAGACTGTAGTTAATCACAAAGCATTATACACTTGAAAATTGCTGACAGTAGATTTTTTGTTCTCACCACACACAAAAAAGTAAAGTAATAATATGTTAATTATCTTGTTCAGCCATTTCACAATGTATACGTGTATCAATATATCATGTTGTACATCGAAAATATACAGAATTTTTATTTGTCAATTAAAGAAAATAAATTTTAATATCTGTTATCTCCATATATGACCTTCTCAGACAAACCCAAAATGAGGAATATTCTAAAAACAAATGATGTTTATTCTTCAAAATTGTGAATACCTTGAATGACAATGAAAAATTAGTCACTCTCTATATGTATTTTTAAAAAAAATAGAGCGATATGATAACTAAATAAAACATGTGATCTTGAGCTGGTTCCTGTAGTGAAGGGAAAAAAACAATAAAGGATATCATTGAAATAATTAACAACATTTAAATATAAACAATATGAAATGTGTATTAAATAAAAGTATTCTATCAGTCGCTAACTTTTCTAGATTTGATAACTGTACTTGGGTAAGAGTAGAGTGCATAAGTAAACTGTAAAATTCCTACAATGAGGTATACATTTGTTGTCTCCCATACATCTACATCTAAAGAAACACTGACTTTATTAAAACAAACTGCTTCCCATACACCCTCAATTTGCCAGTTAGAAAAGATTGACCCAATACAGTCATGCAAAAGTCCAATTAAGAATATTTTACTTGTCAAGACAAGGTATTTTGTGATCCCCTTTACTGTGGGGCATGACTGTGAAGGTACCATGTCCAAGTTATCTTGAGAGTTTTGCTTGGTGACCTGGCACCTGGGATTGTGCACCTGCCCAACCTGTTGTGTAATTGGTCCCCACTGGTTTTCTCTTGAATCAATACAGAGAGAAGAGCAGAAAAGCCATTTATTTATTTGGTTGAAAAATAGTACAAGATGATAGAGGAGGCAAATTAACAAATACAAACACTGGGAGAACACTAAACTAAGATCACATAACTTCTAATGCAGCTTTTCATCTCTTCTTCCATTACTGTAATGGAAATTCCTTTAGAGATGTTACTTTATTTAGATTATGTCATTTAAGATTTGAAGATAGTTCTAGTTTCACTTAAACTTGGAGGAATGTTTATACAATTTCTTTGGGCCTTGAAGAAACAACTGATTCATTTCCAAGACAGTACATTTGGAATTAGAGGGAGACCAAGCTCCTCACACCATTTAAATAGATGATTCTCCCCACGGGCAGACTTACTCGTAATCGTGAGAAGAAGACAGCCAGCTTGGTGCTTTTTATTTGATTTTAACTCTGATCATCAAAAATATACTAGTTTTTTAGATGGCACAGTGTGTTTCTAAAGAAAGTAATTGATTTAGCCCTTTAAATCCCTGTTGGAACAATAAACAGAAGGTTTTAGCCATATCCTGGTAGGAAGTAAATTTCTTCTTAAGAGTAAGTTAATTCTTTGTAAGTAACAGGAACTTTTTAAATTCCTGAGGATACCATTTATCAAATTATTGTAGCAGTTTCCTTAGTTACACTCCAGGGTCCAGAAAGATTTAATGAGCCTTGGAAAGTTCCAAAGTTACTTTTAGGCAGTAATTTATAACTTGGGGAGCTTAGCCAAACACACTGGAATGTTTCTTTGGATGGCTTTGTAGATAAAGGCCAGATGAAAAAGGATGGATTCTAAATAGGGAAAAAACTTCTCCATGAGATAAGCTTTATTTTATCCTATCATGTAGCATTGCAAACAGTCATATTTCATATGTAATACATGTAGCAAAATGCCTTTAAACTGCTTATTACTTGTTTATATTTAGTCTGGTGTCGTAAGCTCAACAAGTATATAAACATCTTCTTTCAGGGTTTGAGAGATGCTTTTGGATCTCATTATGTGAATTTTTTATTGAAACATAATTGATTGTGCATATTTGTAGGGTACAGAGTTGAATATCAATACCTGAGTACAATGTGTGATGATCAAATCATGATAATTGGTATTTTCATCATTACAGAACATAATCATTCTTTGTGTCTGTTAACCAATTTCTCCCTAATCCTCCTCCACTCCCCCTTTCCCAGCTCTAGTAACCAAAGTACTGATTTCTCCTTCTGAAAGCTCAATGTGTGATTGTGATTGTTCTTTCTTTCTTTTTCTTTCCCTTTCTTTCTTTCCTTCTTTGTTTGTTTGTTTATTTTTTAGCTCCCATATATGAGTGAGAACATGCAGCATTTCTCTTTCTGTGCCTGGCTTATTTCACTTAACATAATTTTCTCCAAGCTCATCCATGCTGCTGTGCATGGCAGAATTTCATTCTTTTTTATGGCATTCAGGCACAGTTTCATTCAACCATATAATCCTTGTAGAATAACGAAATCACAGTTTTGTGACTCTAATTCTCTGGTGCTCTCTTTGTTTTTCTGCTTCTTCTGACATATATTTCCCCTGTGCCCTGTGTCGTAACAATACCTGTTAACCCCTAAATGGCAGCTATAGGAGAAACCATAGAAACCAAAGCATTTGTTTATTACAGTAATTCCTAAGGCCAGTTCAGCTTCAGGCTGAATGCAAATTTATCCCTCATAATAACATAAAATGTGTTCTTTATATCTGTGATCAAAACAGACTGGAAAGCTTAATTTAAAATAGAAATTCAAAAGAATTTGAGCATGTTAAAGTTTCTTAGGATGGGAAAGGAGAATAGGGAAAGTATCTGGTTAAATGAATATTATTAAGAGATTAAATTTATTCCCATTTAAAAGTCTACATGAATTTCTATTGAACATAATAATTGGTCATATGGGCTTATTTTGTCAATCTCCCATTACAACAGGAAAGAAATAAAATTGTGTAAACCCAAAGGACAAAGAGAATAGAGGAGAACTCTATAGACACAACAATTCAACAACTTTTGGAAAATATAAAGCAAATGGAAGAACAGTACCTGACTCAGATGAGCAGGGGAAGCTATAAGCTAAAAGGCATCAGAAATGGTAAATATGTGAATATGCATAAAAATAAATTATTTTTCCTCTTAATTTCTTTAAAATACATATGATAGTTTAAATTGAATTCTCAACCTTTTTTTTACTATTGCTCCCAAGAAGCCTTTTTAGGCACTTTTTCCCCTATCACTTCACCCTCACGTAAAATTTTTATGTCCAAGATATATTGCACATTTCTTTATTTGTTAAATGTATATCTGTGCTTTATACATAAAAAATAAACTTACTTTCTTTGTTCAATGCATCATTCAGAATGACTAAATTTTTAAAAGTTGAAAGTTAAATTTAAAATATTTAAAAACTAGTGGTATGTAACTTAACTTTGTAACTGCATGATCACTGCTGAGCAAATTTTAATATAATTTATTTACTCGTATAAATTATAATGTATAAAATTAATATGCAAATTAGCAACATATGTAAATACACAATAATCATTTTTGAAACTTAATTTTTGAGAAAAAGTAATATCATTTAAAAATTAAATTTCTTAAAAATTATTTTTAATGAACTAAATTTTTGCTTGATATGAAAAAACAACTTTTAACTAGATATTCATTGGATATTGTTGACCTTTTTTCAGCACTTGACATAATGATGAGGATGAGTTCAATAACTTCCATATACTTCAATATCTATTCTGAATAACTATTGAATAACTATTGAAAAACTATTTTTATTTAATTCTCAAGCCCAAGTTACACATAAAAACACTGAGGATAGGTAGCCAAGCTCAGCCAATAGACATGAGGAGGCCACCTCTTATATATGCCTTTGAGATAGAGCAATCAATTAAAAAAGAAAGCCATCTAGTCACCACAGTTTTGTAGCTCTAATCTCATATGCAGTTTGTGTATCTTCCATGAACTCAGTGTCAGTGCTGCTCATGACAAGAAAACCCAACAAGAGAGATTAAATTCTCAGGGTTGAGGTTGTGTCAGGCAGGGTTGAGCTTTATAGGGCCACAAACCATTGCAATAGCCAAGAATTTTCCACCACCCCACCAACAATCAGTTTTCATCCTCTTGAAAAAAATCCCATTTCTGTTGTGAATGTAGAACTTAAAGCAAAAATTGTTAGCAGTTTATCATGGAGTTTCCATGAAAACTATAGGGTGAGAAAGAGCGAAGTAGTGGCTTTGGTTTGCTTCCTTAAGTCTTATTTTCTCTCTCTCTCTCTCTCTTTTATTTTTGTTCTTCATAAATAGATTGGTGTAATAAAATAAAGAAAATATTTTAATAAAATATTAAAATTACATTGCCAAGAATGCATATTATATGTTTGCACTTTTTAAAATCTAGTATATAAAAAGTCCTTACTTCTGATTACACACAAAACATTAGTAAGTCTATTGAAGCAAAATAAGCATAACAGGATGGTTTGGGGTAGCCAGGGAATAATGAAAGCTAATAAAGAGCAAAGTAAAACAGGTTCCACCAGGGAGCAGAAGAACTCCAACTCCTCTAATAGGTCTCTCTCAAATGTCTGTCCTCCATCCTTTCCTGACATCCAAAACTAATTCCATTTTCTTTATACTTTCTCATAGTATCAAATTTGCTATTACATACTTTTCATGCATGTTTATTTAATAATTATCAGCTTTACCTAGTAGGCTGAAAGTATACTCATGAAAACAAGGATCATATTTATTTTACTGACAATTTTATTCATGGTTTCAAATGAACCTGAAAAACAGGCTTTCAAAATACTTCCAATTTGAAGGTGGGTTGAGAACTACTCTGAGATTCTTAAGATCAAATTTTGACACACTGGTAAGAGAAAGTGGCTATTTATCAGGTCATAAAAAGAATAAACACAGTTAAACAACAAGCCTCATTTTTGCCAGAGTTTGAAATACATGTCGAGAAATCAGGAGATTATGTCCTTATATCACACACCATCCTTTGTCAGCAGAAGTTTGAGATTTTTGTTACTATAAGATTGTTTTTTGTTCCTCAGAGTTTGTCTATTTTACAAAGCAACGTCCCCAAACGCTTTTCAATTTGTTCCTGTTCTTTCATTTTTCTCTCTTCTCTGGTCACAGTCCTGCTAACACATGCTCAGCACGTGTTGATGGGACTGTTACCCTCCCCAACATTTGACTGAGACAACCTCCCTTCTTGAAGAACTTAAAAGAAATTGATATCTCTTTCTATAATCCGTGTCTCAAAGAGAGGGTATGTTCTGCTCTCAGGGCCTTTCACCTTTTCACTGTTGGTAAAACTTGGAGTTGTTTACATGCTCCGACAAAGCATTTCTTCCTTTGCCTCGCAGCCACAAACCTAGCCAAGGGCCCGATAATCCCTGATCTGGACTTTTTTCTTCCTTCTTTCTTTCCTTCAGGTTTGCCCTGTGCCCAGAGGATCACATCACTATCATTAGCTTTTTAGTAGTTTTCCACAGCCTCTAAATTCAGAATGGGAATTTTCCCTCAAAACACTTCACCAGAGCTATTTCAAGGACCTCACATCTCCCTTTGTTGCTTTCATTGCCTTACTTATTAGCTACTCACAACCCAGAGAATATGCATGTTAAATCCAGCCCCCTCAAAGCTCTCTCAAGAGCCACATCTGCACGTAGAATGGCCTTTCTCTCTCAGCCTCCTTTTTCCATCCTATAGACTGATCCTAGAGGACCCTACCTTGAGGAAGCTGTCCTGATTTGGAAGCACAATTTTTAGCTTCCTCTTTCTGTACAACCGTAGGAGGTAGAGTAAAGCATTTTTCGTAGACATTTAACTAATTTATTACTTTCTACTATTGCTGATGATTGTACGTAGCACATAGAGAGCAGGCTATGTGCACCATTAACACAACTGTGCACAGGGCTCAGGGCTGACATCCACCAGGATACGGGGTCTGGATGACCTGGATAGCATCCATTCTGATTAAGTAGTGCCATGCCATGCAGTTGCGAAAGTGTTCGAATAGCTTTTTTGAAATTATTTGCAATGGTTTGAAAATCATAAAGTATATCTTAGTTACAGATCACTTGTTTGTAAAGTAACTAAAATATATGCAAACTTTCATAAGTGAAAGAGATAATTTATTGGAAGGAAAAGGTGCACCTTATGAAATACAAGGGAAGGAAGTACAGCTGGGCCTCACAAGAGACAACATTTCCATTCTCTGGGGCCACGTAGTCTCATATCTGCACATTTCTTTAAGTTCCCACCTCATTCTTTTTCTCTCTGAAGAAAGGCATTCTTTCCTTCTCCTAACATGTGGTGTAAGCAAGCTTCACATTCTGTTTAAGTAGAAACTCTGAGTCCCACTCCTTAAGCTTGACACATGAAATCCAACTGACCCGCACCCATTCTTGGCCTGTCAGCCTTGTCTAAGGGGCAGAACCCTGAGACCTGCAGCTAACTCAGCAAGTCCTGTAGGATTAGAGTTTCTGAAATCAGACCAGACAGATTTTCTCCAAGAAAGCATAGGGCCAGGAGAAAATAGAGGCAGAGATAATGACCTGCATTTTTAGAAGACACAATATTTGAATAAGTATTAAAGAAATATTTCTAAAAGAAAAATAATTTGCTTATGTATTTTGTTTGTTTTTTCTTTCCTCACCCCAATATATCATAAATTCCATGAAGGCAGAAATTGTTTTTTCTATTTTGTTTACTGCTCAAGTGCTTAGCGTAGCACCTTGCCGTAAATTTTTTGCAAAATGGGTGAATAAAAGCCTTTGGATAATGATAATGGTGATAATTACAGTGAATATGACCTAAAGACAAGAGAAAAAGTGGCTGCATCCATAAGAGAAGTTATGATTTCCATGACAGGTAGATTTCTCATAATCTTCAGTAGTTCTTACTTTTCTTTTCTTTCCAACTACCATTATTGTTGAGCTGAAGTTGTCAAAAGAACTAACCAAACTTATTTATCTTTAAATCTTTAAGTCCGAGTGTAATGCCTGATGTATAATAGGTGAATATTTAAGGATTGAATGAAATAGAAGAATCAAGATACTCTTGCTCCCATGGCACTTTGAAAAGTACTTTGCAAAGTATAAAACACTACCCAAATATAAGCTTGTCATTTTCAGCATAGTGGAGCTTTAGGAAAATTACTTTGGTAACAGTATTCAAGATGCATGGGACAACCATCGATCAAGAAGCAAACTAGAAAGCTGACCCAAGAGTCTAGGCAAGACCCACCTGACCTCAAGCTGCTTTTTTGTTGCCTTTTCCCAAATCTTGAGTTAGAATGTACTCCAGGTTTCTCTATAATCCTAGAAGACGCAAAACTTACCAAGGTTTGACTTATTTTATCTGATTTCTGTTACTGTCTACATTAGACCAATTTTAGATTAGGAGCCTCAATAGTAGTTTATTTTCTTTTCATTCTAAATAATTGCAAAAGGTTATGCTCAATCTACTATCATTATATGCATTGTTCAAAAATTTGGCAAGTATGTAAATAAAAATAATTCTTAGAGCACTTTGCTGCAGGAAAGATTGTTACCTCTTATGCCAAATGTTCGAGAACCTACATAGTGGAATTTAGCAAAGGGCACATATGTATAGGCATAATGTAATATGCAGCAATTTTCTCACAAATTTATTGTGTGTAGACAACTCATTCTATGTGGATCAAATATAAAAATGAATATTATTCAGACCTGGTCATTAAGGAACTTCGAATCTATTAGGTGGAGTAAGACAGGGTGGTTGACAATGAAGCATTTAATAATCATAATGTCTGGCAACACCAGGTGAGTTCCACTTGAGAGTTTAAAGGGTAGAGGAATCATGTTGTATCTGATCTAAAGGGTGAAAGCAATTCAAAAATTTAGAAAAGGTTTAAGAAAAAAACACATTTGCAATGGCCCTCAAAGAGGAGATACACAATACACTAATATTTCAAAATTCAAAACTGTGGAAGAAAAAGTTGTAAAGAAAGAATACAATGGCAGGAGAAACTGCCATAGACAATTTGGGAGACCAGCAAGTTGTCCAATTTGGCTGGATGGTGGAGCGTGCAAAAGAAGGAGAGAAAATAAGTCTAAAGAGTTAATGAAGGATCAAACTGCTAAGGGTTTCAAATATTAGGTACTGGGACTCTGTTCCTGATGGAGTTTGGATGTGTTGTCCCCTCCAAAACTCATGTGCAAATTTGATCCCCAATGTGGCGGTGTTGGAAACTGATTGAGTCATGGAGGTGGATCCCTCATGAATGGATTAATGCTTTCCCTGGGGGAGGGGGGATTAATGAGTGAGTTCTCAGTCTATCAGTTCCCATGAGAGCTCATTGCTTAAAAAGACCCTGGCACCTTCTCTCTCTCTCTCTTGCTTCCTCTCTCTTGCTTCCTCTCGTCATGTGATCTGCTTGTACCTGCCAGCTGCCTGCCACTTTCTGCCATGAGTAGAAGCAGCCTGAGGCCCATGCCAGATGTAACTGTCCCAGAATCATAAGCCAAATAAACTTCTTTCCTTTATAAATTACTCAGTCTCAGGTATTTCTGTTATAGCAACACAAAACGGACTAAAACAGTTCCTAATCCAGTAGTTTCCTTAAAAGAACGACATTGGGGTTTTGAGTAGGGTTGTGCCACTGAAAGGTGAGCTCTAGAATGAATAATCTGGCAAAGTAGTTTAGGAGGAATTACAGAAGGAGTCCTAAGGCTCAGAGACCAGCTGAGCCACTGCTGCAGTCTTCTAGGTGTGAGTTCGTAAGGGCCGGAAGCGGAGCTATAGCCACAGACATGGTGGTGAGGTGGAAACGATGGGGAGTGTATGGACAAGAGACACTGCGGATAACAGCTCCAAGATTTAGCACTGGGAAGGGCAGGGGGAGTGGGGGAGAAAGGAAGTGATCACTGTGATGTGGTGTTCTATTCATACAATATTAGTAAAAATTAGGATACTGAGACAGGTGAACTAGGAAACAATCAACACAAAGGTGACAGATAAACCCATAGATGTAGACGAAATCTCTAATGAAAGAAAAGAGGCTGAGGGTAGAATCCCAGATAGGAAGAGAATTACAGGGAGGCAAAAGAGGAATTTCCTGAGTGTTGAGAGCAATACATGCCTGGTATTGTGTCCAGGAAGCCGATAGTGGATTGAGAGGAGGTCGTTCAGTTTGGTGATTAGGAAGTTAGTGATGGTGACTGAGAGTACAGTTCATATTTATAACCAGATTGCAAAGACTGAAGTGAGTGAGGAGTAGATGGTAAGATACCAAAGTTTAGACTATCCTTCTAATAACAAGAAAAAGAGAAAAAGAGTGTGGTAGCCTCAGGTCCAAAGCAACTTCTATTTCCTCCACATTTGGGAGTTTTGATCTATGATTTCCCAAGTGAAATAGTTCAATGTGCCATTTCGCTTCATCTACTCACATATTGACTGACAAAGTACACTCTAAAGGGCTTGTGAAATAGATGGGGTCATTAGCCTTGCCTCGAACAAGAAATTATAGTATTTTTGCTGTAATAAGTTAGCATATAAATACTTAGCATGTGAAAGAGCCTTCAGATAGTGGCTTCCACTGTTCACTATCTTATATCTGGGGTTATTTTCTCAGCAGAAAATATCATTTGGCTGTGAATCTATCATCATTAGGAAAGGAATAATAGTTTGTAACAAAATGCATATTCTCCTTCTGGAAAAATGGTAATCGCTCCATCTTAACTTTCCATGTCCTGGCTCTAATTTCCTCCTACACCCTTCTGTTCCTTTACAACACCCTCTGCTTTCTACTGGTCAGTCACTAGCAACTTTCCATGTTATGAAAATACAAGGCAGTTTGTGTGAAAAGGTATTTCCTGTCACCAGCCAACACTTTAAAAATCCTGCAGTTGCTGAAACAGCTCAGCTGGTAAACTTCACAGCGTGCTTCATTTCTGAGCAGCACACATCTGAATATTGTATAGAGAGTACCTGTATTCTTTTCATGCCCAAAGGAAACCTGAGCACAATTGTACACAAGTATTCAATTCCTAGCTCTGAAAAAATTACCCACTCATCAGTCCCAAGTAGGACTACTTCTACTTCCTAAAGCCAACGGGACTCTGTGGTCGTATTTATCAGACCAGAAATCTTTCCCTCTGGGTTACAACTTTTTCTGTAAAGGGCTAGACAGTAAATACTTTAGGCTTACAGGCTTCATGGTCTCTGTCGCAACTATTCAATTGTACTGTTGTAATGCAAAAGCAGTCATTGATAATGATTAATTATGTGACTTTTTTCTAATAAAAAGTTATTTACAAAAACAGGCAGCAAGCCAGATTTGCCTCCCTGGCTGTAGTTTGCCAAACTTTGCTCCACAAAGGACTCATGAGTGGGATATGTCATTAAACCATCCATGAGAACACATGATGGAGAACCCAGATACATCATTGAAAAGATGCCGGATTTTCAGTTGATGACAAGTCACTTCTAGTACTTGGATGATAGACATTTGCACTCTGTCTCAAGAATTCCCCCATCCCACCTTCAGCTCCCTCCACCCGTGTTTTTCCCATGCCGTGGAACACAGCCTTCTTCTCTATCTTCCTCCTAGCCCACATTACTTAAAGACACTATTTAAGTTCATTCTCTTGGCTCCTGACTTTGCACCTTTCTAGGTTATGACTTCTAAAATTTGCCTTTAGCTCCAAACACTGTATGCTCAGGAAAAATGTATTTAATTTTAGGGCCTCAGAGATCACCTAGATAAAAACAGTATACAGACTTAAATGATATATTTTCGTGCCTGGTCACCAGATATTTCTTCTCCTATTTATTTTCTCAGGTTCTCAAGGTTGAAGCTGCTATAACTAGCTCCAAAGTGTCTTCAACAAAGGTCTGCAGCACACCATTCAGCTTTCCTCTTTAGCCTTAAATTTCAGTTTTAAGAGACTCAATACAGTATAGGAGAAAGAAAAAAGATGAAGTCAGATAGTCTATATTCTGGTTCTGACTTAGTCTGGCCTTGGGAAAGTTACTATCATGCATGCTAAAGTATGTAACCTTTGAGTGATGTTTTTTCCAGCTGTATTTCAAAGAATCTCTAGGCCTGCTGAATTAATCATTTCCTACCACATGGTGAAAATTTAAGTTGTTTGAAGAATATTTGTTTTAGCTGTTTTAAATATTGAAGATATAATGAATATTTTTACAAGAAGTTTTCGACAGCTTTAAAAAAAGTTCGAAAAACACTTATTTTACAAATGGGGAAACAGAGCTCCTATGAAGTAATTTACTGAAGATCACACAGCTGGTTAGCACAGAATCCAGACTAGAATATGTATACACATTCTCAGTCCCTATAGTTTTTCTCTTTTCTGTTGTGCTGTTTTGCTCTACTTCACCTTAGTATGATATCCATTTTAGTCCATCTCAAGCTATATTGTGATACTTTCAGGGAAACATAATCATCATTAGATACAAAGAGCCCATTTGACCATCGCTATGTTAAATATTTCCAAATTAAATTTTCTACTTGGTTTTGCTGGTGTATAGAAACATTTTTTTTTTCTGTAATAAACTTATATCCAGCAATCTTACTAAATTCGTTTATTAATTCTAATGCTTATCTATAGATTCTTCTGAGTTTCCTACATATAAAATCATGTCTACAAATAATATTTTCTAAATCTTTCTCAGTAAATATTCTATAATAAAAATATAAAAATCTATACATATTTTAATTAAATGGACACTTTCCTATGGCAGAAGGCAATTTAAGTTATTTTTCTAAAGGGTTTTTAAAAATGGAATCAGAGAATTTTTTTCCTCTGCAGTAGCAATAACTGTTGCCATAACCCTTGAATGAGAAAATCACTGAAAATTCAGGATCCTGGGTAATGTCTCATGCTCAGAGTTTCAGGGATACTGCTGACTGGAGTAATCTTTTGCAGAGTCCGAGTTTCCACAGAGTATTTATTTTGACAACACTCTTGGTGTTGCTAGGTCTCCGGGGAATGACAGCATTTGCTGTGTTAGCTAGCAATAGAGAAAGAAGGCTTGTTTGGACTATCATAGAAACCCTTTTCATTGTGCATACCTGTTGTTTCCTCGGTCATTTGCAGATTAGGACTATGGACACCACAAACTGTTTAAGGTGAGTGACATAATGATTTCATTTTTAATTTTAATATTTCAAAATTGTAGATCACATTTCCAAAGAACTTACCCTCTCCTGCATGAAAATACATAACTCAGACCATAGCTGTTTCTTTGTTTACCTTAAAATAAGAAAAAACTATTTTGCTTAAATCTCAAAAGAACCGACAGTTCATGTCCTTTCAAAAAACGTCTTTCCAGAGGACATTTGAGATCAAGTTTCTCTATGAGTAAAATAACAGTTAAAAGTAAAACAAACATACTCTTTAGCCAAGGTCAGTCATGTGTCTGGACTTCCCATCCTAACTCAGCAATGGTAAATATCATTTCTTCAGCCTCTGGGGCATGTACAGCAGAAAAAAATAAGAGACATTTGAGAAGCTCATAAGGAGATGGAAAGAAAGAACTTACAGTTTGGGATAAAATAGAGGACACTCTGAAATCCGTCAGGTAAGATATGCTGAACTGTCTTGCAAACAAATTCTTCGTGTGAGTAAAGCACGTCGGAAGGTGACAGGTTAGAACAAGACGGACTTCATTTTTAAGAAGAAATCTCTAAATGCTCACAAAGTCATCATCAATGGCTCAATTGAACCATTTCAATTGACTTTTAGAGAGTTCAAGAGGGACTGGCAATTACGAGAGTACTGCAGAATTGCTGCTCTTCTACCTTGCTGCTGAAGTGGAAGATTTTCTCCAAATACCTTCCTGTATTCACTGAACATTCTTTTGTTGCACATTTGTATGAAAATTGTATGGTAATGGGTAAAATGCCACTCGTAATTTTAGATACCTCCAAAATGCCTGGAGATGTTGGAATTTAGTAAGTAAGAAACCATATGATATTATATGCTGGGATGGTTAAAAAGAGAGAGAGAGAGAGAGAAAGAGAGAGAGAAATAATTATCTTTATTTGAATGAAAATTATCCTTTTAACATACAATTTTTCTCATAACAAACGTATAAAAGGAAAAGCTACCAATTAGCTCTTTTATTAACACCTCATCACGTAAGTTTTGATGTTAACACCTTAATTTATATCATTTTCCAAATTGCCTCAAAACAGTTATAGCCAAAGAAGAATATTTTATAAGGATTCTGTTCTTGTAGTTTTTGAAGATAATTGTGATAAAATCTACCTATACTTTTCAAGCTTTTGGAAATTAAAAGTTTCTGCTGAGAACTGTGAACTGGTAATCTCTTGAGGTTTGACTTCTTCTACATGTTAATTCAACAAGATGCTTTAGGAGTTTGTTTTCTCTATAATTGAGAAAAATAGTCTGAAAGATATGTCTCTTCCAATATGTAATAAGAAAAAAAAAAAACAAATAAACAGCAAAAACAAAACCAAAAAAATCTATTTAGTTTTTCTTGCTGAAAATGTCCCTGTATAAGAAGATTCCAATTTTGGCAGTGAGCGTTCAGGGTTGGGGGAGATGGTCTCTCATCTGTCTAGTGGCTGACAATTCCCAAAGGCCCTGAAGACAGTGAAAAATCACGCAATCTGGAACTCAGGTCAGATAATTAGGACTCACAGCATTCTGTCTGATCACAACCTAAATTCTATCTGGTCACTCTTGTCCCAATGTCCTCTGATTCTGTATTGCTGAGGAAAACCAGGAATAATGAGTTGCTTACCAGGAAACTAGAATCATCAGGTAAGTGGATTGATCTTTAAAGGAGCCTCTCATTTTTATGATTGAAATAGCCTAGGGCTATAGCAGTTTATCTATGACTTGAATGAAAAAGTTTGGATATAAAGTATGGGTAGTGTCTTCAATTTCTGTTTACCCTCCTCAGACAGTGATAATGGCTTCTGTTTCTTTGTATCTCACTCAACATCTAGAAGCAGACAATGGATATTCAGTGTGTGTCAATTCCATCTTAAACTGAAGAACATACTCAGCCATATGTCAATGGATTTGGGTATATTCTACCATTTTTCTCTGAGCTTGTGGAATTCAAAAAGCTTAATAATTTATTAACAAGAAATGCTCTAATTTCTGAGCATAGTGAAGAAACAATTATTATATCTGATCTCGAGTGTGTGGCTTGAACCAAATTTTACAAAATAATGAACCCCATTTTATTTTTACTAACGTACCCTTTAACACAATAAGAAATGTAAACAAACCACATAAAAATGTAGTAAGAAACTCACCCTCTGAGACACTTGAGAGAACCATATTTCAGTAGGACAATTTGGCAATATCTATCAAAAATGTAAATCTATATATCATTTGACTGAGCCATTCTACTGCTAGGAATACACCTATTTGGCCCCAAGGATACACTTCAAAATATGCTAGGATATAATTACATAGATACTGTGGTGTGTGTACTAAATATTCACAATTAGATGTAAGACTATGCAGCCATTTCAAAGAATGAAGCAGATATGCATCTATTGATACTGAAAAATTTTCAAAGTATATAATGAACTGAAAAAAAGCTAAGTACAGAGTAGCATCCACTGTGTGTTCTCTTCTTGTGTATATATTGAAACAATATGCATACATGTTTATTGTAAGCTGATACATGGAAGATTTTCCTTCCACTGGATACTTATAAAAATGAGAAAACAGTGATTAAATGTGGGGAGAGCTTCTGGTGATAGGTAGATGAGAACCCAGGTCTCATATATTTTTTCTATTCTGTTTAAAATTTTCAAATACAGGCATGAATTATTTGTATTTTTTTAAAGGTCAGCAGAAGGTTTCCAATTTGGATATATTATAAACCATCTTAATTTTCCTCATACATTTCTATATTCTTTATAATGCAATAAATGTTATCAAATAAATAAGAGGTGAACTAAATAAATACATTATAAGTGTTTTAAGAATACATCTGAATCTTGAAAGATCTAGTTGTTTATTTCAGTCAACTACTACAACAAATTTGGATGAACCAGTTATGCTCTAGTCACTCTTGCTAAGACAGTAAATGATGGTTGGGCAGGTGAGTTCAATTCTGAAGTCTGTGAAATCTCATAATCTGACAGAAATTTTAAGAATAGTATGATGCAGAAGTGGCTGTAAGTATGGACCTAAATTACATTATTCAAATTTCATTATGACCCATTTCTAAAATGTGTCCTAGACTCAATCAATTCAACAAATATTTATTCAATACAAACTGCACTTGCTCTCATGCTTTTAAATGCTGAAATGAACAAAACACGAACAAATCAACCACCATGGTGTTACATTCTAATGAAGGAGAAAGGGAAGAGGAGATACTTATTTAACTTAAATAATAATTTATGTATTAGGAAGGGATGAATAAAAAAATAAAACAGTGAAGGGAGATAGGAAAAACTAGTGGGAAATTATAATTTCAAATATGGTGGTAAGAAATCTAATGTTATTTCTAAGATGCAAAGTAGCTAAAGCCATATTTCTAAATATTTTGAACATAAATAGCCTTACTTAATATCAAAATACTTTTAGTCTTCACTTGATGTAATTTGGGATGCCCCTAAGTCTGAAAAAATTCATGACCAACAGCTATTATTATATTTACAACATTCTTAAAATTTATTACTAATTTGAAAAACTAATATTTATTGAGTGATAATTCTATGCCAAAGATTGTTCTAAGCATTTTATGTAAACTTTCTTATTGAATCCTAACAAAAGCCTTTTGAGGAAGGTATAAGTATTACTCTTATTTTATAGATAATGAAACTGAGTCACAGATAAGTGAATGGCATTTTACTGTTGAAAGTGAAAGTTACTGTATTAATTACAGCAGCATTATACACACACACACACACACACACACACACACACACACACACACACACACGAGGATTCATCAAAAAGTTCATGGAAAGATTCCTATTATCTTTTAAATCTATTTTTCCAAGAACTTTTTGGAGTACCTGCATATGTATATGCATATGTACTAATCGTGTTGCATGTTTTGTTAGAGTAAAGGTCAAATTGATGATGTTGAGGGGCAGAGATGGTTTTTCAAACAACTCATGGATCCTCAAGGCTCTGTAGCAGATGGGTAGGAACCCTTGTTCAAAGCTTTTGCTGACATTAGCTGGATAAACCCTTTTGTGGCCTGGGTGCTAAAGCTCCAGGCATCTTGATGCCCCGGCAACACATAATTAGTGTTGTTTGAAACTCAGAGTAGGGATGCACCCCATTCAAGAACCGAGAGTAGGAAGCTCCTACTTGTCACACAGCCTCCATGCTACTGCACCTCCTTAAGCCTCATTTTAATCTGCACAAAGTAAAAGAGTTTGACCTGGAAGTTTCAAAGACCCATCTCAGCTCTAACCTCTATGACTCTATACGTAGAGGCAGTTGCACAGTGAAGTCTCTTTAGCAGATTTCCAGGATGCTAGGAAATAAAATAGACCTTCCAGAGGAATGGACCAACCCCCTTCCCCAGTCCTAGAAAAGTATGAAAAATTGAAATGTACTGAGGGTACTGCCCACATAATATGAGCAGGTGTTTTGAGAAGTATGAGATTATATGTCTTAAATACATTCTGGAACGAAATGCGTTACACATATTCATATATACTACATACTTTGTCTTATAGCCTATCGTTAATAGTTAAGAGAAACTTACTAAACTTTAAAGATAAGATTTGCACTCATAAGCATGTGAATTTATAGGTGTTGACTTACCTTAAGGAAGGCAGAGTAATGCAGATGTTTTCTGAAATCACATTTTAGTGTATGACTCCGAATGACCCCAACAAGCATCTGATATGATGATATCATTCCATCTCAGGGCCTGGAGGCTTGCAAGGCATGGCTGGACACTCTGTCTTTTATATCATCCTGCTGAGTGCTCTGATTGACAAGGGCCACTCCTGCTTCTGTGATCACTACCCATGGACTCAGTGGTCCAGCTGCTCAAAAACCTGCAATTCTGGAACCCAGAGCAGACAGAGGTGGGTATGAGTGATGTAGCTTTCCTTTGTGACCTGAGAGACCTCGAGGATGCAGTCAGCAATGTCAGAAGAGCTGTACTAAGCAACGGAAAAAAATATGGATCTCAAAGTAAGAACTCACAAATTTGAATGAAATTTGATGTCTTTTTCCACATAAGGTTGAAATGAAGTCTATTTTTGTTCTCTCTCTAAAAACAAAGGCTTCCAATGAAATTTAATTAATAATCTGTGCAATATTTTCAGTCAACTATTTAACTTAGAATCACTACTCAAGCTTTTTCTCAGTCAGCATATAACTGCTTTCTTACAGTTAGTGAGTTAATTATAGAGAATTTTCTACTCATTAAACCAAGTCTAACAGGACCTCAATTGAGCAGCACTGCTAGCTACTAGCTTGATTGCTGGCATGCACAAGATAGCAAGAAAACTGTGTTCACTTGATAACATTTAATAATTCAACCTTTTCATCAATTCAGGCTACTCATCCCACAGTTTCTTTAAGTGTGATAGACGTTTCTGTATCATGAAATTGCTCACATGCTTGGGAGAGAAAGGCATATATTCAATGTGTTTTAGCTATTATAGCACTTTTTAGAGACTTATTTTAGAAATTATTTTTACATATGTACTGTGAATCTCATTACAATCACCAGTTGATTTCCCCACTAATCCATCCACTTAGTGGGGAAACACTAAGTATGTGAAAACAGATTTGTTTACAATACTCCTCTAAAGAGTCCTTCAGTAGCACTCTACTGCCTACCACATAAGTACAGCAATACATGCCACCCCTCTCAGTCTTGAACTTCTCCTCAGCTGCTCACACAAGCTCCTCCCCAGACAGCTCATGCTCTCTTCCATCTCTCACCTTTCCACATGTCACTCCCTCCAAACGTCCTTCCCTTTGTTACCTGGAGAACTCACAGGAATTTTTCAAGATGTCTCTCTCATGTCATTTTCTCTTTGCATCTTTGACCCCACAGCACCCTGATCCTATCTCAATCATTGTACTTATCACATTATGTTGCCATCTTTTAGGTAATTTGCCAGAACTTTCTTTCCTTTCTTACTTCTTTTCTTTCCCTTCCAGTCCCTTCCAAGTGATCTATCAGGGCCGACTTCATGGATGTGACAGGCACAGTTGCACAGGCCTCCACTCTTGGCTTAATGATCTGCCATCACAGTCTTGAAATTTTTAGTTTTTCTTGTTTTTTTTTTTTTTTCTTTTGTCGTTTTTTCGTGACCGGCACTCAGCCAGTGAGTGCACCGGTCAGTCCTATATAGGATCCGAACCCGCGGCGGGAGCGTCTCTGCGCTCCCAGCGCCGCACTCTACCAAGTGCGCCACGGGCTCGGCCCGAAATTTTTAGTTTTTGAACAAGAGGTCCCTCATTTTCATTTTGCACTGGGCCCCACAAATTATGTAGCCAGTCCTGAGTTCCATTAAGTAGTAAGAACTGCATAGATGCCAACCTACCTGCCTGATTCCCCATGAAAACTTTCTCTCCTTTTATTCACTGTAGTTAATGCTCAATGATATTTTTCTTACAGGCTGGAGCCACAGTAGAATACACTCATTCTAAGCAGTTTTTTCTTCACTATTCCAGACAAATAGTAGCAGATCAGTACTATTGGGATAACTCTTGTGATCTTTGCACCAAGCAAGAGACCAGAGAATGTAACTGGCAAACATGTCCTATCAACTGCCTCCTGGGAGATTACGGACCATGGTCAGACTGTGACCCTTGTGTTGAAAAACGGGTAGGTGACACATGAGCATATCCAGGAAATCTGAATCACAATAAAGTGCTTTGATTCCCTAACATGTTCGAAAACACAGAAATGCTGAATTTCTTCAATTTCTGAAAATAAACTGTCCCAGTTTCCACTGTGGGGAAATTCCATTGGGGGGGGGCGTATTCATTTTATGTATTTTACTGTCATATGAACATCAAAAGAAAATTCTGCCCCCAGTATTAGTATCACACTTAGCCAGTTCTGAATTCCACTGCATGTGCCTTCTGAGAATTCTGAAAGCAAAAACAAATACTAAAAAATGGGGATTTCAGTCCAAGGTTTAAAACCAGACAGAAATGAGGGAAATGAATCAGCAGTCTGACTCCTTGCCCTTCCTCCAAATTCCCTCTCCACGTGGGAAAGTCCCTCAATTTGTTTATTGTTCCCAGCTGCAATATTTACCCACCTCGTGCTCATTCCTATAAGGGCATTGGTCCATGCAAACCCCAGTCAGGGCCGTGCTGAGCATTTACATATTAGGGAAGAAAAATAAATTCCTTTGTGTAGCACCCACTCCCTGAGCGGAACTGTCCTAGGCCCCCATCATGTATCACCTTATCCAAATTTCAAATCATATTGTGTTTTTCTACCCATTTTACAGATGACAAAGTTGCAGCTCATTAGGAGGTTAAATGGTTTGCCAAAGAATTTTGAACTTGAATTTTTCTGACTTCAAACTCAGTACTCTTTAGTCCCAGCATATTTCTTTCCTTCTCTGACTCTCTGTTTTACTATTCACCATGTAAAATCTTTTAAAGTGTGAGGAATATGTCAACCTTGGTTTCCACGGTGATGCCTTTATGCAAAAATACCTTAAAATCCTTTCACATTTGTCACTTCGTACTATCTTTGAGTTATAGAAGGGCTATTGTTATTGCCTAGGAGAACTTAACTGCACCTGGAGACTCTCAATAAACATCTGTACATTTGATTTTGATTTAATTTAGCACCATATGATTTCAGAGTTAGAAAAGTCTTAGAAATGTTCTTGCCCCACTTCCTCATCTTACTAGTTGGAAAACTGAGGCCCAGAAAGATGGCAGCTTCCCTACAGATTCACTGTGTGATTGGAAGAATTGTCAGTGAAACTCAGGAAACATCACCACTGTGATTGAGAAATCCAGTTTTCTTAGATGCATTTTGACCTTGACCATGCCTTGGACGTACTCACCTTTCTCTTCTTTCCTTTCAGTTTAAGGTTAGATCTGTCTTGCGCCCCAGTCAGTTTGGTGGGCAACCATGCACTGAACCCCTGGTGACCTTTCAACCATGCATTCCATCTAAGCTGTGCAAAATTGAAGAGGCTGACTGCAAGAATAAATTCCGCTGTGACAGTGGTAATGTACTTTTGTAAAATGTTCAATCTCCACTAAAAACAACTTGACTAAATCAAAGTGATTCCAATCTGCTACCAGGAAGAGCCATGATAGAGAAGTCCTACCACATTTTAAGCTTGGAGGGGTGGGGTGTTCTGCTGCCAAAGTCCAAGCTGCTCGTGTGTGAGCTTAGAGTTTTCAAGTTATAATGATCTTGACCACTTACCTGATTCATTTGCTCATCGGGAAGGGCTGCCAAAGTCTATACTGTTATAAAGCGGGAGGAAGAGAGAAGAGGAGGAGGAGAAAGAGTAGGCAGATATTTTTAAAAGTTGCCTATTAAGAAGTACAAATACATAGTCAGGATAATTGAAAAAAGGGACAGATTGAAAAGATCTTTAATATAGTTTATTAAGACAAAATATGAAGGTATTGTGTTAGCAGATGACTAGAGATAATGTAGCAAATTTTCTTGACTGGCTCCAAAGGAAATTCCAAAAGACAAAATCGAAAATGATCTAAATTATGGCAACATTACCTTCAGGTCCAATACTCATTCACATGCATAAAATCTGGTATTTAAGTTTCATTAGATTTTAATCAAATCTTGAATATATTACTTAGTCATATGCATTCTCTTGTTAATTAACAGCTCTTCAGCACTCAACATTTTGAACAGTTAAGATCAGATTTCTGTAAACTTCATTAACAGTCCAAAAAGCATATGTTTTAGGTTTTTAGGCCTTACAGGCTACCTTGCAACCACTCTGCTCTGGTGTTGCAGCACCAATGCTGCCCTCAACAGTACATAAACAAATGAGCATGGCTGTGTTCCAATAAAACTTTATTTACAAAAATAGGCAGCAGGTTAGTTTTAGCTCATGGACCATAGCTCACTGACCTCTTATATAAACAGTCAACTTGAAGTTACAACAAAATTAAATTTCAGATAAATAAAATCCATATCATTCCTGTGTACTCTGGGTTATACTAAAAAGGAGAATATTTATAATTGAGAGCAAATTTCAAATTCCCTAAGAAATTGGCCAACAGCGTTGGAACTCCAGTTTTACCTCTTTTACTCCTTGCTTCCTGCTGTCCTTTACTGAATGTCAGACAAGAATGCTGGTCTCTTGGTTTTCCCTCTATGGTACCCCCAAACCTGAGATATGAAGGTCGGATGTGAATAAGGTCTTGTCACAAATTGGAAAACAGGGAATATAAGGAAAATCTTGATGACAATGGTTGAGGCGAATTACACTCAACCTGAGCATTATATCCAGAATATTAAAATCAAGATTTAGGACTATGCACAACTATTGGAAGCTTGAAAGACGGTTTTTACAACAAAACTAGTAAAAAATATTTTATTCAGGAGATGATAAACCTATGAAATTAATTACAAAAGAACTTGGTTTAGGCTAAAAATATTCACAAGTTTGAGAAGCCTTTAGATGCGTTCATGGTACACCAATTCATAATGAGCAATTTCAGAAAAGTTAGCAGTGCCAGCACAGCTGATCTCAAGTTCATCGGCAGCATGTCTATAGCCACCAATAAAAAAACTGAATTATTAAAATGCATCTATAATGGTTGGTAAACAGCTGCTACCTTGAGCTCCCTGAGTGGTCCCTGCTGTGCTGCCCAGACCCCTTCACACAAAATCCCTAGATCTTTTCATGATCCAGCTACTGACTGGTAAATTCCTGGCACAGATGTGGTTGGCATCCATTCTGACTGGATGATGCCATGGCCTTATGGTTGTTAAATATTCTGCTGAAGATGATACACTACTGTGCTCTCCTGAAAACATCCACTTAAGCCACTCTCGATGGAAATACTGAAGGCTGGATGGACCATTTTTTGTCTGACTCAGGATGATGTTTGTCCTCACTTAATAAAGAACTTTACTAAACAGATTCACCTTCTTCACTTTCCTCCCTCATGATTGTTGTTCAGAGTCTCTCAAGAGTCCCCAAGACTAAATGTATTATTTTAATGTAGACATGGATTTTTGAGAATTACCCATGAAGGTAATTCCCATGCACTATGCCAACTTCTCTCTCAAAGTCCTAATCGTAAGCACAGAAGGCTAGAAAATTTTCAGCTGGCTGTAAAAACAATATGTCATTGCACTAACATAAATCAATTCAAGTAGATAGGAAAAAATAATGTGAAAATCATAAAAGATTGCATAGCTCCAAGTGTAAGTGTATACATGCACATGCTGGCTAAAGCATGCTGACTTCTACAAATCCTGCAATACTTAAACTGCCTTTCATCTTTTCCTTCTTTGTATAGTATATTTATACATATGGCTTACAATTTCTGCTTCTTATTCCATTGAGTTTCTATAGCCTGGAACCATTCTCAGCTATGTCCCATTAGGTCTATATCATTCCTGTTACCTATTCCTAAGCATCACTCAAGAGGTATCCTCTTCCTTTCATCCCTACCGTTGCTAAAGGGCCCTCTCTTATATCCCCACAAGTACCAAATGGATAGTATTTTCACATATCCAGTACCCTGCTCACAAAGCTAGGCTAATGAGAACTGCACCCCGCACATGTGTACCTACCTCTTTCTAATAGAGTGTGAATTTTTAACATAGCCATATAAAAATTAGCTTTTGCTTAAATTTATAAGTGCCAGGTTCAAAACTTTCTAAAAATCTAATATAGGTTTATGTTTTTTACATAAAAATCTCCTCTATTTCAAACTAAATCACCCATTATATTCTGCCCTGTAAAAACAAAGAATCAAACAAACAAAAACTGTTTAAAAATAGAGGATCTTTCAGGTTATATTTTGGGATTGACAGAAATCCATTTTATCTATATTTTCAGTCTTAAAGGATGATGCTGCTCATAGCTATAATTCTTTATAGTAATGGTCCAGACACAATGAAAGATCTTGAATAATCAAGGAAGGTTTAATTATTTTCACTAACTCTACCTTCTAAGTGAAGATTATTAACCAACAGAGTTGAAACTAAGTGCTTTCTGGGAAACCCTCTATTAATGAAGAATTTTAATTCAATAGAATATTCAATTTCCCTGGGCAATTCAGTCAAAATAGTCATGCATAATTGTAGGGAGATTCTGATCACAACTTAAAATACTCAACCACATAATCTGAGTGAAACATTTCATCATTGTCAGTGAGATGTGTACACAGTGAGTGGTACAGATGTCAGCATCCCTGTCTACAGGCAAGACAGTGAGAGGCAAGAGAGGGGATATTGGTCATTGCACTGAAGGCATTTCAATTTCTGTAACATAGAGTTACACACTAATTCCAAGTATCCTTATGATATTCAACAAGTCAAAAGGGAAGGGAATTATTTGAGTACGTGGAGTTTGTACCATTTTCTAAATGCACTCCCTTGTTAATACTATAATACCTAAGCACTTAACTTATATTAAAAAAATTAGATTTAGCAAATTATATGTAGTAAAACAATTATATACAGTAATTACATACAGCAAAGTATATAGTGAATATATTTAATAAATTATGTAGTAATTATAGATTACAAAATAATTATATATGATAAAATGCATAGGACCTAAGTGTGCAATTTGTTTTTCACAAATGTATACAACCATGTAAATAACCCTCCATCAAGATATAGAAAATTTCCATAAACTCAAAAGGTTTCCTCCTTCTCCTTAATAGTTAATTCCCCCTCCCTATTCTTGAACATTATACAAAGGAATCACATGGCATGATTCTTATGTATTGGTCTTTCATTCAACGTAAAATTTTGGATATTCAGCCATGTTGTTCATTTTTAAAATAAAAACAGTGACCCTGAGTTTGCTATCCTGTAGCAAAACAAAATTCTGAACCTACTGTTAATTTTCTTCTATAGAACATGATCTCTACAGCAAACTCACTGAAATGGGAATGGGATTCTAGAATTACTACTGATTTAAAGAAAATCAGCCCAATGACAACTAAATAATCCTCCAATGACTCTTGTAATCTTAAAGAATAAAGGAAAATATCAGTTTATCACTCCATTTCCATATGTTCCTAGAAATTTATCAAAAATAATGGAAACTTACCCTTAACTTTTTCTGGAAGTTTAAAGCATTTGTGTTCCCAATTAGAAAATAATTTCTTAAATGATAATTTGTTGCAATGGTGTTTGTTTGCTTTTCTCGACTAGGCCGCTGCATTGCCAGCAGGTTAGAATGCAATGGAGAAAATGACTGTGGAGACAATTCAGATGAAAGGGATTGCGGGAGAACAAAGGCAGTATGCCCACGGAATTACAGCCCCATGCCTGGTGTGCAGCTGATGGGCACTGGGTATGTAACTTCTTGTTATCATTTTGGAGAGGAAAAGTATCTCAGAACTAATGAGTTGGAAGCCACAATGAAGCAATGAGATACATCATCGTCCGCCTTCCTCATTAACTTCTTACTGCTCCCACCAGCCCTGTCTCTGATACTTGGCTACCATGTCTAGGCAGCATGTGGACATGGTCTTCACTCTTAGGGAATAAATGAACTTACAATTTTCACATTCAGTTTGCGCCAGTCACTGTTATGGGCCCTTCATAAACACTGATTGTTTTAATTCTCCTACATCTCTCTAAAGCTCTGGAACGGATCATCAGGGCAGACTGGTGGGAGTCCATTCAAACTGCGAGGCACAGGGTAGATTCCTGGGGCTAAGCCTTGACTGGGTGAGTAGGTACTCAACAATGCCAGGAGCAAATGAAGAAAAAAAGTATCAGAAAAGTATGCCTACAGGTGCATTGAAAGTCAAAACACAGGAGAAGCAAAACCAATCTTGTGTGAGAAGCAAGCCGAGAGTCAATAACGGGAGACAGCCCAATAAGGAAAGGAGTCAAGCAAATGCAGAAAAAAGGATGATGAAAGAAATGAAGGAAGGAAGGAAGGAAGGAGGGAGGGAGGGAGGGAGGAAAGAAGAAGGAAGGAAAGAAAGAAGGAAGGAAAGAAATAAAAGCACAATGGTGTGAAAAAGTAAGAAAGAGGTGAAGTGAACATGGCTAGAGCTCCCTGTCCCATGGAACCATGTGAAGCATGGGTAGGTCAGTACAGTTTAAAGGCAGAAAGTCAGACCTGCATTACCATCTGTTTCTACTTGCTCAACTTACAAACTGAGCCTCAGAAAGTTTAAATAATCTGTCCAAGTCTACCAACTAGTAAACAGTAGAACCAGGATTCAAATCAAGACTTCAAAACCCAGACTATTTGCATCATTTTCTGCTGACTCAGGACAACATGCACCTTAGAATGAGAACATTCTGGAAGAAACCTCAGCAGAACATGCAGTCCTATCTTTGAATAGTACTTAGAAATGTTAATATTTCTCTTTCAAGACTATCCAATCATGAGATCAATGGGAGTTTAGCGAGGGGTTCTTAAACTTATTAGACTGAACCAGTGTCTTGAAATACTTTAAGAAATAAAAGCCAGTAAAAACAGAACTAAGCTTTAGTTCGAAGCATAAGAAAGATCAATGAAGATAACCTCGTGTGCACTCCCATTCCCATGATAAAAAACTCCACTTCAATTTTTGATGAGAAGACAAATAGTTTGCTATCGTTTTCTATTGCTTTCTATTAGACTTTTTTTTTTAAGTCTTCACTTATGCTGTCAGAGTTGTATAACATAAACCATTGCTGCACCAAAGATAAACAGCTGCAATTGTAAATGCAACCTCATTTGATTTGCAATAAAAACTAAATGACATTGAACCAGACTCGAGGATACCAGTAAAATGGAAAAAACAACAACAACAACAAAAACATTAGTCCGGAAGTAAAAGAAGTTGTATTCTAGACGTAATTCTGCATTCACTTCCTACAACACAGCAAAGTTATTTACCATCTCTGGGCCTGTTTCCTCATCTATTTGTTGGATGACTATAGACTGATTTGAGGTTCTGTCCTAAGAGTTCCTAATTAGGGCCAATTTCAATGTATGTACTTCAACATCATGTTCTTATCAATGTGCAGAAATGGTTTCCTTCTCTTCCTTTCCCTGGAAGAAAACCTCAGCCAAACACTCCCACTGGTAATCACATTTTTAACGTTCTGATTGATGAAGAATGACATTGCAAACTCACCTCTTGTTCAGTGGATCTAGACTCTAGAGTTACAGATGGGGAGGACCACATGCTATGTGTACTTTGGCAGAAGGACTGTATGGTCCTCTGCCAACCAGAGCTGTTGTCCCAAGAATTCTCAGAAATGAGCAAAACCTGCTAGCTCAGGGACAGTCAGTCCTCAATTTGCCTCTTTCCAGGGACTGAGAGTTTTGAGAGTTGCTTATTGTAACCTCTTTCTAATCTGCTGGCTTTAGAACCTCTGCCTCCTCCTCCTCCTGCCCCCTAATAAATTTCTATCCACAAAGGATATTTCCTGGGTGACTGTCCATCTTTTTATATGGCATCTCTCTAAGAAAAATTTTAACAAGACATACCAGAAATTTTACATCATCAACATCAGTCACCAGGTCCTAAATGCTGTCTGTTTTTTTCTCAGGCTCAGCCAAGGTACAAATGTATATGCATACACACACACACACAAACACACATACATTTATATTTATATGTGCACACACATGCAGTTTTTAAATTTGTATATATATATATTTTTTAATTTGTATATTTTTAATTAAATTCAAGAAGTTACAAAGTATGGCACATAAACCAAATTAAATAAAAGCACACTAAAAACCTAAAGTATTAAAGGCAACTAACTATACATTTGAAACACCAACATATTCAAAGTCAATCTAAACATTTCAGAGGGAAGGGTAAAGAATAGAGCCGAAACTTGCTGCCTAGTTGGCTTAGCTCCTAAAGGATTCCTCCCGCATGCCCTGATGGAACCACCTCCATAAAATCCCACCTTCAGCCAGTTGCTACCTGTGTAGGTTCCTCACAACTTGGGAGCTATTTTTCTCAAGCCCTTTCTTGTTTACATAAGTACATAGTATAAGGCAGTATAAGGTCAAGAGTTGTTGTTTTTTTTCTCATTGATCCCCTTTAACTTAGAAAGTGCAAATGAATGAGCCTTAAACACCTGTGTTTGTTGCGTTAAGTACTTTGGAAAATTCTTTGCAGACCAGCCCCTCACACTTCCTCCCTCAAATACTCATTGATACAAATTCAAATATGGCTGAGAACAAATCTCGAATTGTGCTTACAACTATTTGAGTATGATATGCATCTTACAGAATCCACAGGCATCACTCCTTTTAAAAAAAAAAAACAGCCTTATTGAGATATAATTCACATGCCATATAATTCACCCATTTAAAGTGTGTAATTCAAACGTTTTTAGTATATTCACATATTTCTGTAACCATCACCACAATATAATTTTAGAAATTTCAAAATCCCCAAAATAAAACCTCTTTACCACCTATGTGATGGCAGGCTCTATTTCTTTCCCCACTCTACCTCACTCCTGGCCCTCGGCAACCACTAATTCACTTTGTATAAATTTGTTTATTCCAGATGTAACATGTAAATGAAACCATATGATACATAGCCTTTTGTGTCTGCCTCCGTGCACACAGGATGTTTTCAAGACTCATCATGTAAAGCATATGTCAGTACTTCATTCCATCTTATGGTACAGTAATGATCCGTTGGATGGATATACTACATTGTGTTTATTCATTCATCGGTTGATGAACATATGTTTTTTTCCTACTTTGGCTAGTATGAGTAAAGCTGTTATAACATTTATGTACAAGTCTTTGCATGGATATGTATTTTCAATTCTCTTTGGTATATACATAGGAATAAAATTGTAGGGCATTATGTTTAATACTCGAAGAACTGCCATATATTTTCCAAAGTGGCTACATCATTTTACGTTCTCACCAGTTGTGTGTGATTGATCCACATGTTCCCAACACTTCTTTTTGTCTATCTTTTTCATTAAAGCCATCCCTTTGGGTGTGAAACGGTATGTTATTTTGCTTTTTATTTGTATTTCCTTAATGACTGCTAATGTGAGCATCTTTTTACATGCTTATTAGTCATTTACCTATCTTCTTTACAGAAATGTCTATTCATATATTTAGATCATTTGCCCATTATTTAATCAGATGATTTGTTTTTTGTTATTGATTTCTAAGAGTTTTCTGCTACTGATCTTAGGTGACAATAAAGTATATCTAAGGATGGAAAAAGAAAGAAAAGAAAAATAAGAGTTCTTTATATATTCTGGACGTAAATTCCTCATCAGATATATGATATATGGTGTCCTGTGAAGCACAACAGTTTTTAATTCTGATAAAGTTCAATACATTCATTTCTTTTATTGTATGTGCTAAGAGTGCTTTGCCTAACCTGAGATCACAAAAATTTAGTCTTATATTTTCTTCTAAGAGTTCTATAGTTTAGCTCTTAAATTTAGATCTATCATCTACTTTGATTAATTTTTTTTGTTGTGTGAGAAAGGGGTCCAACTTCATTCATTTGCATATAATTATCAAGTTGTCCCAATACAGTTTGTTAAGACTATTTTTCTTCATTGAATTGTCTTGGCACCGTTGTCAAAAATCAATTCATCATAGATGTATGGGTTTATTTCTGGACTCTTAATTCTGTTCCATTGATCCACATGTCTATTCTTATGCTAATGCCACACTGTCTTGATCACTCCATCTTTGAAGTAAGCTTTACATCAGGAAGTGTGATTCCTCCAAATTTGTCCTTTTTCAATATTGTTTTGGCTGTTCTGGAACTCTTGCATTTCCATTTGAATGTTAAGATTAGTTTGCCAATTTTTACAAAAAAAATGCAGCTGGGATTTTGACAGAAGTTGTTTCGAATCTATGGATCAATTTGGGAAGTATTGCCATCTTAATGACATAAATTCTTCCATTCATGAATATAGAATATCTTTCTATTTGTTGAGATCTTCTTTAATCACTTTCAATAGTTTTGTATACTTTACAGTACACAAATCTTAGACTTCTTTTGTTAAATATTTTCCTGAGGATTTTATTCTTTCCAATGTTATTGTAAATGAAATTGTTTTCTCCATTTTAATTTTGGATTTAAATTTGGATTTGCTGTTGTAGAAATACATTTTACTTTTGTCTATTGATCTTGCATCCTGAAGCTATCACTCTTAATCTTAGTGCAACTGCTTTAATAAAATTAAGAAACACATCCTTTAGAAGTGAATTGGGAGAATTAGTATGTATTATTTCCTCTCACAGGGCAGGCTAGGTCTGTACTGATTGTTTATTGATTCCCACAAGTACCCTAAGGAAGCAATTATTATCTCCATTTTTCAAGTGAAAAAAACAATTACAGAAGCTTAAAAACTATGTGTTGTGTGTGTGTGTTTTTACTTTAACACAATTATATTGACAGAGAATTCATAAGTAATCTATTTATATTAACCATTAATTTCTTTTCAATGTTCTAACATCATTTTTTAACTTTCAAATTATCCTTGTTTTTGTTGTTGTTGTTGTTTATTTGTTTGTTTGTTTTGATAGAAGGATATTGTGTTTGTTGGTTAGAACAAGTGCCTGAATAATTTATTCAATTTTCTACTTTAAATCCAAATGTTTAATAGCAGTTTACAAAAGTCCCACATGGTGAACCTCTTGTGGATTCCCTCCCAAATGGGTGTGTCTGTCTGTCTGTATGTGGTGGTTATGAAATTTAACGTTGTAACTGGTACCTTTAGGTACATTTTGTCTTGTGAATTAACACTATAGAAGTACAAGGGAAACAAACATATAAGTGGTAGATGATCTTCTTGAGGCTGTTTAGAGTCCCGTTGAGCCCTCCACCACTAATCAGAACAAGCAGGTGTACTTATGGATCATAAGGGAGGGAGAGTGGGATGCTATTCTTCTGCTATACGGAATTTCCCAATGATGGCATATAGAACTATGTAATGTGTTCTATGGAAGACAAGATTATCTAGTCAAATCTATTTGGAGGCTGACAATTTATATTTTTAAGGGCTCTGTCATGATGAATACAAAAATTTTATAATCTGTGTAATCCAGCATTACTGACCCTTTTGACAAAAACTACTTTTATTTTCAGAAAATACATATTAATATCTCAAAGAATGTGGAATAGTATTAGCATCTTGGAGAAGTTTTTATCTATTGTAAAACAACTTTTTACACACATGATTTGTGCTAAGCTAATTAATCTCTCCGTGCCTCAATTTCCTCATTTGTAAAATGGGTATAATAGTTGTATCTACACCATATGGTAATTATAAATATTAAATAAGTTAACATTTGTAAGGCACTTAACTAAGTTAATATTTGTAAAGTGCTTACTATTGTTTGGCCTATAGAAAATTGTATATAAGCATTAGTTAAATAAAATATACTTAAAATATTATAATTACAATTATTAGTAAACACAATACTATTAGTACAATTTTGTTAAAATATTGCTATTACTATTTCATTATTAGCTCTCTATCAGACTTCCTTTGCTGTATTGTATTGAAGAGAGTGAACCCAGAATGGTATTTATTATGTAAAAATTTATTTCATAATCTGCTTTCAAAGTTTGCACTGGCTTTGTAGGTCATGAAAGAACTGTAAACCCAAATTTTATTTCATGTCAATGCCAAGAACAATTAAGTGAGTGCAATGGGAGAACCTAATAGATCCAGTGGGGCTGAGTTTTGGCTTCTACTCCTCTCTGGATTCCTCGTGATGGACTAGGAGAAAAATGAGCTTTCCTTCAAGTCATTTGTCATCCATCAAAAATGTCTAGGAGAGGAATTTCTTTCATATAAAATAAGGTAAATTTTAAAGATTGCTCTACATCTATTGAATTCTTGAAAATTACTTTGTTTCTAGGTTTCATTTTCTGGCAGGAGAGCCCAGAGGAGAAGTCCTTGATAATTCTTTCACTGGAGGAATATGTAAAACTGTCAAAAGCAGTGGAGCAAGCAATCCATACCGTGTTCCAGCAAATCTGGAAAATGTCAGCTTTGAGGTATGATGCGATCACGGTGGCAACTCCAAGGCCAATGGTGATCTAAGCTAAATTTCTAATGGAAAATTAGTGATGAATGAAGAGACAAAACAAAGAGGTAGTGAAAAAATGTAACCACTTATTATGTATTTATATTTAATGAGGTTCATGTTATCATAAATTTATAGATGAAAAGACTAAGGTAACTAATTTGCCCAAACAGTTGGTAAGTAGTGGACTAGAGACCCAAGCCCAGATTTCCCTGATGTGAATTTGTGCTTTCTCCAATGAACATACAGCTCCAACGTACCCCCACGCAGATAAATCGCTTGGTTTATTCAGAATTTTCTCCTACCATAACTAGTTCTATTAGATAACTATGAAATTTAGACATAAAAAAGTGCCAGGCTCCTAAGAAACATCACGATTAGTCTAAATATAATGAGGTGGTTCTGCTCACCTTCCTTCCTATTTTGTTTGTTTTCCTAAGTAGTCATGAGCAGCATACTGCCTGCACCCAGAATCTACCCCAGTGCCTTACACATGATAAGTGCTCCATACCTGTTGCACTAAAGTAAGCAATCGATTTCTTTTAAATTGTGGTAAGAGAGACAGGGAGTACATGGTTTTGATGGTGACATCCATGCATACAAATTTGACATGCTGGAGAGAATTGCAGAAGTTCTAATAATATCTGAGAACCACTTTATGGGTAGTATGAGTTCAGCAAGAAATTATTCCCTTCCCTTCCTTTAAAAAGATTTTTATATGCATATAAATACAGGCATTTTCCAATTTAATAACTCAATTTAAAGCCATTTAATATACACTAATGGATGGGTAATGTCTTTGGAGTCCAACCGCCAAATTCAATCACCTCTGGGAAGACTGGTGGTACTATTTTGAGATATATTTTATTGAATAGGCTTTGTAGACAGAGCTAAAACCTAAACATTTACATATAACACTGTTCTGTTGGAGGATGCTTTCTAGCTCCCAAACTACCAATCCACAAGTTTACTTTCAAAATACAATAATTTCCCCAAAAAACATACTGTCTATATTCTCTGCAAGCATCTGTTTCATGCAGTTTTACAAGTAACAAATTAAACACAGTACATGAGATTAAGGGTAAATTTGAGCTTAGATAACACTTTACACTTGTAGGATACTTTAGAGTCTTCAACGTACTTCCCTATATTGTCTTACTCAATTCCCATAACATCCTCCCTAGAAGGGAAAAAAGAGTTTACATTCATCCTACTAATAGATTTAGGCTCTATGAAGTTAAGCAATTTTCTTAGAGTTTTTCAGCAAGTACATGATACAGAAGAATTAGAACTCCTGGCTCCTGGGTCTTAGTCAGGGCTGCCTATGGTAGATGAAACCTTGATAGTATTATAAAGAAAGACATAAACAACTGCAGTGGGTAGAAGGTCAGAACACCTTTCCTGTACTATCATTTAAAAGGTATCATTTGTGAGGTTCACCAGGGATGTGCTGGAGTCAAATCTTCCAGCTCACAAAAGCCAATTGTTAAATATTCAGGAATTTTGCAAGCCAATTCTTAAACATAGCTGTTATTAAATATTAAATCTATAATCTTTCAATTAAATATATTATATTAAAACAAATGTCATGATTACTTACAGTTTATCAGTTCTCAATTATTTTGTTATATTTTACTATTACCTGTGCTCTTGCAGTTATTTTTATCTATCTACTGTATCTGTATCATAAAAATACTCTATAATTTGCTACTGTGCATATCTTCCTAAGTTTGAATTCAGGGCATCACATAGGCAGCTTGAGATCAACCATAGTAAACAAATATACACCATGGATGAGGCAAATTCTATGGTACATGACAGCTTTTTTCCCTCTCCCAGGTAGCTGTTTGTTAAACATTTACCAACACATCGCTGGGTTCACCCATGTAACTTGGTTGCTCAAGCCAAGATGGTGAATTACATGAGGAAATACAGTCTGAAAATCTCATTCAGATTAAAGTAGACTCATTTCATTAACAATGTAGCTCTAAAACTTAGCAACTTTAAAGAAGCAACCTAAACTAATCTCTAACTATATGCCATTGAGTTTTAGATAACAGTCAACTGCAGAAGAACATCATGATAATGTCTCTTCAAACAAAGATTTGAAAATGATCAGACGCAAGGTCACAGCTATCTATTTACTTTTCACTCATCTCTGTATTACTTTATCCATGCCTTTAGCAGGCAGCTGTGCAAACCTAAGCTATACCTTACTGAAAATAGTAGAGAAGAAGAAATTCAGCAGGCATACGACTTCCCTTTTTCTGTAGTATTGGAGCTTATTATGAAATAGTCAGCTGGCTGATTACAGAGGCTCATGAAGGGAAGGGAAGGCAACTGGACAGGGAGTCAGAATAGAAGACCACAGGTAATGAAACACAGACACCAGGTAGAACACTTTATCGATCAGGATAGGTTAGGTTTTGCTGCATTAACAATTCCAAGATGTCAGTGTCTTAAAACAGTGTCACTCATACCACATGTCCAGTGAGAGTTAACTAGGAGGACTCTGCTCAGAGTAGTTGCTCAGAAACCCAGGGACTTATGAGGTTTCATCTTGACACATCCATCCATGATCAATTTCCAAAACAAACGGAAAGTGACATATTGCCCATCAATTATTAAAGTGACTGATATCACTTACACTCATACTTCATTGGCCGAGGGGGAAAGGTGACTATAGTATTTGTAAACAAACTGATGACTGACACAGTGGTCAGTCAGGAGGTGGTCAGCTTTTGGGGATTTGGTAGCAAGTAAATGGGAACCTAATCACAGAAAGTGTGATGCTGAAGTCAGACTCCAGTCTCTTGGAAAAGTATAAAATGAGGTGGGACTTGGTTCTAAAGATCAAGCCGGGTTATTGGAACTATGGTCCCAAGTATGAGGATGCATTTGAGCTGTATCCTACCCAAGGCCCAGGCACATCCAGGAGTCAGATCCCTGGCTTGCATCTGTTTATTAAGATGAGAAGAGACCTGTGGAGGGAGGTCAATCAGTCCATCAAGTGAACAATAAAGGCATTAGCTATTATTCCATCTCTGCAATGAGTGTTAATCAATATGTTAAACATAACTGATGGTGTGTGTGTGTGTGTGTGTGTGTGTGTGAATCTCCTCAATGTTTTATGTTTTGTGTAAGGACTTTAAAATGAGATCACATTAGCAGTAACTCTAGAATTATGCCCTTTAGGCATCCCCCAATTGCTAAAACCCTGTACCAGCCCCTGGAGTTATATCACTTACTCAGGAGTCCTCCTCTTTCCTTTCCTTGGAGCTGTGCTCCTGGCTATCTGTAAACTGCAGAGTCAGGTTACCACCACCAGACTTTCCTTACTGATATACTGACCTACTCAGACACTGCCTCTTGCTGCATCCCAAAGCCTTGAGGCACCTTAATAGCTCTGCAGTCTCTCAGTTCATCCCTACATCGTTTACAAGATTCACAACTTCAGGTTCTGTCTCTAGCCCTCACACCAAAAGGAAACTAGATGCCACCGTGTCTCCTCCACTCCTCATATCTCTCAAATCTCTTCTGCCTCTCCCCATAAACCCACCTCCTTTCTTCAAACACAAAAGTAAAAGTGTTGGTGCATGCATATTGAGCCCCCAAAGAGTTATCAGACCACCAGAGTGGGCTCAGCTGGAACATAGGCAATAATATGCAAAGTAGGGAACACAATTTCCCCCCCAGCCTCTGGTCAATGTCTCTTCCTGGGGAAATCTAGGAATGGAGTGTATCAAAGTCCACCTGCTTTTCCTTACACGCCCACTGAAAAAACTCATCTTCCTCCTTTAAGAAGTTGCTTTAAATTTCTATACAGTGGTCCAGGTTTCTGATATAAAATGGTGTAGTATTTTCATATAACTTATGCACATCCTCCTGTATACTTTAAATCATCTGTAGATTACCTACAATACCTAATATAATATAACTGCTATATAAATAACTGTTATACTGCATTGTTCTTAAGTTTGCATTATCTTTACTGATGTATTGTTATTTTTTATTGTTTTTGGCTTTTTCCCCCAAATATTTTTCATCCAATGTTGGTTGAATTCCCGAATGTGGACTCTTCTGACTGCATTCTCTTTCCCAGAATAACATTCCCATATCCTCTACACCCATCCCCCTCTTCCCCTCCCCCAATTGGTCAACAACTTCTGTTGTTTTATCTCCTCAGTATCTTTCAAACTCATGAGATTCCACCCAACCACCATTCCTCTAGACCCGACCATTATCCTATCTCACTTGGCTTATTGCAACAGATTTTGTTTTGCTTCTTTTTTTTTTTTTCCTTTTTTTTAATCTTCATTTAATTTTTTTTTTTAATTTACTTGTATGTATTTGCAGAGTATGGTGTGTTTGTTTCAACATATGCATATTCTGCACAATGACTCACTGAGTAGATAGCATAGTTTTGTATTCATGTAAAAGGTTTTTAAACTGTTCTCTTTGCTCCAACTTTAGTTAACTATGATTAACATGATCTTTGCAAAACACAAATGCGATGGTGACGGTCCCGATTTTTTATTCATTCAGTTAATATTTATTAAGAACTTATTATATGCAAAATCTTGCCTTAAGAATTAAACCCAAATATTTGAGCAATACATACAAGACCTTGCCCCAGTTTCCCAGTCTAATTTTTCACCATTGCTCACCCATAAACCTTCCCTCCCACCCAGCTATGGTATAGTCAGATTTTTTCTGAGTTTTTGCCCAGGATGCCCAAACCTTCTTCCTTACATGCTATATCTTTTCTTGTGTGAGAGCTAATTAATTTATAAAACAAAATATTTGTTGTCTGAGTATTTTTAAAAATGGTAAAGAAAAATAGGCAGCTATATTTAAATAAGATTGTATCATTTCCTTATTAATTGATGAGTTTCATTTTGTGGACATTTTAAGCACAAACTAGCATGCACTGCAATGTCTAAAAGGAACACTGAACTTTTGACTGTATTTCACTGTTGAGCAGCAGTCTTTTGCAGCTGGGTTATTTTGTCTTTCCTTGGCTAATTGTTCAAGCTACTTAATGGTGACATGTGGTTTGTCTTATTTTAATATTGAGTGTTTTAAAACAAGAAGAGATTTTTCCAGTGCAAACAAGATAAGCATCTTTAACAAAAAGAGGTACTTTTCAATCAATTTACATGTAACATTTTTTTTTACCATTTTTTTATTTGACACATAATAGTTGTGCATATTTGTGGAGAACAAAACCATACCTCAATGCATGTATACAATGTGTGATATTCACATCAGGATAATTAGTGTACCTATCACTGCAAACATTTATCATTTCTCTGTGTTCAGAATATTTGAATTCCTCTCTTCTAGCCACTTGAAAATATACAATAAATTATTAATTACAGGCATCTAGCACTACTACAGGACACTAGAACTTAGTCTTCTTCTTTAACTGTAATTTATTTTTTAATTCATCCATTGTTCTTTTATTATCACCATAAATATAACAGAGGTTTAACTTGTTCTTGCAAAATACTCTGAACTACTCACAGCTCAAGTCAAGTCCCGCTGGCTATATTTTCTCTTTTTCCCAGACTGAGTCAGTGAAGACTATTAACCACCCACCAGGTAGAACCAATGAATTAATTATTTGTCTTCTGTCTCCCAGATATAGCCAGTAGAATGCTGCAGCAAAGATCCCAATAAAGCTAAGGAGGTGGAGATGGAGCTAGAGCAGGCTCAGATAGAATCATCCCTCCCCTTTTCTGGGTCAATTTTCTAAAAGGTACTTTAAATTAGATTACACATGACACCAAAATTGCAGACAGACTAAAAATAGCCCTCATTGCTTATCAACCCTGTAAGTCTCATCTTAGATGTCATTTCTTTGAGGGAGACTTTACTGATATTGCCTCTCTGGGTGTCACATTTATCTGTTGGATGCCATTGGCACAACACTGACCACATTGGATTAAGTGTTGATCTGTCTCCCTAACTAAACTATTAACTCCCTGAGTGCAAGGACTAACGTCATGTTTTATTCTCTAGCAAAATGGGTCCTCAATAAATATTTGTTGAGTGCATAAATAAATGACTAATTATTGCATTAGATATTCACAAGTAGCTCCAGTATTTCCTAAATTATGTTTTATTTCATATGGATTTTTCTCCAGGTAAAAACTGAAGAAGATGATTTCGAAACGAATTTCTACAAAGATTTAATTTCTCTTGGAAATAATAAAAACAAACAAAGCTCATTTTCGGGTGAAAGGGGGAGCTCTTCTAAAGTACCAATTTTTTATTCCTCAAAGAAAAGTCAAAGTGTCAACCATAATTCTGCCTTCAGACAAGCCATTGAAGCCTCCCACAAAAAGGTAATAGAAATGTTTCCCAATCCCTTTATTCTTTCTTGAAAATTGACAGCAAAAAAATTCCAGCAATCATGCAACAAGGAGTTTTGATATCAGATCACTAGGATTTCTAACACATGTTTAAGCAATTTTTTGCTGTTTTATCCCACCTTAAAAGTTATAGAGGTAATGTGTATAATGATGCTTCCTTTTTGCACGCATCTGACCGTGTTTATTGTTGTGTTCTCTTTATTTTCACTTTTCTTTGTTATATTGTTGTAGGTGTGTTTCTTATAAACCATATATAACCGGACTTTGTTGTTTTATGCAGTCTGACAGTTTCAGGCCTTTGCTGAGAAAATTCAGCCAACTTACGTGTACTCCCTGAAATACCTGATCATACTCTTCTCGTCTTTTACTTTTCCTAATCATTTCACTTTGTTGCTGTTTCCTGTTTCCTTAAATTTGCTATTTTTGATACATTTCTATCTATTCCCTTTTGTCTTTTTGGTCATTTTGAAAGTTCTAGTGTACTTTTAAGTTTATACCTTTTCCTAGTTAATGAGCATAGTTAAATCTATATTTTTCTTTAATTTTATCACATGAAATCATATCTGTAGCTCCCCAAAAGACATTTTATTTATCTGTTCTCTACATCCCATCCCCACTATCTTCCTGAGAACACACTTGCTTCTCTACTCTTCCATCACTGGCTTCCAACATGCAATTTCAGTGAGATAGTTAAAAAAAACCTTGTGTTCCAAGCCACTCCTGGGGATTATTTCATATGTGCTTTTACATATGTTAGTTTGTATTTTATTTTGACTGTAATCTTCTCTATTTAAATATTCCTAAGATGGCCCTTGTAACTTCCAAGTTTATAGACTATGTTCTATATTTGTGTTATTTTTATATGTGTACTTGTATGTATGTTTTGTGTGCACACATGTATGTATGCACATGTATGTCTTGTGTGCACACATGTATGTCTGTGTGCACCATTTATTTTCTTCTCATCCTTCCTTTCTTGAGATGTCTGTTTCATTCAGTTATCATTTTTCAGTCTTTTCTTTAGGTAGGATACATGCAAAGTATATTCCCTAAATCTTTGTATATTTAAAATTGTCTACCTTTTTTCCGAGCAATAAGGATAAAAAATATCCTGGTTGTATCACAGTCCTCTTCTCTTGATAGCCAGCAGATGTCCTTACGTTGTCCTCTAATTTTCATTGTTGCATAGGAAAAATCACTCGCAAAACTGATTTTTCTAATTTTGTTTTCTCTGTCTGGACATTTATAAGAATTTGGGTTTTTTTACCCTTAGAATTTAGGGTATGTCTGAGTGTTGGACTTTTCCCATTATCTTGCCAGAAACTTATGTAACCCTTTCAATATGTAAAGATACATTTTCACGTGGTAATCTTTCATCTGTTCCTTTTTCTCCTATTATCCACATGTTCAGTTTCTTGGATATATCTTCCAGCTCTTAAGTGATTTAGGGGACAGATTTCTATTAGAAATGTTTAGACAGATACAAAGGTCTTTGAAAATAGTACCTGATCCTCTCTACAACCACCACTCTCAGTTGAGCCCTGAGTCATGGAGCCTGAGAGGGAGAAGGTGAAATCAAGAGATGGAGGTACCAGTGCTGCAGCCAATGAGACCAGCAGCTGGAGGGCACCATTTTCCATTAGTCATCCGTTCACACACTTATGTAAACATAAGATCTTACAGCACTTTTTAGATAATTTTTCTATGCATTTCATTCATCTTCAAAAGAACCCTAAGAGGTAATCAGAGTTGGTGTTTTAATGCCATTTTGCAGAAGAATAAACTGAAGTTTACATGTTTATTCTTAATTTATCAAATATCTTATCAAATACCTACCATGTGGCAGACACTACACTAAAGTCCGAGAAACTATGTCACTTCCAGTGATCTTACAGTGAATAAATGCCAGAGTTGGGAACTGAAATTAGTTGGTCTGATTTTTTCCCACTATTCTTATCCACTACATTATACCTCAACCTATTTGATTATTCATTTATTTATTCACTATTTCAACAAATTGTGGAAGGAATACAGTGCTGGTGATATGGACATGTAAAAAAATGAGAATAAAGTACATTCCTTTTATAACAAATATTGTTACTTCCTTTTTGAATGGGCTATGGGTCATATGATGTCCTCCAAACTCACCAAATTACATTTGTAAGACAAGGTAGTATCGGAATTACTAGACAGTAAAAATACACATGTCTAGGCCCTTCCTTTAATCTACTGAATCAGAATATGGGGTAGGGCATGTGAATCTGATCTTTTTTTTTTTTTCTTTTAAACTCCTCAGATCACTCTGATATAGCATCCAGGATTGGAAATAACTGCCTAAACATATAATCAAAGATAGAAGGGAGATGGAGATGTTGAATTAGATGGACATATAGGTATCAGCCCTGCCATTCAGACTTGCTTCACAGAATTGGTTTATAAATGTTTCAAACATGCTAGAGAATATTTGTAAAACCCATATTTGTAGATAAACAGCTGTCGTGATCCTCTAATAGTCTGCCCCAGAGTCTAAATATTTAGGGCTATTCACGATATCAGATTGGAACATATGAAACTGCTGTTGTTCAACCATTTTTGACTTATGAAATTGTCAGCCTCATATGGTTCAACCCAATATTATGACTATTGTTTTTGATTAGATCTGAACATAATACAGGAATCTCTGACTAAACAGAAAATGCTACTGCAACCCCTCTTTAGTCTTCAAGTAGTGAAAACAAGGTACCACAAACTTGAAAATTAATCCAAGCGCTTCAGTAGAGCTTAATGCTTTATTTATTTTGTCAATCACAGAGACATATGTTCGGCACATAGTCTTTTAAAGCAAAATGCCAGTTAACTCAATAAGATTCAATGCTTTTCTGATTCACTTCACAAAATTGAAACCACAAATATATGATTAAAATCAAGCAAGATCTCACAAATTATTGAAATGGATTAAATATGATTTAATAACCTGCTATAATATAATTATTTGTCTAAAATAGCCAGTTCTAGCCATTACGCACTAGAGAGTAGAACATCACAGAAGTGCTTCTGCTAAGTTCAGCTACCAAAGTTCAACTTGTATTTTCCATGACTTAGTTTTTAAAGCAACCTGGAAATTTTGAACCATGCAGAACAGGCATTTCAAATACTCAGGGAGTGAGTATGCTTCTTACTAAAAGCACAAAGGCCGTCCAACTTTTGAAAGCTATGGTTTTATGACAAAATTCAAGCATTAAACTTAAAAAGAGAACTAATGGCCGCTTACTAAAATGTAAGCTCCACAGTCTTGAACTTCGTCTGCCTTGTTCACTTCTGTATCCACAGCGTGTGAGATAGCTAAGCAATAAACATACTGACGTCAAGAAGGTAGGAGGGAGGGAGGGAGGAAGGGAGTGTTACCGACAGGCCAGGCTCAGCTTGCTCTCTCACATTAAACAAATGACCTGAAAGTCCAAAAGTTGGTGCAAGGATTGGAAGGTTTATTCAGATTACTGGTACTCAACTAAATGTCTAACCAAGCAAACAAAGAGAAAAGAGGAGCAGTAGGGTCCAGTTTATCCTAGTCACCATCGGTGGGGCCAACCTATTCCACTGACAGTAATTGGTAAAAGCAGTTCTCCCCACTGTTGTCGGCATAAAGAAGAAAATTATCTACTAAATTTAAATCAGAGGAGCAAAGCATAGCTGGGAGCTCTCCAGGGTGCACCTATACAGAACAGCAGAAGAGGGCTTCGAAAATCAGAAACAAAGCATTGCCGAGAGACCTCCAGGGTGCTCCTACATAGTAGTGGATACAATCAATCAAACAGCAGAAGAGGCTCAGAAAATCAGAGAAAGGTAAAGAGAATAAAATGTTGCCTTGTCAGAATTTAGGCCAGGGACTCCAGGAGAGATCTCACCAGCAGCAGAGACATGGTGCTGTGATATGAACTCAGCAAGAAAGACTCCAGACACTCAGGGGAGTCAGAGAGTTAGAAGGTTTATTATGTGTAGGACCCAGGTGAACTCTCGTTCTGAAATCCTGGAACCCTGAACATGAGTTTAACAGGGTTTTTATAGGCAAGTTTGGCAGGATCCATAAGCTCAGGTTTGAACTTATATCTTAAGCAAGCAGCTGCTGGTTTCAGCTCCTTTTCACCCACATGACTTAGATGAGCAGGCAAGATTACAGAGATAAGCCGGGGCGGGCAAGCAAGGTTACAGAAGCAGAAATGCTGGCAGGCAGTTGATTATTAACTAGGCTGAGTTCTGGGGGCCCTGGGAGATAAGCTCATTTTTCGAGTTAGTCAGAATTTAATTTTGAATTTTCTTAACAATGGGAGCAACATAGTCCCAGTGGCCACTTGCCTCTTGCAGCTAGAGTCTTCTCTGGTGCCCAAAGCTTTCCAATTTTGGCCAGCGATTAAATTAGGCTCTTGGATTCTGAAGTCATAGAAATGAACAATGTACCCAGCAGTAAAGCAAGCAACACTTTATTAAAAGAGGAGACAGACTTATGCATAAGCAGGGTAGTGACAGTAAAGCTAGCCCTCCAAGGGGAGCTGTTCGGAGTCTTTTAAAGGGAAAGGAGTTAAGGGGTACAGGCTAGTGTCACTGGAGGTGGTCCATTCTGTTCTTCCTTGTTACATCATGGGTGCATGCTCAGTAGGTCCAAGATGGCAGTGGTGTTCATCATTGTCACCGCAGGGGAGTTATTGTAGCAGTCACCTTGATGCTTTGTACGCAGGTGGGAATTCCTAAAAGGTCTTAAGGTTAATCTGCAACTTTTACAATCATGGTAAACAAGACTTGGGGAGGGGTTTTCCAACTCAGTAAATATCTGTTTCCTCTCTTATCTCAGTCTATTTTGTCAGGGCAGCCCATGGGGTAATCATTTACCCTGGGGGGATCTCATGACTGAGGACTGGAAACGTAACAAAGTGTCCTCTGCAGGGAAAATGGAGTCAGTTTGGTTCACAGGCCCAGCCTTACTCTGTCTCAGGAGGGAGAGGGAAAAGGAAAGAGAAAATGTATATATTATAACTCTTTTTTGATCTTTGTGATTGCTTTTTTTTTCTTTGTGTTAGCAGTCATTTTGTGTCATAATTATAGCATACAGGAAGATGGTCTTTTAATAATTAAGAGTTAAAATAAAGTTCTTTTGCTAAAACATGGTCTTCACTCTGTTACTATTACTCAAACACTACAATTTGTTAAAATTGAGAGATCAGATAAAGTATATAAATATTTTTAAAAAACCAAAACAGTGTACATGAATATACTCAAATCTCAGTGGCTGTGTAGAAGGACAACAAGGGAATGAGATTTTAAACATAACACCAACCACCTAATTCTTAATTAATGCAGCATAACAAGAAACAAGAAGTTTATAAACAAAAAACTTATATATTTATGCATATGGGTAAAGGAGTGAGAATATAAATAATTTTGTTTAATTTCACCCATCAAGTAATTTAGAATTGCAGCATTTTGGAGTTGAAAGAGGGTGTGAACGTCATTCAATGCACAGCCCTCATTTTATCATTTGTCATCTGAAGTCTAGAGGATTTAAATGCTTTTGGCAGTTAATAACAAAGCTGCAACTTGAATCTCAGTTGCATAACTTTCAGTTGAAAATCTGCACAATCCTTATTCAATTATTTGCACTAGCAAAGCATTCTAAATAAAAACTCAGTAGGAAATGCCTCCATGATTGGCAATCAAGAAAAAAAGACTGACTTTTCTGATAAATGATCTCTTCTTTGATAGAGAACATATGCCTCAGTCACACAGTTGACATTTGAGATAAACTTATCTGTTTAGCACTTTGAACATCTCAGGAAAAGGTACTAGAAAGTAAAATGAAAATTAAAACTTTGTATGTGAGAGCATGCATTAGAGTTAAAATTGTTGTAATACTATGGTAGAAATGAAGCTAATGATAAATTGATGACGTTTAAATGCTTGATACTTCAAGCTTTCATTACTTTTAATCATCGTTTTTTTACTCTTTTTTTTCCCATTAGGATTCTAGTTTTATTAGAATCCATAAAGTGATAAAAGTCTTAAACTTCACAGTGAAAGCTAAAGATCTGCAGCTTTCTGATGTCTTTTTGAAAGCACTTAACCATCTGCCTCTAGAATACAATTCTGCTCTGTATAGCCGGATATTTGATGACTTCGGGACTCACTACTTCACCTCTGGCTCCCTGGGGGGCGTATATGACCTCCTTTATCAGTTTAGCAGTGAGGAACTAAAAATCTCAGGTATGCTCTCTTCAAGCCTTCATTCTTTTTAACTGGTGTAATATCATGCAGCATCTTTTTTCCCATACTTTATCATTGTAATTATTCTTCTTTATTGACTTTATTTCCATCCTGCTTTACTTCCAAAATGATATGAAGAACAATACAAAACTTACACATTCAAGTAAATAGAATAAAAGCATAAAATTAGAACCCAAAACAGAAGGAAAAATAAGTATGCTTAACCTCTATTGCTGGGAATCACATTTGTCTCTGAATTTCCTGACATCTGGGAACATCATGAGCCACAGGATAGTGGAAATGCATGCCAAAACCTCAAGGAACCTTAACAAGTTTACCAGGAACTAAATTCTACAAGATAATTTACTTGTAGCATTTTAATAGAGATAATTTTATAGAGCAATAATTTATAGCAAATTTAATAGTGATCTTTTCTGTTTAATGATTTTAACTAAAAGCCAAGGGCAGAAGATGAAAGAACAATTAGGGACTGAATTAATGTGAGCCATATATGCACCTCCTGGTGATAAAACCTGCAACCAAATACGAAGTACTTTTGTATGGGGAAAGGTTACAACTTTATATCTTGATATATAAAGCAGATATATCTCCTCTTGCACATAAAGTAACAATATAAACCAAACATCTTGGTTTTTTAAGGATTATCTTAAATGGCCAATGTTAATTATCATCACAGCTTAAGCACCTTTGGATAAATTTGTCTGAGGCTGCTGTGTGAAATGGCACAGGGTCTGTGAGGATTTATCATGTGTCTCTTGAGAACAAAGTTAGGAAACTGTATAGTAACCAGAAATAAACTCACCAATTTCCCCAAATAAATCAGAATTATTCATCACTAAACTTTTATACAGCAGAAACCAGGAATTTATTTAAAAACACAACATCATGCTAGCCCTGGGGCCAACGGAGTTTCAGTCCCTCTCTTCCTATATGTCATTATGGCAACACGTGGTTGCCCTGAGTCCTTCCAAATCTTAAGAGATAGGGTGTCCCTCATGATCTGCTTCCTAACAAAGAAGATGGAATAAATACCTTTCAGAAAAATTTCCTTTAAAAAGACTTAAAAATTTTTACCTGAAATGTTTACTAAAATCCAAAAGATTTGTGCTTTCCGGGCTACCTGCCCTGTGTTATATCTTGGTTATCCTTTCCCCTGCAGCAGTGCTTGCATGATGAATTGATGTTTTCTTCCACTGCAAAGAGCATCAGCAACAAGGCTGAGCAAAAATGGCCTTGACTTGGTTTCATCTCACCCTTCAGATGAAATTATTCTGGTCACTGCTGCTGTAACCCTGACAATAACTGCCCATTTGATGAGTAGACATCATGCATTCAGAGCAAAGCATCTAAGAGTATAGAGGTCAGGTCAAAGAACTGTGTGAATCTTGAATCAACCATCCAGCATTTCAACAGTTGTAGCCCCATAACCAAATGAAGTAATGAGCTATATTTCCCTGCCAAAACATTGTCACCTTCTCTTTCTCTAGAAGCAAAGGTAGAGACTGACAAACACATACACATAATGAAGGAAAGAAAGGGAGTTTGAGATGTGATAGGAAACTGAAAATAAATACCCATATATATCTATACACACATATACACATGCACTTTACATACATACATACACACACATACACTATATAGTATTTATAGTTTGTATGTACATATGTATGTTTGTGTGTATATATATTCAATAATACATATTCAATATACTTATACTCCTAATAATCTTATATTTAAAAAGTATATTTATATAAATATATTTCTTTGAATCACAAAAATAGAATTGCTGTGCAATTTTAATCACAGTTAAAATATGGCATACCCAGACTGAAACAAATCTCAATAAAATGTAATTCTCCAGTGGGTGTGTTTACTCGTTTTTGCCCACTCTCTAGGTGAATATATATTCTGGCCTCCCTTTCATCTCTTTCTATTGCTTCTCCCTTTACTTAGCCATGCCAGAGTATAGATCTAGTTCCTGTTATGCTTTAGTCGATAAGAATTATATCCCTGTCATTAATTTTGAAAAATTACTCGAATATTTCATAGTACTTTCCCTCAAGAAGAAGAGAACAAAATTAAATTGCTTTTCATTTGTATCCCTTGATTTATTCCTCTATTGTTCAGTGTCCCAAAGTCAAGTTAAAATTTTTGTTGTTCTTGTTGTTGTTTTTATCAGTATACAATGTAGTTGATTTTTGTGTCTCTTTACCAGTTCCACCCTCCCCCTCCCCTCCTCTCCTCCCACCCATCAATAGCGTATCTGTTCACTTGTCTTAACAAGTTCAAGGAATTATGATGGTTGTGTCTTCTTCCCTGCCCCCCTCATTTGTTTGTGTATTATTTATTTATTTTTAGCTCTCACAAGTAAGTGAGAACATGTGGTATTTCTCTTTCTGTGCCTGACTTATTTCACTTAATATAATTTTTTCTAAGTCCATCCATGTTGCTGCGAATGGTAGTATTTTATTCTTTTTTATAGCAGAGTAGAATTCCAGTGTGTAGATATACCACATTTTATGTATCCACTCATCTGATGATGGACATTTGAGTGGTTCCAACTCTTGGCTGTTGTAAATAGTGCTGCAGTAAACACTGGAGTACAGGTATCCCTTCAGCATGATGATTTCCATTCCTCTAGATATATTCCCAGCAGTGGAATAGCTGGGTCATATGGTAGATCTATCTGTAATTGTTTGAGGAACCTCCAAACCATTTTCCAGAAAGGCTGCACCATTTTTCAGTCCCAACAACAGTGTAGGAAGGTTCCTTTTTCTCCACAAATTCACCAGCATTTATCATTCTCAGTTTTTGGATATTAGCCATCCCAACAAGTAAGATGGTATCTCAGTGTGGTTTTGATTTGCATTTCCTGAATGCTGAGTGATGTTGAACATTTTTTCGTGTGTCTGTTGGCCATCCATACATCTTCCTTTGAGAAATGCCTATTCAGCTCCTTTGCCCATTTTTTAATTGGGTTACTTGTTTTTTTGCTGTAAAGTTGTCTGAGTTCCTTATATATTCTAGATATTAATCCTTTGTCAGATGTATATTTTGGAAATATTTTCTCCCACTCTGTTGGTTGTCTTTTAACTCTGTTAATTGTTTCTTTTGCTGTGCAGAAGCTTTTTAGTTTGATATAATCCCATTTGCTTATTTTTTTCCTTTGGTTGCCCATACTTTTGGGGTCATATTCATGAAGTCTGTACCCATTCCTACTTCCTGGAGTGTTTCCTCTATGTTTTCTTTAAGAAGTTTTATTGTTTCAGGGTGTATATTTAGTTCTTTAATCCATTTTGAGTTGATTTTGGTATACGGTGAAAGACACAGGTCTAGTTTCATTCTCCTGCATATGGATATCCAGTTATCCCAGCACCATTTGCTGATGAGGCAGTCTCTTCCCCAGTGTGTAGACTTGGTGCCTTTGTCAAAGATCAGATGGCTGTAGGTATATAGGTTGATTTCTGGATTCTCTATTGTATTCTGTTGATCCATATGTCTGGGTTTTTTTGCCAGTACCATGCCGTTTTGGTCATTATAGCTTTGTAGAATAGTTTAAAGTCAGGTAGTGTTATGCCTCCAGCTTTATTTATTTATTTATTTTTTGCTCAGAATTGCTCTGGCTATTCGTGGTCTTTTGTTATTCCATATAAATGTCTGGATAGTTTTTTCCATTTCAGAGAAAAATGTCATTGGAATTTTGATGGGGATTGCATTGAATTTGTAGATCACTTTGGGTAGTATGGACATTTTCACAATGTTAATTCTTCCAATCCAAGAGCAAGTTAAAATTTTGAATAAAAATTGACATTGCTTAAGTGTGCAAGGTGAAAAGAATTTCAGGAATACAGTGAAAATTCATTAAACAATTAAAATATCATAATATACAAGATGGTATTTTTAAACTCCTTTTGTTGGGAAGTCATCTTCTGCTCTTAATTGGAGGTGAAACATTATTTCCCCCCTATTTATCAGTATGACATTTTTGACTTAACACTATATTGATTTCCGCTCAGAGTAGCCGAGGACATTATTGAAATACTCATCCCTGTGCCACAGCTGAGGGACACTCAGGTCTGAGAGGCTGGCTACTGCAGCATCAAGTAGCCCCTTAGTTAATGCAGACAGAGTTCAGGCAGCAACTGACAGGACATACTGCAGGGAAGAAAAGGCTTGCACAGCAATTCGTTGACAGAGCCCTGATATTTAATCACCGTATGTCTAATACATAAGAGGGATTCATCATTCAAATCTTCAAGAATTCACCTGTAGCCCTCAGAAAGGGAAATTAAGTTTATAGTTAATTCATTATGTTACAGCTAATTAACTGGACACATACAATTTAATTTTCACTTATAAATAATGCACACCTAATGAAAGGAAAAGAAAAGAATGAGTTGTGCATTACAGATGCATTAAATTGCAAGCATGGCTTAAAAATATGATTGACCCACTTACAAAAACAATGCAACCAGAAGAAAAATGAACCATATTTATTCAGCCAGACTGAAACAGCCATCTTTTTTGCAAGAGTTGAAGATACAAGGTAAACATGAGGATTCAAACTAAGAATTTTCTACTCCGAATATTGCATCTCTTCAAATGTGTCAAAACATTTTTAAAAAACTGTGACATAGGCAGATCCAGTTTGCATCTAACTGGTCTCAGTGATCTATGCCTTCAGGTGTTCATTTCAGCATCACGTCCTATCAGTGTCTCAAGCTCTGAAAACACTCTTCCTGCCTATTGTAGCCGGCAACCCTAAATACCAATATTTGATAAACTACTTTGCTTTAAGGTGCTTAAGAGCTGATATTAATAGCTCTATCTCCCATGTGCTTGCATTTTGCAAAGCAAATTTTAACTAAATATCAAAAGAACTGAATTTTAATTTTGGTGTTTCTGGAAGTGTTGGCTTGGGAAGCTGTTAAGAAAAAGAAAACATTGATTCCTCTCAGACGACCCCAGAGAGGTAGTAGCAATTCAGCCTTCACATATATGCCCAATGTGCTTCTGTGCCCTGTGTTTCATGCACATGCAGATTTTGAGGTCACAGAGGATGATCACAGGCATTGTGGTGGGAGTGATTCGGTCACTAAAATCTTCCACAAATTGATGGTTGGGAATTTGGTAAAGAACAAGGACAGTGAGTGCTAGAGGTATTATAACTGGATGGCCTGAGCCTCACAGAGTGTCGGGTTTTCACACGACTCATAAGACTGTGAGAGTCAACAACAGAAGCAGCACCAGGAAACTAGGAATGTGGGAATGGGGCAACATCAACCTCCCTGGAGCCAACAGGGAAAACAGTATCAAGTCCAGATTGGATTAAGATAAGGAGATAGAATAGCCAGGGAGGAGATTAAAAGAGTTTAAAGGTCAGAAGTCAGAATTTCTGAAATTAAAATAAAAAGGTTTTGGAGGTAGGGATGGAGTGAGCAGCTGAGTCAGACAGAGAAAGCACAGAGAAGTATGAGGATGAGTGCTCAGAGAAGGAGAGATGGTGTTGGGAAAACAGAATAGTTTAATCAGGCCCCCTTGCCTCAGGTCCCGTTGGGTGTGGTGCAGCACATTCTTTGTAAACAAATTGTGTGTGGGGGTGGAGTTAGTGTGTGTGTGCGCAAATGTATCTTTTTAGTTTTGTTGCTATTGTGTGTTTGAGAGTTGTGTGGAGCAGTGGCCCTGAACTGCTTGCCAGCAGAGCTCACATCTAAAAAGAGAGCATGTTTACTTTGCTAGCAGCTGCTCAGTTTTTCTTTGGATTTTGCCAATAGCAGTTGAGTTTCTGAGTTTCTCTTTGGACTGCCTAGCTCTCAGACATGTGCGTGCTGAATAAAGACTACTCTTTCTTCAACCAAGGCTCCAAGGACCTTTCTTCCAGTTACCTAGCCTGTAGACCTGCATGTGAAGGGTCTGTGACCCAGTCTGGGCAATGGGCTTGAGGGATCGGTGAGCTCCAGACCCAGCCCTAGCTCTACAGAGAGAAAACAAGATTCTCATTTTAGGTCATGAACAGGAAGCGAGTGATGTGGACTCAGATCTCACAGAATCAGCTGTGGCCTGGAAAGCAGGCCTTGTGGTGGGGGACAGAACAGAGCTTATCTTAATCTTGTGATGCACTACACATGGCAGTGGCCACTAGACAGGGCAAGCTTAGGTGCCCATTGTGTTGAGTGGCAACAAGGGGCCGACACCGGGAAGAGGCTTACATGAGCTCCATGGGATGGGCCACAGTGGTCTCGTGTGTGTTTTTGAGGGTCAGTTTGAAGGGAGAGATGGTGGAGATTCACAGACTTACCTCTGTCGTTCAGGATTATCTCAGGGCCTGTACAGGATTGAGTCTGTAGGTAAATCTGTTAATCATTCAAGTTTATGGGGACTGGGAAAATGGGGCCTGACATACAAGGGTACTTCAAAACATTAGTGGAAAAACAGAATTCAAAGATAATATAAATGTTTCCATGAACATTTTGAAGTATGCTTGTGTAGTATTGGTAGCTCCAGAAGTGACCAGAGCCTCATGTTCCTCTTCTCGAATTCTCAGTGATGCATTTTCATTGCTGTTTGTTTGTACTTTATTTTCTAGGTTTAACAAAAGAAGAATCCCAACGCTGTATACGGACTGAAACAAAGAAACGTATTCTTTTTTTTAAGACAACAGAAGTGGAACACCGGTGCACCACTAACAAGCTGTCAGAGAAACATGAAGGTAACAAACAGTCCTCTCTCTTAGCAGCTTATATAGTGTGTTCCAAGGCCAGCTGTAATTTAAATACCATATTGCCCATGACTGTGCTATTTTTAACTCTTCATTTATTTCATTTATCTGCCTCAGAGTTCTGTGTGTGGTGGGGGTAAGGGGCAAATAAAATGTCATTAGCACTATGCAAAAGGGGAAATAGTTAAGGTTTTCTTCATGTTATTCTTAGGCTGTTGAATATAATGAAACTCAATATTAGGCACTGTGAAGAAAATAGGGGCGTGAACAAGACCTTCTGATCAAGGATCTTACAAAGTAAGGATACATACAAACAACCATAAATATTCAGATGGATAAGGGTCTAAGAGAGTTTTATAGAAAAGAAAGGCTATGGAAGTACTATGGGCAGAAAATATTTCCTGAGATCAAAAGACATCAGGTTATATGAAGAGAATTATTTCAGGCTATGCACTGAAGATGGCAACAGACTTTGGAGAATGGAGAGAGAAAGAGAAACAAAATCCAGGCAAACTATTGAAGAAAGAAGATACAAGTCAGATTTGGCAGAATGATCTTACTCCTTCCCAGAGTTTCAGCCAGTGGGCTTTCACCCTGACATCCTAATCCCCAGCCCAGACAAACCTTGTGAGCTCCGGACACATACTGTCCACTGAACATCTCTACCAGAATGTTCACAAGCACCAGTACTTCACATATTCTCTCTCTGCTACAAACAGTTCTCATCACTGTCCAATGGCACAGCCTTTACTTTATAGCCCAATAGGGTTCTTGTGAAGATTAAACCACCCGATATTTATAATGAGCCTAACATAGTGACCAGTAACTGTCGGCTGCTTTTACCTTGCCTCTCCTTTAGCAGTCTCAGTCTTGATGAATGGAATTGCCCACAACTAAGTCTACCAAGCCAAAAACCTGAGTGTTGTCTTTGATTCTGCCCTCTTTCTAGCCTCCACATCCAACAAGTAACTGTGTATAATCACTCCACCTCCTGCATAACCTGTCCAAATTGTCTCCATCTCTTCATTTCCATGGGAAACCCTCCATCCATTATTTCCTACCTGGATTATCACAGAAGCCTCCTAACTTCTCTTCTTCCGATCTGTTCTACTTATTTCTGTGAAAGGAATCTTCTCCATAGAAAATCTTACTCATAAAACCCTCATGCTTTAAACATGCCATGATTCCCCCATGGCCTTAAGGATAAGTTCCTGCCTCTTTCTCTCCATAGCTAAACTTTATGCAATCTCCTAAATGAGTCATGCTTTCTCCTATGCCTTGCCATTATAAGTAACTCCTTCCTCTGTGTTAAATTCTCTTATTTTATTATGCCTGACTAACTGCTACTCACTCTGCTTGAGACAAAGGGGAGCAGAATCACAGAAACTCCCATATTTGAAGCTTACATTCTCATGGGAAAGACAGACAAAGAACAAATAAAAATTAATAATTATTATAATAATAAATAGATAATTTTTAATATAGTAGCAGAGCATATAGGTGGTCTACATATAGATGTCTGTGTAAAGCACTAGCAAAATGAAAAGAATTAACTTGAAAACTACACATTCAAATTACAGCAAAAAAAAAAAAAAAGACAAAAAGGAACACAGCATGTAAAATAGACAATCTAATAATACAAATCAAAGAATGGATACAGATTCTATACCAGTTTATCATGCAATAAAATAATTTAATAATAATATGAACTCAAAACATCAAGAGCTCAGAGATAAAAAGAGTAAATATAAGAACTAAAATGGGAAATTTCAAAGCTAAGGTATACAAACATTGAGAAGCATCACCATTATAATTATAAATAAATCAGTCACTACAAGGATAAAATATAATTGTCTGAAAATAAAATAAAGTTAATCACATATAGGAAAGATCTATTGTGATTACACAATTAATACAGAGAAAAATTCAGATATTATTAAAGAAAATCTAATGGAAGTAGGATGACAAACATAATTTAATACATGGGAATTATTGTCCCTGAAATAGAGAGCTCAATAAATAAAACAGAAAAACTGTATTTTTGAAAAAGCACTACATAAGAACATGTTCCTGAAATAGAAAGAAATTTTTCTTTATTATATGTACCAGAAATATTGTTCAAATATGCAACTTCGAGACAAAATTCTGGTTAATTTACTAAACCCAAAAGTTTTAAAAATGAATTCTACAGATATCTTGACTGAAAAAATAAGTCTACTACAAAACAACAACAAAATTTGGCTGGCTTTGGACTTCTCCATAACAAAATTCGATGTAAGAAGACAATAGAAGAATGTCCACAAATTTCTGAAACAGGAAAAAATGTGTTCATATGTAAAGGTAACTGGAACACATTCTCAAGACATGAGAGAATTCTGGAAATATACATTCTTGAATAGTTACTGAAAAAACTACTCAACTGTAAAATCTATGCAACAAAGTTATGAATGGGGAAAAAAACAACTGGAGTAATTCAGGTGTTCAAAGATAATTTTTGTTGCTGTTGTTCTCTAAAATGGAACTCAACATATCTCTCAATCCCCATTGCTTCTAAATGGCGAGAAATATAATATTGCCAATGTAATGTAACCCAGTCTTTCTGGGTTTTCATTTTCAGTTTTCAGTCAAATTCAGGATTCCCTCACGCTTCCCTTTTGTTGCTTACCAGGGATAATCAGTGTGTGTGTGTGTGTGTGTGTGTGTGTTGTGTGTGTGCATACGCATACACATGGTGGGGGGGTGTCAGGTAACAATCTAGCATCAGGGGAAGAATGGGACCTTTATTAGCATGTAGCCCTTTGCCTTTGCTGGCCTCAGCCAATACGTGATTTGCCTCCTCTGGTTCTCATCGTTAGGCACTTGCATCTACTGCCAATGTCTATGGTCCCACCTTGGCCTTTGGTTACTTGGTCCATATCCTTTGAATCTTTTGTATAACAACCAACATCAGGCCCCTGTGTGTCCGTAACCCTCTCTTAAGACTTTTACACTTTCTTCAGGGTTTGGGGCACTCCTGCCTGTGTTCTGCACATCAGAGAAGTATGGGGGCCTTTTTTTTTTTTTTTTTTTTTTTTTTTTGTCGTTTTTTTCGTGACCGGCACTCAGCCAGTGAGTGCACTGGTCATTCTTATATAGGATCCGAACCCGCGGCGGGAGCGTCGCTGCGCTCCCAGCGCAGCACTCTACCGAGCGCGCCACGGGCCCGGCCCTATGGGGGCCTTTAAGGCTACCCAAGAGACCACTTGCTTGGGCGCCACATTGGATATAAAACATTCTCTACAAGGCTTGTCATTCCCCTCCTACTACTAGAGAAAATTTAAATACAAATATATATGTTTCTATCAAATCTCTTCTATACCACTATTCCTCCAAAGACTCTCTCCAAATTAGTATAATTCTAAGCCTGCACTGAGGAACCCACCAAGTCTAAATCCTAGTTACCACATGTCCAATATTCCCCGTTCTCATCATTACTCAAAACCTTTTCTCCTTTGGGAGGGAAAATGGCTCTTATGTCATTATACATTCTTTTCATTCTGTGGTTGAAGTTATAAATTCTACGTTCTGAGTCTTAGCTGGTTTGGTTCTTGATATTTAAATTCAAGCATTAAAAACTCAAGAATTCTTTTTCTCTCTCAAGAGCTTGGTTCTTGACATTAAAACCCATGGCCTTCAAATCTATGATTTCTGGTAGATTCACCAAAGTATTTGACTCTTTTCTCTCTAAGTCTTGTCTAACTTGAGGCTACACATACAGAAAGCCCATAATGCAGCTTGAATTGGTAGAGATAAAGAGAGTTTCAAAACACATACAAAACTTAATATAGAGAGATGAACCCAACAGATAAATATAGAACTCAGGAATGAAGAAACAGTGGGCAAAGATGAGGCAATGAGAACTGAATTCATTCAACATATAAAACTAATACTAAATAAGAGGAATAATGATTGCATTTTTCTGTATTACTAAGTGTTTCATATGCTAAAAATGTAATATTTATTTTAAAGCAAACAAATCTTGAAATTATAATTTTTAGCAGACAGGGCAAGAAGCATTTTCTGATTACCACCTCCATCGCCATTCATAATTAGGGTTAGGGGCCCTCCTATCTGTTCCCACTGAAACCTGTATTCATAACATCATAGCACTCATTGCGTGTGCTGGGTTAACTTTCTATCTCTTCCACTAAGTTAAGACAGTGACATGGTCTTTACATCCTCAGTATCTAGCACCATGCCTTCCAGCATATTAAAAATGTTTTCTAGATGTGTTTCGATGAACACATGAATGATTGAAAGAAAGAATAAGTGAATAAATAATCAACACTTATTACCCTCTTGCTATGTTTCAAGCACTGTTTTAAGTGTTTTTGTGTGTTAACTTTTAATCCTTACAATAGACTGGTAAAAATATTATCCCCCATTTTGTGGATGAAGAAATGGAGGCACATAGAAGCAAAGAATGAATACATAAATGGATAAACCAATATTTCAATTCTGCTAAATTTGTGAAATAAAGCTGGGAAGGTAGCTTTGGTCCACATTAAACAGGGCTTATATACCTTGCTAAAAAATTTGGACTTTATCTTATTAAAGATTCTCACTTTCCTACATATGATCTGCAGGATGTTAATAGGTGTTCTGTGTGAAAAGGGAGTTCCATCTTTAGATTAGACAACTTTGAGTGTAAGAGGGTTAAAGAGAACTTTGCAGAGCTTTTAAAATTATAAAGAGAACTGTGCTTTTTTTCCCAAGAAGCTGATGCTATATACAGTTTCTTCCCAAAATACCTTACCAGGAGATTCACAGATTTAGTGTTGAGCAAAACACTGCTGCATTCAGCAGGGAAACAGTAATAATTATTAAGTAGGAAAGTAAAATGTCTTTTATAGAGATTATTTCTACCTATGATTTATTAAATATAGATGATGATTCAACTTATGATTTCTTGACTTTATGGGGTTTGTTAGGATATTAAATGCATTTTTGAGTTATGATATTTTCAACTTTACAGTGGGTTTATTGGGATGTAACCCCTTCATCAGTTGAGGAGCATCTGTATGTTGCATATCTGTTAAACTTGTAAGCCAAATCTGCATTCAAATTTTGTGTTTATGTTTTTTGGCTATGTAACCAAGGTCAACAGCTTAATCTTTCTTTGCTTTGGGTTCCTCATCGGCAAAATGAAAATAATAATAGTATTTACTAATTCATATGTGTATTTCATATATCTATCATAAAAATTAAATAAATAATCTTTGTAAAGTGATAAGTACAAAGCCTAGTCTATATTAAATACTCAATTCGTATCAGCTATTATTATTTTGTAGTTGTCCAAGTGACACATAACAAAGACATATAATGTAGGGAAATGGCAATAGAAATTTAAAAATAGGCAAAAGAATATATTTGAACTGCCAATAAACATGAAAATATGATCAACATTGCAAACTGGAGAAATAAAATTAAAACCATAAGGCACCACCTCACACAAATGCTGAAAAATTTTAAGTTGACAACTGTTGGCAGTGTGTAGAACCACTCAAACTGCCATATACGATGGGTAAGAGAATAAATTGGCAAAACCATTTTGGAAACTGGTGATATCGACTAAAGATGAATATATATGTGTGTATATAGAGAGTATATATATTTATAAATATATATATATATTTATATACTCAACCGAAAAATGCACAAACATTCAGCAAAAGAATATTCAAAGCCGCATTATTCATTAACTGGACACAAGTCAAATGTCTCACTAATAAAATAGATAATTATGACATGAATTAACTATTGATACATACAACATAGATAAATCACACAATCATAAGGCTGAGTGAAAGAAACCAGGCACAAAAGAATACTTGTTTTATGATTTTATATACACATTACATTCAAAAATAGGCAGAACTAATCTATAGCAATAATAAAATGCTGGTTGTACTTGGGAATTAGATAATGACTAAATAAAGGCATGAAAGAGGCTTCTGGAGTGCTGCTAGTGTGCTATTTGTTGATGTGGACAGTGACTACATGGGCATAGTCACTTCATAAAAATTAAGTGAGTTGAATACTTACGATTTGTGTACTTCTCTGTGTGAACATTATACTTCAGTAGAAAAGTTTACTTAAAAATATGAGACAATACTAGATTGGAACCAAGACTACTTAGGAAACTGAGTTGATAGTGGAATTGGAGTGAGAAAATGTCGAATATGGACCCCAGCTTTTAGCGTGTAGCAATGAGAGGACCTGCAAAATCAGACTAACGCAGTAGTCTCCGAACTGGGTTTTCAGTCATTCATTGCTACTCAAGTGACACAACACTGCTAATATTCCCGAATCGTGTCAATTCCCCACCTCAAAAACCTTCTTTGTTTCTAAAGAATGCATTGTTTCTGAACCTAGATAATGAAGTCCAATTTCCTCGGCTTTACATGCAGATCCTTTCAATTCTGCTGCTCTTCCCCTACTTGCACCTTCACCTTCATCTCAAACTGATGCCCATTTGCACTGTCTCCAGAGCATGACACATCTGCCCCATGCCAGGTCTTTGCCCATGGTGTTCCCGTGGCTTAGAAGGCCACCGTCTCTCTAGTATGTCTTATCTTTGCTTCCAGATCCACATCAGTACTCCTTTCAGAGTGCCACCCACCAAAACTGCCAAAGGTCACAGAATTCTTTCACTTTCCTAACTCAGGAATCATGGTTTTTACCACTCAGTAGCACTTAGAAAGAATTATTTGTCCTATCGGTCTTTTGGTTTCCTTTCCTTTTCTATCCCTTTTTCTCTCCCTTTCTCCCTCTCTTCCTCTTTATCTTTCCTTTTTTATTTCTCCACAGATTTGCTAGTATTTTTGTGTACCTAGCTTGTCTCCTTATTGAGAGTGTAAGTTTTTCAAATACGGACACCATATTTAATGTTTCTCAGTCTTCAGTGCCTGGCATATAGCAAAATCTCAACAAATTTTTATTGATGACATTTTGCCTAAAATCAAAGACACACTGAAGAGCAAAGCACACACAGGAACATAGATTTATCTATTTCTAACCCAGAGCTAGTTCAATTCAGTCATAGTATTTCAAACTTTTAAAATCCATAATATCATTAAAAATGTTTGAGGATAATCTCTCATATATGCATACTTACTAACAAATTGTACAAATGTTTTATTCTAAAAATATGTTATGCATGAAAAAAATACAAACATAGAAAATAGAAATTTCAAAGATAGCTTATATGAAATAAACAGAATTTTTCATTGCCTTCCTCATAGTGGTGGCTGCATACCCTTAGGACAAGGCTCGTTGTTAATGATAAATCCATATCTCACATAAACTCCTTGAAATTTTTGACATATTTCTGGTCAGCTTTGGTGTTAATCTCAATTGTGGCTTATGAGAAGATTGTGTAAGAAGTAGAGATTCCATTCTGCCTTCTACTAATTGCTTTCTTATGTTTGCATTACTGGCATCATCTTCAATCTGCATTTTCTTTCTGGAATCTTTTTAAGCTATCTGTTCACTTGTAAGCGTTAGTTCTCTTCAAACCAGCTAACAGAACAGTAAATATGTTTAACTCTCACATTTTCTCCAGGATCCCATGCCTATCATGGATAACACTTCCCAGTGCAATCCATTGATGAAATATATGGTGTCAATCAAAAAGGAAATAACTTGACAGAGCCACTGTCAATCAGTATATGACATATCGGCAGACATTAATTTCTCTCCTACTTTTATATGAAAAATAAACACAAAAACTACTAAAATTTTCTTCTTATACCCCTCCATATTTTCTTATGCACCTCAACTTGAGAACAAGCATACTACTTTCTTCATAGGTAGAGTATGTCACCCATTCATCTAACCAGCCTAGACTATCTTACTGTAGAATTTCTGAACAGTAGGTGCAAGGTTAATTCTCACTGGCCCTCCAAAATAGACACCAAATTAATGCCATGATCAATCACCCATATCACTCGCTTTCTTTTCATTTGATTTTATTTCTCACTGCAGTTTCCTGGTACTCAGTTCCTACTCATATTGTTAAAGTTACCATTAGTCAGTAGGGATTGTTTAGAAAATTTCTATAAAAGATTTGTGTTGTGTAGTTCAACATTAAATGCCATTGCCTCTAAAGAAACATTGTGCCAACATTTAACCTGAGGCTTAATATTTTTGTCCTTTTGTTAGTTGTGCTTTTACCCCTGTCTTTAAGTTTAAAAGCATTCTATCATTTTCTTTTTCTTTCCCTGTAATTGGAAGTTTCTGGCATGGCAGTCAGTTGATTGGGTATCAAAAGCCAGGTGATTTATATTATACCAAGGGGCCCAAAACATATGCTCATATAAAATAAAAGCTGGGGGGTTGGCATCAAAGAGTAGGGGGCAGAGCTAGGTTGTGTTTGCATCCCAGCACTGCTTCTTAGTAACCACATGCTCCAGGACGAATTACTTTCAGCTTCGATGTTCATGTTTATAATAGTACCTAATTTCTCAGGGTTGTTGTGAGAATTATAAAAGATAATGTGTGCAAAGTGCCTAGCATATATCAGATGCTTTATAATTGTCATCTTTTAGCGCTATTATCATTTCTAACATTAAACTCCCTGTAGGGATGAGGAAGAAGATGTTCTTCCATTTAGTTTACTTAATGGAGTTATGTACTGTACCATCTACTTCTTCCTCCTGTGCAAATAGGTTTTTCTTTAAAGTATGAATTTGCTAAAATTAAATGGGTGATTTTCTTGAACTACTTTGCAGGTTCATTTTTGCAGGGAGCAGAGAAATCTATATCCCTGGTTCGAGGCGGAAGGAGTGAGAATGCAGTGGCTTTGGCGTGGGAAAAAGGGGGCGCTGGTCCAGAGGAGAAAGTGTTTTCTGAGTGGTTAGAATCAGTGAAGGAAAATCCTGCTGTGGTTGACTTTGAGGTAAGATTAAAAAGTATCAGAGGTAAGAGAACTAAAGTAGCAGACCAAATTGCACATCACGCAAATTTTTTTCCCATTTTCTTTTCAGATCATAAAAGAAATGCCTTTCTTTAGTATTCAAGCACAGTGTACCTTTTTTTAAATGTTAAATTGCACATTTATTGCTTTTGCTATTCAAACAAGTATTCTATAGTATGGTATTTAGAATTCCTCACATACATGAAATATCAAGAAAATAAATTTAGTAAATAAAACTGCCCAAACTTGCCTCGAGTAGTACTTTTTACCTCCCCATGTATACAACAAATCTGGTTTCTGTGTTTTTCTTGCAACTCTTTATTTGAAGAGCACTCCTAAATCTTCATTTGTAGCTCTGTGAGATAAACAGGATTTTAGATCTTTTTGACTTCCTGTTTCTACCCCACTGATTCAATTTACCAGCTTTTTATTTGTTGTAATTACTTAAAAAGCTTTTTATTATTTATGGAATACTTTGCCCACATTATCAGTCATTTGTCATTTAGAATCAGTCTTGCCTAAAAGATAACCTAACTTTTTAAAAAAGACTCCAAAGAAGCTATTCTGTTTATTTCACTTAAATAAAGATAAAGGAGTTCAATCATTATGAAAATGGAATCATTTATATGCACTATGAATATGTATTGAGCTGTACGGGTTATGGCAGGAAAAATGAGACCCCGCCACTCACCCTGGGTGCTTGTGAGTAACTTACTGCACTAGACGGTCATTTCTCTGGGGTTTTAAAATGTTTATAAAATGAGCCCTGATTTATCATTAGCTCCATTATTTCTTACTGGAATTCTTCCACGCATCCTACCAGCAAGTTCATTTCTCCATTTTCTCTCACTCCACATTTTCTTACCTGACTCCACCAAAAGCTAAGACTATCCCTGGAAAAATGAAACACATGGGAAGCCTCTCTTCATCCTCTCTAGGTTTTCTTGCTTGAATCAAACTTTATGAGGTTTCAGCAGAGCCTAACTCTTGCTCACCTGTCTCAGTACTTCGATGTATACTTTTGATGCTTAACAAATAGCATGATATAAATGCAAGTAGTCAGCACCTCACACGTGGCTTCTTCCACAGTAGAAGTACAAGAAAGGTAAGTTCCAGATACATCATACCGGCCCTCAAATAGAGCGTTTTTCTCTACTGGTTCAACAGGCAGCCATACCATTTTCTACAATACCTTTGAAGTGTGGCACTTTCCAGGACTTGCCTGTCATTCCATGAGAACTGGGCAGTGGTGGCAACACGCTGCCAATGGGGAAGTGACTGGGCCTTCTCTCTTCCACCCGCGCTTAGCTCGCTCCCATCACGGACTTGGTAAGAAACATCCCCTGTGCGGTGACAAAACGGAACAACCTCAGGAAAGCTTTTCGAGAATATGCAGCCAAGTTTGACCCTTGCCAGTGTGCTCCATGCCCTAATAATGGCCAGCCCACGCTCTTGGGGACCGAATGTCTGTGTGTGTGCCAGAGCGGCACCTACGGGGAGAACTGTGAGAGACGGTCTCTGGATTATAAATCTAGTAAGTATCTGTCATTTATTGTCTGGTAGGCACCTTTCCCCCTCCAAAAGATATTCTAGGTTGGTCAATTAATAACAAACGACACTTCTATTAGCAACTTCCACTTTGAGCAAACTCACAAGGAAAATAAGCCTGCAAAACATTAGACTCTAAAATCAAACAGCCCTGGTGTGAGTCTCAGTTGTAACCTACCAGCTACACGACTCTGGGAAGGTTACCTAACCTGTCTATGCCTCAATCTGTTCATCCATAAAATGAGGATAATTCTCATATTTACCGAGTATTAAAAATATATATATATATTATATATATTATATTATATTAATTATATATATTATATTATATTATATTAATTTTTATATTATATTATATTATATTAATTATATTATATTATATTATATTATATTATATTATATTATATTATATTATATTATATTATATTATATATTACATTATATTATATATACACTCCTGTATCAAGAATACACAGCACAATGCCTGTAACATAAAATACATGAAATAAAATAAAACATAATATAAAATAGAGTATATGATACTGTTATTATAAGCCTAGTATGTATTGTAATGTAGAATGAGGACAGCTTTGTAATAAGGAATAAATTAAGCCACGATCAAAATTTTTATACAGGACTAAGTAATGATCATAGTTACCTCAAATCCTCCTGAGAAAAGGTATGAGGCACGATAATGAGAATATATTCTACTACCTTTAAAACACAATTTGATATATATTCTATTCAGTATATATATATGTAGATACACACACACATATATATATGTTTGCTGATAGTTGAAAATGATTCACAATTGTTGCTATTTTATTCAGGCTTATGGGAACAGGAAAGGGAAATCAGGAATGCATCAGACCTCTTCCTACATAATTTCTTTTAATCCTCACAATAACCCTATAATATTCCATAAAATAGGTCACATAGCTAAAATGTGAGGAGACCAGGTTGGCCCGGCTTCAATTGAGATCCAAATTCTCCCAGATGCACCCTAGTCCTCGGGTGGGTCTTTCTCTGTTCCAGATGCAGTGGATGGGAACTGGGGTTGCTGGTCTTCTTGGAGCACGTGTGATGCTACTTATAAGAGATCAAGAACCCGAGAATGCAATAATCCTGTCCCCCTACAAGGAGGGAAACGCTGTGAGGGGCAGAATCGGCAAGAGGAAGACTGCACATTTTCAATAATGGAGAACGAGTAAGGCCACGTGTGCTGCGTGAGGGGAAAGGATGGGTTGCTTCCCCAACTAACAGAAAGAGTACAGATATTTACTCATATTATCCTGTTGCTAAGTAAAGAAATAATTAGGATTTTACCTATGCCAACACAGCATTCTAGTAAGGCATTGAATGTGCTGCTGCTACCTTTTTTTCTCCATGTAATGTTTTCTCTCTATTTAATACATATATATGCATGTAATGTTCATGCGTATGCATACATGTATGCATGCACATACACATATAATGCATATGTACACATTTCTTTTTCCCCTTTAGTGGACAACCATGTATCAGTGATGATGAAGACATGAAAGAGGTAGATCTTCCTGAGATAGTGGCGGATTTGGGGTGTCCTCAGCCAGTTCCTCCAGAAAATGGATTTATTCGGGTAAGCATCCTGACCTTCACTTTTGTTTGTGAGTTCAAAATAAAGAACTCCAAAATTGTGGAATTTATTTTAATCAGTTATTGTTTTCATATTTTAATACCCTCCTGTTGACTTCAAAGTACCACGTAATGTTTGGAAACACTTTGCTGCTCTTCCTTCTTGAATTCCCTGAAAATGAGTTCATACCTGGTTGTTAGACCAAAGGATAGCAGGTTGCTCGTGTTCCTTGGTACTAATTAGTTCATATAATAATGGTGTATTTATGTGAATAGAGAATGGAACTTCAGCATAATATAGGTTTGGATGACTTGTAGGAACCTGCACGTAAGATCTGGCTATTTCTTAGTCTGGGCAAACTAATGACCTTATCTAAAGCATGTAATTGGAGAGACAAACTAGACATGGCTTTAAGAATAAAAGTTGTTGAGTCTGTATCGTCTTACTAGGTTAGAAACCTTTGGAACTCTTAAGCAGTCAATCGAATTTTAATGTACCTTTTAACTTCATTCTTTTTCATTAAGATACAATGTTTGCATGCTTTTAAAAAAATACTTTGTAAGACAGATCTGTGGCTTTAGACATAAATTTTTTAGGAGATATATAATATTTAAAATTGATCACAGAAGGCATGCTCCCTATTCATTTTTACTTTCTTAAATTAAGTAAAACCTTTAAATTAATCTTTTTCCAGCTGTATCATATTTATGACCAAAGATCAATAACACTTTATTCTCCAAGGCTAGCCCATAAATATCCAGGGAGCATAGTCTGGGCTAATGCACCTTTAATGTTCACTTGCCTTCTGCCAATGTCTAAAGTACCATGCCTAAAGGTTTTAAAGGTTTTTGAAGGAAGGTCATTTCAATTCAATTAGCCTTTATTCTAGAACAGAGGTTCTCAAACTCAACAATGCATAGGAGGGCTTGTTAAAGTACAAATTACTGGGTCCCGCCTTCGGAGCTTCTGATTCAATAGGTCTTGAGCAGGGCCCAGAAATTTCTATATCTAACAAGTTCCCAGGTAATAGTAATACTGATGCTGCTAGTTCAGAAGCCATACTTTGGGAACTAATCCTTTAGAACAGGGGTCAACAAACTATGACCCAAAGGCCATATCTGGCCTGCCACCTTTTTAAAAAAATAAAGTTTCATTGAAACACACCCACCCTCATTTGTTTACATATTATCTATGACTGCTTTCTGCAAACAATAGCAGACGGGAGTAATTGCTACAGACACTGTATGGCCTACAACTGACAAGCCCCATATAGAAAGACTTATGCTGGTCCCTGCCCTAGAACATTATCCTCAAAATTACATATTGTCAGATCCATATACCTAAATAACTTTTAACTTATTTATGCCAGCTGATTATAAAAATGGCAGGAGCTGAGGAAAGTAGGTTACAGTTAATATTCCAAACTAAGAAGTATAAGATTCATTTTATCATGAAAATTTTAGCGAGCCCTTCCCCAACAGTAGCTGTACTTTAATTATCCATTGATTTGGAAAATATAATGACCAAAGGGTTGCTAGAAATTGAGTAAAGTTTTTAAATAATTTGTAGTCATTTAGTCACAACAGCAACTACATATGTTTGCTGTATATATATATATATAATTATGGGGATATATTATTTATTCAGTTTATGGCCACTACATCATGAGTATATAGATTTTCTATTCTAGCAATAGTAGGTCAACCCATATATAGCAGAGAGCAAGTTTGCAAGTAAAAAAATATATACACACACACACACACACACACACACACATATATATATATATATATATATATATATAATATCAATTTAGAGCAGCAATGTGGAAGGCAGATGAGAAGAACGACCAATTAGAAAGCTGTCCTGAAAAGAGATAATGCCATGAACAAACACAGCAACAATAGCAAAAGAGAGAACTTTGAGAAACACTTAGAGGTAAAAAATTGAGAGGACTCTGAGTAGATACAAAAGTGAAGGAAAAGAAAAAATCCAGGATGACCCTGAGATGTTTAGAGATTATTTATTCATAGCGTTAAAATTTGCGGGTTTCTGTTTTTATTCTAGAATGAAAAGAAACTGTACTCTGTTGGGGAAGAAGTTGAAATGTCATGCCTTACTGGCTTCAAAGCTGTTGGATACCAGTACTTCCGATGCTTACCAGACAGGACCTGGAGGCAGGGGGATGTGGAATGCCAACGTGAGAACGGGGCAAACGTGGGATGAACATGCCTAATATAAGTAGAGCAAAATCACATCCTTAGATCAGTGCCTTTTACTATTTTTTGGTAACTTTGGTGAGAAGATTTAGTGAAGCAGAAATTAGGGCTCATTTGCTAAAATTAGATTTCAAAATATCTCCGTATTTCAGTTGTCCTGACCCTGCCTCACACCCACACAGGACTGTGAAGCACGCTCTTAAAAACAAATCCAGCAAGTCTCCAAACTCTGTCTAACCACAGCCTTGCCTGAGGTACAAAGGGAGACACATCGACGAGTCCTGAGAAGACCATTCTCAAACTCTATGTATCAGAAATGGGAGTTTATGTGAGAGGCAGTTTGTCTATATATCAGAAATGGGAGTTTATGTGAGAGGCAGTTTTCTCTGAGGCACTGCCCCTTGGAGCATGTTCACATCCTTTCCTGAGAAAGAATGAATAAGCTTGTAGGCTCTGCACACATCCATGCTACATTAAAGTATAAATTGAGATTCAAACAAGGCTCAAATGGGGACCCTGAAGATTTACTATGGGACACCATGAATGCAATGAAAGTTGGATGTACTTATAGCCAATTCCTTAGCAAGGGAATCTCAGTTAATGAAACTAAAGGGAGGTTTTCAGTGGAGGCAGCTCTGAGGAGAAGACTGGGATCCTTAACATCCAGGTTTTCTGATCAAAACAGGGCTCCAAAGCTGAACGAATGCAGTAAATCTCATTAAAATCATTTCCTGAGTTTCATAAAATCTGCCTACATTTATTGAGTATTCTCCTCCACTAACCACATCTGAAATGTTGCTCTCCCCACAGGGACAGGATGCCTCAAGCCAGTTGTGCAGGAAGTTCTGACGCTCACACCATTACAAAGATTATATAAAATTGGTGAATCGGTGGAGCTAGCCTGCCCGGCAGGCTTTGTCCTTGCTGGGCCATCAAGGTACACATGCAGTGGGGATTCTTGGATACCACCTATTTCAAACTCACTCACCTGTGAAAAAGGTGAGTAGCAGCTCAGGATTCTAGGGTCTGCTAAGGTGATGCACCCCAAGATTGGTAATATAGCCTCTACATTGGTGCTATTTCTTAAATGTGTTTTGGGGAGAAAGCAGAAGATTCCACTGAAAGGCTAGGTTTTATTTCACTCTGTGTAGATGATGTCAGGCAGCAAATAAGAAGTTATTGGTCAAGTGGTTATCTTCAAATTTTAGAAGCTGAGTTCAATTTTCTTTTCCAGTACAAAACTAATATTTGGAGGAAGTCTGAGCTCTCTCATCTAACAAGATCAGAATTGATGGTTAACCTGAAATTTTTGGTTAAAGTGAAGAGACATAAAAAAGTAGACACACATAATTAAGCATTTTATTTTAAGCTAAAGCAGAAGTGTACATTATTCACCAATTTTCTGATGTCTTTTATTTCCTAAAGGGTTTTCTATTAAGAGTTTCAAGTCTTCTTCAAATAAACTCATAATTCATCATCTGTTACCGTGTATCATTTTCTCTAAAACAATAATTTGTAACTCCAGGTGGGGGACTTCTTTTAAAATATTTGGAGAAGTCAAAATAAATGCCCTAACTCCAGGAGATAAATAGAACTCTTGCTGGGGTCTTCTCCTGAATTCAAGCTTATCACAAGGAACTCATGCTGATGCTGTGCACTATTTTGTTGTTGTTGTTTTCTTTTTTCCTCTCTCTTTTCTTTTGCTTCAGATATTCTGACAAAATTAAAGGGCCATTGTCAGCCAGGACAAAAACAGTCAGGATCTGAATGCATTTGTATGTCTCCGGAAGAAGACTGTAGGTGAGAGCTACTCTATGGACTGTCTCTGAAAATTGGCAAAATCAGTCTAGAGTAACCAGCTTGATAGAAGAGCTGGGCTTCTTGAAGCACAAACATGAAACATATTAATTTTTCACATAACTGATACCCCTGTGCTCTGTTGAATTCCTCCTTCCCCCCTGAGTAGCTAGCTTTCTTAATTATCTCTCAGTCCGCTTCTGTAAGTTTGCATGGCTTTTGTTTATTAAAAAGTCTTGTTTTATTTATAAAGACTTACTCCTGTTCATTTAAAAACTTCAAACTCATTTATATCAGAGCCTTCCCTTCGCCCACGGTTTATAGGAGAAGGTTATAACTCCAATAGCTTGGAGTAGAGAAAGTGGTGTGAGAATGGACCATGGACCACACACACACACACACACACACACACACACACACACACTCCTTTGCCACTTGGTTCTTTCATGCTGGGGCAGAGAGCATGAAGAAGAAAAATTATACACCCTTATGTGACTGCCATGTCTAGTTGGCTATCTCCTCTTTGCTGATATAACTGACTTTTCTTTACATGAACAAACCCAGGAGTGTCAAAGTTGCCTATTAATTTAAGGAATAGTTTCAGTTGAATTTAAAGCAAACCAAAAATTAGCATTCACTTAAGATAATGTTTTGTTTTCCAATCTCACAAAATGCTTGCCGAGGTAGGCGGTCCAGCGCTCACAGGGTGATTCTTTCATTTTAGGTAGGTCTGAGGATCCTTCCTGTTCTCTGTTCTGCAATCCTTAAAGTTACTTCATGGTCCAAGATTGCTCTGCTGGAGTAGGAAGAAAGGAAGATTTAAAAGAAAAAAAGGGAGTGGGGGACGCAGTCTCTCTTTTTAAGATTTCCTGGAAGACCTACACTTGCTTCCATCTCACGAACGTTCTCCTAGTCACGTGCCCAGTGCATCTGCAGGGACAGCTGTGAAGGGCAGCTCTGGCTGTATGCATAGCCACTCCGCACAGAATTAGTTAAGTTACTGAGGAGGAGAAACAATGAAAGTTTGGACAGAAAGCCAATGACTATGCAGAGTTCTTAATATTTCCCTTTTAACACTGATTAGGTCTCGCGTTTCTCTGTGCTACAGGTGAACAAAAGCTTGCAGGGACACATTTATTATCTTTTTGAAGAGCACTAGAGGGTCTTTTTCTGTATAATTCCACTACATCATTTAAGCCAAAGGTGGCTGTATTCACCCTTCTTGGGATTCACCACACGTAATCCACCAAGCAGCTCTGTGGCTAGAGGCCCCTTACCCAGCAGTTGGCCTTCTGGGTCCTACTCTTGACATTCACATTGTCTCCTTAACCCAGAGGCAACTTCTTTTTTTATCTGTGCAATAGCAAATCATGAGATTACGGGTTGCCCCCTGGAATGCCTATTTCAGCTCTGCCATACCTTTCCAGCCTCCTTCTGTCTGCCTCAGTTCTCCTTTATAAGAAATTGAAGTGTTCATGCCAGTGGCTGGCCCCACAGCATAAGTTCTGTGAACTGAAGAAGCGGCCTTTTGTTCTCAGCTATAATCTCTAGTTCCTGGAAACAGTCTTACACGCTGGTGCACTGATTGTTCACTGTAAAGTTGACATCAGAGAAGAAACTCAAATTTGGAGGAGTCAGGGAGATCTTGTCCTGTCAGCAAAAGAAGGGCTATGGCCACTTGTTACCTCTTGGTGGCAGGACCCATCTTTCTACTCAGAGAGATTAAGCAAGTTTCCCAAGGAATGACTTAAATGCTCAGGCTGCAAATACACAGTACAAACACACTTGAAACACTGTATAATGAGGTAAGGCTCTATGTGACATGTTCTAAATTGGTGTTGCAATTAATGAAGTAATAGAGCTTCAAGGAGGTACCAGGCTAGGTTGATGACATCTGTTTCAAAGTGTAGCCAGGAACTGAGCTGGACACAGACAGGCAGAGAAGAGAGACAATGCAACCCTGATTGAGCGGGTTATGGATGGCAGAAGAGGAAGAATAATCTTATCAGTGTAGAAAATGATCAACACAATTGTCAGGTGATAAAGGGGGATTTAGGACAATGGGAAAATAATACTAGAAAGGACAGTCGATTGGAGTCAAATTATGAATGATCTGGGTTACCAGGATTTAAGAATTCAGACTTTAATTTCAAGGCATTTGGGAATAATACCAAGAATAAGATGAAATTTTAGAAAGATGAATCTCAGGCAGCAGGCAAGATAAAATGAGGGACAGAAAGGAGAGAAATGGGATTAAAGAGAGAGTGCGAGCAGTGGGGAAGAAAATAGTGGGGTAAGTTAATATATTAAATTGGGTACATACCTTCTGTTTTTGTTTTGTTTTGTTTTGGGTCTTCGAATATAAATACTTGCTTTCCTTTCTCGGGCAGCCATTATTCAGAAGATCTCTGCATATTTGATACAGATTCCAACCGTTACTTTACTTCACCTGCTTGTAAGTTTCTGGCCAAGAAATGTTTAAATAATCAGCAACTCCATTTTCTATATATTGGTTCCTGCCAAGATGGTCTACAACTAGAATGGGGTCTTGAAAGGACAAAACTTTCATCCAGTAGCACAAAGAAAGAATCCTGTGGCTATGACACCTGCTATGACTGGGAAAAATGTTCAGGTAAGTGCTGGTAGTGAGCACGTGCTAGAAATTCTCTCGTTTTGCCTTGATCTCAGCTAGCATACCTTATTTGCATTTATACATCCTCTTTCTTAAAAATAACCTCTTAATCAAAAATAATTCTTTTCCATTGTACAAAATTTTATAAAATGATTTAAACAGAAAAGAAAAATATAACCACCCACAATTAGAAATAACTACTTTAATTCTGTTGTGAATCTTTCCAGTCTTTTTTCTTTGCATATGTAATCAGTACCACCCTTAGACCCCAATAAGAAGAGCACCTGATCTCAAGCTTCGGGTCTCCCTCCTTATCTCCAGCATTAAAGGGCCTTCATCAAAATTGTCTAAATTTTCCTCTGGTGGTTCCTTTAAGTCCTCTTCCAGTGCCTGGGACCTGCCAAGACTGGCAGTATTTTTCAAGCAGACTGCCCTGAGCCCAGACAGGGCTCCATACAGACACTGTGAGTCTCCCCTGTGGAACATTCTCCAACCCTCTGCTGCTTCTCTTCCCCACCATGCACAGGGTCAACCAGATGCTCCAAAGAGCTCTGGGACTTGTGTGTGTAGTAATCTCTGGCCCAGAGCTAAACCCTCATTCCCAGAGAGCAGCTTGGTGAGCAGATTGCAACTGCTGGCCAGCAGGGTACTCTTATTCAAGATTGTTTGAGATTGGACTGCCAGTATGGTGATGACACTCTAATTAGGGGTGACTAATTGTTTATAGATAAGCACCGCACAAAAATTTTGCCTTGAGGCCTCACACACTTCAAAGGTGGCCCTGTATATAATCATAAAATGAGATCATACTCTATATCCTATTCCGTATATTGCTGTTTTTCACTTACTATATCATGAAACTACTGCTATCTCATCATATATTAGTCTGCCACATAATTTTCAATGTCTGTAAAAGTCTATATGGATATTCTGTGATTTATTTTCTCCTGCATTTTGCTATTATAAACAGCGCTGTGATAGGTAAATCTATTATGAATAAATCTGTAAACTAAAATTATTTCCTCAGGATATACCCTAGAAAATAGAATTTCTAGGTTAATATTATTTTTGAATATAAAGTTTTTGTTGATACAGTGTATCAACTCACTTTGCAGAGACATTTTTTACCACATTATATTCCAATCTAAAATATACAATTAGGACTGCCCTTCCACATCGTCACCAAACCTTGGAGTTATCAATCCTTTTATATGTCTGCCAATTTGATACATAATACGTGGCATTAGATTTCCATTTTCTGTAAGTGCATTGACTATTGGCATTACATCTGTGAATTGCTTAGAAGCAGGAACTTCACAACAGTACATTTGCTCTAAGATACAGTTTGACCTTGAAATAGCCCACTAAGATTCCTATAATACACAAAGATGGCTTGGAGGTTAGGATTTAACACAATTCAAAGAGGCAGGTACATTTCTCTTGTAACACATTTTCAAAAAAATAGTTTAAATCAGGGCATAAATTATGCAGTGAAAACTCATTGAATTGCTACATCTAATTGTTACCAAAACCACTTTACTTTTGCAAAAAGAAAGACAAAAACCGTATTGTCCCCCATGTCTCCTCTTTCCCTTTCTGGCCCCATGTTCTCCAGCTCAGTCCTGGAAAGGGGAGAGATTCTATTACCAAATCCAGGTCCTTCAGCTCTCCTGACAAAAGTTTTCACCATGACAGAGGGTAGACACAGGTGGTGCAGTGAGCAGGCCCTCTAATGGCAGCAACCCAGAAGGTCAATATCTGGGGCTTCCAACCTTCATGCCATATGTGTACTAGGCAGTTCCACACAAGAGACAGCAAACCAGGGCCTGCTGTGTACATTGCCCTTTTCCCTGCAAAATGTAGTGTAAGGACATTGTTGTCAGAAATACATACAGAAAATAAAAGGAATTTGAAGAGCGGGGAGGATAAAAATGGTCCCTGACAATAGGTAGTCAGGTATTCGTGGATGTGTTTAATGTTAGCTTCCATTCTTCCTTATTTATCATGGAGAAAAGGTCTTCATGGAACTTTCTATTGCAAAGAATTTCTTTTCTTTTTTTTTTTCCCCCCACAAATTATTATTTTCAGATTAGAGTGAAAAATAATCAGCAGCTTACAATTTTATCAAAATATCTATCTTTACTATCACTCCTTTGCTGTACATATATCTAAATTCCCAAAAGCTCCAGGAGTCTAAGTTTTTCTAAAGCAGGATACTAAAAAATTTGAATATTTAAACAATATTGTTCAAATTAGCAGAATGTTTGGAGATAATCGAACTAACACATGAACATCTCTTGAGAGATTTCTATAAATAATTTAAAATATTGTTTGGTTCTACACACAATCAGAAAAGTCAAAGCATTTTTTTCCCTAAGGATACGGCCCACCTCTGCCAGCCTTCTTTAATTGGTGAGCAAAAGTCAGTGTCACAGAGAATCTTGTTTGGAGTAGCACTAGAGGACAGCATCAAGGCACAAACCACAGCATTTACGCAGGAAGAGCCAAACATGTATTTTATACCCAACCCACTCACGGCAAGTTGGAAAGTTAGCAATTTTGAATTGAATTGAATGTCACCTTGATTAAACTGTGTTCTTGATTACACTGCACTCTTTGCTATTCTTTTCTTTCTCTATCTGAAATGAAATAAGAAAAAATTTAAAATGGAACTTCAAAGTAACACGAAGTTTACTATTCAAAAGTTAGAACACAGCTGTCCCCCACCCCCACCCAAGGATCCCATTTTTATGGATATTAAAGATTTTGTCTGAATTTCAAAAATATCTAACATCCATCAAGGAAGGGGAAATTTATTCAGCTAATATCCATTTAACACACAATCTGCGGAAGCCACTGTACAAGGCATGGTGAGGGGTCTGAAGATAAAGGACCCTTTGTATTCCTGCAATTATTCACAGTAGTTGGAGGAGTAACATTACACAGTAATTGTATAAATTGCAATTTATACAGTTGTAGATTTTTATGTTTACAGAAACATATAAACAAACTAGGCTGAATGTGAGAAGAGCTGTAAGAGAGATAAATATCTTCTGTCCTGGAAGGGTTTCATAAGCATGGATGTGTGAGAACTGAACTCAAGGATGAATTAGTGGATGTGGTTGAAAGGGCTTCTCGGTGTTGGTAGTCTGAAAATAATCAGGCTAAGAGCGTTTAAGCCATAACCATACTAAAAGAATGGTGATCGTGGCCCTCCCAAAAGCCAAGGGAACCGATCCCCTCACCAGAGGTGCAACAGTCCCTTGTCCTTCACCAAAGCCCATCCCTTCCAACAATGGAAAAAAACAGAAACTTCTCAAGTTGGTTGACAGAGAGCATGGAAAGGAAATGCATGCTTTTTCATGAAGTGTTTCCTACTGAGGGCAAGATGCCTAGACATGTATGGTGCCTACAGGTGTCCTACCCTTACATTCCCTGTTTTCTCCCATCAGTTGAGACACATGGGAAAGAATGATGTCTGCCTGAAAGAAACTACTGATTAATGATATTATTGCTGAAACTCAGGCTGACTTAGATATTTTGGCAACATGAATTATCCCAGATCCATCAAAAACACTTCTTTTTGTATACTTGTACCTGCCCTCAAAATTCAGAATTTGAAATCAATTGATCTATCAGAATTAACTGAGCACCTTGTTTAGAGCTGAGTAGGACATACGTATGGATGGGCCACAGTTATTGCTCTCAAACAAACCACTTCTAATTGTCCTGAAGAAAAGACATTTGAAATGCTAATTAACAAAAAAGTATAAAAATATCAGATACAGTGCTGACAAATTTCCACCATTAAAGCTTAAATAAAAAATCAGGATGGGAGTAAGTGGCTATGAAATGTTTCATGGAAGAAGTGAGACTTTTAGAAACTTGGAAAGAAGTAGAAAAGAGTGAATCAGTCTAGCAAAAGAAGAGGATGGTGTGGGGGAAAGACAGAAACTAGAACACCTTCGGGGTCTTGTTTGGGAAACAGAGAGGACGTTAATCTACTTGGAATGGAGAAAGTAGAAAAGATAATGTTGGAAAGGAAAGCTGAGACCAAACTGCGGATGACCTTGAACTTCGACTAAAACATATATATATATATACACACACATGCACATGAGCTTATATCTCTTTACTCAAAATTGATTTAATGTACATGGTCTTGGTAACTTTACCCCTAAATGATTTTTTTTTTGTCTATTTCATGAGCACAAGATTTACATGAATATTTAAGTGAATGGGTGGTTCCAAAACCAGGCCTCATAGGAGAATCACCTAATTTAACTGCTTATTAAAAATAGAGACTCCCCAGGTGTAACCCAGTAATATTCCAGAGAGAAATGAACAAATGTGGTATAGAGTTATGTTAAAGAGCTCAGGTATGTGCGTCATTTATTATTTAAAACCTACCTCTACCATTGACTAATTGTCTGACCTGGACAAATTGCCTAACCGCTCTAAGCTTGGTTTCCTCATCCATAAAATTAGTTTGCTAGCACAGGTCATATATTTGTTGTAAGGATTCAATGAAATAAAGCATGCAAAGCATTTGGCATATTGTGTGGTTTCATAGTACATGCTCAATAAATGATAACTATAAATGTACTTAGGCAGTGCCAATGATAAAAGAACAGAAAGGACAGGCTGAAGACCTTGTGGAAATGGATTGACAGAACTAGTGTCTGATTGGACATGGACTATGAGCCAGAGGAAAGTGCCAGAGATGGCTCAACTCTGATTGGATTGTGGGCAGTGACTGAGAGGGAGGTGCAGGTGGCTCAAATCCTGATTGGATATGGGCAGTGAGTGAGAGAGAGGTGCCAGAGGTGGCTCAAATCCTGATTGGATGTGGGCAGTGAGACAGGGAGAGAGGTGTCAGAGATGACTCAACTCCAGAATCTTAGTGGCTTGCTAGTGCACTTTGCTCTCTTACAACCAGGTCCCTCCATTCAACCGCAGTTGGGTCTTTTAGGTCATTGCCACCAAGGAGCTCACCACTCTGGGGATGAGTTAGGTGGAACCAAACCCTAATGCACTGTGGTGAGTTACACTGTCTCTTTTCATTGCAGCTTCCACCTCCAAATGTGTCTACCTACTGCCCCCCAAGTGCTTTAAGGGCGGAAACCAACTCTACTGTGTCAAAATAGGATCTTCAACAAATGAGAAAACAATGAATATCTGTGAAGTGGGAGCTGTAAGATGTGCAAACAGGAAGGTGGAAATACTGCATACTGGGAGGTGTTCGACCTAGCACAATTACTGATAGGTTTATCACCCCAAATTAATCCCTACAAAAGAGCATTCTTGTACCAACAGCAGTCTGGCATGCCCAAAAGTCACTGACAGAAATTCATTTGTGTGAATTTTATATCACCAATCTCCCCCAATTCTTTTTTAGCATCCCCTACGCAGTTCCAGCCCATGACAATCTAGCAAACCCTGAGGTAGTAACTTCTACATTAGTCTAGTAAATTCTCCTGCTCGCATTGCACAAAAATAATGGGACTTCTGAGGACCTTGTGAAGCCTGTGGTATTAAGCATCCTCACAATTAGAGATAAGAACAAAAACCATAATCTTCTTCAATGAATCAATAAACAGAAATCTACAGAACACACAGGACACATTCCTGAAACCCAACCTTCATGTATTCATTCAACAAATAATTTCTGATTATCTACAATGTGCCAAGCACTGCTCAAGGTCCTGGGAAATCAGCAGTGAATGAAACAGATAAAAGCCCTTGCCTTCATGAAGCTCACACTCATGTGGGGGTAGACACACACACACACACACACACACACACACACACACACACACACACACACACACACACACACACACACACACACACACACACACACACACACACACACACACACACACACAAAAGATTAGCATGTAAAATATGCAGTATGTTTGATGGTGATAATTGCTATGGAGAAAATAAAGCAGAGAAGGTTGAAAACCCGTCCTTAAGCCTCATCTTATGCAAGGAAATTTTGCATAGTAAGTAAACATTGCATTTTAAGCATGATTGGAGTCAGGTGGAAATTACCTTGTTTAAAATAATTAAGGATGATCTTCCAGAGTTCCATTCTCTGAAGAAGGAGAAAAGAGATTCTTTACCTCAACTAAAGTGCATCACAAAGCTTTTAAGCTGATGTGTGTAACAGACAGAAAACTGTCAGAAAATTTTGAAGAAATTATTTTAAAGTCATATCTTTTTATTAGGCCATATAAAGAAGACACTTGTTTCTTAGAGCTACTAGGGTATCATTCTGAATTGTGGTAGAGAAGCATCTTTAGAACAGCAGTTCTTGATTATTAGGGTGCGTAAGAATCACCTAGGGGATGGGTTTATTGATGTCTGGGACTTAGCTTCTAACTCAGCAGGTCTGGGCTGGGGCCTGAGAATTTGTCTTTTCAAAAACTTTCCAAGTGGCGCTACTGATGATCATTAGAGAATCACTTTTTGAGAACACCTAGTTTAGAGACTGGGTCATCAAACAGCTAACCAACCCTGATTTAGTTGTTGATCTCCAAACCTTAGTCAGCCAACCTCCAAGCAGGTAAGTAGAAGCCAACTCCCTTCCTCTAAAACCCATTGAGCTGTCCAAGTGGCTGTGAGCCACAGGCACCCGGCAGCACCCTTACTAGACCTTATATATTAAATGCAGCTCCTCCTTCATCTCATTAATTATACGATGTTAGCAAAATCTAAAACATTTTGCGATATTAAAGGAGAAGTATGAAGAAGGAACAAAACCTAGAAACAGAAAACGCATCTTCCTGGTATAACAGAAGTCGAAGGTTGAGTGGGACGTTTTCTTTTCCCAGGAGTCAGTAGCCCATCTTTCACCCAGTCATGCCACCCCCCTCCCTTCTCCATATGACAGTGGTGCAAGGCCAACCTTGTAAGCCTCCTGTCTTCAGCACTTTCACAAGGCCAACTGAAGGCAAAGAGGCATTAAACAACCCCACACCCTCAGGAGAGTCATTTACCATTGAATCAAGAAACTTTCCTCAGGACTGAATTGACCTCGCTCTACCCTCCTGCCAGTCCCATAACTTTCCACGTTGTAGAATTAAGAACCAAGCGAGACAAGGAGCAGCCATGGGAAGCTGCAGCCACATGAATGCCATGTTCACAGTGGGAGTCCTATTCCTCTCAAGGTCCCTTTCCTCTCCTTGGTGAAAGGGCAGAGAATGCTGAAAGTTTCCACTGAAGCCAGGCAACCAAAGCCCCGAGAGAATCACTTGTGGGTGTGGGGGGATACTTACAGCTAGGACATACAGTGCCGCCCTTGCTGGCTGGATGCTCTGGAATCTTAGAGCTGCCACTGGTGAGAAGGTTTCTGGAGGAGTTCCTGGGAGGTGCTGACCAACACCAGGCAGTTCTCCCTTCCCTGAGCTAAGGTGACTTCCTGCTCAGGAGTACTGAAGGCAGGAGGCACTCCAGAGTGGCCTGTACCACCCTCTTAGTGAGAAGGGAGTGGGGTGCATGACTGAGGAAAAGACGGATGCAGCCCTTTCTCAGTCTTAGTCCCAAGGCACAGGGAAGGGGTGGAGAACTTGGTGGTTCCTGTGGTGGCTCCGTAGGAAGGTGCGCAGAGAAAAGGGAAGGCAGAGCTCTGAGGCTGTTCTGAATCTAGGACATAAGCCCATGGAAAGCACCCAAAGAGGACACAGCTGCCCGTCTCACAGGAAGTGCCCAGGGAGAAGGGAGAAGGGTAAAGCAAAGCACCACCCCAGCAAACGCAGGGACCACTGAGGACATATAGAACTGGACTCAGTAGGGACAAGTGACTCCCCATCACCGACTGTTACATAAAACAAGCTGTAGAGCTAGGGCTGTCTCTGGTGCTCACAGACCCCTCGAGCCCATTCACAAACCCTTCACAGGCAGCTCTATGAGCTAGGTAACCAGCAAAAGGATCCTTGGAGCCTTGGCTGAAGAAGGAATAGTCTTTATTCAGCACACACACGTCTGAGAGTTAAGCAGGACTGAAACTCAACTGCTACTGGCAAAGTCCTAAAAGAAACTGAGCAGCTGCCAGCAGAGTAAATATGCTCTATTTTTAGGTGCGAGCTCTGCTGCCAGCTCAGCTTCACAAAGTGAAGAACACACAATAGCGATTAACTAAAAAGATACATGGGTGCACATGCGCACTAGCTCCACCCACACACGACTTGTTTACAAAGAATTAAGAATGTGCTGCTGACCCCCCACCCGGACCTGAGTGGAGGGAGCCTGAGCAAATTATCCTATTCTCCAAACACAAATTCTGCCTACTCTCCTAGTCCCCTTCCTGGCTTCCATACCAGAGGAGCTAGAGCCAGAGGACAGAGGGGAGGGAGGTTTCCTAGAATTACATATGCCGCTCCCTGTCACTTCCACATGCCTGGAGGGGGGCGGGGGGGAGGGTGTACAAGAGCAATCGTAGCCCCTTCCCTACCCCAAGTTCTCTGACTCAAAATCCTGGTTGGCACTGGAGGGAAGGGAAGAGGTGAGATATAAATTGGACATGAGATTGGAGATTTAAACTGGATCAACTTTTAGAAAGAGAAATTAACCAAAAATCCATGTGATTTGTCCCAGACTAAACTAAGGGGAGAGGAAAACGGAATTTGGCAGAACATAATGAAAGCTGGGGCTGCCATAACAAACTGGGAGGCTTATGGCAAAAGAAATTTATTCTCACAGTTCTGGAGGCTAGAAATCTAAAATCAAGATGTGGACAGGGCCTTGGTCCCTCTGAAACCTGTAGGAGCGAATCCTTCCTTGCCTCTTCCAGCTGCTGGCGTTTGCCAGCAATTCTTGGCATTCTTGGCTTTTAGAAGCATCACTCCAATTTCTGCCTCCGTCATCAGGTGGCCATCTTCATCTTCCTTCTGTGCGTGTCTGCCCAAATTTCCATTGTCCTATACAGACACTAATCATGTTGGATTAGGCTCACTGAAATGACCTCATCTTAACTTGATTACATCTGCGAAGACCCTATTTTTAAACAAGGTCACATTCACAGGTAACAGGGGTTAAGACTTCCACATGCCGTTTTGGCAGAAACAATTCATCCCACAACACCATTAACTGGAAAAAAAATATTTCCTGTTTATAGCTCATAGTATAATCAAAGGGTTATATCAGCTATTACATTCATATTATTTGATTAAAATCAGTCACACTTGCTTTAAAGTACTTCATTCTTTTACTTGTAGTAATCTTCTCTTTTAATGGTGATTAGTTGGTCTTTTTACCACTTTACTTACCTTTGTTACAAAGAATTTTTTGAGTGCACTAATCTATTAAAGTTTGCATTAGGCTAATTTGCATACCATTTGCCAGGTGAATTTTTTGTACTCTGACAGTAATATTAATATAGCAATTTAGCACAATAAGTTTTAAGAGCTAGTGATAAAATTATCATCATGAAGCAGAAAGCAAAACCGTAACATATTAGATACCTGGAATTTGGATCTAGAATTTCCAACTCTGTCCTGGAAGATTAAGTAAATTCTGGATAAAAAGGTAAAAGCTTTATCTCTTGGGCTATTAGAGATGAGTACTAAGCATTCACGCTTGTAGCTTAAGTAAGCAGAAATCAATGCAGGTCTTTTTTAAAAATATGAATTTTAATTTTGTTGGTTCTGCAATATACTGACAAAATAAGTAAGACTCCCAGTTTAAAAAACGTTGTCAATAGACATGTTATATATTTCAGATGTCCTGGAAGCAGAGACACAAAAGCAGTTCTAATACTATGATTTTAAAATTCCAGTCCTCTGGTGAGGTGACATTCAAGCTTAACTAAAGATTTCCTATTTTTAGCAGTATTCAATAAAGCTCATTAAATTTTAGAATATGTTGTTATTTTTTCTCTTTCTACAAAAGCCTTCAACCCCCACAATCAACACTCATTGGTTTTAAAGACTGAGCTCCTCTGTTACTTCCAAAACACCACAAACTAGACCTACTCCACATCCCTTCCTAAATTCTAATTCTGGGTAACAAGAATCTGATCAATCATGATGTTTCTGGCTAGTGTTGGGTACCAAACTACCCTGAAGCTTGATTAATCAGACTCTAAATGACTGGCTCTCTCTAAGGTCACCTTCATTTTTTCTTGGAATACATCATGTGTGGAATCAATGAGGCATCAAGCTTCTAACCAAATAAATGGCCTGAAAAATTATAGTTGTATCCAGTCTGTTTTATGAACATGAGACAGGGCACTACTACCCTATCTGTCTTCCTGACAAGTTCTAGCTGCACAGCTTCAGTTCCACGTGTCAAATGTCAGTTAGTAGAGGTGTGTGACCAATCATGGGACTCCAAGGGACAGATGGTGCACTGAAAGTCAGGCTCACAAAGATTTATATAGAAAGGTGTTCATCACAACATTATTTATAACACCAAAAGGTGACAGACCCTAAATATCCAATAATAAATTATGGCCCCTCCATATGATGGAAAAGTATGAGGCCACTGACAAGCATCTTTTAAAAAAGTTTTTAAGGGACATCATAAAAAGTGTAAAACCGGGCTACAAAACTATATATGAATTCAGCTATAAAAATTGTGAGTGCATGTAAATGCCTTTAAACACAGTGATTGGGAAAACAGTGTCTGTCACTGGAATTTGAAGTGACTTATTTGCTTATTTGCATTTTTCTTTATTTTCTAGATTTTCTACAATCAGCATGTATTTTTTTCTTTACAATTGGGCATGAAGAGTCATTTAAAAATTTTTCTCTTCTAGGGCTGGCCGTGGCTCACTTGGGAGAGTGTGGTGCTGATAACACCAAGTCGAGGGTTAAGATCCTCTTACTGGTCATCTTTAAAAAGAAAAAAAATTTCTCTTCTATGTATGTGAGAATAGATTCTGCTTGTGTAGGCACAGTGATGGCTCGTATGGTATAGACACCCTCGTCTGGACTTGCCCAGATGAGGCAGGTTTGACAGGTTTCAGTCAAACATCTGAGCCTCACAGGCATCATTCATTCATCATAGGCATTCACTGAATACCTCCTAAGTCACAGGAGTTAGGTCCATAATCATGCAGAGATTTTGGAGTTACTTACAGTACAATGGAAAGATTTTAAAGATATACTTAAATAGTAGTATACAACTTAGAAAGAAGTGAGTTGCTATTAAAAAATTATAGTTACTTCTTAAGGGAATACATTTTAAAAACAGATAGTTAATAAAATAAAATCAAGCCTAAATTCCCAAAGTGTAAATAACAGTCCAGAGACAGAGTAGCTGTTTAAACAAAACTGTCTGAGACTTAGTTTCCTCACTTGAGAAATGGGGACAATACCAGCCAACTCCCACTATTTGTTCTGAAGATTAGGTGGGGTAAAAAAAATACATACATACATACATACATACACACACACACACACATATATATATGTACCACAACTACTACTAGAGAGCCTAGAACAAAATGTGCATCCAATTACTTGGGTTTTTATTGTTACTATTTAACATCAATGGAGAGGAGTGCTGGACTTCACACTTTATTCCTATCACATGACACACTTCTTTTGTTACCAATCTTGCCACTGAAGCCTCATCTACTAAGGAGCACATGGCTTACCTACGGTACTGAGGGGAGAGAAATGGCTGGAGAATTCAGAATCCGTATCAAATTAAGCTGATGAGGTGCGACTGTTCACTGTGCTCCTGCAGGCATGACCACTTGGATCAACAAATTCTCTTTAGAATATATCATGATTCGTGCCAAATAAATAGAGATGAGTCAATGTTTGCAACTGGAAAAACTGAGAAAAAAAAAACCCTAACGGTCTATGATGTCAAAGCAATGTGGACAAAAGACCCGTGAATAGAAAATGAGGAGGAAATTAGACTGGGTAGTTGGCGATACACTTCAAGGATTACTTGCTTGATAACCTCTCCCTCTTGTCCCCCACCCTTCCACTCCCAGCAGGCAAGGACATAGTAGATTTGGAAAAGTCTCTAGTTTGCCATTTTACTAAAATGTGACCCTTCATACGAGGGCAATGCCACATCAGAGTTTAAAGCTGATACTAGAAGCTGTTGTCCCTCTTGAAGATGTATTTGTAACAACACCGGGTTTTAGAGCAAAACGCTAACTGAAGCTTTTCCATTTTGTTGATCACAGCTGAAAACTAATTGTTAGGGGACACAACTCCCCTTCTGTTGAAAGGCAGTAATATACACTGATACATCTCTACAGTTGTCAAAAATACTGCTCACCAGTACTGGTGGCTCTCCATCTCCCAGGGACCCGTTAGAATCACACTTCCTGGCTCACGTGGGTGGGTTGGGGTGCCATGCAATTTGTTCAAACCAATGAAATGTGAGCAGAAGTACATGTGTAGCTTCTGGACCAAGCATGTAATTGCCAGCATGAAGATTCCCTCAGAGTTTCCCTTTCCTTATGGCACACTGCAGATGGTGGCTGCTCCATCAGTCTGAGTCCCCGGGTCACCAACACAAGCAGAGCTCTTTACACTAGATCAAATTTCTGTGTGAATGTGGCATGAACAAAAGATAAATCTTTCTTGTCTTAAGCCACTGAGATTTGGGGGTAGTTTATTTGTTACATCATTGCCTAGCCTACCTGTCGGATATTAACTGTGAGTGTAACAAATGACGTGATGCCATTAGAAACTGATCTCTTTCACCTCCTCACATAGCATTCTAGAACGCTTTTGCTTTTCTCTGGGCATTACTGAGTAGATAGGAACTGCTATTGCTTTGAATGTGGACTATAATCATTAGCATAGTTGCCGGGGGGAATACAGAAACAAATTAAAGTTCAAAGAGGGAAGTGATTATGTTCAGTTTTTAAATGCATTCTGAATTGCATCCATCACTTCATAGAGAAATTGATTAGGAGAAATTAAAGTTACAAAGACAGAATAAATCCTTGTATATTGAGCTTACCTGCTAGGACTAAAAAGAAACATAATTGCAAAAGTGGCAAACACTCTCCTAAGAAATTCTTTATAATATCTGAGAAATCTTATAGAATCTTAGAAATGTTATTTTTAAAAGCATTTAATGTTAATTGAGTCTTCTTCATATTTCTTGATTACTAAATCATTCCCATTCTATTTCACATCAATTGCTTGTCAAAACTGCATTCTAAATAACTTCAGGCATTTACTAATGATGCAGATATACAAAAATGGATTATTCATTCCAATTTCTAATGCTTTGATATAACTTAAAATCTAATTACTATATTGTAGCAGGTGTTATTTATAGCCCCATCTCCCAAAAGATCTTTTCACCCCCACCCCCACCCCCAGTGGCAAGTATTTAAGGAGCGGCTAGTCCCAGTCTCAACCCCAGACCCCAGAAGTAAATCCAAACTGGCTTAAGTAAGTCAGTGGGGTCCCATTTCTCCTCCTCATGTGGTTTAGACACATGCATGTGATGCAAGTCTGCTGAATGAGAGGTGAGGGGTATCTTCTGGAGGGCTTCTGAGAAGGATATACTCACTCTTCAAGAATTCACAGGAAGAAATGATCTCTGAACGTAGCCATGTTTGAATGTGTGATACGTGAAGCTGGGGCAGCCATCTTGCCACCATGAGATTTCCATTCATGGTCTAGGCCAACACATGGACAAGGCTCCAGGAGAGACGTGGAAAGAATTAGATCTTTGACGAAATTATCGTGCCAGGTCTGGAGTGTCCATGCTTCTGGTCTTTTTGTTATAAAATAATAAATTTTCTCTATTATTTAAGCTTTTTTTGAGTTGGGTTTTCTGTTGCTTGCAGCCATAGGTATCCTGATTCAGAAATTAATCATGTTTGTATTTTTATGATGTTGATAAATTAATGGAAAAGTTTATCTTTTAAAATGACTATAACTTGTATTAAAAAATGGAGGATTCCCTCTCTTGGTTTAAGATTCTTACATTAGGAAGAAAAAAAAAGATTCTTTACTTACATCTAACAAAGAGAAGATGAATCTTCAGAAAAGAACCTAGAAAGCAACAATTTAAATTTATAATGAATTTCTTTATTTCTCAGGAAGCCAGTTATTTCTAAAGCTTTCCAAATAACCAATAATTAATTATAGGCCTATTGAGTACTCATCACCATGTTTAGTTCTCTTAGAAAAAAAAAAAAAAAAAAAGCTTACTAAGCCAATACTGGGTGCCAGATTCATCATGTAATTATTTTATTTATCACTCACAGCACTCGAAGAGATATAGGTGTTATTGGCATCGCTTAACAATGAGGAAACTGAAGATCAGATGCCTTGCCGAAAGTCATATACCTCATAAAAGGGAGAAACAAAATTCACACCTGTCCAGTCTAACTCAATAACTCAGGGGATGACTATACTATATCACTGTCAAATTTATGGATTTTATGATTATACTGCGCTTATTGTAGAGCTTATAAAGATGGATGCAAATTATTTGACACTCTTCCCACTGAGATGGGGATCCTAATTCCCCTCCCCCTTAAAACTTGATAGAGTTTTGACTGTTCTGACTAATAGAGTACAGCAAAAGTAACACTATGTGACCTCTGAGGCTGTAAAAAAAGACCTTGAAGCTGTCATCCTGTTTACACAAACACTTGTTCTTAGTGCCCTGACCTCCCATGGTAGAAGTCCAACAACCCTGAGGCCATCATACTGTGAAGAAACCAAAGATACATGAAGAAGTCACAAGTGGAGGCCCTGGTCAATAGTCACAACTTAGCCAAGATTTGAGACATCCTAGTTCAGAAGCCAGACATGAATGAAGAAAGTTCCAGAAGTTTCTGTATTTCACGTGTCTGCAACACCTTAAAAGGTTTAAATCTTCCCGGCTGAGGCTCCAAACAGCATAAAGCAGAGATGAGATGTCTCAATTACTCTCACTACAAATTTCTAATCCATAGAATCCATAATCAATGAAAAATAACTGTTGTTTAACCACTAAGTTTGGACTAGTTTGTTATTCAGCAATAGATAACCAAAATAGCTGTGTAAGAGAATGTCTCTGTTCTTAGGAAATACGCACTGAAGTATACAAGAATAAAAGGACATAACGTTCACATCTTATGCTCAAGTGGCTCAGGGAAGTAAATATATATGCTACACACACACACACACACACACACACACACACACACAGCCACACACACACACACACACACACACACACACACACACAGCCACACACATACATACATGGTGGGGGGAGAGAGAGAGGAATAATAAAAAATGTGGCAAAATGTCAACAACTGGTGAATCTGAATTAAGTGTATATAGAGTTCCTTGTGTTATTCTTGAGACTTTTCTGTAAGCTTGAAATTATTTAAAAATAAGTTTAGAAAAAGAGAACCCATGGGCTTTCGACTATAACATGGAAGCAATGTCATATCTGTGTAAAACCATAGCTAACAACCCAAAGCAGTATCTAATTTTCTATTAAGCCCCACAGTATGGACCACATCATTCCATTTTTATGCATTCATATTTATCTGGAAAGGAGATATTATGAAGTAAAATAGAGTTTCTCTCTATCTTAGGGTAAGCAACAAGAATCACAAGAGCATTGTGATTGTATCCAAAATACAGGATATACATATAAGTATTTTAACCTTTACTCATTTTCTATCCAAAAGAAGGCTTGGTATCTGCAAAACACAATCCTAGCATGCTCTCCAAAACACCTGTTTGTATAACTATTTCAAGGGTAACAGGCACTGAAGAAACTGGGTATAGTTGGTGGCTCTTCAAGGAGAGTGATCAGTTGGACATGTTGTATGCTTTTGCAAATCTCAAAACCTAGGTGAAAGTAGATTGGAAAAAAATGCCCTTAAAAAGTCCCTTAGAAACTGGATTCCACTAAACTATGAACAAGAATTGTTTTGTGTTCTTCGCCTGGCTGCACAGAAGGGCTGACAACCCTGATCATGTTACACCGAGCACTGGCAATCACAGCCCAATTGTTCACAAGCTTCTAGTTACGGAGCTTGAGCAGAGAGAGGTTAACAGCAGAGCTATGAAGTTGAATTTCCTTTACGGGGTGGCTGTCTTCTTCCTATGATCAATATGTCCATCTTACTCACAACTAGAAATCTTATTTTTCAGATTGCTGTGACTTTTTGCTCTTAGGTTAAACAATGCCTTTGGTCGTTGGAGGACTTCATTGGCTGCCTCCCTTCTAAAAGAGTGTAACTGAGCAGGAATAAGAAGGAGGGCTGGCTGAGTCTGAGCCCGAGGCCCCCTGTCAATGCAAGGGCACCAAAATCAATGACCATAAGACACGCTTTTGCAGAACTGTGGGCAACTAAGGAGTGTGACTTCTTGGTCTTCAACGATTGGAAATCAGGCCCTCAGCACCACAAGACCAACCACTGACCAACACTTACAAATTCTTAACTGTGCCTTTGTTTTCACCTGATGCATTTGTTTCCTGTTGCTTCTATAAAAAATTAGCACAAATTTAATGGCTTAAAGCAACACATGTCTATTATGTTATGGTTCTGGGACTTGAGTCTAAAATGGATCTCACTGAGTGAAAAGCAAGATGCCAGCAGGACTGCATTCCTTCTGGAGGCTGTAGAGGAGAATCTCCTTCCTTGCCATTTCCAGCTTATAGAGGCCACCTGCATTCCTTGGCTCATGACTCCCTTTCTCCATCTTTGAGAGAACCTCTGCTTCTGTCATCACATCTCCCTCCTTCTCTCACGCTTTTTCCTCTTCCTATTTTCCCTTAAAAGAACCCTCGTGATTACACTGAGCCCGGATAATCTAGGATAATATCCCTATTTCAAACCCTTAACTTAGTCACATCTGCAAAGTCTCTTTGGTCACATAAGGTAACACATTCACAGGTTACCTTAGATTAGGATGTGGACCTCTTTGGGGAGCTATTTTTCTGCCTACCACATTTTATGTACATCAGATGTCATTAGCCATAATAGATTTAGGGTCTTCACAAACTTGGAAGGTTTTTAAAATTAATTATAAATCATTTGACAAAGCAAAGGTCAAGATCACCCCAACTAATACTAAGGGTATTCTGACCTCATTGCTTCTGACCCCATAAGATGAGACCAGAGCAGCTAGGACCTTCCAAAATACTTGGAGTTTAAATATTATCAGGACTATCTTTCTATAAGGACATATTTCTGTGTCCTTGCACATTTTTCTTTACTTCTTATTTCCACAGACAGGTTTCCTTCCATAAAAAAAACATGGCAGTCAGAATTAAAGGGAAGAAGACGGGGATAAACCTTGGTTCTCTGAGTCTGAAGATAAAACCTTTGAGAAGACTCTCATTAGTCCTGCTTCAGTGAGTTTACTCCTCGACCAATCCATTGTGATCACAGGGCAAGGTTACGTAAGAGCAAAGCAGCTCTGGCACTAACCCTCGGGAAGTGTGTGTGGTGGCAGGGGTGATGGTGGTGTTCCGTTCCCTTGAAATTGGTTACCATAATCATATAGCAGTGCAACATCACAACCAAGCTTCAAACTTTCCATTGACATACCAGACAATGAAGGGTCTTGAATGGTGTAATGATATCTTCTTCAGAAAATGCAGACATTGTTACAACAGTAAGAGATCTTCTGGTGGTGGTTCCCAAACCTGAAGTCATTTAGAGAGCTTTTTAAAAATATTGATTTCCAAGGCCCACCCCAGGCCTACTAAAACAAAATCTCTAGAACTTGAATGAGAGCACACACTCAATAGAAATGCAGTCAAGAAAACTATTTCAGATCTGGACTGAGGCAGGCAATTTGTATTAAGAATCATACCACTTGCCTACTCTGAATTTTTGAATCATTTTCTTAAACCCACGCTAAGGTCTCCACACATTTCCCAGGTTTGTGCCAGTGCAATCAGATCACATGGCTACCAGGACTTTTTTCTAAAAACTTGCTCCTTTCACCATCATGCCCATGTCCTCTAGCTTGGCCAGTTCTAACTTTAGCTTTAAGCTCAGGGATCACAAAAAGTCACACTCACTTGTTAAATGAACTGTTCCACTCTTGCCTATTATCTCTACCCTGCTTACTGCTCTACAATAGTGAGGAATAGTGGTAAAATAAAAAGTGAATAAAACTAGAGTACTATGACAGACTGGGGTGCCATGTGAGGGGTATGCAATTTACTTTGTAAGTCAGTATTTCTCAAAAGATGGTGCCAAGATCACCTGTACCATAATCACCTCAGGTAGTGCTACTCAAAGTGAACTATCTGTGCATTATTTATTGTGGTCAAGAGTGAGATCCACCACAATGTAAATCAGTAAACTACACTTTCATCCACAGAGTCTCACTATAAGAACAACAAAGTCAGCTAAACTAAGCCGTGCAATTAGTGATAAAGCTGGTACACATTCTATCACAGGCTTTTTGTCCCATGAAAACCACCAAAAATCTGTTCTCAGATAAGCACTTTAAGTATACTTGACCCAGGGTACAACAAAACAACAACAGTAATAATAATATACTTAACATTTACAATACGACAGGCACAATTCCAAGCACTTTGCTTGGAGTAATACATTTCAACCTGGCTGCAATCCTATGAGATAAGTTATATTATTCTCATTCTCAAAGACAAGGAAACTGAAACACAAATAATTCAAATAATTTGCTCAAGGCCAGGGCTCTGGTTTGATTGCCCCTTCCAAAGCCCATGCTGAAATTTAATCCACACTGTAACAGTATTAAAAGGTTAGGAAATCTGACTATAGTGTGTGAAAGGTAGGGCCTTTATGAAGTGATTGGATCATGAGGACTACATCTTCATAAATGGATTAATCCATTCATGGATTAATGGGTTAATGGATTAATGGTTATCATGGGAGCAGACTGTATAAGAAGCAGAGCAGCAGCATATTAGCACGCTCTTGCTCTCTTGCCACGTGATGCCCTGTGCCACCTCAGGTCGCTACAGAGAGTCCCCTCCAGGAAGACGGCCTTCAGCAGATGTGCTCTCTAGCCTTGGGCTTCCCAGCCTCCAAAACTATAAGAAATAAACTTCATTTCTTTATAAGTTACCTAATTTCAGGTATTCTGTTACAAGTGACAGAAAACGGACTAAGACAGGCACACGGTGATAGAGTGTTGTTTTTATTACAAATGTCTTGAATCAAAATCTCTTAGCTTAGAACTCAGAAATTATTTTAACTAAATCTCCAGGTTGTCATCTTTATAAAAGGAGTCCTTAAATATGTTAAAGCAGGAGATGAGAGAACTTGAATTTTAGATTAGAAAGTTAACTCATCCTAACATGAAAGGCTGGCTTGAGGTGGGAAGACTGGAGATCACAAAACGTGTTAGAAGACTCTTAACGATAAGTCCATGAGGACAGAAAGGGTCTCACCAAGGCATGGGAAACCAAAAGGAAAGGACAGATATCAGAGATGTGCTGAATAGAGTTTAGTTGAATAATCAGTTAAGCATCCACCATGTACCAGGCACCGCATTAAGCACTTTACATATGCAACCATGACATAACTAGATTCCATATGGATAGCTTTGTTTCACTCTAGGACCAGCTTGAAGCAGGAAGCAGCACATTATCACATTACTAATATAGATTTTGCTAAAGATTTTGCAGGACTTCAGGTGTTACACTTTATTCCATACAGTCTGGAGAGACTGAGGGATGATCATTCCGGAACTTTTCAAAAAAGCTGTTAAGTGCTGCTGGAGCAGTCACAATCCCTATTTGCTGGGCCTCTCACAACTATGCTCTTGATTTCCTGCATTTATGACGGCAACGCAGAATGGAGGCAGGTTGTCAACCTCAACAGACTCAGGGAGTACCATGTTTGTATCAACCAGATCTTTTTTCTAAGCAGTAGATAGACACTTTCATGCCTTCCTCTTGAATACAGTCTGGTTCCAGGCTACCTTCTCAAATTCATCGAAGCCTCAGAATTTGTTTTTCATATCTCAGCATGGATCCACAACTGGTTGCTTGTAGGGGTTCCACAGGTACTCTTGATTGGCCTCATACTCCTGCATGAGCCTTGTTCTGCCACTGACAGCAAAGGATGACGGCACCATTAAAAATCCAATTGATTACTGTCCCAGATTGTGTCAGGATGTGGCATTATGAAAGGAAACAAGCAAGACTGTCTGGTGAACGATCCCAGGGGCTCGGGTTCTCTGGTAATATGCTGATGAAGACAGGAAAAACTCATCTTCCACGGGAAGCCCTTATTTAATTTCTCCCAAGGTTGACAAGTCTCAGCAGCTACTATTCTCAGACATGTTAATGTGAACCACTGCAGCACCTAAGCCTGAGTAGTAAATTATCTGTGCACAGGATTGTTTTCGTGAAAGTGTAGAGAGTGGTGATAGAAGAGTGAAGGGAGACTGGCAGAGTTCTTCTCTAGAACACAAACCCACTAGCCCCTTAGCCCCACTCCTGCACGCCTCCTTTGTTGAACTTTCACTAGTAAGTTTGCTAATAAAACCTGTACATTAATGCATCATGTGAGACATTATGCATTTGCCTTTATTAATCTTGCTATACTTGGGAAAATTTTTCTCATATATTTCATATTTTACTTGGTCCATATGTTGACCATGTGAAGCAGATTTTAATATTTGAAACCCTCATTTTAAAGGTAAAGTTCTAAGAAGACAAATAACTTTCCCAAGCACACAAGTGACCTTGTTAGGATTCTAACACTGGTCTGTTAGGCTTTGGAAAATTAGAAGGACTGAGGATGATTTTAAAGTGTCTTGCTTCAGTATCTACAAAAATGACAATGATTTTGGTAGAAATATGGATTACAGCACAAAAATGTTTTGAGGTGAAAAAACTAATTTAGTTTGAGACCTCTTAAGTGTCATGTGTAAAGGGAAATTGTAAGATTTACTAACTGTGTCTCCAAAAATTGATCACAATATACATGAGGAAAGGAGCTAAGTTAAAAAATCTTCTGGAAAGAAAGAAACAAAGAATACACAAAATAATCAGAAAGCAATCAACAAAATGACAGGCTTGGAGCCGGGGACCAGACCACCACTCCCACATCCAGGCACACTGCCAGTGCCTCGGGGCCCCACCTGGGGGCCCAGGACATGGATCAGGGACCAGATCCCACCCCCCCCAACCAGGCACACCACCAGTGCCAAGGAGCATGCCAAAAACATCACCTCCATGTGGGTGGCCCACCACAGCCACCACAGTAACCACAGCTGCCGCAAAAGTGGCCACACGTCAGAACCACCATACAGATGGTCCACCAGCCACTGGAGTGCATTGACACAAGGACAGTCACCAGCAGAGACCAAAGAAAAGAAGAGGACATCTCTCTCCACAAAGCCCATTCCAGAGTGACAGAAGAAACAGCTGCTCTGTGATAATACTGGGGGACCTGAACATACCTCTCAGCATTGGACAGATCATCTAGGTAACAAATCAACAGAGTAAACATTACTCTTTCAGAGGGAGAGAAGAAATCTAGGGTTATCAGTGGTGGGAGTGTGGAAGAGGGGGATAGGGAGAGATTGGACAAGGGGCAAAAAGAATAAGCACAATTTGTAACAATATACATACTAGTAACATTGATTTGATCAACATATGTCAACAATGAATCCCCCAAAATATGTATAATCAATTATGATCCAATAAAAAAAAAAAACCCAAATTGGAAAGAAGGAAGTCAAGATGTCCCTGGTCAAGATGTCCCTGTTAGCAGATGACATGATTTTATATATAGTGCAACCTAAAGACTACTAAAAAAAACTCCTAGACCTGAAAAACAAATTCAGTGAAGTTGCAGGATAAAAAATCAACATACAAAAATCAGTGTCATTTCTATACACCAACAATGAACTTGCAGGAGAAGAAATCATGAAAGTTATTCCATTTACAATAGCAACAAAAAATAAAATAAAATATCTAGAAATAAATTTATCCAAGGAGGTGAAAGGTCTATACAATAAAAACTATAAAACACTGATTAGAGAAATTAAAGAAGACACAAAAAAATGGAAAGGCATCCCATGCTCATGGATTGGAAGAATCAATATCATCAAAATGACCATACTATCCAAAGCTATCTACAGATTCAATGTAATTCCCATCAAATTACCAATGACATACTTCACAGAAATAGAAAAACAAATTCAAAAATTTACATGGAACAAGAGACCTTCAATAACCAAAGCAATCCTGAGCAAAAAGAACAAAGTGAGGGGTTTCACACTACCTGGTTTCAAATATTCTACAACACTATAGTCACCAAAACTGCATGGTCCTGGCACAAAAACAGACACATAGACCAACAGAACAGAATAGAGAATTCAGAAATAAATCCACATACCTACAGCCAACTGATTTTTGACAAAGAAGCCAAGGATATACATTGGGGAAGGGACAGTCTCTTCAATAAATGTTGCTGGGAAAACTGGAGACCCATATGCAGAAGAATGAAACTAGACCCCCATCTCTCACCATATACCAAAATCAACTCAAAATGGATTAAAGACTTAAATCAAGACTACAAAATTTCTAGAAGAAAACATAGGGGAAACACTTTAGGGCACAGGACTTGGCAAAGATTTTATGAATAATACTTTTGAAGCACAGAGAACAAAAACAAAGATTAAAAATGAGATTATATCAAACTAAAATGCTTCCTCCACACAACGAAGAGACAGCCTACAGAATGGGAGAAAATGTTTGCAAACTATGCATCTGACAATACATTAATATCCAGAATATACAAAGCACGAAAACAACTCAATACTAAAAAAGAAAAAAAAAATCGGATTAAAAGGTGTGCAAAGGAACTGAATAGACAATTTCTAAAAGAAGACATTCAAATGGCCAACAAGCATATTAAAAAATGCTTAACATGACTAATAATCAGAGAAATGTAAATCAAAACCACTATGAGATATCATCTGACCCCAGTTAGAATGGTATTATCAGAAAGACAGAAAATATCAAATGCTGGTGAGGATGCGGAGAAAGGGGAACTCTTATACATTGTTGGTGGAAATGAAAATTAGTACAGCCCTTATGGAAAACAGTAGGGAGATTTCCCAAACAACTACAGATAGAACTGCCACAGAATCCAGCAATCCCACTACTGGGCATATATCCAAAAGAATGGAAACCAACAAGTCTAAGTGCAAGTCAATGTGCGGTCCCATGTTTATCATGACTCCGTCCACAATAGCCAAGAGTTGGAACCAACCTAAACGTCCTTCAGTGGATGATTGGATAAAGAATACGAGGTATGTATACACAATGGAATACTATTCAGCCATAAGAAGAATGAAATTCTATTTGCAGCAACATAGATGAGCTTGCAGAAAATTATGTCAAGTGAAATAACATAGAGAAATACCATGTGTTCTCACTCATATGTGCAAGCTAAAAAAGTTGACCTCATAGAATTAGAGAGTGGAATAGTGGTTACTAGAGACAGGTTGGGGGAAGGAAGGCAAGGGTGGGGGGAGGGTGGTCAGTGGATACAAATTGTAGAGCAATAGGAAGAACGGGATCTGTGTTCTATAGCAATATAGGGATACTACAGTCAACAACAAAGTACCAGGTATCTTTGAATAGCTAATGGAAATGATGTTTCCCCCCAGCACAAAGAGGTAATAAATGTTTGAGCTGATGGGTATACTAAGTGCCCTGAAATGATCATTGCACACAGTATGAAGGTATCCAACTATCATACTGTACTCCATAAATACATATAATTATCACAGGCCAATTAAGAAAAATAAGTTAAAAATAGCAAAAAAGAAAAAAAGAGAAATAGAGAGTAGAATACTGGTTACCAGAGGCAGGAAAAGGGGTGGGGGTGGGGAGCAGAGGAAAGGTTTGTGGACTGTAAAAAGTTACAAAGTTACAAAGGTTACATTTAGATAGGAAGAATACATTCTGGTGCTCCAGGGTGACAATATCTAATAATATTGTACTGTATATTTCAAAATAGCCATAAACGTTAAATGTTATAACCACAAAGAAATGACAGATGGTTAGGTGTTAGATACGCTAACTATTCTGATTGGATTATACAATATATGCATGTATTGAAACAACCAACTATATCTCATAAACATGTACAATGAAAAAAATAAAATATAATTAAAATCTTCTTGTACACCTCAAAATAACTGGCACAGAGCTTTTACACGGCAAGTAGTAAAAGCATATTTAATTGATTAAAACAAAAGCATAAAGAAATAAAGAAAATATGGGGTTAGAAACATAAAGTTGGAACTCATCTACCAGTGACACAAAAATATATATAAATAAATAATTTCTCTGAGAAATTTTCTTTTTTAAATTATTCATTCACTAATTCATTTCAGCATTTGTTTATTCATGCAATTGAGAACTTACTAAAAGTGCTATTAGGGACACATATAATTCTTATTCTCATAGAGCATAAGCCATCATGAAGGAGATAAAAATAAATTATTAATTATTAATAAATTATTACAAACTTCCATGTGCTCTAGAAAGAAAAAAAAAGAAGGCTGTCACAGAGAATAATGGGAAGGAATGACAAGAGAAGACATTCTTTAAAGAAACAGTGGTTAGAAAACATGTCTTTGAGAAGGAGACATTTGAGCTGAGAACTGAAGAGGTTTAAGAAGCCAGACACTAGAAGTCTTAGGGACAGTATGACAGACAGTGTGAACAGCACGTATAAAGATCCTATGGTGAGAAAGAGACTGGGGCTTTTCCAAGAAATGAGGTTAATTTGACTTCTGCTGTGACATAGGTAGGAGGCCAATATTCCACTGAAAACAAAAAGCCAGACAGATTTAAAAATTATATTTTTAAGGCACAAGAGAGCTGTAGAAGCAACAAGGACTAAAGGGAATAACATTTCAGGGAAAGAACCTTGGAGAAGTGAGCTGAGGATCTGCCATCATCCCTGGGGACACATGCTGAGCTTGGACATAGACGAGAAGCTACCAATCATGTCTAGGCACAGGCAGTGGGCCACTGCTGGGGGATAAAGGAGCCAACAGGATCTTTTGGTTGTGCAGAGCTGCAGTGACAAAATTGGAGAAGGGAAAGGCCACTTTCTCCTTCAAAACACTGACTGAATTTCAACGATGCAGAGCAGGAGGCTAAACCATGAAGCTGAAGCTGCAGAAAAGCAGAGACAGATTTCCTGTAGTCCCCAGTGCTTAACAGCAGAAGGTCTGGAGGAAAAGAACAAGTAAGAGTTGAGAGCCCTTAAGGGAGGGATGGAATGACCCTGGCAATGGCCCACCACTTTTTCCACAGGAGCATTTGTCATTATGGGAACGTCAGCACATCTAGAAGCTAAGAATCCAAGCTGGGTCCCCATCAGAGAGCCATTGGGGGTGGGGAGGGGGAGTGGTGGTGGTAAAAAAAGCCAGCAGAGCTTTTGGCAATTCTATAGGGCTGAAGTGACAAAAATGGAGACTTACAGGGCATCAGCACAGAATAAGACACCTGCCAATTGTGAAGCTACGTGGGGTAGGAGGCTAAGAAGCAACATGGAAAACCTCTCAGAATGTTCAAAAGTTAGATCATGGTGATGGCTGCACAACTCTGTAAATACACTAAAAACCACTGTGCATTTAAAACAAATGAATTTTATAGCATGTAGATTATTCCTCAATAAAGCTGTTTTTTTAAAACTCGAAATTAGAGTGAAAATTCCTACTTGTGTCACCACTGAGAAGTTCCACAGACTCTCAGTGAAAAGCCCCAGAAGACCAAGCCCTAAGAACGGCAGTGACCTAGAGGTAAACTGCAACCCAGCCTCCACCCGCCTCAGTCAACGAGTGGGTAAAGGGAGGAAGCCAGAGAAAGGCGGGTGATAACATTAACTGGAGCCTCTACTTTTTAAAAATATATAATGCTTGATCATTAATATAAAATACTAAGCATGCGACCAGACAGGACTATATAAATGATTATATAACTGAAAACAAAGAGAAAAAAAATTAGACAATAAATGTAGACCCTCATATGACTCAGATATTGGAGTTGTGAGATAGGACATTAAAATAACTATGATTATTATGATCAAGAATATTTTTAAAAAGAAGGGAATAAAGCCAGTGTGGCTGGACCATATAAGAGAATGAGATATGAGACTGAAGAAATAGGCAAGGGTTAATCATGGAGACCCTTCTAGGTCACAGAAAAAATTTTTAATTATTATTCTAAGTTGTGACTTTAAGAAAGCAAATAAAATAACCCAATTTGCATCTTTAAAAGCAGAATCAAGGGAACTATTTAAGAAGCTATAGCTCTTATCCAGGTAAGAGATGATGGTAGTTTGAACTGGAATTGTTGCAGAGAAGTAGCCAGATTCAACATATATGTTGGAGGAAGGATGAACAGGACTTGCGGATGGCTTGAACATAATTGATTGGAGAAAGAAAAGCACCAAAAATAACTTTTAGGTTTCTATCTTGAATCAGATGGGGTAGAATGGTAGGAGAATAGGTTAGAGAGCCAAGGGATGTCTCATTGAAGTTTGGATGTTTTCCTAAGATAACCAACTAGTTAGTAGCAAAACAAGAACTAGAATCTAGGTGTCCTAACTTTAATTCTCATACTCTCATACTAAATTAACTTTCCTTTCGGAATTCTATTCAGTAATATTATGTCTGTTTATGTTATATAGACACTGCACAGAAAAGTTTTGTGTTTAGGAGTTCACTTTCCAAGAGTGATCAAATATCAGTCTTGTGGCTTTCAACATGGGTGGCAAATGCAAATGCAAATGCTTTCAGAGGCAGGAAACATAAGACGGTGAAGATCAGGCTGTATGATCACAAAGAAGGGAGGAGAGGGGCTTTTTCCATGAACCTGCAGTGTATATACTACTTAAAGGCATTCAAATTCAGTTTTTAAAATATTTTCAATCACTTTCCCAGCCAATTAAAACAGATTTATATGCAGTTTACAACTCCTGCTAATTAGCTGTAAATGTTTACTAACGCGTTATTTTTGCCTTTGAGCATACGCAAAATATAGGCGCGTTCTGTCCAAGAACCCTCCTCTTATTCAGCCACTTATTGAAAATGGCAATGTGTTTCTAATTGCATGAATATTTTTATTTAAAACAGAAATCTAAATTTTATTGCATAAACAAACAAGGACTAAAAGAAGGCCATGTCTAAATTAATGATAAAAATGTATTGTGATCCAGGGATTATGATTAATCCAACCCTTTACAACTAAAATCCAAATATATTAATTGAATAATCTTGCTCAATGTACATATTGTTCCATTGAGATATGATGCCCGGATCCCTCAACCTCATCACCTAGGGAATAAGCAACAGAAAGAGAAAGAAAAGGATGGCCACAAAGTAAAAGCTGCCAGTGATGTATTAATATATGGGTACTCAACAAGAAACCAATGGGAAAAAATTGTGACAGAAAGAACTATTTTGCTCCTATATCATGAAATTGTTCAATGCTTAAAGAAAATGTTTAATCATGTATGTTTTCAATTGGGAATCCATTCAGCTTAAATGTTTCTTGGCAGTTTTATGATTTCTAAATGTATTAATATAGAATCAAATTTGGCAGGGTTTCTGTGTAATGTGCCTTTGACAAAATGCCTGAATGTCTTTTACATGTTTAATTCTTGAAAATGTATGTAATGAAAGGAAAAACTCCAATCAATTAACAATGGAATATCTTGAAAGCATATGACCTACAGAACTGTCATTATCAGGTTAACATTTTAGAATTTTTACTGTTACTTTGCATCTGTTTTTCATGAAATTTCATCTTTTTTGTGTGTGCGTGAAAGTTCATCTTTTTTTTGCCTCAAGTTATCGGCTGTGATTCGATTAATTTATTCCTTTCCCCATGCATTAGTAAAAGTGGGGAATTTGATTTATTTATCTGCTAAATTTATTATAAACAATAACTTTCATGTGACTATATGACTTTGGCAGTTTTTCCCCCTTTGCTTAGAAAAATATATAAATGTACATCAAAAATATTGTTGTGCATGTAAAAATTCAAACATTGGCTTTACAATAGTTCATATGAAAAAATTTGAGACCTTTAGGTGATGACAAGCTTAATGTGAACCAATACCGCAATAATCACTACCACTATGTCTACTGTTACTACTATTACCACTGAAAATATCAATAATGTTTGATTCTAGTCAAAACAGTATTATAAGATTACTCATTAAATAAATTCTATTATAAACATATAACAAAGATAAATAAAATATTTGCATTTACAGTAGTTTCCTCTTTTAACTGAAGGGGATACATTCCAAGTCTCCCAGAGGATGCTTGTAACCACAGATAGTACTGAACGCTGTATATAGAATGTTTTTTTTCCTATTCATACGTACCTATGATAAAGTTTAATTCATAAATTAGGCACAGTAAGAGATTAACAATGACTAATAATAAAATATAACAATTATATATGTAATATATTATATACACAATATAATGTAGTAAAATTTATGTGAATATGATCTCTCTCTCTCTCTCTCTGTTTTCTCTTTCTCTCTCTCAAAATATTTTCAGACCACCAAGTTTGAACACAGGTAACAAACCATTGAAAGCAAAACCACAAATGGGGGTAGGGGGACTACTCTATTTTAAAAGTTGTACTTGAGGTTAAAAATTAACCAGATTTTCATGAATCAGAAAGAGAATTAAGTTGCATTAGGACCCCAGACCTAACTGAGCTTTAGGATGGAACCAGAACAAATATCTAGGTGTCCAATTTCTAGGAGGTTGATTACAAACTATAATACCACACACGTTTTAGACAACCAGGGTCAGTTTTATAGCATGAATCCAGGGGTAACCAGAGGCTCCTTGCCATAATCAAAGTCTTTATAAAAACGTCCTCCCGAGCTGGAGAGAGCATCAACATTTGAGATTCCAAACTAGGGTCAAGATAACCTGCTGGCTTAGGAAATGACTCTCTGATATTCCCTGGGCTAACAGACCCACGCTACCAAAATAAGGTCTGGTTCCAACCTGAGGATTCGAACATACTGAGTAAAGGCAATTGTAAAATACTAGGCACACAGATACAAGGGTACTTCAAAAAGTTTGTGGGAAAGTGAAATTAAAAGATAATACAAATCTTTCCATAAACTTTTGAAGACCCCTTATATGTGCATGACAAGAGAGAGATGAAACATACACAAGTGCGCCCAAATATACACATAAATCCCATACAAGATGAACTTGCAAATAAAAATTTCAAAACACATGAGAACAACAGGCATTATAAAGCTCAGAAAACAAGAGAAATTACTCTAAAATAATAGCAAATATTAAAACATTCTTCCAAGAAAGACTTTAAAATTACCATAGATATGAGGAGGAGAAGAAAGAATGTAGTAATAATATTAAGAACATTGACAACAATATGATAGCAGCTAAACTGTATTGGGTACTTCTGTCACTATTCTAAAGTGGACTGATTCATTCAACACAACAAATCACTGAGGGGGAAAAAAACAACAACAAAAAACTACAAGTTTTACCCGGGCCCCATTAACTCACTGAAACTCTGCTTAACTCCTCAACTTCTTGACTTTGGAATCAGCAAACACCTCAAGAGAAAAAGTGATGCCAAATGCTGAACATTCCTCTGTGAACTTCCCTCCTCTCCCCTGGATCTTGCTCTCAAATCCATAAGGCAAAATCAATAATTATAAAACAGACAGGAAGATAGGAATCAAGAATAAATAAAACTAAAGGAAAACTGAAATCACAGAAATGAAAATACAATTACTGAAACGAGAAAGGATAAGAATTCAACTGATGAGAGAATTGGTGGATTGGAGGACAGTAGTTAAGAATGTATCCAGAACTTTATTCTAGGCTGACTAGAGTTAATAACATTATATTGTACATTTCTAAATATCTAGAAAAAAAGATCTTGACCATAATCACGACAAAGAAAAGATAAAGGTTCAGAGGATGGATATGCTATCTACACCAAGTGAATCATTGTACAATATATGCACATATTAAAACAACACACTGTACCCCACAAATATATACAATTAAATTTTTAAAAAAAGAAAAAAGTATGCTCCTACTTATACTTTTTACGTATTTTTAATGGTCAATTTTTTCCAGAACATTAAAATAATTGAAGTGCTATTGACAAATTGGAAAAAGAAGAACACACCCAGGACAAAAATATACAGGATAGAGAAAGAACAAAACTTAGAAGGTAGATAAAAACAGTAGGTTGAGAAGCTCCAAAACAGTACCTCATAATTGTTCCAAAATTAACGAATAGAGAACATGGCTGATAATTTTCCTCCATTATAGAAAGGCAAAAGTTCTCAAAAAGAAAATGTTTCGTGCATGGAAGAACAAATTAAAATAAATCCATACCTATGGGTTTTACTATAACAACAGTAGTATCCCCACAGTTCTATATACTGATGTGAGCACCTCACATTGGAGTCTGTTGCTGGTAACGGTTTTTTTCAGACTATTCTTCCAACTGAGAACCACTAGGAGATCTGAGTAATTTTTTAAAAAACTTGTGCAAAAGCATCAGAAAGCTACCAAGAGAGTGAGGGTCTGTAGTACCAAGACCCAGACAGAGGAGAGAGATCTAGAGAGGTAAGCTCTTCCCCTTGTAACAGCCACCTCTCAACACAGCCACTCAGGAGTTCCAAAGCTGAGTGGAGCTTTACACCAGTTCACAAGGCTACAAAAATTTGAGTTCAGGGACCACACCAGAAGAGGGGCCTTGATAAACACTCCATGGTTTTGGTTGGACCTTTATAACCACGCCCTGTGAATAATGCTGAACTAGAATTAGACAACATATAGGTTCATCATGGTCAAATGGTTGAAAATCAAAGACATAAAAAAAATCTTGAAAGCTGTTAAGAAAAATAAAACAAAAACAAAACCTTTGAAAAGCAACAATTAACCTCACAGCTGACTTCCAAACAGAAATAATAAAAGCGATAGAATTCTATTTTAAAAGAGCAGAAAGAAAACATCTGCACTGTTTTTGTTCAGAACTATTTTTTCACAGATGTTAGTACAGTGAACAGTCTTGGAAGCCAGAGGGAATGTCTTACTTCTGAGAAAAGGGCACATTTGTTATTGTGCAGTTTGCTAAAGATAATGTGTCTCTCTGGGGCAAAGGTCAGGCAAGCTTATTCTCAATTATAATAGATTCAGGTTTCTCTCTTGTAACACAACCCAGTGTTTGTGCAGGTGTGATACTCTAGCCAATCCTATTGCTATGACCAATAAAGTCCTTTGTTTCTGATCCAGGAATTTTGTGTCTTTTGCTAGCATCCATGAGCTTTATTAACTTGCACATTGAGTAAAATCTCAGATCCTTCACAATATATACTGTTATACTTGATAACAGTATATATTCTTTTGTGTCTGGCTTCTTTAGCTTAACTTGGTGTTTTTGAGAATCATCCGTGTTGTTTCACAAATTAATAATTAGTTCCTTTTTATTGCTGAGTTGTGCCAATTACATGATTATATTGCAATTGGTTTATTCATTCACTTATTGATAGAAATTTGGGGTGGTAACAGTCTAGAGGTGAAGAGCAGCACATTTTCTAAGTGGTAATTATTAGATGATACAATCTTTGATTCAATAGAGGTATTTATAAAATGCTATTACAATACAGGAAAAGGGGTGATTTATTATGCAGAAGAAAACATCACAGATGGGTTGACATTTGAGTTGGACCTTGAAGAATCAGACTTTACTCTTCATGAGGGTATAGAAGGCTTGGCCTAGTATCCTATTAAAGAGAAATCAGAGTTCTATTCAAATTTCTAGACTTGGAGTTTTATATATGTATTTCTATGCATAAGAATGTTAAAATATCTCTTCTCATTCGAGAGGTTTAAGATAGCTATGCTACCTTTGAAATTGAAGAAGTGATCCTTCTACATCCAAGCATCCTAAAACTTTTAACTCTTCCCTCAGGTCATCAGCATTTTCTACCTATATGAATAAATTAAGTGAGATAAATATCTTATTAAATTCAAAGTCTATTCATGATATAGTTTTTGAAAGCTGGAGATGGAAAGATAACTATTTTTAAAAACCTACAGCAAGCATGATACTAAATGAAAAATCTTTGCAAGAGTTACAATAAAGGCAGAAATGTCCTCTGTCTCCACTTGTTTCAACATTGTTTTAGAGGTCCAAATCAATGTAAATACAAGAAAAATAAATTAAAGACTTAAGACTGGATATAGGACTGTCATTATTTTAAACTCATATAATTTCTACATAAAAATACTAAAAGACTACAAAGAAATTACTTAAAGTAATGGGAATACAGCAAGTTAGCTTTATACAAATATAAGAACAACATAAAAATTGCTATATATCAGCAACAAGCAACTAGAAAAGAAGAAAATAAACAACTTAATGATTATAACAAAAAATATAAGTACTTAGGAATAAATAAAACAGATTATGTGCAAGACTTATACATAGAAAATTATATAACTATGGAAGGACATTTTTAAAGACCTGAATAAATGGAGTTATCATCTTATGTTTATGAATAGAAAGATAATATCACAAAAATATCAGTTCTCCTCAAATTGATCTATAGATGTAATGCAATTCTAATCAAAATTCCTACAGGTTTTGTTAGGGTGATGACGGGGAACTTAATGAGTAAATTCTATGTGCATGGAAGAGCAAAGGGCTAAGAATAGCCAAGAATGGTAAAGGGCAACTAGATATGATGTTTTTATGTGTCTGTGGTAATTAAGACAGTGTTCTATAGATGCAGGGAAAGGCCAATATACCAATGGAATAGAATAGAGAGCAAAGGAAGAGATCTACATGCACATGGAACTTTAATAAATAACAGAAGTCAAATTACAGATTATTGGGAAAAGGAGGGGGTATTTAATTAATGCTGCTGGAAATTTGGTCATTTGAATGGAAAAAAAATTTTTGATTCCTACCTCGATCACATTCAAAAATCACTACACATGGCTTAAGAACATAAATGTTAAAGCAAACCTTTAAAATGTTCAGAAGAAAACATAAGGTGAGATCTTTCTGATTTTGAGGTGAGAAAGGATTTCACAAAAGATATCCAAAAAGTGCTGTCCATGAAGCAAAGTTGATCAATTAAATTCAATAATTAGAAAACTCTGTTCAGTGAAAGAGACTTGAAAAGAAATTATCAATATTGGCTATAAACCAGGGAAAGTTATTTGCAAACAAATAACCAGCAATAAAGTAATATCAAGGATGTATAAAGAATTACAAATAAATAAGGAAATGGCAAACAACCAAATACAAAAGTGATCAAGGGAAATAAATAGAACCTTCACAAAACAGGAAAAATATATTGCCAATAAATATTTGGGAAATGCAAATCAAGATGAAAAACAAGTATACCCTCATATTATTAGGAAAAATTAAATTTGACAATATCAAGTGTGAGAGGGTAGCTACCATTGGATTCATTTATATACACTAATGGAGTATAATTATTACAAATACTTAAGAAAATACAGTAGTATTATATTGCATAGTCAAGCAGCAATACACCCTACAACTAGCAATTCTACTCATTGGGGTATAACTAGGTATTCCTGCACCTTTTGCCTGAAGATATGAAAAGAAGTTCACATCATTTCTTGCTTGTAGTAGTGAAAAACTGAAAATAACCAAAGTGCCAAAACAATTCTCAGTACAGAGAATTTGAAAAATATGGGCAAAAGTAAAGAAGAAAACATAATAATGTCATCTTCAGTATTTTTCTAATGTATAAATACAATTTAATGGGATAATACTATATATAGTGTTTTGTATCTTATCATTTTGAGTTCACATATGGGCTGATATTCAGCTGGAAGGTACAGAAAAACCATTTCAGTTACCATAATATTGAAATATTTCCATGGAAATCGTCACTGCCCCAAGTCTTCCCCTAGGGAACTTGCCTTGGCTCAACCCCTGGACTTCCTCACATTTTGGTAACTAGAGGAACATGTCTGACACTGCCAGAGGGTTCCAGAACTCTACTCCAGTATAACAACCAGCATCCAATCTGATAAGTTAGCACCTCTACCACACAGGTTGTTAAATATTTCCACTATGTCCATGTCATTTATTCTTAAGATTATCATGATGCCCATGTTGTGGATATGCCATAATGTATTCAATTATTCCCTTATTATTGAAAAATTAGGGTTTTAAAAATATTTTTGTTTTATAAACATCACTGTGATAAACATCCTTTTTTGTTGCTTATTTGTGAAATTGCTACTAGGTCACAAAAGGACGAAGGCTGCTAAAGCACTTGGTACATACTGCCTAATCGTGACAATACTTTTAAAATATGGCATTTGGTTAACTTGAAAGGAAATCTGTAAAGCAAGGAAACTCCAAGTCCAAAAGGTCTGTGAATAAGGGTTTTCATGACAGCTAAAAGAAATTTGTACTTTTTTATCATGTATTATTTCTCTCATTTGATAGTCAAAACAATTGCATAGAAGTGGGAGGACACATGCCACCATTGGTAAATTGGCCAAAGCCAATCAATTGAGAATTTATATAGCTAAGACTAAAATAGACCCTCTGAATCCATGTGCATTTTCCTTATTCCAGAGCTTTCAATTTCATATAATATTGTATATGCACATTAATTAGTATTAAGCCTTTTCAAATAAATGTTGTTGGAGGTTTACTCTCATTCATGTGCTTAACTTTGACATTACAGAAACAGCCCCTAGGGATAGTTCCTAGTGGAACTATTAACTGACTTTAACCAGGTGATGGCCATTCTATCCTTAAAGTCAAGTGACCTCTATTCCACGCTCATAAATACACTCCAAATGCCAATGAGCTAGGCATGGATTTTTTTCATTTCTAACACAAGAAGAGTTATATCACTCCTACTCAGCTTGTAGAAAATAATTAAAAATTGAGGTGTTCTAAGAAAGAAAAATATGGTAAGCAGTCTTGCTTTTTTTCACTTTAGTGGAACTTCCATTTGGCCTCACCTTTCCATTTTGCCTCACCTACAATAATCGGTATTTTTTCATAACCAAAGCCTATATCCTTCAGCACTGAAAATATTCCTTCTGGAAAGTGATTTTTTTTTCTTTGGGAGAAATTTGATGCAGACCTTGACAATTCTGCTATGACGACAAATTTGTTTCCATTCAGTTCTGTAATGTCAATTTAGTTCCAAACACACCACCTCATGCACTCTCAGAGTGCAGCATCTCTCTGTAATTTTAGACTTCAACCTGCTGCAGGTTCAGAGAACACTGTGGTGTGTCTGTACTTCATGTTTATTTTAGAGTTATATGACTTTCATTAGAAATCATGAATATCTCAACTCAGTTTAGCCTCGTGTTCTGACAAAATGTTCATGCCAGGAGAGATTCGATAAGCAGGTTTTGAAAAACAATTGAAGGAACTACTCTGAGAGGTATGACAGCAGTAACATATGTTCATCTGTGGCCCTCCTGTAGGATTAAAAGGGTCCTTCTAGGTATTTGATTCATGTCACCAAACAAGATCAGGTGAGAGTTTCTTTAAAAGCCAAGATTATAAATGAGTCTGATAAACCACAGCCCCACAAAGCAAGATGAAAAAATATTCGAAAGAAAAAAATGTTTGCAGAGAAAGAGTCCTAGCACCCATTAAGTGCCAGCCAGGATTTTGAGAAGTACCTACAAGAAGTAGTTATAGTGACTATGCCCGTTAGAGATCTGACAAAACTGAGCAAAGAAATAGCACAGCCAAGATGTGAATCCAGATCTATTTAATTCAAAACCATTCATCTTTCTAGCCTCGTGTACCATAGCACACATGTTGAATGTAAATGTGGCAGATTGCATTAATGCTCCCAATTCTTCATTGCTTTCTGTAGATACACTCTTTGCCATGTAACTTTATAGGATCCTCTCACTATGGGAAGAGATAACCCTCACACCTCAATTCTAGTCTCAACCATGTGACTCGCTTTGGCCAATTCGATATTAATAGGCATAATGCAAGCAGGGGCTTAAAAAGCATTTGCGTGACTGGGCTTGCCCTTTTGCACCTCCACCAGCACCATGAGAAACACTCACTTGTCCAAAGGGAGAATAAGAATCACATAAAGCAAATCCACCACCCTGGATCAGGTGAGCCCAGCAAACTGCAGACTCACGAGCAAAGGTAGCCAAGACCACCAGAACCATCATCGAGCCTAGTTCAGCCACCCTCAGTCAATTAATACACAGATCAGGGAAAATAAATGTTACTGTTTCAAGCCGCTGAGTTTTGGGATGATCTGATACACAACAACTTTGTGGCAATAGTTGACTGATACACATCCCCCACACCCTGTCCCAAGTTACCACAAGGAATTAGGTTGTAGTACATATTTTTCTTTTTAATCCTTCAGGTTGCAAAACTTTACAAAAGCTGGAATATTGCTTTATGCACAATAAAGAAAAATTTTTCAAACAATTAATCCTAGAAATGTTCCCTAAGAGTTCTTAAAATATTGAAATGTCATCCATAATACATAGTTAAGCAATTATGAAATAATAAGTCCCGAGATCACCAGCTGTTTGACTTCACAGAATATATTCACATTCTGGGGACAAAAATGACATGCTTTTAAGGAGCACTGGTAAGCTGTGACTGAAAAAGGGGTGTATGTAAAAATGTCAACCTATGAAAATCAGACTTTAAAACAATTGATATGAAAAGTTTGATAGTTTTTATCTTTAATTCCTACAATTTTAAATAGAGTGTGTCTTCCCTCAAAGAATTTACTTAATTTACATAAGAGAAATAATGATGTGAGAATAAACAGATCGGTTATTGAGTACATCTTCCAGTTTTGCTCATTATTGCCCTTGAACTAACATTCAAGGCTTGCTTCTCTTTCATGTATCCTTAGGGTCTGCAGTCCACTTCCTAGAATAAGACTCTGTGGCTGTATATCAAACTTGTACCCATGCTTGAGACTCAGCTCCAATTTTCTCTCTTTAATAAAGATTGCTGTAAACTGTTCTCTCTTTCCTAATGACTTTCTACTGGCCAGAAATAATCTCTGTCCCACAGTTCCTCCATGGCAATTTATCTGCATCTTTTTTTAAAGCCTCTTAACACTTTCCAGCTAAGTTTTGAGGTATTTCTGTGCATTTCAACCATCTGCTGTACAAAAGGTCACAAACTGAATTACCACCGGAAGTCAGAATGGTAAGGATGAGTGGAGACAGCTGGCAAACGGCAATCACGGGTGGTGGAGGTTCAGCTAACTGGAGGAGCATGTCCCATCTGAAGGGAGAAGCTCTACTCAGGACTACTAATGTTTGCCAGTGGGAGGATATAGAATCAGAGCTGACAAATCTTCCAGTTTTTAAGATTTTGGAATCCACAATGTGATGCAAAATTTCCCAACTCTATGTGAAAATTTCCATTTTAAAATATTGCTGTGGTAGATTTTATTATTGTTCTGAATTCTTCACTCTGAACCTATAATAAAATTACACACCCACACTCCCTTGGGGCAGAATACAATTCCCTGCCCTGCTAAGAAAAAGATGGCTATGTGTTGCACTTCACATCTAACCAGAGCTTTAAATGTACCATTATTAGTCCCTGACTCCAAAATGATGGAAAAGACCTGAACCCTGACCTGCAAGCACAGTCACCCCAACTGACCTGCATGCACATAAGCAAAAAAAAAAATAAATAAATGTTTTTTGTATGTCACTGAGATTTCCACGGTTGTATGTTACAGATTATTATTGTATCTGAAATCTGACTAAACCAATTGGTCATAAATTCAAACAAAAAAGTTAAAGCACATAACACTCTGGTAACCAAGTTTGGCTCACAGGCCTCTAGGCTTCAACCTCCATAACTGGGGGGGTTTGAGGTCTGAAGCAGGTTCGCTGTGTACTGCTTGCCAGCTTGTCTGACTCCAGTGAGACAGAACACGCTCATATGCAACAAGTGACACAAGCAGGGTTATTACTTACAGATCGTCAGCAAGGGACAGTCAAAACCTAAGACTCATTGCAAGCCAGGCCACCATGGCTCAGGAAAACTGCCTGGGGCAGATGGTGTCTCAACTGCACGTGCCCTAGTTGTACTACAGGTGAGGGACCCAAGAAAGCAGCCCGCCCTGGCTTTAAACCCCGAGGCAATGTGATTCACTGGACTAAAGCATTGAAAGACACCCTGTTTTTAGGGACATAACAGATCAGAACCTGGGCTGTTTGGGCATCTCTCCTAATCTTAGCATGTTACATTCCCAGAACATTCTATAATGGTTCTTGAGAATTACAAGTGAGAAAGGCAGGAGAACCAGGTCTATCCACCAGGAGAACTGTCCTGCATGAGGAGCATTCATAGAGAGAGCAATATCGAACATTCTGTCCATCACAGTAAAAAACTAATTTTCTTCTTAATAATAACTTCCACTTTTCATCAAATCTCTTCTTTTTAAAGACAGGAACTTTTTTCCCAAAGTCAGATTATGGGCACATCAATCTAAAAAGGATGCTGTCTCATCACTAATATAAACTGACTGGAGTTTCCATACACCATTCCACACATAAATCCTACAAAAGTAGATAGCACCCTTGAAAGTAAATTTGAAAATACTCCTCCCTGGCACTGGCTTATCTCTACTGAGTATTCTGAGACAAACAGGAGCAACCTCATTTAGCAATAAGTTGACAATTCAAAGGTGGCTGCAATCCTCAACCTGGATAATTAACAATGGTATGCAGAGAGACATTATTTATCTTTCCTTAGGTTTTGTTTGGCTGTACCGCTTGGTACAGAGACTCAACAATGTCTGGGACAGGTTTTCTATAATGCTTTTCTGCCATTCCTAGATGATACCCTTATCCTCAAGTCAAAAATGACTGACCACAATATTCACATTCCAGCCAAAAGGGAGATGAAAGAAAGTAGAGATGGGTCCCCTTTCCTTCTAAAGGCATAACCTTGAAGTTGTACATGGCACTTCTGCTCACATCCTATTGCCATATGGCTCCTTGATGACAAGAAAGGCTGGGAGATGTAGTTTTTATGGAAATAAAACACTAGCTAAAGTTTCAATTACTATAGAAGGGTAGAATATGTATTTAAGAGACAACTAACAGTCTCTGTAACATGGTGTTGAAGACAAAACATTTTGACAAATTTTTAAACATTGATTCTGCTTTGGTCAGCACATGTAAATTCAGGAGTCAATCTGTCTCTATGTACACTTCTTTAACAAAAATCACTTTTTGAGCTTCCAGTCAAGATGGCAGAATAGGCGGTCTCCAGGGTCACTCTCTCACACAAATCAGCCAATTTACAACTATTAAAAGGCAATGACAGCCAAGGTGGGGCTGCTAGAGCTCAGGGGAAGAAGGAGAGAACTACAGAGTTCTTGAAGGCAGGAGAAGCCACGATGAGAGAAAGAAAGGATCGCTCCCCCCATTTCAAGCCTGGGCTGTGAACACACAGGGCAAGAGCTGGCAAAAGCCACAGCTGTGCCCTTCGAGTGAAGTTGCTTGGAGGTGGCAGGGGAGAAGAGGGCCTTGGCGGCCCCCAGGCCAGCAGGACCACTAACATAGTTCCCACGGACTCATACAGGAGTGAGAAGCCACAGACAGCAGAAAAAAGGAACCACTCAGAGGCCAGTGAGTCATCACAAGGGACTAGCACATGGCCCATTCTATGGGAAGTGTTTGGAGCATGGGCAGTGGGGGAGACAGGCCCACCAGGGAACATTGGGGCACAGCACGGACAGCTGATCTGCCCCCCAAACACCATAGGACCACTCAGTAGAGATCGGTCAGGAGTACAGAACTGCAGGAGGAGAAGTTTGCTGAAAAGTCTCAGGCCCAGGCCAGAGTTTCCACACAACCCAGGTGTACCAGACCTCACAAAACCCAGAAGTACATACAAGGTCAACCATTAAAACCTGAGCTGCACAAAAAGCCTTCCCCGGGGAATCAGCAGAAATGAAGCAATTTAGCTCAATTACAGGGCTCAAGTGCTGGTCCCCACAGGAAGTTCCACCATTTTAGAAGTAAGCAAAGGACAACAAATTGGTTCCAGTGCAGAGGTTAAGTCATGGGCACAACAAATAATGTAACACAGATCCAAAGGAAAAAACAAAATACCCAAAGATCAGAGACAAAGTTTGATATCAAGTAGTAAAGGTCTAACACCACCAAAGAACACGTATAAAACCTAGAAGGACCAGAAGCCCCCTGGGCTCCCAAGCCAGGGAGAGGGGAGAGCCAAGGACCTCAACAATGCCCCCCTCACATCCACAACCAGCCCAATGATGACCACCGCACTGCCACAGCAAGCACCCTGGGCTCCCAAGCAGGGTGGTAGGGGGCCAAGGGCCTCAGCCATGCCCCCTGACATCTGCAACCAGCCCAGAGACAACCACAGAGCCACTTCTGGTAGTGCCCCAGGCTCCTGAGCCAGGGTAGCAGGGACCCAAGGCCTCAGCCACATCCCCCCAACATCTGCGACCAGCCCAGCAATGACCCAGCTGCTTCTGGAAGCCCCTTGTCTCCCCTGCCAGAATGGTGGTGGGGCCATGGGTCTTGATCACGCTCCCCCTCATTCCCCCTCTTCCCACCCTATTTCCGCTCCTTCTTCCCTTCTCTTTTTCCCCCACAACTGCTCTGGAACAGCACCTTAGTATGAGGCATGGAGCCAGGGGAAGCCGAGCCCAGCCACAACCAGGTAAAGAGCACACCAAAAACATCATTTTCATGTGGGTAGCCCTCCATAGCCACCACAAGTGCCACGGCTGCTGCAAAAATGGCTAGTTTCTATAGCAGCAGTCACAGCCACCGTGCAGATGGCACACCAGACTCTCAACTGCATTGATACAAGGAGATTCACCAGTGGAGACAAAATTTTTAAAAAAATCCTCTCTGCACAAAACACACTCCAGAGTACTAGAAGAAGCATCTGATTTACGGTATAATAGGGGAGGACTTGATCACACCTGTCTCAGTACTGGATAGATCATCTAGGCAACAAACCAACAGTGGAACAGTTAATCTATCAGAGAGAGAGAACAAATCTATGGTTATTAGAGGGGGGAGGGGAGGGGAAATGGGGAAGATTGGATAAGGTGCATAAAGAATAAGTATGATTTGGTAACAATCAATATGCTAATTGAAAAAAAGCACTTTTCTCCCCTACTTCCATTAAGTAAACATTGAAGAAAGTTATTTAAAGAAATAAGTTTAAAATAGAACCATAAATTTTGTCCGCTTGAAATGGCCAAAGGATTCAATATAGTCTTTTTCTTGCTTACCACAAAATTGATTTTGAGTAAACTTCATTTTGGAATGAAAAAATGTGAATTTCAAAAATGATACTCAGGCAGGTGAACTGTATTTATTCATTATGTGGCTAGTGGTTATCTATCCACTAAAGTACAGTCATAGGCAAGGCATTTTGCTAAGCATGAAGGATACAAATGTGTGGGAACTTCAAAGAGTTCATGGAAAAATGAAATTAAACGACAAAACTATATATATGAAATATAAACTTTATTTCTCAGCACAACCTCCATCACATTCTAGACACTTTCGAAATTGATGATACCAGCCATCAGTACATCTCTAAAGAACTGAAAGTCCTGGGAATCTAACCATGTCAATGCAGTCTTTTTTACATTATTAACTGAAGAGAAACAGGTGCCCTTTGAAGATTTTTTAAGATTAAGAAACAAAAACAAGTCAGAAGGAGCCACATCAGAACTGTATTAGGTGAATACTTAATGATTTCCTATTGAAACTCTCACAAAATTGCCCTTGTTTGATGAGACAAATGAGCAGGAACACTATCATGGCGGAGAAGTACTGTCTGGGGAAGTTTTCCCAGACATTTCTGCTAAAGCTTTGGCTAACTTTCTTAAAACACTCTCATAATAAGCAGCTATTATTCTTTGGCCCTCCAGAAAGTCAACAAGCAAAATACCATGAGCATCTCAAAAAACTATTGCCATGACCTTTCCTCTTGAGTGGTCCGCTTTTGCTTTCACTGGACCTCTTCCACCTCTTGGTGGCCATGGCTTTGATTGTACTTTGTCTTCTGGATCATATGGTAAAGCCATGTTTCATCTCCTGTTACAATTCTTCAAAGAAATGCTTCAGGATCTTGATCCCACTTGTTTAAAATGTCCATTGAAAGCTCTGCTCTTGTCTGCAGCTGATCTGGGCGCAACAGTTTTGGCACCCATGGAAGAGAAACTTTGCTCAACTGTAATTTTTCATTCGGAATCAAGTAAGCTGAAACAGTCGAGATGCCTATGATTCTGGCTATTGTTTCTGCTGTTAATCGTCGGTCCTCTTCAATTAGGGCACAAACAAGATTGATGTTTTCCTTGCAAATGGATGTGGATGGTCTGCTGCTGCGGGCTTTGTCTTCACCATCGTCTTGTGACTTCTTACCAGTTATCCATTTGTTAACTGCTGCTTTCTTTGGGGCATTGTCTTTATAAATTTTTGTAAAGCATCGATGATTTCAGCATTCTCCAACCCAAGCTTTACCATAAATGAGATGTTTGTTCTTTCTTCAATTTTAGCAGAATTCCTGTTGCTCTGTAAAGGGCTCTTTTCAAATTGGTGTCTTATCCTTCTTAGTGGCTCAAATTAGATCCGTTCAGACATGTTATAACAAGTTAGTATGAGGTTTTTTTGCACACAAAAAAATTGCAATCTGCATAGTTTTTCATAATACGCATTTTCCATACATTTTTGAAGATCCCTCGTACATAGCAAAACACACACAGTCCTTGTCCTCACTACCTCAATCACATAATCACAAAACAGAAACATGATTACAAGTGGTAGTAAGTGCAATTAAAGTTGATACAGTGCCTGACAGTATGCAGGCAATGAGGATATTAAGGTAAACGAGACCGTAGAGGCCACAAAAAGCTTCTCCTTTTGCACTCAAGCACCAATTTCAGCTCTCTTTGTGTATCTTTTGTGTTGAGGGAGACCTAAGGGATTCCCAAAGAACATGCCACCCAGAAAGGTAACTTCTTAGCTTACAGGCACCACAGAGTTATACCTCTTAGGAATTATGTATTGATATAACAATTAATTCTTATTCTGATCTAGTTTTCTACAAACAAACAAACAAAAAAAAAGGAGGGAGTAGCCTGTATGAATAATAGAAAACAGCTCAGGGATATGTTTGTCCCAAACCGTGCTCTCTGCTTCTCTTGTATAAGTTCTGTTGAGCTGCCAAAATGGTAATTGACTTCATTAAAAGCACCCAACAGTCAGTGTTCAGCAGAAATGAAGGAGGATGCTGGGAAATTGCCATCGCTTTGCCAAGATGCTGGGTCCCCAAAAAAAAAGGAGCAGATTTTTCCTGACAGGGCAGTAAAGTATAAAATAAAGTAGGACCTCTGGGTTATACGTTATCCAAAATTTTTTAGAGAACGGTGGTTTCTATTTTTAGAGGTTTTCATTGTACACACTAATATTTTTCTGTTTTATTGTTACTATCTTATGACTCGCACTTTTACAAAATCCCACTCAGTAGCTTCTGCCTCCTGGGCTAGTTGCCTTTTTTCTGCATGGCTGCCTTTTCCACAACACCAATAGCTTCCAGGATGACTTTCACTCAACTGTCACTTCTGCCTTTAAGCCCACAGAAGCATCTTACTCCTGCCCATCTCCTCAGTGTTCAGCAAAACAACAAAATTTCTAAACACCTTGTAATTCCATCTTCCCACACACATCGAGCACCTGCTGGCTTCCATAAGGAAAGAAGGATATTATTCCTGAAGTCAGGAGACCTTGGGTAAGTTGCCAGGCTTGTGGGAGCTTTGGTTTCTTCAATAGTAAAACATAGTTATGAATGACTGTCTTTCTTTACCTTGTAGGGTTTTGGTGAGAAAAAGTATGTGAAAGCACTTTGAAAATGATGACATACACTTTAAAAGCCAAAGGCATGAGGATCTGGGTCCTCCCTGAACATACTGGATGTGGGATGCTTCAAAGGCCTTGAAAATCTTGTTGCTCTTATGACTTCACCTCTCCTCCAAATCTCAATATAATCCAGTTTATCATGAAACCTGGAATTTGCACTCTTACCATGTTCCTTTAGATTGGGCCTTAGGTCTCCAGACGTCTGAAAATACAAACTTCTACCTAGTACTAGTGGCAACTGAACCTTGAGGGCAGATACAGAGAGAAGTTTATTAGATTATTCCATTTGGTGTTGCCAGTTGGAATGGGATAACTTAGAGAATGGGATACAACATGGGTGAATTTGGACTGAGTAGAGAAAAGTCAAGTTTGGCTGAACTACTTATGGGCTTGAGTAGGGCACAAGGAGAATAGAAATTAGGACTGGTCCCAAAAGGGAAAGGTAGATACAAGTACTATGGAGAAACTTTATCTACTCAACCACTCGACTCAAATCTAGACAATAAGGACCAAATCCGGCTGTAAAGATTAATCAGCTTTTATTCCAAGTTCCTTTTATCACATCCTCTGTGAGGCTTGGCTTCCTTCTTTGCAAAAAACAAATACTAATGCTCACCTTTATGGTTTGTTGTAGAATTAGATATCAAAATAATGAAATGCACTAAGAGACAGTGTCTGGGAATACAGAGTATGCTCAATAAATACTTTCTGTGGAAGTTTATTGCATGAAGTTTTTATCAGGGGTGCAGAAGAAAGAGTTGGCATGTGGGGGGACATTTAGATTTTGCTTATAGTGGGATCTTTTTTTCTTTGGAAACTACAATGCCTAGAAATTGCGTGTAATTGATATAGTCAAGGGCAAATGCAAAACAGAGGCAAGAGACCCTAAGAATTGTGTGGGGGTGTTATGACTCAGATGACAGAGAGGCAAGCAAACATGAAAGAACACAGGACTTTGAGGGCTGTGCTTCAGGAAAGGTCTTAGATAAAGAAGAGAGAGTCAGTGCTGCAGGAGGTTCATGGACACCAGATAAAAGGGAGAAATCAGGATGACTCAGCCATAAATGGTTTCCAACTTCTCCATGAATGAAAATTACTCATAAAGGAAAAGTTAAAAGAATCAAAATTAGGCAAGGCAGATGAGAATAGTAAACAAGCAACTAGCTGTGTTAAAGGAGATCAAAGCTTCAATCAGAGTTAAATTACATTTCAGTGCACTGAGAGAAACTGCAGGTATGGTCCTGAATCCACCCTTAATATTTAAGAAATTCTTGGGTGATGGATGCAAAACAAACACTACAGAGAAAAAATTGGCCTAATTTTCAAAAAGGAGAGAAAAATGAATGCTGAAAACTGTAATTTGACACCCCCAAAAATATTTAAGTAGGCTTAAACATAAATGTAGAATTAATAAACTCTTGGACAAGATGTGATGGCTGAGAATCTCAACACCCCTCTGAAGCCCTCCAAACATCCTTCATTGATACGATTCTTAGACTCTTTAAGTGTACCATAAACAACTTAGCACTTAACAAAAAGTCTCATAACCCTGTAGTCAAGAGAGAGAACTATACGATGGATACATACAGGGAGGAAAACGTGTAGACATTATCGGTCCTCAAATAGCTCATTCATCAATGTCTGCAAGGAAGGAGTAATTTAGGTTTCATCTACAGGTTTCAGTTCCTGCTTGATTTTCCTTGAGTCTATCTGTTCCATTTCTAGGAGCTGACTCTCCAAATTCTTTCTCTGTACAGCCTCAAACCAGCCACCATTCCTAAGCTGATCTTGACAGAGCAGAATGTACATCAAAAAACTGCCTGTCCCATCATGTGGGAGGTGGGAATTAAGTGAGAATTCCAGTGGTAATCTCTGAAGCCCAGTGCTCTAGTCACAATTTGGGCTGTGGTGGGGGGAGGATTATTTTACTGATGCTGTCATCCCATGGGGTCTTCTTCAAAGTCAGTTAGACCCAGGATCTAAGGAGCCAGGAACAAATCTTAGGCACCTTTGGTAGCAGTCCTCAAACTGCAGTGACAGACCCACCCCCTTCCCTACACGGATTATATTGGTCCATCTGTAAGCCTATGTAATGCTAAGTGTTCATCCATCAATTGTCATCCTGCCTTGTTCCTTCTAGTAGCTAGTTTTGCTCATTCAGTTGTTATTGTAGGAGGCCACTAAATCCCTGCTGTGCTCCTCTGGAGCAGTCCCTCATCCTTACACACTCTCTTCTCCAATGTACTGAGAAGGATCTCTCCTCCCTGTGTCATCCAAAGCTACGATTTATCCCATATTTGTCTGCCATCTGAAATTCAGGACCCAGAACTCTGCATACCTTCTTGAGTAAGTGTAAGCGTATTTCCTTAGTTCCCCTAAAAACACTTATCCTTCCACTCTGTAAACATGTCTCTGGCTCCCTGATATTCTCTGTCTACTGGCTGGCCCAGTATTACAAACTCCTAAACATTACTATTGCTGAGAACATGTCTATACTATACAAATTATTTTTAAAAAATTTATTCGTTCAACAAATATTTATTAAGTACCTACAATATGACTAGTACTTATCTAGAAATTAGGGGTAGAGAAATAAAAAACATTTCTCTGCCCTCATTTAAGGTAGATATTAGATATTTAGTTTGGACTTTTTTAAAAGACTAAAATGTATAATCAATAAGTTAGAAAACAAAACAATCAAAATAGACAAGAATAATAAGCCGAAACAAATAAGAATAAATTTGATAGAGTTATACCTGTTTTCTTTTATTTTTTTCTTATATTTTTAACTTTCTTTTATGATACAGATATAGAATTTTTCACCAGCTTATTAAGGTATAAAATTATATATATTTAAGGTATACAACATGATATTTTCATATGTATACATTATAAAAGGGTTAAATCAAGCTAATTAACATATCCATCACCTCACATACTTATGATTTTTGTGAGAACATGTAAGATATAATCTCTTAGCAATTTTCAAGTATATAATTCATTATTATTAATTAACCGCAAAATACATTAGATCTCTGGAACTTGTTCACCTAACTGAGACTTTGTATCCTTTGATCAATATCTCTCCATTCTCCCACCCAACCTTGGCAACCACCATTCTACTCCCTGCTTCTGTGAGTTTAACTTCTTTACAGTCTACGTATAAGTGAGATCATGCATTATTTGTCTTTCTGTGCCTGGCTGACTGAACTTAACATAATGTCCTCCAGGTTCATGTATGTTGTTGCAAATGACAGAATTTCCCTCTGTTTTAGGTTGAATAGTATACCATTAAGTATATGCTGTGTTTTCTTTGTGCATTCATCCAGTGGTGGAAACTTAGGTTGATTTGATATCTTGGCTAGTGTGAATAATGCTGCAATGAATATGGAATGGCAAATGTTTCTTCAGATACAGATTTAATTTTCCTTGCATATATACCCAGAAGTGGGATTTCTGGATCATATGGTAGTTTTATTTTTAATTTTTTGAGGAACCCATACTGTTTTCCATAATGCTTGTACTAATTTATCTTCCCACCAACAGTGCATAAGGTTGCCTTTTCACCACATCCTCTCCAACACTTGTCATCTTTCATCTTTCTGATAATACCCACCCTAACAGTGTGAGGTGATGTCTCACTATGGTTTTGATTTGCATTGCCCTGATGATTTGTGATGTTAAGCATTTTTTTCAAATACCTGTTAGCCATTCGTATGTCTTCTTTTGAGAAATGTCTGTTCAGGTCTTTTGCCCTTTTTTTAATAAGGTTATTTTCTCGCTATTGACTTGTTTGGTTTCCTTATATATTTTGGAAATTAACCCCTTATCAGATGTATGATTTGCAAATATTTATTTCCAATCCATAAGCTGTCTCTTCGCTCCTGTTTCCTTTGCTGTGAAGAAGCTTTTTAGAAAAATGTCATTGGGATTTTAATAGGGATTGCATTGAATATGTAGGTTGCTTTTTGTACTATAGATATTTTAACAATATGAATTCTTCCAATTCATGAACTTGTGATATCTTTCCTTTATTTGTGTCTTCTTTTTTTCATCAATGTTTTATGATGAAACATAAAGTGTTTTAGTGTATAGATCTTTCCCCTCCTTGGTTAAATTTACTTCTAAGTATTTTTTGATACTATTGTAAACAGGATTGTTTTCTTCAGTTCTTTTTTAAGTAGTTTATTGTTAGTGTATAGAAATGCTACTAATTTTTGTGTGCATTCTGCCACTCTACTGAATTTATTAGTTCTAATAGCTTTATAGTTGAGCATTGGGATTTTCTATATATAAGATCATATTATTTGCAAAGACAGAATTTTATTTCTTCCTTTCCAATTTGGGTACTTTGTATGTCTTTCTCTTGCCTAATTGCTCTGGCTAGTTCATCCAGTACTATGTTGAATAAAAGTGGCAAGAGTGGGCATCCTTGTCTTCTTCCCGATCTTAGAGAAAAAGATTTCAGATTTTCACTGTTGAGTATGATGCTAGATATGGGCTTATCATGTATATGTTGTATATTATGTTGAGGTACAGTCCTTCTATACCTACTTTGCTTAGGGTTTTTAACCATGAAAGAGTGTTGAATTTTGTCAAACGCTGTTTTTGCATCTATTGAGATGATCATATAATATTTGTCCTTCATTCTGTTAATTTGGCGCATCACATTTATTGATTTGCATACACTGAACCATCATTGCATCCCAGGGATAAATCCCACTTGATTATGGTGAGTTTGGAAGTAAACCCTTTTCTTCAATATTTTGGAAGAGTTTGCGAAGGACTGGCATTAATTCCTCATTAAGTGTTTGGTAGAATTCAGCAATGAAGCCACCAGGTCCTGGGCTTTTCTTTTTTGAAGGGTTTTTGAATACTGGTTTAATCTCATTACTCATTATTGGCCTGTTCAGGTTTTCGTTTTCTTTATAATTCAGTTTCAGTCAGTTGTATGTTTCTAGGAATTTTTCTATTTGTTCTAGGTTATCCAACTGGGTGGCATATAATTGTTCATAGCAGTCTCTTATAATCCTTTGTAATTCTGTGGTATTAGTTGTAATGTCTCTTCTTTCATTTCTGATTTTATCTCAGTCTTCTTTCTTCCTTTCTTAGTCTAGCTAAATGTTTGTCGATTTTGTTTATCTTTTCAAAAAACAACTCAATTTTATTATTTCTATTGTTTTTCTAGCCTCTATTTCATTTAAATCTTCTCTGATACTTATTATTCATTTCCTTCTGATGACTTTGGGTTTAGTTTGTTCTTCTCTATCTAGTTCCTTGAGTGTAAAGTTAGGTTGTTGATTTGAGATGCTCTTCTTTTTCTGCTTTTAAAATTCTCTCTTTGCCTTTGACTTTTGAGAATTTGACTGTAATGTGCCTCAGTGAAGATCTTTATATACAAGTATTTATTCCCTTACATTAAGTGTAGCTCTCTCTGCACTGTGCTGCCCTGGCTTGGGGGAGGGGTGATGTGGGTAATGTAAAACTGTCCTTCCTACCCTCCTCAATGAGTTTTTTCTTATTTCTGTGCTACACCCAAGTGCTGTAATTCTCCCCTGGGTTCCTTCACTGTTATGAAGGTCTTTTCATGCATGCATTATAGTTCAAATTGATGTTTATGCAAGGTGATGAGCACTGGATGGCCCTACTCTGCCATCTTGCTGATGTCACTCAGCTAACTAACTGAATTTAAAATTGCCTTTGCTCAAATATAAGCTGAGGAGGATCTGGTATACTGGCAGTTCAAGTGAAAAATATCTGAGTTAATTTGAGTATAGAAACCCAACATATGGAGCTGCTAAAATATAAAATAAAATAAAACCTAAATCTTAGGCTGAAATAAAAGAAGTTCAGGTCCATATCAGTATGGAATATTGTGATCAGTTTTTGACAATATAGAGGAGCTTTTAAACACTCTAGAGCATTCAGAGAAAAGTGGGAAAGATGGTAAGAGACCCAGAAGTCACATTAGTGAGTGAAATATTAAGAGATCATTTAGAGACTTTTTCTCTAGAAAATAGAAAATCTTCATAGTATAGAGTGGTTCTGGAAATCTTTTCAAATATTTTAAGTACTGCTATATAGAAGAGAGAATAGAATTTTCCTCCTACAAAAAACAGAACTGTGGGCAAAGGTAGGCTTTCTGAAGCCAGTCAAATTGGTTCTTAAGTAAGGTTGGACTTTCTAATAATTCATGTTAAAATGGTATAGTCTGCCTTTGTAAAAGGAGTGAAGCCCCTGTTCCTAGAAGTTTTTCAGCAGAGGCTGAGTTGCCACCTGCTAACAACGGGAGGGAGGTTAGGGGGAAAAAAGGGGAATCTACCCAACAACGCAGTCAGCACAAGTTGAAACAAAATGGTTCTTGTGAGAATTGCTAACTCACTCATTTAAATAAAACTGTGTAAATTTGAATGTGCATATGGTACTCATTTAATAAATTTTAAAAGTGACATTTCTCGACAGGCAAGAGAAGTATTTAAGTGCCAACATCAGAATAAATGCTGTATAAATAAAATAAATCTGTATAAATACTATAACTTGTGAAAGAGATATTTTGCCCATTTATAATGCAAATAAAGTATACACACACACACATACACACACAAACACTTCTTAAGGAATTCCTTCTTAGACTGTGTAAGTTTGTCTTTATAAGGAAGTGTTTATAGGTAAATTATACAATATTGATGTCTTTAAGCATATTTTTTCTTCTTTCCTTAATATTTTTTTCTACTATGATTATTCTATTCCATCAAAAGATAGTATATTCCAAATAGCATAAGTACATAACTTAGATTTTATTGACAGTTCAGTTAGGAAGTGGGAAAGAATTTACCTCACTCTTTGCATACAAATCAAATTAATAAACTCCCATTTAAAAGCTATAGATTAAAAGAGACTTAAGAGACATATCTACTAATTGTAATGGATAATTAATCTTATTCAAATTGGGTCTTATTAAAACAAACAATTGGGTCTTATTCCAACAAATAAACATCAAAAAAAATACATAATGGAGCTATGAGGAAGCTGAAATTTGACTAGATATTTGATAATACTAAGAAATTATGGTTAATTTTTAAAAGTATGAGAATTATGCTTACTTTTTCTTTACAGATTGTTTTGAAACCTTAACCTTTAGCAGAAAAATTATAAAACATTTGTGAATGAAATCATCTGATGTCTGGGATTTGCTTCAAAATAATCCATGAATGGGGGGAATAGATGAAAGATGAACATTATCTTGATAATTATTGAAACTGGTGATGGAAACACATATGAGCATTCATTATATAATTATCTCTTCGTTTGTGTATGTTTGATATTTTCCATACTTTTAAAATCAAATCAAATCTCAACTAGACATTTCTTTCCTGAAGTCTTTCTTCAACCTCCAGCCATCAAATTTCCCCATTTCACTGCATTTTCCCTCAAACTTCTATGTTTTCTCAAGCAATTCAGCTCTCATCTCACACTTACGACCCTCAAACAGAAAAACAAAAGTATTATAGCTCATCAGCCCCTGCATTATGAGGGCTCATTAAATATTATTAATTATGCTTATAGTCTATCCCTTGTTATCATGCTTCTCACACTAAAACATCTTTCTAATCAGCTAACTAAAGTGTAGTTCTCCTTGTATATCACTACACTGGAATTTTTTAAAGAAAGAAAATGTATTACCATAGATTTTATCATGACAGCATCAAAATTCATGTGTGTGTGTGGGGGGGTGTATTTGCAGGTGTTGCATGCATATATACACATGTATATCTCTGTATATGTGACTGAGAGGCATAAAAGCCCAAATGAAAGCTGAAAATGAATGACTTTGAGGGCCTCTGAATTAAATAAAATAATAAACAATTCAAGATGGAGTAAACCTAACAACTTAGAACAATAATATGAAGAAGTCTCCATTTAAATTTACCTTTTATACCCTAAACTAATTTTATGATCTTGCCTTTGTTCTCATTCATTATTCATGATTTATATAAGGCCAACTGATGAACAAACAGAAAAAAGTGTTGTCCAACATAAGAAATGAATGGCTACATCTGGCTTCCACAGATCTCTAGTCACAATTCCAGACATAGGTTTATGGCAATGTTGCATATCCTTAAAAGTTGGGAACATGATAGGATTATGATTCTGACAGAAACTCTGGACTCTCTCTCCAAACGATATTCATTACCTCCTTCTTCCTTGCCTTCCTCTACTGAGAGGCAGGAAAGCCTACACTGATCTCCCAGCCTACACTGCAGTGAAAAGAACTTAGCTATGTGACCAAGTTCTTACCAATAAGATGTGAATGGAATTCACTGTGGAAGAAATCTCATATGGAGAAAGTCTTGTACTCCAACCTTCTGCCTGACTGGAATACAAACATGAGGTCTAGATATACAGCAACATCTTGCAACTTGAAGTCAAAAACACATACCAAAGTTAACAAAGAAAAAAAGAGAAAGATCTTAGGTCTACAAGACATTGCTAAATGGCTGTTGTCTCTCTGCCTACCCATCTTCAGATGGGTTTTATATAAGAAAAAGAAAACATCGTATGTTTAAGCCACTGTTAAGAGTGTTTTCTAGGTTTGTTTTTATTTTCTGGCTTGTTTTTGGTTTGGGGTTTCTTTGTTTTTTGTTTGTTTTTGCAGGAAAACTTATTCCTAGCTTATCACTAGTATTCCTAGGAGAAACATGGGTGCCAACGGCAGCAGTTCACATGGAATGAACATAAACACAGAGAAGAGTCTTGGCAGATTTCTGATTCTGGCAGAGATGAAGTAACAGGGACTGAATTTACCCTTCTACCTAAGACAACTAAAAACAAAACTAGATATAATATAAGAAACAATAGTTTCAAACATTGAACACCAGTTGATAGAGGACATTGGTTGCTGAGACAGGGAGAAAAATATGAGTTTAGCCCTAATGGTAGCCCTGGCTTACTCCCTGAAGGAAGGTCCTAAGCCTCAGCACAGGGCAGAGGAACCCAGGGGAGACTGGAAGCTTCCCTGAGTTAAGGAGATGGAGCTGGGAGTGCAGGGAGGGCAAAGCAGATAGAGTTTATGTGAAAGAACTCTGGACAGGAGAGAGCTGCAAAGGGAAAAAGAGCTATGGAGATCTCCAGCGTCCAGCTCCAGTGTTCAGTTGAGTACTGACTAGGATATTCATATGAGGAAAACTGAGGCTGGGAAACAAACTTCAGGTTGTAAGCAGCAAGGAAAACAAATAGTATATGTGGTTTTGCATAACTAATACAGTGTCGAGAAACAGCAAGAATTTAAAGAACATTATTTTACAAAATACAATTCAAAAGAGAAATGCTTAAGAAGTAATTAACATTTGGGTAATTAACAATTGAGAAATTGACAATCAATTAGATTGATTACATTATGAGTGTGATTATTTCATACAGTCCTGGAAGAATACTTTCTCTTAAAATTAGAAACCATAGATTAAGACCTCAATAAGCAGAATGTTGCTGGAATGATGTGGTCTCATTAGTCTGTTAAGTTATAAATACAACAATAGCAACAACAAAAATATAGAATAACTTAATGCTATCTCATTAATGTATTTTCCTTGCATTACTCATTTAATCTACACAACTAATCATTTTACAGATGATGTAACTGAGGCTTAGATGAATTAAGTAAATTTATTGCTAAACATCCCTAATGTTTATTAATGAATATTTCTACTTTCCTGCTTTAGTAAGCACAAAGTGCTGAAATGGACTTCAGGTTTATTTTCTTGAACTTCTGTACTCATCTCCGTGTACTACAGAAGTGGATGAAGAGTTTATATAAACTAACACAAGGACCAGCCATGAAAGTTAAGTTTTGTTTTTCAATCCTGGATCAAGATCATGAGTTTGTGATTTGCCTCTTTTCCATCAAAAATCCCTATTTATATTTTAATGCTGTTGGTAACCAGAAAGTTTATTATTTGAAATTTATCTAATATTGTACTGTCGCTTCTTAATCAAAATGTTTTTGAACAGTTTCACTTAATTGTTTTGATAAGACTCACTGAACAATTCTAGTATTCTTAAAGTCTCTAAATGTAGTATGAGAATATCCACATTTTTATGGCTCATCTAGAGGTTATTAAAACTACCAAAATAATGAATTAAAAGTGGGTTTTTAATCTTATAAAAGGAATCAAAAGGCAACAGAAATATGTTCGTTTCTTAAAAAAAAAAAAAAAAAGATTTTTGTTTCTAAAAGTAAGATAGTCATTCAGAGGTAAAGAAATTGTTTTTTAATCCTTATGATATTTTTTGTAAGATTTATTTATTTGGGCGGTTATAAGACCCAAGTCATTCATTATAAAAAGCTGAAATAATAAAAGTATCCTACTTTGAATTATTTAGCTGCCATTAAGTGTGAGTTCCTCAATCAAAAAGATAATGTTTATTTCTCAGTAACACAACCTGGGGGTCCAACAGGAGACTGACAGCTAAAATCTGGTCCTAAAAGCTCTGGCCAAGGTTGAATGAGCTCCAGAAAGCAGAGAGCTGCTTCCTGTGAGGTCAGGCCTCCCGGCAAGGTCTTCAGAGGTAAAGGCTGCTCCTCCTACTACCCCAAATTATAAAGGCAGGCTGGGTTCTTCTCCTGGCATCTATCAGTAACAAAGCTAGATATGCCTCATATGAGAAGCTCTAAGAAACAATTTGCTAGTAAATTATTTACTCATCCACAGGGGCTTGAATTATCTACCACCTGAGAGTGAAATCATTTTATAAATCCTCTGTAAAATCTACAGAGATTAAATTCTTAAACTCTTTCTAATTTCCTAAAAGGAAAACTTTAAAACCATATTCTCAATTTAAAAATGCAACACACTTAATGATATACAGAAAAGTAACTGCTGTTTACACAGGTTTCAGATTAGCAATTCATAGCTAATATCTCCTGAGGATTTTTAATCAAGAAACATTAATTGAAGCTCAGTCATTGCATTCGGCTTTGAAGTGTATTCACCTGCCTTTCCTCACTGACTACCTTGATGGCTGCCTTGCATTCAGTCCCTGTGACTTCCTCTGCCTATATCACTGGCTGCTGCTATCAGTGCAAGGAAGGAAAAAAATCTTCATGGTGGGTCTATATGGGGAACAGTGTAAGACGTATTTTATCCATAACAGGTTCCAATACAAAACTTCATTTGGGTAGTTTCATTTAACAAGTTACATGAAAGGAGATGGTTACTGCATACCCAGGGAGGCACCCTAGTTCCTTAGAAAGCTGAATTCAGGCTCCCTCACAAACAATATCTAGAAACAATACTTAATTAGTTGGCACATGCCATCCTATTGGCTTTGAGAATTAGTGTCTAGCATACTCCTAGGGCCTCAGAGAAATCAAACCCGTGTTGCATTAACCAAGTGCAAAGAGGAGAAAATAATAGGAAGAGGCAATTAATAGACCCACGCCCCCCCCCAAAATGAATTGACAGCAAGTGAGTTGTTTTGAGGGGTTGGAAGTTCTTAAATTTATCTGCTTTCAATGGACAATTTGCTTTATCTGGGAAGATTTTAGAAAAAAGATGTGTTTTGATTGCCCTGATGAATAAATTATAGTCAGTATATATCAATCGTCTCCTAACTTCCCTAATTTCTATGAAATCAAGGAAATCTTTATATACAGACATGAAGAAAAATCATCTGCCACCACTGACAAAAAGATTAAGAAAATGGTTATAACAATTAGCTAAATGGCTAGCTTTCTTATTATTGATTCTATTGCACATTGTTCTGTAAAATTCTAAGAGCACACAATTTCTAACATCTTTTTTTCCCTTGTAAGATGTTAAGAGTTTCAGGCTCCCTCCAATCACCCCAATACCTGTCTGACTCACTAAATCTCCACCTATTCTTCAGTGGGTAAATGGATCATGGTGCTGGAGAGGAGCAGCTGCTGTTCTGGCCCAACCATAATGAACACCTTTCAGTTAACTGCTAAAGTTTTACTATCCACTGCTCTATGGCTAGTATCTTGGCGCGTGCTTCTTAGACTTTTTTTTTTTTTTTAATTTTAATTTTTTTTTATTTTATATTATTTTTTTAAATTTTATTTTGTCAATATACATTGTAGCTGATTATTGCTCCCCATCACCAAAACCTCCCTCCATTCTCCCTCCCCCCCTCCCCCCCAACAATGTCCTTTCTGTTTGCTTGTCATATCAACTTCAAATAATTGTGGTTGTTATATCTTCTTCCCCCCCCGGTTTGTGTGTGTGTGTGTGTGTGTGTGTGTGTGTGTGTGTGTGTGTGTGTGTGTGAATTTATATATTAATTTTTACCTCCCTCCAATAAGTGAGAACATGTGGTATTTCTCTTTCTGTGTCTGACTTGTTTCACTTAATATAATTCTCTCAAGGTCCATCCATGTTGTTGCAAATGGCAGTATTTCATTTGTTTTTATAGCTGAGTAGTATTCCATTGTGTAGATGTACCACATTTTCCGTATCCACTCATCTGATGATGGACATTTGGGCTGGTTCCAACTCTTGGCTATTGTAAAGAGTGCTGCGATGAACATTGGGGAACAGGTATACCTTCGACTTGATGATTTCCATTCCTCTGGGTATATTCCCAACAGTGGGATGGCTGGGTCGTATGGTAGATCTATCTGCAATTGTTTAAGGAACCTCCATATCATTTTCCATAGAGGCTGCACCATTTTGCAGTCCCACCAACAATGTATGAGAGTTCCTTTTTCTCCGCAGCCTCGCCAGCATTTATCGTTCAGAGTCTTTTGGATTTTAGCCATCCTAACTGGGGTTAGATGGTATCTCAATGTGGTTTTGATTTGCATTTCCCGGATGCTGAGTGATGTGGAGCATTTTTTCATATGTCTGTTGGCCATTTGTATATCTTCCTTAGAGAAATGCCTACTTAGCTCTTTTGCCCATTTTTTAATTGGGTTGCTTGTTTTCTTCTTGTAAAGTTGTTTGAGTTCCTTATATATTCTGGATATTAATCCTTTGTCAGATGTATATTTTGCAAATATTTTCTCCCACTCTGTTGGTTGTCTTTTAACTCTTTTAATTGTTTCTTTTGCTGTGCAGAAGCTTTTTAGTTTGATATAATCCCATTTGTTTATTTTCCTTTGGTTGCCCGTGCTTTTGGGGTCGTATTCATGAAGTCTGTGTCCAGTCCTATTTCCTGAAGTGTTTCTCCTATGTTTTCTTTAAGAAGTTTTATTGTGGCAGGGTGTATATTTAAATCCTTAATCCATTTTGAGTTGATTTTAGTATACGGTGAGAGGTATGGATCTAGTTTCATTCTCCTGCATATCGATATCCTGTTATCCCAGCACCACTTGCTGAAGAGGCAGTCCCTTCCCCAGTGAATAGGCTTGGTGCCTTTGTCAAAGATCAGATGGCAGTAAGTGTGTGGGTTGATTTCTGGATTCTCTATTCTATTCCATTGGTCAGTGTGTCTGTTTTTATGCCAGTACCATACTGTTTTGGTTATTATAGCTTTGTAGTATAGCTTAAAGTCAGGTAGTGTTATGCCTCCAGCTTTATTTTTTTTGCTGAGCATTGCTTTGGCTATTCGTGGTCTTTTATTGTTCCATATAAATGTCTGAATAGTTTTTTCCATTTCTGAGAAAAATGTCTTTGGAATTTTGATGGGGATTGCGTTGAATTTGTATATCACTTTGGGTAGTATGGACATTTTCACTATATTGATTCTTCCAATCCAAGAGCATGGAATATCTTTCCATCTTCTTGTATCCTCTCTAATTTCTCTCAGCAGTGGTTTGTAGTTCTCATTATAGAGATTTTTCACCTCCTTGGTTAACTCAATTCCTAAGTATTTTATTTTTTTGGTGGCTATTGTAAATGGGCAGGCTTTCTTGATTTCTCCTTCTGCATGTTCACTATTGGAGAAAAGAAATGCTACTGATTTTTGTGTGTTGATTTTGTATCCTGCTACTGTGCTGAAATCATTTATCAATTCCAACAGTTTTTTTGTAGAGGTTTTAGGCTGTTCGATATATAGGATCATGTCATCTGCAAACAGGGACAGTTTGACTTCATCTTTTCCAATCTGGATGCCCTTTATTTCCTTGTCTTCTCTGATTGCTCTGGCTAGAACTTCCAACACTATGTTGAATAGGAGTGGTGAGAGTGGGCATCCTTGTCTAGTTCCTGTTCTTAAAGGAAAAGCTTTCAGCTTTTCCCCATTCAGGATGATATTGGCAGTGGGTTTGGCATATATGGCTTTAATTATGTTGAGATACTTTCCCTCTATACCTAACTTATAGAGGGTCTTTGTCATGAATGAGTGCTGAACTTTATCAAATGCTTTTTCAGCATCTATAGAGATGATCATATGGTCCTTGTGTTTGAGTTTATTAATATGGTGTATCACATTTATTGATTTGCGTATGTTGAACCAACCTTGCATCCCTGGGATGAATCCCACTTGATCGTGATGAATAATTTTTCGTATGTGTTGCTGTATTCTGTTTGCTAGTATTTTAGTGAGGATTTTTGCATCTATATTCATCAAGGATATCGGCCTGTAGTTTTCTTTTTTGGTTATATCTTTACCTGGTTTTAGTATCAGGATGATGTTTGCTTCATAGAATGAGTTTGGGAGATTTGCGTCTGTTTCAATCTTTTGAAATAGTTTGTAAAGAATCGGTGTCACTTCCTCTTTGAATGTTTGGTAAAATTCTGCTGTGAATCCATCTGGTCCTGGGCTTTTCTTTGTTGGGAGCCTTCTGATAACAGCTTCAATCTCCTTTATTGTTATTGGTCTGTTCAAATTTTCTACGTCTTCACGGTTCAGTTTTGGGAGCTTGTGTGTGTCCAGAAATTTATCCATTTCCTCCAGATTTTCAAATTTGTTGGCGTATAGTTGTTTATAGTAGTCTCGAATGATTCCTTGTATTTCAGGTGAATCAGTTTTTTTTTTTTTTTTTTTTTTTTTTTTTTTTTTTAAATTTTATTTTGTCAATATACATTGTAGCTGATTATTGCTTCCCATCACCAAAACCTCCCTCCCTTCTCCCTCCCCCCCCCCGACAATGTCCTTTCTGTTTGCTTGTTGTATCAACTTCAAATAATTGTGGTTGTTATATCTTCTTCCCCCCCCCCCCGGTTTGTGTGTGTGTGTGTATGTGTGTGTGTGAATTTATATATTAATTTTTAGCTCCCTCCAATAAGTGAGAACATGTGGTATTTCTCTTTCTGTGCCTGACTTGTTTCACTTAATATAATTCTCTCAAGGTCCATCCATGTTGTTGCAAATGGCAGTATTTCATTCGTTTTTATAGCTGAGTAGTATTCCATTGTGTAGATGTACCACATTTTCCGTATCCACTCATCTGATGATGGGCATTTGGGCTGGTTCCAACTCTTGGCTATTGTAAAGAGTGCTGCGATGAACATTGGGGAACAGGTATACCTTCGACTTGATGATTTCCATTCCTCTGGGTATATTCCCAACAGTGGGATGGCTGGGTCGTATGGTAGATCTATTTGCAATTGTTTAAGGAACCTCCATACCATTTTCCATAGAGGCTGCACCATTTTGCAGTCCCACCAACAATGTATGAGAGTTCCTTTTTCTCTGCAGCCTCGCCAGCATTTATCGTTCAGAGTCTTTTGGATTTTAGCCATCCTAACTGGGGTTAGATGGTATCTCAATGTGGTTTTGATTTGCATTTCCCGGATGCTGAGTGATGTTGAGCATTTTTTCATATGTCTGTTGGCCATTTGGATATCTTCCTTAGAGAAATGCCTCCTTAGCTCTTTTGCCCATTTTTTAATTGGGTTGCTTGTTTTCTTCTTGTAAAGTTGTTTGAGTTCCTTATATATTCTGGATATTAATCCTTTGTCAGATGTATATTTTGCAAATATTTTCTCCCACTCTGTTGGTTGTCTTTTAACTCTTTTAATTGTTTCTTTTGCTGTGCAGAAGCTTTTTAGTTTGATATAATCCCATTTGTTTATTTTTCCTTTGGTTGCCCGTGCTTTTGGGGTCGTATTCATGAAGTCTGTGCCCAGTCCTATTTCCTGAAGTGTTTCTCCTATGTTTTCTTTAAGAAGTTTTATTGTCTCAGGGTGTATATTTAAATCCTTAATCCATTTTGAGTTGATTTTAGTATACGGTGAGAGGTATGGATCTAGTTTCATTCTCCTGCATATCGATATCCAGTTATCCCAGCACCACTTGCTGAAGAGGCAGTCCCTTCGCCACTGAATAGGCTTGGTGCCTTTGTCAAAGATCAGATGGCAGTAAGTGTGTGGGTTGATTTCTGGATTCTCTATTCTATTCCATTGGTCAGTGTGTCTGTTTTTATGCCAGTACCATACTGTTTTGGTTATTATAGCTTTGTAGTATAGCTTAAAGTCAGGTAGTGTTATGCCTCCAGCTTTATTTTTTTTGCTCAGCATTGCTTTGGCTATTCGTGGTCTTTTATTGTTCCATATAAATGTCTGAATAGTTTTTTCCATTTCTGAGAAAAATGTCTTTGGAATTTTGATGGGGATTGCATTGAATTTGTATATCACTTTGGGTAGTATGGACATTTTCACTATGTTGATTCTTCCAATCCAAGAGCATGGAATATCTTTCCATCTTCTTGTATCCTCTCTAATTTCTCTCAGCAGTGGTTTGTAGTTCTCATTATAGAGATTTTTCACATCCTTGGTTAACTCAATTCCTAAGTATTTTATTTTTTTGGTGGCTATTGTAAATGGACAGGCTTTCTTGATTTCTCCTTCTGCATGTTCACTATTGGAGAAAAGAAATGCTACTGATTTTTGTGTGTTGATTTTGTATCCTGCTACTGTGCTGAAATCATTTATCAATTCCAAGAGTTTTTTTGTAGAGGTTTTAGGCTGTCCGATATATAGGATCATGTTATCTGCAAACAGGGACAGTTTGACTTCATCTTTTCCAATCTGGATGCCCTTTATTTCCTTCTCTTCTCTGATTGCTCTGGCTAGTATTTCCAACACTATGTTGAATAGAAGTGGTGAGAGTGGGCATCCTTGTCTAGTGCCTGTTCTTAAAGGAAAAGCTTTCAGCTTTTCCCCATTCAGGATGATATTGGCAGTGGGTTTGTCATATATGGCTTTAATTATGTTGAGATACTTTCCCTCTATACCTAACTTATAGAGGGTCTTTGTCATGAATGAGTGCTGAACTTTATCAAATGCTTTTTCAGCATCTATAGAGATGATCATATGGTCCTTGTGTTTGAGTTTATTAATATGGTGTATCACATTTATTGATTTGCGTATGTTGAACCAACCTTGCATCCCTGGGATGAATCCCACTTGATCGTGATGAATAATTTTTCGTATGTGTTGCTGTATTCTGTTTGCTAGTATTTTAGTGAGGATTTTTGCATCTATATTCATCAAGGATATCGGCCTGTAGTTTTCTTTTTTGGTTATATCTTTACCTGGTTTTGGTATCAGGATGATGTTTGCTTCATAGAATGAGTTTGGGAGATTTGCGTCCGTTTCAATCTTTTGGAATAGTTTGTAAAGAATCGGTGTCAATTCCTCTTTGAATGTTTGGTAAAATTCTGCTGTGAATCCATCTGGTCCTGGGCTTTTCTTTGTTGGGAGCCTTCTGATAACAGCTTCAATCTCCTTTATTGTTATTGGTCTGTTCAAATTTTCTACGTCTTCACGGTTCAGTTTTGGGAGCTTGTGTGTGTCCAGAAATTTATCCATTTCCTCCAGATTTTCAAATTTGTTGGCATATAGTTGTTTATAGTAGTCTCGAATGATTCTTTGTATTTCAGATGAATCAGTTGTAATATCGCGTTTTTCATTTCTAATTTTTATTTGAGTCTTCTCTCTTCTTTTTTTTGTTAGCCATGCTAATGGTTTGTCTATTTTATTTATCTTTTCAAAAAACCAACTTTTTGATTCGTTGATCTTTTGAATTGTTTTTTGGTTTTCAATTTCATTCAGTTCTGCTCTGATCTTAATGATTTCTTTCCGTCTGCTAACTTTTGGTTTGGATTGTTCTTGTTTTTCTAGTTCTTTAAGGTGAAGTGTTAGGTTGTTCACTTGCCATCTTTCTATTCTTCTGAAGTGAGCATTTAATGCAATAAATTTTCCCCTCAATACTGCTTTTGCAGTATCCCACAGGTTTTGGTATGATGTATCATTGTTTTCATTAGTTTCAATAAACTTTTTGATTTCCTGCTTGATTTCTTCTTGGACCCATATGTCATTAAGTAGAATGCTGTTTAATTTCCATGTGTTTGTATAGTTTCCAGAGTTTTGTTTGTTATTAATTTCTAGTTTTAATCCATTGTGGTCTGAGAAGATACATGGGATAATTGCAATTTTTTTGAATTTATTGAGACTTGATTTGTGACCTAATATGTGATCTATCCTGGAGAATGATCCATGTGCTGCTGAGAAGAATGAATATTCTGAGGTTGTTGGGTGGAATGTTCTGTAGATATCTGCCAATTCCAATTGGTCTAGAGTCTTGTTTACATCTTGTGTTTCTCTACTGATTCTTTGCCTAGATGATCTGTCTAATATTGACAGTGGGGTGTTCAGGTCCCCTGCTATTATGGTATTAGTGTCTATTTCCTTCTTTAGGTCTAATAGAGTTTGTTTTATAAATCTGGCTGCTCCAACATTGGGTGCATACATATTTATGATTGTTATGTCTTCTTGATGGATCATTCCTTTTATCATTAAGTAGTGTCCCTCATTGTCTCTTTTTATGGTTTTTAGTTTAAAGTCTATTTTGTCAGATATAAGAATAGCCACTCCAGCTCGTTTTTCTTTTCTGTTTGCATGGTAAATCTTTTTCCATCCTTTCACTCTTAGTCTATGTGAATCTTTATGGGTGAGGTGGGTCTCTTGTAGGCAGCATATAGTTGGGTCCTGCATTTTGATCCAGTCAGCCAGTCTGTGTCTTTTAATTGGGGAATTTAAGCCTTTTACATTAAGAGTTGTTATTGAAAGGTGTTGATTTACTCCTAGCATTTTATTGGTTGTTTGGTTGTCTTAGGTGTCTTTTGTTCCTTGCTTTCTGATTTACTGTTTGGTTTCTGTGTTTGTTGGTTCCTTAGGTTGTAGATAGTGTTTTTGTTAGCTTGTTTTCTCTTCATGAATGCCATTTGTATTATACTAGCGGGTTTAGATTTTTCTTGGGTTTTTATGGCAGTGGTAGTTATTTTTCAGGAACCAAACCTGGTACTACCTTGAGGATTTCTTGTAAGGGTGGTCGTGTGGTAGTGAACTCCCGCAGTTTTTGTTTGTCTGAGAAATATACTATTTGCCCCTCATTTCGGAAGGATAGCCTTGCAGGGTAAAGTATTCTTGGCTGGCAATCTTTGTCTTTTAGTATTTTGAAAATATCATCCCATTCCTTTCTAGCTTTTAGGGTTTGTGATGAAAAGTCTGATGTTAACCTGATTGGGGCTCCCTTATAGGTGATTTGACGCTTCTCTCTTGCAGCTTTTAAGATTCTCTCTTTGTCTCTGAGTTTTGCCAATTTGACTATGACATGTCTTGGAGAAGGTCTTTTTGGGTTGAATACGTTTGGAGATCGTTGAGCTTCCTGGATCTGAAGATCTGTGATTTTTCGTATACCTGGGAAGTTTTCTGCCACTATTTTGTTGAATATGTTTTCAATGGAATCTCCATTTTCCTCCCCTTCTGGAATACCCATGACTCGGATATTTGAGCGCTTGAGGTTGTCTGATATCTCTCTCAGATTTTCTTCCATGTCCTTGATTCTTTTTTCTTTCTTTTTGTCTGCTTGTGTTATTTCAAACCGCCCATCTTCAAGTTCAGAGGTTCTCTCTTCAACTTCGACAAGCCTGCTGGTTAAACTCTCCGTTGTGTTTTTTATTTCGCTGAATTACTTCTTCAGTTCAGCAAGATCTGCTACATTTTTTTTCAGGACATTGATTTCCTTGTATATTTCCTCTTTCAGATCCTGTATACTTTTCCTCATTTCATCATGATGTCTAGCTGAGTTTTCTTGTATCTCATTCAGTTTCCTTAGAATTATCACTCGAAATTCCTTGTCAGTTATTTCAAGGGCTTCTTGTTCTATAGGATCTAGAGTATGAGATTTATTAACTTTTGGTGGTGTACTTTCTTGATTTTTTGTATTTGTGGTGTCTTTTTTTTGGTGTTTATTCATTGTGGCAGGGGGTTTCACAGTCCACCGGTTTGAGACTAATGACTAACTAGGATGCTGCTGTGGTTGCCAATTTGGTATGGCTCCCGCCGTGACTGCTCACTTGGCCTCTAGAGTCTTGTGTGTGTGGTTGCCTCAGGTCTTGGGCTTCTCTGGGGATCCACCTTTCTGGTCAGCTTGGACTCTGCTGGGCTGGTGGATCACGTACCACAGGGTGTGTGATCTCTGTTGAGCTTTCACTTCCTGTACAGGACTTCTCCCTGTTCCGTGTGCTCTGGTCCAGGCTGTTAGATCGTGCAGTGGCGACCCCACCGGGTGTGTGGTTTCTGTCGAGTCTCCGCCTCCCTGGCCGCACGTCTCCCCCCTCTGTGCACACTGTGCTGGGTTGGGGTGTGTCTTCTGCACCCCTCATCTATCAGCTGGGCCTTCAAGACCCTGCTCAGCACCGCCTCGCCCAGGAAGTCTACCAGGTTTCTGCTAGGCACAGACGACCGGTCTCTCTGGGTGCCTTTGTAGCACTGTGTAGATCTTTCTCGGGTCTTGTTCACCTTTGTATCCCCCCGGGTATAAACCGAGTCTAGTGCCCGCCTGCAGCCTGCTCTCCGGCAGGTTCAAGCAGACCTGGGAACTCTCCTACCACACTATTCCCAACCAGAAATTCGTTAGGCTTTTTTCCAAACTGGTGGCTGCAGAGATGGTATCTGCCTCCCAGTAACAGGAAGTTTACCGGGGCCGGAGTCCAGGGTGTGGTGGAGTGACAGTCGGCCTGCCCGTACTTCCTTGCCCTCCCAACACTGGTCGGGACACCCCACACCCCCAGCCCCGCCAGAGAACCACGGAGGGAGTGGGAGAGGACACCGGCCCGCAGGCTCCGGAAAGCCCCGTGCTCGGCCAAGCAAATGGGCTCAGTGATGGCCGAGCAGGGCGGAGCTGCCCGCACCTGGGAAAATGGAGGCAGCACCGGGGCGGTGAGTGGCCTGGTGGTGCAGGCGGTAGCCGCGTGGGCATCCACCCCCCAAACAGAGCTGTGCCAGGGATCACTCACAGTGCTGTGCCAGGTCGGGCGCTCGCTGTGTCTCTGGTTTGTCGCCTTCCGTGTTCTCGGCGCTGCCGCCTTGGGCTGTTCAGTCGCGGCGTGGCTCGGGCGCTCCCAGGAGTCTTCTTTAATGCCGGTCTGAAACCTCGAATCCTGAATAGGGCAGCTGGCCGCCTTCAGCGCGGCCCCAGCCTCCGGGATCCTGGCTGCATCCACAGCAGCCCTGGCGCCGTGTTCCCTGTTTCAAGACTCGCTTTTGCAGCTAAGAATCAGTTCTTTTCCTGCTCCACACTTCAAAGCTGTTGCCTGTAAATGAGGCAGCCTCTCCTGCCGGGGGCAAAGTGGCGTTGAGCCCCCACGACCGGCCACCAGCAGCTGTAGTCCTCCCTTAAGAGATGGTGAGAGGAAGGTCCACAAATTTCCCAGCTGCCTGAGGCCCAGTGGCCGCCTTTTACACCTCAGCTACTCCGCACCAGCCGCCGCAGCCGCCGCCATCTTGAAACTCCAGGAGACTTAGATTTTGAAGCAGCTTTCTCAGTGCAGGCAGGGCTAAATTCTTCCCTTCTCAGAAGATGCGATTTCCACACCGGGCTCTCAGGGATTTGAGTTGTAACACGCGTGATGAATGGACTTGCCATTTGACACTCCACATGGGGAACATGCCACGATTTGGTCAAGATGCTGGCTGAGGCAGCATAGAGTATGTGCCGTGGGTTCTGAGCCACTACAGGTTCCACAAAGGCTCACAGAATGTGGGAGCCAGAGGAAAGTTCAGAGGTCATCTTGTTTTATATCTTCCTGGATGAGGAAGTCCAAGTCCATGAATATTGAGTGACTTGCTTACATTCAAACAAAACTGGTTAGTATGCTTCTTAGACTTTAATGAACCTAAGAATCAACTGGGGGACTCACTGCAAATATAGATTCTAATTTATGAAGTCTGAGGTGGAGCCTGGGAATTGATATTTTAACCAAGGACAAGGTCCAGAGTTATATCCCTGTTACCAGCCAGCCACCAAAAATAAATAAATTTTTAAAAATAAATAAGTAAATAATGATAGCAGGTGAATCCCATGGACAAGACTCTTGAGAAAAAGTAATGCTGACTTGGAAAGCTGAAAATGACCTTAATCACTAGCCTGCTGAGGACCTCTGTGATAGATATGGTGCAAACTGTCTATGAGAACAGTGATGAATTCAAAGGTTAGGTGGAAGCACTGGACCTTTGAATCTGAGAAAAGCTTCACTAATTGATGGAGTTTGGATGTGTTGTCCCCTCCAAAACACATGTGGAAATTTGATCTCCAATGTGACAGTGTTGGAAACTGATTGAGTCATGGGGGCGGATCCCTCATGAATTGATTAGTGCTCTCCCTGGGGGTGGAGGGGTAGTGAGTGAGTTCTCACTCTATTAGTTCCCATGAGACCTGATTGTTTAAAGAACCCTGGCACCTTCTTCTCTCTCTTGCTTCCTCTCGCCATGTGATCTGCTTGAACCCACCGGCTGCCTGCCACTTTCTGCAATGATTAGAAGCAGCCTGAGGCCCATGCCAGATGCAGCTGTCCCATAATCATAAGCCAAATAAACCCCTCTTCTTTATAAATTACCCAGTCTCAGGTATTTCTGTTATAGCAACACAGAACGGACTAAAACACTAATGAAGAGAAGATAGCCAGAGAAGCAGCAGTAGTGAGAATTGTCAGGAGCCCCTCTCCTCGGCCCCTTTCACATCGAGCCCTATAGACTGCTAGTCCCCCTTCTCATTCTCTATCACCTGCCATATTATCATACAGTCTGGATGTATATTGGAGACTGTGATCCTATAGATTTAGGGTTGGGGGGCACTGGGACTGGATTTGGGTCCATGCTAATAAAGTTGAAGGCATTATGGCCAAGAGGCCTAGATAAAAATGACTTGGGAACAAGAAAATTAAAAAAAAAAAAAAAAAAAAAAAAAAACAGAGTCAGAGAAAAAGCCTGAGCCTGGGATGAGGCCCAGATGCTGACAAGTCAGCAAGGGAGGAGGAGGGAGGCAGGCAGAGAAGGCTTGGCTTTGCTGCTGTCAGTTGGATGTTCCATTCAACTGCCCTGATGGGCATTCCGGTCCACTGAGCATGCCCGGTTTGTGTGACTTTCACCAAGTACAACAATCAACAAGATCACCAAAAAGGCTTACCAACATCAGGCCAGTAAAGTGACCACTGAATGCCATTCCCAGATCTGTGATCAATGGACCCACGTTAAGGGAGAGGATCTCACTTGGTCAACGACAATGGTTTGAGTCCCAATCTCTAATTTCTTCCTTCTCTGGTCTCCACCAAAGGGACAATATTCAGTGAGATGCAGCCATTTTGTTGGTCAGCGGGAGCTCAGAAGCAAGAAAATGTCGTAGTGGTAGAACACAGCATCATTCTCCTCAACAGCAAACCCATCGCTGGAAGCTCCCACATCATTGTGTAATCAAGTGGAGGAGGGACATTCATTTAGAGGACCTTATGTCAACCTTGTATGAGAAACTTACCAACCTGCTTCTTTGATTTTTTTGCCCTACTATTTCTGATACTTAGGTGCTGTGTCTTAGAGAGCCAGAAACAGCCGAGACATGACTTGCAGCACAGAGGAACCCATAGGTAAGCATTATGGGATACTGAGGAGCTATGGATCGGCTGTGTGTTTTGTGTCTGTGTAACCATAAGCATATGTGGAGGCTGGGAGTGGTGTCACTGGGAGAGGTCTGTACACCTCAAAGGCTTTATGAAATGGTATGCTAAAGAAAGATTGTTTCTCTCTGCCATCCCTCTATTCCAAAATAATAAAATCATGCCATTTGTGAAGGACCAGTGACAGACTGTAAACCTGAGAGACGATTGTGCTTTGCCTTCTTTAAAAATTTACAGTCTACCTGAAGACAAAGTGCCTACATGTCAAAGAAAGGAAGCATCTTTAATTTTAAACACTGGAAGAGCCCTTTGAACGTATCATCCTCCAATTTTCAAGTATGGCTCCTTTCTGCTTTGCCAAAAACTTTGTACTTAAGGGGTATGTTGTTTGATTTAGAGGCTCATGGAAAATCCTCACCTCCAAAAGCATCTCTCCTACCAATTTGCCATGTGACCTGAAATTGCTCAATTCCTTTGACTTGAAATTTGTTCAGTTTTCTAGAGTGCTCTATTCAGAAACATGTATTCCTAGAAAGTGCAGATCAAAAATATATAGATCATTATCAGAAAAGAACAAGGTCTCATGAGCATGGGACCAGAAGCGGTACCTGGAAGGGACAGGAGGGTAGATGAAGAGAAAGAGGGTGTGGAAAAAGAAGATGGGGAGGTGCAAAGCGGGGAGGCCTGGAAAATAAACAGCCATATTGCACCACTGCCTCTGAATGCTCAAGTCAGGAGTGAGGGATTCTGCTTATTGCATCTAGAGCCGAGCATTGCTAGAGAGGATATGTAGGGCAATGCCCACTTGACTGGAGGAATAAACAGGAATCTAGCATCTCTTATTTTTCAAATTTAATTCAAGTTTTGAAAAAAATTACTGAGCATCTGCTATTTTCAAATATGTCAAGGATATGAAATATAGAATAAGACATAGTTCCTGTCATCGAAGAGCTAGCAGTCAGGAAAAATAGAGAGAGAGGAGGAGAGAGGGAGAGTGGGAGAGAGGGAAGGAAGGGAAGAGAGAGAGAATGAATTTTTTGTGACTGTTGCAAGTAATTAGCAGGAGGGCATTTCAGCACATATTTTAATCTTTCTTTTTCTGTGCATTTTAGAGATGTTTGGCGATATTAATCTTACTCTTGGCATGCTAAACAAGGAAGATAATATTAGCAAGGTAGGACAAATAGAGGAAAATCTCTCTCCCATTTACCTTTTCTAATCCAGTATCTTTCTTTGCCTCAGCTTCCTTATTTTTTGCTTCTTACATGGCATTAGATTTTTCAGAAAATGTAGTTGGAATGGAAGTCATTATAATGTTTAAACAATGATATTTAGCCTGTCAAGAATTGCAGTGTCCACTTCCACAAGCTAGAGAAAGAATGCCCTCTTTCATAACCTTATACAGGCAGATGTGAAAATAGAGGGACGTGAGATTTACAACCATGTGTATTAGAGCCTCCTCATTTATAATTTGAGGAAGCCTACATAATCCCAAAATGTCTCTTCTACTTAGTTATAATGCTATTTCACAAGTAGAAATTTATTTCTCTGAGAATTGAAGGATTTTCAGGCTTTAACAACCTTTTATAAATAACAATGACTATCCCTCATTGAACACTTATCTAGGAAGTAGAGTGTCAAATGTTTTCCAAACAATAGTCCATTGTACAATATTCCTTCTTCACAACAACTTTATGAGGTAGGTATAATTATTTCCATTTGACAGCTGAGAAAAATGAAGCACAGAGAAGTTACGAGACTTGCCCAACTAAGAACAGCAGGACTATATCCAAACACAAGCCCATCTGACTCCAAATAAATGCCCATAATCATTATTCAACGTTGCCTCCCAGTGAAGGACAGCGCCTACACTTGTTATCTCTTAATTCAGTGGTTCTCAGCCCTGACTGTATATTGGAATCCCCTAGAGAGTGCTGGGAAAATACCAGTGGCCAGGTCCCACCACAAGGGATTCTGATTGGGTCAATCTGTGAGGAGCCTGGGCATTTGAAGTTCACAGAAATGATCCTAACATTTAGGCATGGTTGAAAACCACTACGTTAATCTCTCAGTAGGAATTAACTTTCCCATAGAGCACCATTTCTCAAACACTGAGAATCACCTGGGGAATGATCTCTGAACCCCAGAAGTACTGAAGGATAATTTCCAGGGAAGGGACCAGAGAATATGACTTTTAACAGGCACTTCCAAATTATTTGTATGGTGGGTCACATACAAATATTAGGAAATAGCAATAGGGTTAGGAAATAACAATAGCCATCATAACCAGGAGGTTAAGGTGCCAACTAAGAGTCAGACTGCTAGGTTCAAAGTGCTGTGTCACCACTTAATACTAACCACACTAAGCTCTCTGTGACTCAATTTTCTAATCTATAAAATAAGTAGATTAGTGGTGCCTAACTGAGAGGTTTGTTTGCATTAATGACATGTTCCAGTTTATTTGTCAGTTTTTGATGATTATCACAAAATTCATGGAACTGGGTAATTTGTAAGAAAATGAAATTTATTGTTTACAGTTTCTGAAGTTAGGAAGTCCAAAGTCCATCTGGTGGTGGCAACAGTGACCCAGTGGTCTCACATTGCAAGATGGTGGAAGCAGAGAGAGCAGAGAGAGCATAATCTCCTCATTCACTCTCTTTTTAAAGCCCTCAGAACCACACCCCTGACCACCATTTTTAATCCGTTCATTACAGCATGGTCCTACAATCTAATCACCTCTTCAAGGCTCAACCTTTCCATTAGCATAATAGGATTTCCCACCCTCTTAACAGTCACCATGGGGTCACTTTGGGGTCAGCAGGAGCATTGATTAAATTTACCTAGATCACCATCACCAAAAGCAGAAATCCCTCTCAATATCTCCAATATCAAAGTTTCTAATACATAAAGCTTGAGGGGTACAATTCAAGATTCAATGAGTTTTAGGGGAACATAATTCAGTCCGCTACCTCCAGATAAAGGGTCCAGCACAGCTCTAAGAACATGGTAAGGGCTCCATGATTGCTAGCTTTGCCAAGAGAGCAAAGCCTGCAGACAGCAGAGGAAGCACATGGAGCAAGAGGACTCAAAGAGACAGACAGGCAGGCTCTGAAAGTACTCACAGGGAAGAACACGAAGACAAACTGTAGCTTGTTCTCAAATTCTCCAAGGACCAGCCATGAGGAGTCATGCAAAGGAAGTTATTTCATACGTGGGTGCAGTACCTGGAGGTACATGTTGAGGCTGTTGGAGATTGCAGAACACCAGTCTCTCTTTCATCTTCCAGAAGACGTGTAGCCACCTACAAGATTTAGAAGAGCCCTCACGTGTAGCATCTAGTGAAGCCACATGAGTCCTGAAGGCTGCATCTCTGTCCAAAAGGATTCACCATCTCCTCTCTGCAGAGGAATGAGTGAAACAGGGGCCTATAAATCTCCTATAAAATCCAGTTCTATAGCTTAGCAGCCGTTTTGGGAATGACAGTGTATTACTCAGTAGTAAGAACAGCAATTAGGGACAAGCACTTCCGTTGCCCTGAGTGCAATGTAGTAATGATTTTCAAGAGACTTTGATATGCCTCGGAGTCTGCTCCTGCCTTTAATTAGATCTTGACATAAAAATGTAGTCGGATTAAAATAGTTTTTAGAATTAACTGTGTTCTGCATATAAGCCTTTGACCCCGAAAGATGTAAATTATGTTTGCGAAGCCTTGATTAAGATATCTAAAATTCACTGTGTAGTGAAGATACATTGCTTACTTTAATAGTGTTATTCATTTGGACTTCATCTGATTCCTTTATTTTTGCAACGCAAATTTCTGTGTATACCCTTGTATGTTCACAGGAAGACATTTACAGTCATCTCGCTTCTATTATTCAGAATACTAACATCTTGGATGATGCAATTGTCCAACGGTTGATTTATTATGCTTCTAAGGACATGAGAGACGACAATGTAAGTTTGGTTCTTGAATCAGCATCAGGGCCTCCAGCAGGGTCTTTAAGTGACCCAACTGCACTCATGGGGATGTCCATAAGATTTTTTGCACTGCTGCCAGGACCACAAATCACTTTTATTTTCCTTCATGGTAACTTGGATACAGTTATTGTATCAGTTATTTACCTCTTTGCAGACGAAGAAACTGAGGCAAAGCTAAAAAAGACTTTAGAGGTCACACTATCCACCCTCCTTTTAGATGAGGAAGTAGGTACTTAGATTTATTTTTTTCAAACACAGCTATCTATTGACAGAACATGTTACTAGAACCAGGTTTTTTGGCTCTTGTATGACTTATTATCTCTTTACATGCCTACTTATTTTGGATTGTCTAGTAGACATTGCAGCAAAAAAAAAAAAAAAAAAAAGAATTATTTGGAGAAATTATTTGATTTCTAAGATGATATTATTTTCTTCCAGAAAGAAATTTTGCTTGTTCTTTCCAAGAACACTAACAATCTATGATCACTCTCAGGGCTTGAAATTTCTGGGCCAATTCTGTGACTCAGAATTGAACTGAAGTTCATGTGAGAGCCGATTTAACCTTCTACCTAAATGCAGCCCTTTGGGGTCTTAGCCCAAAAGATTGGAGGTGAGACAACAAGTGTCTCACCACTGTTTGGCCCTGAACTCTGACTATAGCCCCAAGATGCTGCAATGCAGCCTCAGATGTAGGGTTTATTTCTCTGGATTCCCAGTCTCTCAAGATCTCAACTCAATAATTCACTTCATTCTATATTGTGAGCTCTTTGATGCTTTCATGAGAATATTTATTAAATATCTTGTTCAGATATTTTTATTTTTATCAGAAGGAGGGCTGATTAAATTTACCTAGATCACCATCACCAAAAGCAGAAGTCCCTCCCAATATCTCCAATATCAAAGATAATTACACCAGGATAACAACAAAACCAAATCTTTTGACTCCTAGCCCATTTCCTTTCACTATCCATTTTAATCTTTCAACCACAGTAAATCATATCACTTAAACATAAAACATAAATCTTATGTTCATGGTATCCGATCAATTAGTAAGAAAACACCTGTTGACCCCAAGTTTACAAGAACCCTATTAAAATCATTTAAGTGAATTCAATTTACCTCTGCTTTCCCAGCTACTGACACTTACTCGAGAGTCTTTTGCCATGATTTATAACAGCATATTCTCCCGCTATCCCAAAGTCAGGGGAACTTTTAAATATTATGTAGACTCTTTCTCTTATGAAGACTCATACTGCTCTTCCTCTAGTTGTTATTGTCATTTTTCTTTTCCTCCTTAGATTCTCAGAGAAATCAGAATGTTAGCTGGTGAGGTTCTGGTGTCTCTTGCTGCACATGATTTCAACTCTGTGATGTATGAAGTACAAAGTAACTTCAGGATCCTAGAGCTACCAAATGAATTTGTTGTGCTAACCCTAGCTGAACTGGCAACAAGCTATGGTATTGGGGGAATACTCACCACGTTTTCTCTGGGAAACAACCACCCTTGACTAATTGTCTAAAACACAAGGAGGAGCGAGCAAATGGCAGAAAGGAGAGCATCTTTACCTTCTGCTCTACTAAAGAATATTGACAGAAGGAAGTGGGCAGCTGTTTATAAGCACATTAGCCTGCTGACCAGCCATGAGTCCAGACTGCTCTGAATTTTACCAGACTCTCTCCCGTCCTCATCTTCCCCTTTATCTTCCTTTGTGTTTGCAGAAGCACATTTTCCATATGGCAAATTCTGCAAACTACTGAACACTTACATGAAGTAAGGTTCTCTACCACCTGTTCCTATACTACTTTATTGAACAGATATTTATTGAGCACCTAATACATCTAATACTAGGCCTTATGGACACAGGCAAGGTCTGGTGGGAGAGAATGACATTAAGGAAATAATTATCCAAATACGCAATTGCCACTAAACAGGAGGTACAGGTGGCTGTATGGCTAGTACCTTATTTGAAATCAACCATGCCTTGATTCTCTAACCACAGCCTGGCATTAAGGTAGGGGCGGGGCGGGACGGAGGAGATCATCTTCCTGCTGCCCCTCGTCTATCTCCTCCATGCAGCCCTGAAATGCTTATTTGTGCCCCTCACTGCAGTGTCCCAGAGTATTCCCTTCATGATGATGACTCTGCTCACCATGCAAACCATGCTCAGGCTGGCCGAGGATGAAAGTATGAAGAGGACTTTCTGTACCGGTGGGTGTCCCTCTAATTTCCTCTTCACTTAAGACCAGACTACGAACTGTCTTATCAATTGAGCACTAGTCTTGTTTTTCCTTTCACTCCAGTCTTGTCTTTTCTAATAATAATAGCTACCACTTACTGAGCGCTTTTGCAGGGAGTTATCTCACTCAATCCTCACAGCAATTCTGCAAGGTAAATACACATAGTCCATTTTACAGGGGAGAAACTGGGGGTCATGAAAATTATGCAATGTTCCCAAGGTGGGGACACAGTCAGTGAGATGTAGAGGCATCCAAACCCGGGTCTCTATAAGCACCCAGTCTACTCTCTTTCCACTGCCCTGGATAGCCTCCAATTCTACTAGCTTCCTTCTTTAACCAGATCACACTTTCTCTGCAATAATTATGACAGCTTACCAGCTCTTAGCACTAGTAGGTTAAATTCTGTCACCTCATTAAAATGCAGCACTGCAATAACGATAAGTAAACAAAGTAATCAAAACACTAGCATCATAAAATCAACTAAAATAGGCATGTAAACTATGGTCACAAATCCCTTCTACCCAAATCCGAAAAACATCTACAGTAATTAAGAGTCTACAGAGAAGAATATGCCCTGGAATCCCTAGGGGGAAAAAAAAAAATTCAGTGCAGAGGGAGGCTTCTTGGATAAGTCTGGAGAGCTAGACTCTCATATCTGCTCAGTCACTGAGCCACCAGGTGACCCTGCCCTTCTCTCAGTACCAGTTTTACCTCTAAAAACATTAGAAGAAGTGATTGCTAAGATCTCTTCCACTCTATCATACCTTAACACTACTATTTTCTAATATTTAAAAGCCCATGCTGTCAGGATTGTCTTCTTTACCTATCAGCCAAGCTTCTTCTATTCCATTTCCTCTTGTCCTGTCCTCAATAAAGGTAACATTTTTATCTGATATATAGAGAGAACTCATTATATGCTGGACACTGTCCTGAATATTTTAAGATTATTATTTCATTTAACCCTCACTACAGCCCCATTAAGAGGGTGACATTTCTCCTCCATTTAACAGATGATAAAATCGAGGCTTAGAAAGGTTGAACAGCTTGTCTGAGGTCACACAGCTAGTATGTGCAACAGCCAAGGCTGTCACCTACATCAGTCTGACTCCAAGACCTGAACAACTACACTCGATTGACCCACTTGTCAATTCTTTTTACTATCCCTACTTTTATTGTCACTGATAACACTGTGTTCGTGCAAATAAACTTTGAAGCCTCTAATAGCATTTCTACCTCCAATATTAACAATCAAGAATGTAAAATAAAAACAAAATTGGAAATCAACATGCAATTAATAAGGGAATTCTCTGTCTTTGTATTATAACGTTATCTAAGTGCCCTTTGGTCCTAAAGCAACTTTTTGCCTGATTGTCACTAAAGAAAAGGTACAAAATGTAACGACCATCCGTACATCCATTTTGCCAGCCAGTCAGCCATAATCTAGTTGTTTGATCAATAAGCAAAAAAGTATACATTATGTTGGCTGCTTCAGATGCCATGAACTGACAAGACATCATCCCTTCTCTCGTGTTGCTTACAGGCCAGTGGGAGACACACACACAGGTATTATGATAAAGTGTAGCAGGAGATTCTCAAAGAAATCAGAAAGACTTTGGAGGGAGTGTGAATGAGCCAATAAACAGCCAGCTCTAAAACCAATATTCTCAGGGTCTTTTCCACAGTATTCTATGTATTCTGAGGTTTCCTTGAAGGAATGCATTATGAATTTTTTTATCATCTAATGAAATGGGTAGCATGAGGGCTTAAGGAAAAAATATTATTTTATGCATTCGATAGAAATGCACGTGGATTAGTGGCCCAAATGATATTTTTGCAAGGCTGATTTTCTTTTAATCTTATTGAAGTGAAATATAGATATAAAAACGTACAAATCAGAAGCATACAGGTTGATTAGTTATTATTGCAAAGCGAACTTATCCATGTGGCCACCACTTAGGTTAAGGAGTAAGACTTAACTAGTTCCCAGAAGCCCGCCTAAAGTTTCCTCCCGAGAGTAACCACAATCCCGACTTCTAAATCATTATTTCTTCCTGTTGATGAGATCCACACATGTTGTTTTGGGTAGCTGTAGTTCATTGCCATTTCTGTGTTCTATTACATGTTTGTACTGCAATTCATTTTTCCACTCTACCAAATATCTAAGAGATATTTGGACTATTTTCTGTTGGAAGCTATTACCAAAAGAAAGCTAATATAAACATTCTTGTACAAGATTTTTGGTGCCTATATGTGGGCATATCTAACGGCTGTACACCTAAGACTGGAATTGCTGGGTTGTATGAAAGGCATGTTCAACTTTGGTAGATAGTGCTAAAGAGTTTTCCAAAGTTTTTGCACCAATTTAACTCCCACCAGCAATATGTGAGAATACCAGCTGCACCTCTGTCTTGGCAACACTTAGCATTGACTGTATTAAATCCTAGCCATTCTGGAATGTATGCAGTAGTATCTCATTATTGTTTTAATTTGCATTTCACTAATGTGGCTGAACACTTTCTATATGTTTACTTGGTACAGTCATAAGATTGTATAGAAACGACCACACATTTGCTAATCATCAGTACTCTCTTCTCAAATTATTTTGTGGTCCTTCCCACCTTTTTATTTTCTCAGTCTGTGGTTGTGTTTTCTAAATGCAGCCCTTGAGAAGTTCAGCAAGGCCATTTACAAGTATGTCAACCACTGGAGAGACTTCCCTTACCCCAGATTGGATGCCAACCGACTTTCTGACAAGATCTTCATGCTGTTCCGGTATATAATGGAGAAATGGGCCCCCATGGCCTCACCTATGCATGTGAGTGGGGCCTCAGGGTGTCTTAAGCTGGATTTCCTTCCTTGCTGGTTGAAATTCCTGTTCTCTTCATGACATGATAATTAAGCTTAGTTCTTTTGGATGCTATTTTGGTTGGGATTTATGAGGTTTATCAAATCTATAATTTCTTCCACCTATTTTAAGTAATTTTTTATTTATTCTTTCAACTAATATTTATTGAATCCCCATGATATGTCAAACACTGTTCCAGATGCTGGGGATTTATCAGGGATTAAACAGACTAAAATCCTCACATTCATAAATCTGACATCCCAATGTGTGAAGAAAACAATAACATGATAAAATGAACAAAATATATAAAATGTTAGCTATTTCACATCTTATATATCATAACCCATATTTGAGCTGAGTCACTAATTAGGAAAAACAGCAGTCCACAGAAATTTCCTCTATGAATATCATGATTAAATAAAATAACACCCAAAGAAATGTATTTGGCTGCTTAAAATACTGCAGTGCCTTATAGAGAATAAATTATAAAGTGCATTCACCTATATAATTCCATCTTTGTCTTGCTTAATTGCTATTTTTTTTTTAAGTAGATAAAAATATATCCTATTTAGGTCTCTCACTGCTATATTTTAAAAGGCTCAATACTTAACCACCTTCTCTAGTTCAGTTTCTTTTCTACATTTTCAGTTTCTAAAGCATTTATTTTCTAACATCCTGGGGTGGTTAAATCATGGGCAAACATGGAACTTTTAAAATATCCTGTAGAAGTCTTTTCTTCAAGACATCTGAAAAACAAAATTCAATGCATCCACGTCATGGCTCCTCTCCTTACTTCCCACAGTAAGAGCCAGGCAAATAGACAAAAGGTACACACAGTGGCAAGGGAGCCCAGAGAGGGAAACGCTTACCTCCCCTGGCTGGGAAGGCTGCGACACTGGAACTGAGCCTTGCAGCCCATGAAGGTGCTCCCCTCAGGGAAGTTGCATTCCCTAAAGAGGGAACAAAACCTACTGGAGCATAGGCTGGAGATGGGATGACACGCACACTTGAGTGAGTGCAGTGGGAGAAGGAGAAGGGGAGAGGGGAAAGAAGATAAAAGGCAGAAAGAAATGAAACCAGAAAGGTGGCCTTGGCCACATAATGAAGAGCCTCAAATGCTACACAGGAGTCAGGACTGGATCTTTTTGTGTGTCTTATTTTTTTGTTTAGTTTTGTTTTTTAAGAAATGAAAAACTTTTGAAGGGTTTTAAGCAAGGATTTGAGTACTAGGAAAATCATTCTGATATCAACATTCAAAATGAATAGGATTTAGGGGTGAACTAAGACAAGACTATCATTCAGGAGGCTATAGAAATATTCCAGGTCATAAATGGTGAGGGGATCAATTAATGTGGTGTCAGTGGTACTAATCAGTGGAGTCAGATGCTGAAGGATAGAATCAACTGGACTAGGCAGCAACTGGATCTTTATAATGAGGAAATGGAGGCACCTGGGATGATTCCTAGATTTCTGACTTGAGTGATCTTGGCATCATTAATTTGGAGGAGAAAAAGAGCAGGAATAACAAATTTGGGGCAGTTTAACATAGACATTTTGACTTAAACACTTAAGGGGTTAACATTCACATGATACATTCACGTGGAGATATTAGTAGGTTTGTGGGTATTCAGGATTGGAGTTATGAAGAAAAAGAAAAACTGGATATAGAGGCTTGGGTACCGTTATTATGTGTGACAACTGAATAAATGGTTTTGGATAGAGTTGTTCAAAGAGTATGGTAGGGAAGTGCCAAAAGTAGAGTTCTCAGGGGGCATCAGTATTAAGGGGAAAGAAAAGGAAGAAGAACCCATGGTGGGGAATTGGGAATGTGCTACTAAAAACGTAGGAGAACCAAGTAGAATGAGATCTTAGCGACTAAGAAGAAATTTTCAAAAAGCAAAGAAAGATGTACAGAGTCCACTGTTACAGTACTCAAACGAGAACCATCTTGAAAAGAGTCCACTGCAGGGAAATGTGTAGCAGAAGAAGCACCCAGCTGACACAGTCTTGAGAGGAATAACTGGTCGTTGTCGTCAGCCACTAAGTTTTAAGGTCATTTGTTGTACGGCAAAATTTAGCTGATAAAAAAAAAAAAATGTCATACAATACTACATACAAAAAGCTGACTATAGAACTATATATTAGAGTGGTGTCAATTTTTAGGAAATTATAATACATAGAAAAAAAGGTAGAAAAGAATCAGTCTAAGTAAAATATATCAAGCAGTTCTCATATATGAGTACTGCAGGTAATATGTTTTTTTCCATCATAATAATTTGTGACTTCTAAATTTTTATAATCAACATAGATTACATTGATATTTTATACCCTGGAAGTTATTTGTTTTCTGTGTCAAATGGAAACCAGATTATAGTGGATCAAGGGGCAAATGGGAGGTGAGAATTGAAGACAGAAATGTAGACCACTCCTTCAAAAAGCTTTGCTCCAAGAGAAAGAGAAGAGGAACAGAACAGGGCAGCGACAGTACAGGGGGTCAAGGTGATGTGGAATCAATGGATGATTTTTAATATGAGAGAAATTTTTAACTCATTAATACATCAAAAGAAAGTGACTACTAGAGAAAAGTTAAAGAAGTAAGACAGAGGGTAAGCACTGAAACAATTATCAATATAGATATGGATGTAGATATAAATACAACTGCCTCATGCAATGATTTTAACCTGAACATTTTTTAAAAGATTTTAAAGAACCTCTTCTGAACTGAAAACAGTAAGGAGTTGTTTTTTGTTTGTTTGTTTGTTTTTTGGTGGGGGGCTAATCTTAAGTTTCTGGTGCTCTGAGAAATGTATAAAAAAGCATAACCAAGTATTAAAACTATTATTTGTTTGCTGCCTGTCCAGACGTTGGTCATCATTAAGGCCCATGGCCCCACCGTGAGCCTACTGCTCCATCGGGAAGACTTCTGTGAATACGCCCTGAGCCAGGTAGCCTGGCTCCTGACCCAGTACAAAGACAGAGAGACTGATTTCCACATCACTCAGGTAACAGTCACACCATAAAGGAACTGAGTCAGAGAATCAATATGCAACCATTCTGGAGGATATTTAGTGTCAAAAGGGCCTTAGGAACTTAAATGCCTGTTTGGGTGGCTGAACTTAAATACTTCTTGGGGAATGTGAGGTAAAGAGGTTGTCATAGCTGGATGATACAAACTCCAGAAAGGATTAAGAATTTTCATTCCAAGCTGCTGTGGCACTGAACAAGGTAGAGGGGCTGGAATCATTAAAGAAAACGTGTAACTGCAGGAAGGTTATGGGCTCGTTCTTCTCATGGTACATAATTACTTGCATTCCACATCCTGTGCCTCTGCTCCATCGGCAGCCCCGACTAACCTGCCAAAGCTTCCATTCTAGAGTCTAAAACAAATACTGACCGCAGTCGTCCTTTATAACATCAGCCTTCCAAGGGGCTTGAGAAAATCCATCTTTATCAATTTACTCAGTCAGGTAAGAGGACCACGCTCTCAAGTCTGCTTGTTTCATTTTAACCAGTTTTCTCTTCTGAACATCTGCCAACTGCCTCTTCCATCCCGTTCAGATCTGCAGAGCTCCAGAGCCTCCAGCAAAGGAAAATGAAATCGAAGCTTCAAGCTGTTTCCTCATTCTAGGTAGGACCCAGCATCCGGAGGGTTTTTAGTAAAAACATCTCCAAATGATGATGATGACAATGGTAAAGGGTGTGCAACCTGTCTCATTAGTTACCGTCACACATACACACACAAAATTTTCCCTCAGCTCACAGTATTCTGTGCCTACCCCTCTCCGCACAAGTTCCCAACAGGAGCAGATAGGTAGAGTGACCGATCGTGCCAGGGTGCCTGGGACTGGGGGGATTCCAGAGAGAGACAATTTTCAGTTCTAAAACCAGAAGAGTCCCAGAAAACCAGGATTTGTTGCTAACTTGAAGGATGGGAAATTGCCTTTTTTTTTTTTTCTTTTTCTTGGTATTTGAGATTATTTGAAACTCTGTCCAAATCCAACGTCATCCTTTTTACTCCCTGTTCGTTTCTTGGTACTAAGCCTCTTTAGTCATCAGTCACTCCCTGTCTCTCTCTCCCTCCTTCACTGTCTCCCTTTTTTTCGTGCAGTTACCTCACAACCTCCTCCATCACCTGGTTAGAAAGTCTGACACAGGTTATATAGGAGGCACCAAGGTCCCACAGTCAGGATATAAGACTGTGCTCCAGCAGTCCCTGAGGACAAGGACAGCTGCAATCCAGTACCTCCCACCACAACTCTATGCTCTCTCAAATACGTCACTTCTCCTGTCTCTTTGCATACCTTTTCATTATGTTCTAATTCTCTCCTGACTGAGCCCTCTGTCTCTGTACTTTCCTCTTCTCCTTCCCTCCTCCAGCCTAATTAACTAATTCACTGTATCTTTGACAATTTCCAAAACAAACTGCTGTCCCCAAGCCAGGCACTGCCTCCCCCTTCCTGTTCCTGCCCCTGCAGGATTCAAGCTTCACAGCTGGTGAAGCATCACTCCAGTCACTGCCCACATAGCCACATGGTCTTCTTGCTGTGCCTCTGTGTCCCTTCTCCTTTTCTTATAAGGACACCAGTCATATTGAATTACAGCCCATTCTAAAGACCTCTTCTTTACTGGATTACATCTGCAATGATCCTAATTTCCAAATAAGGCCCCATTCACAGGTAAGAACAGAAGTGAGCCTAGGTATAAAAAGCTGTCTCAGTGACCGAAGGGCTTACTTAATTCTGTGAAATTGAAGAAGCACGGACATAAAAAAAAAAAGCCATTTACCAAATGACAAGTGACTTTGGCAGTCATCACGAGGAAATTCCCGTCTTCCCATACATGAAAATTTTGCCTAAGATGAAAATGAGTTCTTACAACACTAGTGTTTTCTTAAACCTGCAGCCCATTCCAACTCCGCAGACCTGGTGGAATTTTTTGATGAACAAATAAGAAGTAATAATGAAGCTATTCGAGTGGGAATCTTGGCTTTGTTAAGATCGGCTATCAATGCTGAGGGTAAGCAACAGGGATGAAGCCAGAGTAGTTTATTTCCTACCAAAAAACAAATTAAAACTTATAGGACTAATCCTATCCTATGTCTTTTGGATGTTTACATAACATCATATGCAAGTGGAACTGTCTTCTCAGTCTTGTACAATCTATTCCTTTTAAATAGGCATTTCCAGCTGCCTCTCCTCTTTCATGAAATTTATGGGGTGCACACAGCTGAGAAAGATGAGTAGAATTTTGACAATCAAATTTACAATTTAGAAAATCTAGTAGGTTAGTTAAATGGCCCAATACACAGGGGGTGAGTGGGAAGAGTGTGCAATTCTGCAGAGATTGGTACATTTAGAAAAGGGCATAATTTAATGAATTGCTTTATTTCATTAATTCCAAGAAGCACATATTTTCATAATATCTAATTCAGCTTATAATTGACAATATCTTTAATTATAATTACACACTATCTTTTCTTTTGGTGTAATATAAAATACTTTGGTGCATCATAAAATTGATGATATCTCAGATTCAATAAAATATAAGAATTCATTTTGCACAACATGATATAGTTTGTTTTTTAAAAAATTCAGTTAGCACTGTGATTAACTGAAGAATCAGAGGATTAGAAATCTGAAGCAATCTCACAAAATTTAGAGCTGATTCATTGGGCATGACATATTGAGCACACTGTGAAGTCTAACATTTTAAACAAGATGGAACAAATGTAATTGGAAATAAAGCTGTCAACATCCTTAAAGAGCTGGAAAAGAAGAGAGTAGAAGGGAACTGAATGACATAAGATGTTAAAGACAAGAGACTTTGCAGTCACATACCATAATTCTAATTAGTTTTCATCAGTCCTATAACATACTGTACTTCTACTAAGTCTGGCCTCCCAATTTCTCCCTGTCTTTCAGAGCCCAATTTCAGGGATCACATCACTTCTATTGAAAGAACAGTCAAAGTCGTCATGGGTGACCTCAGTATAAAAGTAAGAGAATAGGGACTTTTGTTTGGTTGATGGTAGCCTTATGAATAAATGAAGTGATTTTGATTCTTTAAGCATCTACTTATGAGACAGCTTTATGAAGAGCTCAGTGATCAATTCCATTTTTAAAAGAACTCTATTTTCCCAAATAGGTAAATTACATCAAGATTGAGTCCTAAAGTACATACAATTCAAAAGCTTCTCAGTGGAAAAAAGACTTCTGCCCAGCTCCTCACTATGCCAATCATCTTCAGATAGTTTAAAAATTAATTTTTAATTATAAAGATAATGTATCTTCCTCCAAAAAATAACTCCCGAACCTTGTTTTTAGTATAAATATACTATTTTCCAACCAGGGAGCACTAGAGAAAATCCTGTAATATAGCAGATTGCTCAATATTTCCAGATTATTTGATTAAAGTATTCCATGTTAGAAGATATACAACTTATGCTGAACAAATCAAGAAAAATCAGCAATTATTGCATTTTTTGTATAAAAAAACATATTTTGTTTGGAACAAAAACCCTATGCAGAAGTCAGTGAAGAGGTGAAAATTCCTTAGAGGTTTTGATCACCAATGACTATGTTTAAAATAACAAAAGCTTTGCAATAAATAACAATGCACTGATTTTATATATATATATGTGTATATATATATATATAAATTATGTGTGTGTGTGTGTATATATATATATATATATAAACATAAACAAAAAAATGAAAAAACCTGGCCCAGTAACTGATTGAACCAACAGAACAATTATGAGAAAAGTCTAGGATAGAATAAAATAACACAATACTTCAAGGAAGGCCAGCTCCCCACGCAAAAATAGAGAGAAGGTGTGCCTCTTTCCCGCTACTTAGGTAGCCTACTCAGTGCCTTTATGCTAATTGCTTTGGCCACCATATAGCTCTGCTTCCGTTTTATCCTTTTTCTCCCACCTTTTATCAAAAGACCCACTTACTAAGGGATTGGTTCGCACCTTTCCATCCTCCAGAGAAGCAATCTAAAAACCAAATTAAAATCAAATTATTAAAAATATTATAACACAAGTCCATAATCCTTCACTCCAATCCCTGGGGCCAGAGATATTTCAGAATTCACAATTTTTTAGATTTTAGAAAAATATTACTGTTACAGTAGCCCACAATCTAAATCTATTAATATTTCTGAAAATAATGTTTATCCACATTACATAGAATAAGCAAAGATAAAAATGTAGATAAATAAAAAGTAAAGATCAATTTATTAGTAAAATAGCTTTAAAACAGTTTTTTGCCACCAAATGAGTGGACACCAAATTTAAGAAACAAAATTCTAGTTTTGAGAGTTGTTTAGGTTTTGAAATTGCACATAAGTAGTTGTGAACCTGTAGCTCCATGTGCTATCTTTAACTGAGTATTCTCAAAGTGAGGTAGTGTTTTAGCTCAAAGTTATCAATATTTCATAATATTTAGTAATAGAGGATGTGTCCTTGGGAGCTGGGGAGTAAGATTTTGGCTAAGGAAGAGCATTTCTGTTGACTCTTTAATCATAACCATTAAGTCAGGTCTTGCTCTATCTATTTATAGTAACATTATTCAGTTTATACTCCTTTGTGAAAAGGTCCTCACTAAATGATCCATGAAGTTTACAGAATACAAAAGGTAAATTTCTGTTCTGCCAAACATAGTAAAATGTAGCAATTGCATTGATCTTCTAGGTAAGGAATTCTACCCTCCTCCTCATCCAAACCATGTGTGAAAAGTGCTACATCGAAGCGCGGGAAGGATGGCCATTGATTGATTATGTCTTCTCCCAGTTTTCAATGTCCAACAGGAATGTGGTATGAAGAGCTTCAGTTTTGAGGGCTGCACAGTAATAAGCACAGTTGACCTGGCCTCCAAAGGCTTGGGTTGGGGATAGCCTGGAGAGGGGCAGAGACAATGGATTGCTTTTGAAAAAACAAAAGAGACATCAATATTTTCTATGCTGGTGTCTTAGTCCACTCAGACCGCTATAACGAAATACCATAAACTGATGGCTTATAAACAACATACATCTATTTCTCACAGTACTGGAGGCTGGGAAGCCCAAGATTCAGCATCTGTAAGGGCCCACTTCCATGTAGATGGTGACTTCTCACTGTGTCCTCACACGGTGGAAGGGGCTAGGTAGCTCTTTGGGGTCTCTTTCATGAGGGCACTAATCCCAAATGTGAGAGCTCTAGCCTTAAAACCTAATCACTTCCCACAGCTTGCACCTCCTAATACGATCACCTTAGGGGTTAAGATTTCAGCATATGATTTTTGGGGGACATAAACATTCAGACCATAGCAACTGAGGTCAGCTTCCATTGGATGAATACACGGAATAACTTGCATAAGATCTCAGTGATCTTAGCAAATTAGTCACAATTGAAATTACAGTTCACTCCACTGGAAAGCAGTGTTTTGAAAACTTTTTCCCTGAGGAAAATGGTAACAGGCCTAAGGGAGAAGGACTATCTGCACTTCAAGGATCTTCAAATTTTTGTTTTTCTATTTTAACTAAAGGTGTGTTTTCCGGTCTATCCCTCTAATGGGCCCTTTCAAACAGGGATTAGATGTTGGAGACCAAGATCACTGGGTTCCATGAGCCCCTTCAGTGGAGTGACTGTGTCCTCCACTCCAGAGTCTAAGAAAACATCTGAGAAAGGTCAGAGGGGGCTAACATTGAGATTGTTAACAAGTCACCTGTTTCATATTTCTGAAAGGAGAAACCAGGGAAAGCTAACTCCCAAGAGGATGAAAAGGGAGAGATATCTGTCCGAGAAACAAGCCTCGAGGTCTTAAAAACCCTGGACCCACTGGTCATTGGAATGCCTCAGGTAAGGGGTCTTTTGTCACTATGTGCAGCTACTTTGATCACCTTCCTAAAGCTCTGTCCATTTAGAAGTAAAGACATGAGTTTGTACACCACGTGTCATCAGCTTTTTGATGTTCCGGCTGGAGGGAGTGTACTGCAAGGCTCAGTGCCCAGCACGTAGTGGTTCCTCAAAACAGATGCTGAATTATTAATTAATTAAGATAATTAATATAATTTATCTTCTATCTGTATAGTACATTATGGTTTATAAGCCTATTAACATATTATATCTCGTCTTCCTCTACTGTATCTATACATACTGGTAAGTAGTGAGTGGTGGTTCTCACACAGTAAATGTCAAACTTCCCCTATTCATCTGGGAAGGTGTTAAGAGTGGCCTTTCTCAGGCCTCACTGGAAACCGGATTATTGTGAACCTCAAGGCGAGGACCATTGCAATCTGTGTTTTCCTTTTAAGCAAAATAGCCTGAGAAAGTATGTAGTGGCTGGAAGTACGTGGTTCAGTCAGGAGACAATCAACAGACCACTCAGTTTAAGTGGATCAGAGGCTTCATCTAGGATATGTGATTCTTGAGTTATCAGGGAAATTTACTTAAAATGCTGATTTCCAGGCCACAAACCAGACCTCCTGAATCATGTGTCTGGACATGGGGCCTATCAGCCTGCAATCAAATAAGTTACAGTATTTCTGATGCATACTAAAGTTTGAGATCTAAAGTTTGATCCAGAAGAAATGATGAAAATAATAGTCTAGGGCCAGACTCTAAAGAGTCTTGAATGCCAAACTCCTCCTTCCTTGTAGTTGATGAACCAATAAAAAATTTAAGCAAGGACTAGACATTTAAAACAATAATTGTAGGAAATCAGTGAGTTGACATATGGGTAGAATAAGAGGAAAGAGACTGTATATCACATCAGATACAACTTGTAGGAGCTTGGAGCAATGCCATAATAGCAGGAACGAAAGGCGGAAGGGCATAAGAGATCTTATGATGAAAAGAGAACCGGCCTTGGCAATTAAATATAGATGACAAGGAATAGGGAAGAGTCCAAATTGACACCAAAGTTTCCATTAGGACAAAGAAGTTTCCTAAGGGACAAGGAACATACCGACTAAAGAAACTATGGATGTTCCAGAGCTCCAGAGCAGGAAGCACAGGAATAACAGCAGCCCATTCACTATCCTCTCCCGATCAATCTCACTTGGGGCAGTCCCGCTTCAACCTTGGGGACTGAGGAAATATATGTGCATTATCAGCTGTCACATTGAGAGGAATACTGGCACTTGGAGAGTGGTTCCCAGGGATGCTAGACTTTCTGCAGTGCCTGGAAGAGTCTCTCATAATAAAGAATTGTCCTGACCCAAATTCTGGCAGCAACCCCATGGAGAAACACTGACCAACAACACTCACTACAACTCGCACCTGAAAATGAAGGTGTTGTGCAGAGATTTTATTTAATAATTTCATTTTTACTTAGCCTGAAGAGCAAAATAATAAAACATGAAAGAAAAGTTTCTAAATCAGAGAAAAACACTCAGCGAGGACTGGGGAGAAATAATGGAGAAGGATAAGTAATCCTTTCATCTAGCCCTATGTTTTTCACAGGTGCTATGGCCAAGAATCCTTACTTTTGTGGTACCTGAGGAATATACAGGAACTCTGGACCACCTGTTTAATATCATCAGAATTCTGCTTATGGCAGAGGAGAGGAAGAAGCATAATGCCAAGGAATCAACAGCACTTGTCATCTCTACAGGAGCTGGTTTGTACATTTTATTCATAAACAAAGCAAAACTGTTCTATTTTGAGAGTCTCATTTCCAGAAAGGCTACAGTGCTTAGATCTTATACCAAACCCCAATCTGAATTTTTCTATCCCCTACAGTGATGATGAAAATTGCTTTTTCTTTCTAGTGAAACTTCCTTCACCACAGCAGTTACTGGCCAGACTTCTGGTGAGTTACAAAGAATCAATGTAGGGTAAATTTAAGCTGATATGAATAATTCCGTTCTGAATGAATGGTAATAAAAATTACATAGATACTCCAAAACCCAAAGAAACACTAAAATGGCATAATCGATTTTCTGCTGTAGTAACACCATTTCATGAGCATGTATTGTTAAAGTTTATTTATGATTTTAAAGTAAGCATAGACTGAATTTCATCCATAAGTACCATGAAACAAATTTCACATCTGCTGTTTGAATTTCCCTTCTCTCCCTTTGGTTGCATACATATAATTTACTCAAGCACTATTTCTACATGCCCTTATTTGATATATTCATAGATATATCTAAATGTTGGTTCTTTTTATTTACTTATTTACTATTTTTTTTGGTGGCTGGCTGGTAGGGGAATCCGAACCCTGGAAGTTGGTGTTGTCACACCGTGCTCTAACCAACTCCATTTATTTTTGATTGGCAGTTTCTGTGTATTTTTTTATCTCTATCCTCAGAAAAAAAATTGGGAAGAAGGATTGTCTAAGTATTAGCTTCACTCTAGAATAAGAAAGAACAGACTGTGATGATTTGTTAAAAGAGGATCTGATGTAGGAATCAAGGGAATCCAGAACAATGGTAAAAAGGCAAAGGTAGGTGGGCCTTTTAAATATCCCTGAAATTAATGACCATTTTCTCTTCCATCCTTCAGGTAATTTCTATGCTTACCAGTGTAGGGAAATTATGTGGGGCTGGTGCAATTGGACTTTTGAAAGTATTGCCTGAGATAATTCATCCAAAATTGGCAGACTTATGGAAAACACGCATACCTGAGCTCCTGCAGCCTCTGGAAGGTACAAGGCCGTGGGGTCAGGTCTTTATTCAAGGAGACAAGAACACAAAGAAATGATTCAGCATTTCTCTATGTAAATCCATAATTGCTCATTTTGGGCAATAAAAACAATAAGCTTAATATGCAAGGTAGACTGCTTTTCTTTTTTTCTTAAGACTTTATGTTCTATTTCTCTACCTATTCTCACACTACGAGAAGACATGGTGAGTAACATTCTCAGCAGGAACTTTTACTGTTGCTCTTGTCTTTCTTTTTTTTTTTTTAATCTAGAGAAACTCTCTTTTGGTATTGTTCGAAAATGTTATTACTCATTCATGTTAGAATATCAAAATATAGTCATTTCAGTAGTTACTGTTGCAATTAGCAAAACGTCTAGATTTCATCATGTATTGAAGACTCTCTCTCCGCATGAATAGCACTTTAAACTTGCCAGCAATAGTACATAATAAATAGTAAATAGTAAATAGTAAATTTCATCTCAAATAAGCATTCTGAGCACAGGGAAAGCTTGAAATGAACTCCAGCATCCACTGGGGACCTGGCAAGGGAGAATTTGAGTCTTGGTTTTTTGCAGTTACCACATCAATTTTTATTTCCAGGAAAGAACACTAGCATTGTGCTATGGGAAACCATGCTGCTGCAGGTAAGGGTGGCTTCTAGACTAATTGTTGATCATGGGGTGATGAAATGAGCTTAAGTTATCCATCCTAACTAAAAAGAACTAGATTCCTAAGGGCAGTAAACAACATCTCCTCTTCTTGGGAAATGAACAGAATGTTAGAAGCGATCGCTTGAGGATAATGCTTTTTAAATCACCATAATTTGAACAACATTCTTAAGTCTTCAGTTTGATTAAGAATTTAAGACAGTATTGAAGATCTTACTTACTAATGTCTTTTTCTGTCTTTGTTCAGTCTTCTCTCACTTTCAAGTTTTCTTCCTCTCCTTGTAACTGCATTCTCTTACCATTCATGTAAAGAAATACAGATTAATTTAAATTCTACTTCTATGCTTCTACATACAACTTCATTTTCTCCTCTGTTTGCTGCTCACTGTCTTTTTCCTGATTTCTAAAATCACTGTATCCTTTTCTAGAAAGGAATCTCCTCTCTCATTCAAAAATGTTTTAGGCCTTTATAACTGACAGTGCCACTGGCAATACCAGATCCCAGAAATTGCAGACAGAAGTTGGACATTGGCTTTATAGAGATCTCAATTTCAGGAAACTACATGAGGTGAAGGGGCCCATGGGCAGGAAGATTTTAATACAGCAGGTTTTCAATGTATAAGCCACCTACATAGGAATTACCTGTGGTTTCTTAAAAGTATCCATTTTCAGTGACCTCTTCACCTCCTAGCACAACCCCTTCCAGAATCAGAATCTCTGGAGTGGTTCCTGAGAACTAACAGATTCTGAAGCCTCCCACCAATGATTCTTATCCAATATGAGATCTGAAAGTGACTGCTCTACTCTTCTAGTTCTCAATTCTAGGATCCATCTCCCCTCCTATATCCATGATTGTTTTATCTCCCCCTCCCTCTCTTAAAATTCCTATGCTATTTTCTACTGCTACCATTTTAAAGGAACTGTTTTTACCAGGAAGTTTCTTTCAGTAGCAAGAAGCCTTGAGAACAATCCCTTTCCCTCTTCCAATCTTGAGTGTACTTCTGGTCTTCTTTTCCCAAAACTGTCTGCATGTGCCTGTCTCCCTTAAACTTCCAACTGATTTTAATTGTGTTGAGATAATTTCCTTCTATACCTAATTTGCTGAGAGTCTTTATCATGAAGCAATGTTGAATTTTGTTTAATGTTTTTTCTGCATCTATTGAGATAATCACATGGTTTTTGTCCTAGGTTTTGTTAATGTGGTGTATCACATTTATTGATTTGTATATGTTGAACCAACCTTGCATCCCTGGGATGAATCCCACTTGATAATGGTGTATAATTTTTTGATGTATTGCTGTATTCTGGTTGCTAATATTTTGTTGAGGATTTTTGCATCTATGTTCATAAAGGATGTTGGCTGCAATTTTCTTTTTCTATTGTATCTTTATCCGGTTTTGGTATCAGGGTGATGCTGGACTCATAGAATGAGTTTGGGAGAATGGCCTGTGTTTCAACTTTTTGGAAAAGTGTGAAGAGAAGAGGTATTAATTCTTCCTTAAAGGTTTGATAGAATTCAGCTATAAATCCGTCTGGTCCTGAGCTTTTCTTTGTTGGAAGACTGCTGATTACTGAGCTCCTACTAAGAAAATGCTTACAAATCCTTTCACTGGCTTTGACATTGTGTCCTTTTCTAAGCTTAAAGTAGAGAAAATATAGGAGAAATAATAATTTTTAGAAGTTGCAATGGATTTTGTCCCCCAGAAAGACAAAAACACCTTTTTGTGTGTTGTTCAATGAAGGACATGGCTTCAGAGGACTGATTGTGACCCTGCTCAACATAGTTGGCAAAACCAGGAATATTTAGTTAGTAGAGTTGAAGCTGGCAGAAATGTGTTTGTACATCTAATTGGTTCTTTGAAACATTTAATTCTTTATTCTAAAGCTCTCTCTTCTGTTTTCTTTGTTGTTGTTGTTGTTGTTGTTTTTAGTAATATATAATAAGCCAAACCAACATTGACAAATGGAATTCTTCCAAATCTATCAAAACTTGAAAAATGTTATCTTCAATTTTTTGTTTCAGATTGGATTAGTTTGTATATTAAGTCTTTCGGCAATTTTTATTTAAGAGGGTAAGAAAGGAAGGAGCTTCCATGGAGTTATTTCCACATTCTGTATATCTTATTCTCAATGGGAATTTAAAACATATCACAAAATGATTTTTAAAATAAAGTAAGAGAAAAAATTACAAAGTAGCCAGTTATTTTATTGAAAAAGGAATAAGCTCATTTAATATATATTTATATTTCTGAAAGATAAGGGGAAAAAAGGATCAAGAAAGTACATTAAACAGTTACAGTTGTATCTGATTTTCACTTCCTACAACAGTTGCTCAAAGAATCCTTGTGGAAGATCAGTGACACAGCCTGGACCATTCAACTGAGTCAGGATTTCAACCAGCAAATGGGCAGCTACAGCAACACCTCCATTGAGAAGGTTGGCTTTTCAGCTGAGGGTGGACCTTATCTTCTACCTTATGATCAAAAATAACTGCTCAAGCTCCATCTTGTCTGTACTGCAACACAAAGGAGGGAGGAACCATTAGAAAAATGAGTTCTCCCCTTTAAGGCCATGTCCTGAAAGTTGAATATTACCTTCTTTTCATTTCACATTTGGCTAAAACTTACTCATATGGCCACACCTATCTGCCAGGAAGACTGGGAGGAATACTGCCTATACAATAGATATGTGCCTGACCAAATTCAGAGGTTCTTTCAAGAGGAGGAAGAATGGATATAGCAGTCTCTGCCACAGCACCAGTTAAATGTCAGCTTACATCTTAGTTTCCATTATACCAGTCTTATAAAACAGTCTACTACAATTTAACTCAAAGTCTAGAGCTAAAAGAATACACAAAATCCAGTTCTTCCATTCCAGTGTCTCCAAATGGCTTCTACCTAACCCTTCACCTTGTAGCCATCTGTTCCAAATGGGATGTGAATCCAGTTTCTGTTGTCTACTACTAATGTACTCTTAGGTAAATTATTTAACCTCTCTGGATACTCTGTAGACTCATCTTTAAAACAGAATACCACCTCTGAGACTGGCAGTGTTATGAGGGTTCAATGAGATAAAGTATATAAAGTCCCTAGTGGAGTGCCTAGCACAGGGCATATGCTCAATTAAAAAGTATCTTTGATCATGGTCATTGTTACATTAATATCATTTATAAATTTATTTTCCTTGGAAAACATTTGTTTCATAAGATCCAATACTGACTGGGTTTTTTTCCCCACAAATTATTTATCAACCTCCAACTCTCCTATGTAATTTTCAAAATTCCTCTTACTGATCGACTCTCTAATTTGGTACAGAGTTCTAATTCTCCAAATTAGTCTACCGAGCCTAAAGACACAAATGAGGAAGATTTGATGAGCCATGCCTCATCTTCTCATCACACAAACTGGCCCTGTGCACCTCAGGTCATACTTCTCATCCAGCAGTCTCCAGACTTCCAGGATTCCTCCAGGATAATGGTTCTATGGGTAGGCAGAGCAATTCAAGCAATGAACTGCCTACATAGCTCTCAACTCATACACTGAAATAATATAACAGGAGTGTGCCAATTAGCTCTTACTGCAAACAAACTACCTTTAGTGACTTAAAATAATAGCCACCTATTCAGCTCACAATTTTGCAGTTTGACAATTTGGGCTGGACTCAGCTGGGCAGTCTTCTGATCTCAACTAGGGTCACAGGGTGTGCTGGAGGCTGGCTGGTCTACGATGTTCTTAACTAGGACAGCTTGTTTCTATTCTTTGTGGTCTCTCATCCTCCAGCAGACTAGCCCAGGCTTGCTCTCCTGCGGATTGCAAAAAAGTACACAGGTCTCTTGAAGTATAGGCTCAGAACCGGCACACTATCACTTTCACCACATCTTGTTGACCAAAACAAGTCCCAACGCCAGCCCAGATTCAAGGACTGGGAAAACAGACTCCTTTCTTAATGGAAGGAGCTGCAATGTTGCATAGTAAGGAGACATGGATAGAGGTAGGATAGAGAGTTGTGGCCATTTTTGCACCCTGCCACATTTTCTCCCGGTGCTGGGTTCCTGATTTCTTCCATTCTGTACCAAGTTTCAAAGTAGGAATATGCTAGACACTGAACTAAAATCAGCAGAGAAGCAACTGGTCAGCAGGACTGGGAGGTGTTGAGGCTAACCTTTGAAACCTAAGTCAGATTTTCCTCTTCATGACATCATATTTTTTCTGCAACACAAGATTTTCCAAGACTCTTTTCAGTCCTTTTTCAAGGTGAAGTAAAATAAACCATAGCAGCTTTGCCCTTCACTAATATTTACTTCTGTGCTGTACACAGTTTTCCTCTTTATAACTCCCTTATCTTAGGGACCTTTTGCCTTTACAACCAAGAGTGGAGTGGGTGCTACCTAGTCAGATTCTCACTCTGGTAGTTGAAATAACAGCAACTGCTCCACCAGTTTCTATCACTTTATGTTCCCCCTCTGATCCCAAGTCAGACTGATCTGCACAGTTTCTCCTGAATGTACTAATTTAACTCTGTTTCTCCTAGCCTTTCCTTTCATTATGTTCCATAGAATCCACTTTGATCAATAATGACCACTCAATAGCTACAACCCTAGGAGCCTCGCAGAGTCCTTGAAGTGGACCACCAACTGGCCAGTTTTCTCTCCTGCATGTGACAAGATGGAGATTCTAAATAAAGAGATGCCAATCTGATATTATATAGCTATAAATGACTGGAAAATAAATCAAATCCATCTTCAGAATATCCCTATATTTTCATTGAGCATGTTTATTCAATGAGCACTCGTTAAGCACTTATTAGCTACCAGCAACTGTGCCTGGAAATAATGAATAAGACCCGCTGCTACCAAGAACCCAAATTCTGAGCTTAGAGACAAACAGGGAAATTTTAAAAATTGCAATAGGGAATGAAAGGCAAAGGAAAGTGAACGAGGGGCACAGGGAACAGAGTAGGGCAGTTGGAGGACAGTGCCTGGAGAGTGTAAGAAGAGATCATACTTGAGGTACCTGGCTATTAAGCTGTTATTAAGTCACTCTAATTTCTTTCCTTCAGATGACTGTTTTTATCAGTCTTACTTTCCAACCTTTAAAACTCTATTGCTTGTCTTTGTTTTCCAGAAATTCCTTTGGAAAGCCTTGGGAACCACCTTAGCATCCTGCCAAGACACAGACTTTGTAAGCTCACAGATTAAGGAGTTTCTGATCGCTCCTAACCAACTGGGGGATCAAAGACAGGTGAGACTCCATTCTCTCAGTTTCTTATGATGACAACCAATCCTATCCACAAAACCGCTAATAGCTCTTATGATAATGTGTTATCTAGCCAGAATTATCTATGAATATATTCAGAATAGTCCAACAGAATTTTTTAAAGGCTTATCTTTTACACATCAATACTTTGTTTTTAACCAAGTTTGTGAATATTTTGAAGAATAAATTTCAATCATCCTTACTTAACAAGGGTACCTTGATGTATTTTGACCTCAGCTTTTAACTTAGAGCATGATCATGAGCATCAAGGTCATTGAATTTACAAGCTAAAGTAATGTTACAGACCACTGATTTTCAATCTAGAGCAAATGTAAGTACAGTTATGCACAGCACAATGATATTTCAGTCAATGACAGACAGCATATACAATGGTTGTCCCATGAGATTATAGTAGCTATAATATACATATACATATGTGTGTGTGTATATATGTACATATGTACATAGTAGGTAGATTGGTGTAAGTACACTCTATGTTGTTTACACCACAACAAAATCACTTAACAACAGAACTTTTAGAACATATCCTTGCCATTAAGTGACTCATGACTGTATAACCTGGAGAGCTTTCCCAAAGCATTTTTACCTATTCCCTACCCTCGCCTATGCTGAAGAGCATGTGTAAATGTGGAGGAAAGAGAGGATGTGTATTATAAAACAAATTTTAAGAACCCTCCTAGGCTAATAAAGACCACCAATATAAAAAATATTGTCGTGTATACTGTTATATACTCCTCAGAAATTTTGAGATGTTTAGTGTTCTTTCTTCCACAGCCAATGGCCAGAAACCACTGGAGTTTACTGAACTTTCGAAACTGCTTTTATATTACTATTATTTCTTTTTTCCTTGTCAGATATTGTTATCATTTATTGCTCTTGGCACTATTTCTAATGCCATTTTTTCCATCTTAGTTTCCCTTCTAGTTCTGCTATAGGCAAGGAAGGTAAGTTTATGTTAGATCTAAGCATACAATGAAGCTATCATTCAAGGTCTGAGGGTTTCACAAACTTTAAAAGACAAATTGTGACATCCACATGAGCTCCTCAAGTATCTTTTTTACTTCAAGTTCTTGAGTGTGTCCCACATAGTCAAGTGGCTTAGTAAATAACCTCTGGATGAGTAAAGTGTTAACACATGAGTTTCTTAATCTCACTGAGCCTAACTGGCTTTCGATCGCCTAAGCATGACTCCTTCAATCATGTAACACAAGAGCCCTAATTCTGGCATCAGGCTAGCTAGATTCAAATCTTGGCTCTACAACATGCTGTCTGTAGACAGTGTTCCTCAAGTTTCCTCCAAACTAAAGTTGGGGAAAACAGAACCCTTCTCAATGATTTTATTCATGTCTAGATATAGTGCTTACTGATCAGTTTGGGGGAGATTTGAGACTGAAATTGCAACTTTGAGAAACTGGGGAGAGAAAACTGACTAAGAAAAAGTAGTAGGATATCTGTGTAGATGTAAGGACTCAGTTGAGGTTGAAACCATAACCTTCTCCTGCCACCAATTTCCTCAACGGTGTCACTTTTTTTCTAGCAGCATCCAGCAGACTAGGTGGTAGTAAACTGGAGAGTCAGATTTGTCCAGGGCATAGGTTTTGACAGGCTGAAATGACAGAAAGACAATGGGATATAGATCACAGAGTAGAAAAATCAGGGAAGGAAACAAGAAGTTAGGAAGATTAGCTGGAAGAGAAGAAACACAGAGCATTATGGGGTGAAATAAAAGATACACAGGGGTTTATATCTTATGCCATGACCAAAGAACATGGGGATGTCAGGCCACAAGCCTTTAAAAAATTGTTTCAGACATCTTCTGGTGATGAAGGGTGTGGTGTGGTATCTAAAGACAAAGAACAGTGCTGGTTGAGACCTTGGAGACAGGAATCTTGTCTATGGGTTTTCATGGTGGCTCTAGCAGGGTTGTGCAATGAAATAAAATATAATAGGATTCATGAACAAATTTCCATAAAGGGACTGTGGTGAAATTAGCCTTGGACAAAAGACGTGGGGAGGGCAGTATAAGGGCAGACAGTAATATAACCTTAGAGTGTGAAACAAGAGCTATACCAGCTTTCAAAAATTTAAGCATTCGAGATATGATAAAGTTTCAGCAGCAGAGTGATGCTTTAAAAATACCAGTCAACTCCAGCTCAAAAAAACACCACTCATCAATCTCAGATTAAAAGTCCAAAATCTTGAGGGTGGCCTTGAAGGCCCTACTAGAACCAGCCCTGTCTGACCTCATATGGCACTGATCTCCTCTGTGATTGGTCACTCAGTCTGCTTCAGTGGACCTCAGGGCCTTTGCACTTACTTTCTCTCTGTTTGGAACTCTCCTTCCCAGACAGTCAATGGCCCATTCCTTCACTTAATTGACGGCTCTGCTAGATGTCACCCTGTTCATTAGGCCATCTCTAGCCACACTATTTAAATTGCAAATTTCCCCTAACCCTCACCAGCTATTCCCTTATTCTTAACTCTAATCACCATCTGGCATACTACACATGATTATTTAATTTATCTGTTTACTTATTTCACTTCCCTGAATCAGTTTGCTTCCCTGTCAGTTCGCTGGATATACACTCCACAAGGGTGAGGCATTTGGTGTGTTCCATTCAATACTGTATCCCCAGCACCTAGAAGAATGCCTGGCACATAGTAGGTGCTCAATAAATATTTGTTGAACAAATAAATGGTTAAACTCAAAATCTCATGCCTTTTCTGATTTCAGGGAATAACATCTATTTTAGGATATTGTGCCGAGAAGCACTTGGATCTTGTTTTAAAAGTTCTTAAAAAATTCCAAGATCAGGAAAAGTTTTTCATGAATCGATGTAAGGTAAAAAGAATAATTTTCTCTAAAGCCATTGGTCACTGCACGGGCAAACAACACTGATTTCCTCAGTGAATATCCTTTCTCCATATTATACTTATCGCCGTCCCCAGGTCCTTACTCCAAGTCAGAGCTGTCCAAGCCTAGGTCCTATAGCCCAGATCAGCTTTATAACAAATCCACTCTATTTTCTCTGTCATTAATGCTGACTTGGATGGTCCTAATGAATTCCATGTGTGCCTAGGTCTGGCCCTCTACCTGCTGCTCAGGCCTCATGAACAGCTTTCATTACATATACTCTGCTTCTCCTGAAGAAGGAGCTAATAAATAAATAATTAACAAAAACCTTTCGCAGTTACCCTGTTAAGGCCTAATAGTCTGTACTATCCTGGCTATTTACATTTGGACAAGCAAGAGTATGTCAGTTTTGGATTCACTGTAATCATCCCAGTGCAGTTTCTTAACCCATGTAGTGGTCCATAGGATTAGGAAAAAACAGGAGAGAAAAACTCATTTGGTCACATTTTTCATGTCTCCCTTTCCTGGTCTTCAGGGCATTTTTTCAGGGAAAAAGAGCCTGACCAAGACTGATGTCATTGTCATCTACGGAGCTGTGGCCCTCCATGCTCCCAAGAATCAACTTCTCACCAGGCTTGACCAAGACATCTTATCCCAAGTCCTCTCTCTTTATGGCCAGTGCTCTCAGGTAACAGCCATCACAGGCTGCCTTGATTTCAAGGCTGGGATTCCCAAACCTTTCAGGGGCTCAGATCTTTGGAATCCTCAGGCTCAAGGGATATGGGCCAAAAGAAAAATAGGATCTGTTATGTTTGGGAGATGAAAATGTGGGAACAGAAAAAATTATTATGGAACAGTCAGGTAATTTGTTTCTTTGCTAAAGCCTTGGACAGTTCATGTCCTACCACTCTTGTGATGCCTTCCCAGATCAATTCTATCAATAGTGATCTCACCCTCATTTGAACTTAAAATAATCACTCCTGTACCTCTTTAGGACAGCCAGCTTATTACTTCCTTGTAGTATTCTTAGAAGTGTTAGTTAATGGTAGTTGTTTAATCTTTTATGTAGTAATATTTGTAAAAACACCTAGAACAGTGTCCAAAAATAGTGTGTCATATATGTGTTTTTAAGTGAATAAAATATGTCATTTGTCAATCTACTCAATCCACCTCACATTGTACTGCTTTCTCCCTTCACATTCATTCCAGCCACCCTAACCCTCCTTCAAGCCTCTCAACATGCCAAGAATGTTCCTGCCTCACAGCCACCAAACTCAGTTGGGAAGCATGTGATCGTTTCTGTCCCCCATTGCACTTTCTTTGCATCTTTAATAAACTGCTTTATACATATTCTTAATTCAGCCCACTTTGCTGACAAGAACCAGGTTGACCATGTAAGAATTATCTAGATTCGAGTTTAAAATACAGTTTCCCAGAGTAGTTTTCCAGGGAGGTTGATTCAGTAGGTCTTGGGAGGAGTCTGGAAATCTGTGTGCTTAAAAGGTTTAAGAGAGGGGAAAAGGGGAAGATTGGATAAGTACGATTTGTAGCAATGGATATGCTAATAAAAAATAAAAAAAATAAGAGGGTTTAAGAATGATCCTTATCTATAGGCAGGAGTGGGGAGCTTTCAATGATTACGTGCACATGCGCTTCTCCCGTTAGATCATCAGTACCTGATGCTCCTTTATCTCCCCTTCTGTGTCTCCACAAACTACATATTTGATAAATATGTGTTCTTGACATTTACTCATATGTATATGTGATAAGTATAGATACACGCTAGTGGACTGATGTAGGCAGTGATCCTCACACCTTAGTTGCATGAAAATTGCGTGGTGAGCCAGTTAAAAATAGAGATGCCTAATGAATCACAGTCTTCAGCAGTGGATCATTGAATCTGAATTTTCAACACAGTCCTCAAGAGCTGATTCTGATGTCCCCAAAATCTAAGCAATGATGAGAAATCCAAAACATAGTAAAGGATGTTTTATGTTACATTAATTTCTAGTCAATCATTGAGGAAAATTATGACAAAAATAAAAGAGGAAGAGAGATAAAGATGATTAAGATAACATTACTACACACTTTCAGGGTACAATCAATTCTGCCTTAACGCAACATGTGCACAAGATAATACTACAGGAAAATACTCAAGGATTATGGGGGAAATGGGGTTGGAGCACAACGCTCAGCAAACTCTACCAGTGACACAATTTTTTTAAAGAAGAACCTCATTTTAAAATTAAAAGTACAGGAATACTACCCAAAAATATGGCACTTCACCTTGAAACACTTGAAGTCAGTTGTGAAAGTAGTGAATTATGGAAGGTGGAGGAAAGGAGGATTATCTGAAATGCTGCGGACTATTAGTTGCAATGCCACATTTGGACGGGAGAGGCTCCTACACTCAGCAGACTGAGGTCGCTGGTAGAAGATGGGGCACCACGTGCCCTCTGAGGCTTCCTACCCGGCTCAGTTCAACCGTGCACCTCGAGTCTCACAGGTGAAACTGCGCATAAGAAAACGCCAAGCTCGGCACATGCTAAAAGTATTCCCTGATATACCAATCTCATTGGAACAAACGTGCACTTTCAACTCAAGCTACGTATAGCAGAACTGACTGTACTCCGAGTTGCAGGATCGGCTGCCCTATGACTTTTCATCTTAATAGCATTTCACTGCTCTTTCCCCCAGGAGCTTTTTATCCTTTTTCGGTACCAAAGTCTGTTAGAGTGTCTTTAAACTGATTGTGAAGCCTGAAAACCCAAAGGCTTGGAGTCTCTATCCTGCTTTCTGTAGCTTACACACGACTCACCTGTGGCAGGTGGGAGGGGGAGGGTAATGTGCCAATGTGCAAGGTCTTTAAAAACGGGAGAGGAAGCACCGTGTCCTGCTTCACTGTTGTCTTTCAGGTTGATGGGTGGGTCCTTTTGTAGGGCTGGGTGTGTCTCCAACTGCTGCTCACTCTGTATCTGTTTTGCCTTTGGTTTTTCAGGTTCTGGGCATGTCTGTGATGAACAAGGTATGGGATAGATAGACAAATCGTGCTCTTTGAAGTGTGCCAAGCATAAATGGTCCTCTTTATTTGATTCCAGTGGAAAGGATCCCAATATATAACTAATTAATCCAATTCCGAAGCCAGGGTCCATAATCTAAGACAGAACAAGGAGCTGTATTCTGGTTCCAGGTGGTTTAGAAGTTGAGCTATAAACTAGAGCAGGGGTTTTCAAACTGTGGGTTGTGACCCATCAGTGGACCATGAGATCAATCTACGAGGTCACAACCAGCAAAAAGTTTTAATGAAATAAAAGAGAAAATAGAAGAGTGCATTCCATATAGCAATTGCAAGTATTATTAAACTTTAATTTCAGTTAAATATTAGATATATTTTGTGCATGTAAGTACTAGGTGGAATTGTAAATTGTTTCCTACTGTGGTTTACAGTAAAAAAAATTGAAATCCACTGCTCTAGAGAAACTTCAATCTATGGTGGTTGGCAGGGGGAGAGATTGACCTTTGTTTCTCTACTTCTATGCAATTTAGATCCTAGGTGGGGATAAAGATGGTACTGGGAGCAAAGGTTTTCGATTTTGTCTGGGCACATATTTCAACTCTAGGTCACATGTTTATAGTACCCTGGTGTGGTGCCTAAGACCTTGGCTTGCACCATGGATCATTTTGCTTTAGGACATGGATCTGCAAATGAGTTTCACAAGAAGCATCACTGAGATTGGCATTGCTGTCCAGGATGCTGAGGATCCAAGGTTCCAGTTTTCCTACAAGGAGATGCTGATCGGTTACATGCTGGTGAGTGTGCAGAGAGAGAATAAGGAAGGCCCTGAGTATTCCATTACCAAGAATGCAGGGCTGTCTTTTCAAAAATGGTAAAACTTGCCTGTCCCACCTATCAGATTTCTGCCATATTTCCAACCCAGGGCACCCAAGGGTTCGACAAGGTTGCAGCTGCACTAGGGACCTCCGCTGAGGCTTTCTGAAACATTTCACCTCGTTGTTTGTGTTACAGGACTTCGTTAGGGATGAGCCCCTGGATTCCTTAGCTAGCCCTGTTCGGTGGAAAGCCTTAATCGCCATCCGATACCTCAGGTAGAAAAGTGTTTGTTGTTCTCATTGAAAAAGTTATTTCCTCCCTCTCCTCCTCCTCCTGGTAACTGACTTATCTATCTGTACAGATTCCAGTGCACCCTCCCCCAAATAAACACAATTCATTAATGGGTCTTTCAAATGGGGGCTTTATCTCTTTCCAGAGAGTTACAAAACTGTCTGAGAGACTGATCATTTAATGACTGACAGGGACTAAAGATACTCAGAAGAATCAGATTTATTGACGTATGAGGACTGAAATTTCTGTGCAAAAGGAAATTTCTCTTCCTAGATCTTGGCCTGTAGGCAAATTTTAATTTTCCAGTTAAAAACTTATAAAAGCCCTAATCACATTCTAGTTGGTTAACAGCAATAAATCTCAAGAAGAAAATAATTTGAAACAAGTTTTTAAAATAATATTTCCCCCTCCAGTAAAAGACATACAAGTGTATCATTAAATTTCAAAAACTATAGAAAGGAGTTTCAAGATGGCGGCGGCTGCGGCGGCTGGCGCGGAGTAGCTGAGGTGGAAAAGGTGGCCACTGGGCCTCAGGCAGCCGGGAAACTTGTGGACCTTCCTCTGGCCATCTCTTAAGGGAGGACTGCTGCTGCTGGCCGGTCGTGGGGGCTCAACGCCACTTTGCCCCCGGCAGGAGAGGCTGCCTCATTTACAGGCAACAGCTTTGAAGTGTGGAGCAGGAAAAGAACTGATTCTTAGCTGCAAAAGCGAGTCTTGAAACAGGGAACACGGGGCCAGGGCTGCTGTGGATGCAGCCAGGATCCCGGAGGCTGGGGCCGCACTGAAGGCGGCCAGCTGCCCTATCCAGGATTCGAGGTTTCAGGCCGGCATTAAAGAAGACTCCTGGGAGCGCCCGAGCGGCGCCGCGTCTGAACAGCCCGAGGCGGCAGCGCCGAGAACACGGAAGGCAACAAACCAGAGACAGAGCGAGTGCCCGACCTGGCACAGCACTGTGAGTGATCCCTGGCAAAGCTCTGTTCGGGGGGTGGATGCCCACGCGGCTCCCCGCCTGCACCACCAGGCCACTCCTTGCCCCGGTGCTGCCTCCATTTTCCCAGGTGCGGGCAGCTCCGCCCCGCTCGGCCATCACTGAGCCCATTTGCTTGGCCTGGCGCGGGGCTTTCCGGACCCTGCGGGCCGACCTCCTCTCCCACTCCCTCCACGGTTCTCTGGCAGGGCTGGGGGTGTGGGGCGTCCCGACCAGTTTTGGGAGGGCTAGGAAGTACGGGCGGGCCGACTGTCACTCCACCACACCCTGGACTCTGGCCCCGGTAAACTTCCTGTTACTGGGAGGCAGATACCATCTCTGCGACCACCAGTTTGGAAAAAAGCCTAACGAATTTCTGGTTGGGAATAGTGCGGTAGGAGAGTTCCCAGGTCTGCTTGAACCTGCCGGAGAGCAGGCTGCAGGCGGGCACTAGACTCGGTTTATACCGGGGGGATACAAAGGTGAACAAGACCCGAGAAAGATCTACACAGTGCTACAAAGGCACCCAGAGAGACCGGTCGTCTGTGCCTAGCAGAAACCTGGTAGACTTCCTGGGCGAGGCGGTGCTGAGCAGGGTCTTGAAGGCCCAGCTGATAGACGAGGGGTGCAGAAGACACGCCCCAGCCCAGCACAGTGTTCACAGAGGGGGGTGACGTGCGGCCAGGGAGGCGGAGTCTCGACAGAAACCACACACCCGGTGGGGTCGCCACTGCACGATCTAACAGCCTGGGCCAGAGCACACGGAAAGGGGAGAAGTCCTGTACAGAAAGTGAAAGCTCAACAGAGATCACACACCCTGTGGTACGTGATCCACCAGCCCAGCAGAGTACAAGCTGACCAAAAAGGTGGATCCCCGGAGAAGCCCAAGACCCGAGGCAACCACACACACAAGACACTAGAGGCCAACTGAGCAGTCACGGCGGGAGCCATACCAAATTGGCAACCACAGCAACATCCTAGTTAGTCATTAGTCTTAAACCGGTGGACTGTGAAACCCCCTGCAACAATGAATAAACACCAAAAAAAAGACACCAGAAATACAAAAAATCAAGAAAGTACACCACCAAAAGTTAATAAATCTCATACTCTAGATCCTATAGAACAAGAAGCCCTTGAAATAACTGACAAGGAATTTCGAGTGATAATTCTAAGGAAACTGAATGAGATACAAGAAAACTCAGCTAGACATCATGATGAAATGAGGAAAAGTATACAGGATCTGAAAGAGGAAATATACAAGGAAATCAATGTCCTGAAAAAAAATGTAGCAGAACTTGCTGAACTGAAGAAGTTATTCAGCGAAATAAAAAACACAACGGAGAGTTTAACCAGCAGGCTTGTCGAAGTTGAAGAGAGAACCTCTGAACTTGAAGATGGGCTGTTTGAAATAACACAAGCAGACAAAAAGAAAGAAAAAAGAATCAAGGACATGGAAGAAAATCTGAGAGAGATATCAGACAACCTCAAGCGCTCAAATATCCGAGTCATGGGTATTCCAGAAGGGGAAGAAAATGGAGATTCCATTGAAAACATATTCAAAAAAATAGTGGCAGAAAACTTCCCAGGTATAGGAAAAATCACAGATCTTCAGATCCAGGAAGCTCAACGATCTCCAAACGTATTCAACCCAAAAAGGCCTTCTCCAAGACATGTCATAGTCAAATTGGCAAAACTCAGAGACAAAGAGAGAATCTTAAAAGCTGCAAGAGAGAAGCGTCAAATCACCTATAAGGGAGCCCCAATCAGGTTAACATCAGACTTTTCATCACAAACCCTAAAAGCTAGAAAGGAATGGGATGATATTTTCAAAATACTAAAAGACAAAGATTGCCAGCCAAGAATACTTTACCCTGCAAGGCTATCCTTCCGAAATGAGGGGCAAATAGTATATTTCTCAGACAAACAAAAACTGCGGGAGTTCACTACCACACGACCACCCTTACAAGAAATCCTCAAGGTAGTACCAGGTTTGGTTCCTGAAAAATAACTACCACTGCCATAAAAACCCAAGAAAAATCTAAACCCGCTAGTATAATACAAATGGCATTCATGAAGAGAAAACAAGCTAACAAAAACACTATCTACAACCTAAGGAACCAACAAACAAAGAAACCAAACAGTAAATCAGAAAGCAAGGAACAAAAGACACCTAAGACAACCAAACAACCAATAAAATGCTAGGAATAAATCAACACCTTTCAATAACAACTCTTAATGTTAAAGGCTTAAATTCCCCAATTAAAAGACACAGACTGGCTGACTGGATCAAAAAACAGGACCCAACTATATGCTGCCTACAAGAGACCCACCTCACCCATAAAGATTCACACAGACTAAGAGTGAAAGGATGGAAAAAGATTTACCATGCAAACAGAAAAGAAAAACGAGCTGGAGTGGCTATTCTTATATCTGACAAAATAGACTTTAAACTAAAAACCATAAAAAGAGACAATGAGGGACACTACTTAATGATAAAAGGACTGATCCATCAAGAAGACATAACAATCATAAATATGTACGCACCCAATGTTGGAGCAGCCAGATTTATAAAACAAACTCTATTAGACCTAAAGAAGGAAATAGACACTAATACCATAATAGCAGGGGACCTGAACACTCCACTGTCAATATTAGACAGATCATCTAGGCAAAGAATCAGTAGAGAAACACAAGATCTAAACAAGACTCTAGACCAATTGGAATTGGCAGATATCTACAGAACATTCCACCCAACAACCTCAGAATATTCATTCTTCTCATCAGCACATGGATCATTCTCCAGGATAGATCACATATTAGGTCACAAATCAAGTCTCAGTAAATTCAAAAAAATTGGAATTATCCCATGTATCTTCTCAGACCACAATGGATTAAAACTAGAAATTAATAACAAACAAAACTCTGGAAACTATACAAACACATGGAAATTAAACAGCATTCTACTTAATGACATATGGGTCCAAGAAGAAATCAAGCAGGAAATCAAAAAGTTTATTGAAACTAATGAAAACAATGATACATCATACCAAAACCTGTGGGATACTGCAAAAGCAGTATTGAGGGGAAAATTTATTGCATTAAATGCTCACTTCAGAAGAATGGAAAGATGGCAAGTGAACAACCTAACACTTCACCTTAAAGAACTAGAAAAACAAGAACAATCCAATCCTAAAGTTAGCAGACGGAAAGAAATCATTAAGATCAGAGCAGAACTGAATGAAATTGAAAACCAAAAAACAATTCAAAAGATCAACGAATCAAAAAGTTGGTTTTTTGAAAAGATAAATAAAATTGACAAACCATTAGCATGGCTAACAAAAAAAAGAAGAGAGAAGACTCAAATAACAAAAATTAGAAATGAAAAAGGCGATATTACAACTGATTCATCTGAAATACAAGGAATCATTCGAGACTACTATAAACAACTGTACGCCAACAAATTTGAAAATCTGGAGGAAATGGATAAATTTCTGGACACACACAAGCTCCCAAAACTGAACCGTGAAGACGTAGAAAATCTGAACAGACCAATAACAATAAAGGAGATTGAAGCTGTTATCAGAAGGCTCCCAACAAAGAAAAGCCCAGGACCAGATGGATTCACAGCAGAATTTTACCAAACATTCAAAGAGGAATTGACACCGATTCTTTACAAACTATTCCAAAAGATTGAAACGGACGCAAATCTCCCAAACTCATTCTATGAAGCAAACATCATCCTGATACCAAAACCAGGTAAAGATATAACCAAAAAAGAAAACTACAGGCCGATATCCTTGATGAATATAGATGCAAAAATCCTCACTAAAATACTAGCAAACAGAATACAGCAACACATACGAAAAATTATTCATCACGATCAAGTGGGATTCATCCCAGGGATGCAAGGTTGGTTCAACATACGCAAATCAATAAATGTGATACACCATATTAATAAACTCAAACACAAGGACCATATGATCATCTCGATAGATGCTGAAAAAGCATTTGATAAAGTTCAGCACTCATTCATGACAAAGACCCTCAATAAGTTAGGTATAGAGGGAAAGTATCTCAACATAATTAAAGCCATATATGACAAACCCACTGCCAATATCATCCTGAATGGGGAAAAGCTGAAAGCTTTTCCTTTAAGAACAGGCACTAGACAAGGATGCCCACTCTCACCACTCCTAAACAACATAGTGTTGGAAGTACTAGCCAGAGCAATCAGAGAAGAGAAGGAAATAAAGGGCATCCAGATTGGAAAAGATGAAGTCAAACTGTCCCTGTTTGCAGATGACATGATCCTATATATCGAACAGCCTAAAACCTCTACAAAAAAACTGTTGGAATTGATAAATGATTTCAGCACAGTAGCAGGATACAAAATCAACACACAAAAATCAGTAGCATTTCTTTTCTCCAATAGTGAACATGCAGAAGGAGAAATCAAGAAAGCCTGCCCATTTACAATAGCCACCAAAAAAATAAAATACTTAGGAATTGAGTTAACCAAGGAGGTGAAAAATCTCTATAATGAGAACTACAAACCACTGCTGAGAGAAATTAGAGAGGATACAAGAAGATGGAAAGATATTCCATGCTCTTGGATTGGAAGAATCAACATAGTGAAAATGTCCATACTACCCAAAGTGATATACAAATTCAATGCAATCCCCATCAAAATTCCAAAGACATTTTTCTCAGAAATGGAAAAAACTATTCAGACATTTATATGGAACAATAAAAGACCACGAATAGCCAAAGCAATGCTCAGCAAAAAAAATAAAGCTGGAGGCATAACACTACCTGACTTTAAGCTATACTACAAAGCTATAATAACCAAAACAGTATGGTACTGGCATAAAAACAGACACACTGACCAATGGAATAGAATAGAGAATCCAGAAATCAACCCACACACTTACTGCCATCTGATCTTTGACAAAGGCACCAAACCTATTCACTGGGGAAGGGACTGCCTCTTCAGCAAGTGGTGCTGGGATAACTGGATATCGATATGCAGGAGAATGAAACTAGATCCATACCTCTCACCGTATACTAAAATCAACTCAAAATGGATTAAGGATTTAAATATACACCCTGAGACAATAAAACTTCTTAAAGAAAACATAGGGGAAACACTTCAGGAAATAGGACTGGGCACAGACTTCATGAATACGACCCCAAAAGCACGGGCAACCAAAGGAAAAATAAACAAATGGGATTATATCAAACTAAAAAGCTTCTGCACAGCAAAAGAAACAATTAAAAGAGTTAAAAGACAACCAACAGAGTGGGAGAAAATATTTGCAAAATATACATCTGACAAAGGATTAATATCCAGAATATATAAGGAACTCAAACAACTTTACAAGAAGAAAACAAGCAACCCAATTAAAAAATGGGCAAAAGAGCTAAGTAGGCATTTCTCTAAGGAAGATATCCAAATGGCCAACAGACATATGAAAAAATGCTCAACATCACTCAGCATCCGGGAAATGCAAATCAAAACCACATTGAGATACCATCTAACCCCAGTTAGGATGGCTAAAATCCAAAAGACTATGAACGATAAATGCTGGCGAGGCTGCGGAGAAAAAGGAACTCTCATACATTGTTGGTGGGACTGCAAAATGGTGCAGCCTCTATGGAAAATGGTATGGAGGTTCCTTAAACAATTGCAAATAGATCTACCATACGACCCAGCCATCCCACTGTTGGGAATATACCCAGAGGAATGGAAATCATCAAGTCGAAGGTATACCTGTTCCCCAATGTTCATCGCAGCACTCTTTACAATAGCCAAGAGTTGGAACCAGCCCAAATGCCCATCATCAGATGAGTGGATACGGAAAATGTGGTACATCTACACAATGGAATACTACTCAGCTATAAAAACGAATGAAATACTGCCATTTGCAACAACATGGATGGACCTTGAGAGAATTATATTAAGTGAAACAAGTCAGGCACAGAAAGAGAAATACCACATGTTCTCACTTATTGGAGGGAGCTAAAAATTAATATATAAATTCACACACACACATACACACATACACACACAAACCGGGGGGCGGGGAGGAAGAAGATATAACAACCACAATTATTTGAAGTTGATACAACAAACAAACAGAAAGGACATTGTTGGGGGGGAGGGGGGAGGGGGGAGGGAGGGAGGTTTTGGTGATGGGGAGCATTAATCAGCTACAATGTATATCGACAAAATAAAATTAAAAAAAAAAAAAATAAAAAATAAAAAAAAAAATAAAAAGAGAAAAAAAAAAAAAAAAAAAAAAAAAAAACTATAGAAAAAATTTTAAAATAATAAAAATCACCCATACCCCCCCATTGTCAGCATTTTGGTATATTTCCTTCAAGTCTTTATTTGTAGTTTTCCATTTTAATTAAGAGTTGAGATCCTACTCTGCGTATAATTTTTTATCTTGCTTTTTCTCACATCGCCTTGCATATTCCCATGTTATTACCAATTCTTCATGAACATATTTCTTTTTTCATCTTTATGTTTAATTACGTTGAAGTACACAACACATACAATTTATCTTTCATTGTACAGTTCAGTTGTGTTTGGTTTATTCATATTGTTTTGCCACCAATCTCTGGAATTCTTTAATCTTGTAAAACTAAAACTTTATACCCATTGGACAAGACTCTGTTCTTTCCTCGTCCTGGACCCTGGCAACCACCATTCTTTTTTCTGTCTCTGTGAATTTGTCTACTCTAGGTACCTCCTAGAAGTGAAATCATACAGTTATTTGTCTTTTTGGTACTAACTTGAGCATTACTGTCCTCAAAGTTTATCCATGCTGTAGCATATATCAGAATTTCATTCCTTTGTAAAGCTGACTAATAAATACTCCACTTTATGTATATACCGTATTTTGTTATCTATTCATCTGCCAGCGGTCACTTGGGTTGCTTCCACCTTTTCGCTATAGTGAATAATACTGCTATGAACGTGGGTATACAAATATCTCTTCAGGACTCTGCTTTTAATTCTTTTGAGTGTATACCCAGAAGTGCAATTGCTGGATCACATGATAATTCTATTTTTAAATTTTTGAGAATCCACCATACTTTTTTCCATGGCAGTGTCACCATTTTATACTCTCACTGATAGTGTCGAAGAGTTCAAATTTCTCCACATCTTCATCAACACTTACTATTTTCTGTTTTGGGTTTTTTGTTGTTGTTTTGGGGTTTTTTTTTTATAGTAGTCATCCTAATGGGTATGAGGTAGTATATCATTGTGGTTTTGACTTGCATTTCCCTAATGATTAGTGATACTGAGCATCATTTCATGTGCTTATTGGCCATTTGTATATCTTCTTTGGAGAAATGTCGAGTCAAGTCCTTTGACCATTTTTAAAATCAAGTTGCTTGCTTTTTAATTGTTGAGTTGTAGGTGTTCTTTATATATTCTGGATGTTAACCCTTTATCAGATATATACTTTACAAATATTTTCTCCCATTCCATAGGTAGCCTTTACTCTGTTGTGTCGTTTCATGCACAGAAGTTTTTAAGTTTCATGTAGTCCATTTTTCTATTTTTACTTTTGTTGCTTGTACATTTAGTGTCATATTCAAGAAATCATCATCAAATCAAGTGTCATGAAGTTTTTCCCTATGTTTTCTTCTAAGAATTTAACAGTCTTAACTCTTATATTTAGGTCTTTATACCATTGTGAGTTGATTTTTGTAAACAGTGTAACGTAAGAGTCCAACTTTATTGGGTAGTGATGCAATTGATTTTTGTGTGTTGATTCTGTATCCTGCAACTTTGCTGAATTCATTTATTAGTTCTAACAGTTTTTTGGTCAAGTCTTTAGGATTTTCTACATATAAGATTATGTCATCTGTGGACAGAGATAATTTTACTTCTTCCTTTCCAATTTGAATGCTTTTTCTTTCTCCCCCCCACCCCACCCCTTTCTTGCCTAATTGCTCTGACTAGAACTTCCAGTACTATGCTAAGCAGAAATGGTGAAAATGGGATCCAGTCTTGTTTTTGATGATAGGATCCTATCTTGTCTTTGGTGATAGAGGGAAAAATTTCAGTCTTTAAGCTTTGAGTATGATGTTAGCTATGGGGTTTTCATATATGGCATTTATTATGTTGAGGTAACAAACACCATTTTTAATGACTCCTTAATGGCTCGTTGTATAAATATGTTTCATCTTACTTAACCAGCCTCCTATTGTTATATTTATGGTCACTTGATTCTAAAAAACATAATACTTTGATGAACATGTTTGTGCAAAAAGTGTTTTCCAAACTTCTAATAGTTGACAGTTTTGTTCAATAAATGTAATTGAGTGGCACACATGTTATATTAGTCATATCATGTCATGTCAGGCTCTAAAAAAATGAATAAAATATGGCCCTGCTCTGAAGGAGTTTTAGCCTACTGGGAAAAATAAATTCAAAAATTATCCACATAATTTCTCCAAAATGTGGTAAGGGGCAAGATAAGGGCAAGCATAGGTTGCCATGTTAACAAAGATGATGGAGGTTTGTAGAAAGCTCAAATAAATAAATCTTGTAGATGAATTAAGAATTAATCAGATTCTTAAACAGTGTTGTCAAGTAGAAATATAATAAAAGACACATATTTCATTTAAAATTGTCTAGTCACCACTTTTAAAAGAGTAAAAAAGAGGTAAAATTAATTTTAATAACATAATTTATTTAATCCAGTATATTCAATATATTATCATTTCAACATGTATTTAATATAAAAATTAATGAGATGATTTACATGATTTTTTATACTAGATTTGCAAAACCCAGTGTGTTTACATTTATATCCCATCTTAACTCAGACTAGCCACAACTCAAGTGTTTCGTAACCACATGTGTGGTTAGCGACTACCCTCACTTAGACAGGGCAGCTGCAGGTCTTGAAAAGTAATCTCTAAAGATAGAAAGCAAATCAGCGATTGCCTAGGGCCAAGGTGGAGGAAAAGATTAACTGCAAAAAGGCATAAGGAAAAATTTGGGGATGATAGAAATGTTCTACATTGATTATGGTGGCGTTTGATATAGGTGTGTCAAAATTCTTTAAATGGATACAGCGAACTATACATAAATTATATCTCAATAAGTTGATTTTTTAAAAAACAGTCAGCCAGACAATAAAGATGAGAAGACTCTCAATACAGCTGTCCTAGATGGTACCAAATTTTACTCCTCTCTGAGGGAAACTTTTTCACCCTGCCTGATAGTGTCATCGTTTTCAATTTCTTTGGTAATTTGTTAGTTGACAAGTGGTATCTTGCTGTCTTAATTTACATTTTTTTTAATAACAAATGGAGGTTTTTGTGTTTTTGTGCCAGGGAGAAGGGGATCATGTTTATTGAACATTTGCTTTTTCCCAAGTCATGTCCAAGTTTGTTCATATCCTCATGATATCCATAGTCAATGTCTGAGAGAAAGAAAGGAAAGAAGGAAGATTTCAGTATAATTTATTCATCCGTGCATTCATGAGAACCTCTAGTATGTGTGGCACTACATAGAACACGAGAGGACATACGGAGTTGACAAAACTCACTGCCCCAGACTTAGACTCTAGTTGGGGGAGATACCTCTCTCTCTCAATCTCTCTCTTTCCCTCTCTCACTCTCTCTCTCTCTCTCTCTCACACACACACACAAAGATACACACACACACAAAAGATGGAGAAAACAAGCAGGTGATGTTATCACAGGCCATACCACAAAGCGTTAAGTAGTGCAAAGTGATTATTTCTGCATCACTCTCATAAACTAGAATGCAGGCATATTGACTATGCTCCCCAGGGCAGTCTGATTCTATGTCCCCAGTGTCGCCCTACTCCTGTCACCACCTCCCTCAACATCCCAACATGCCAGACAATGTGACATGTTTGTCACAGTTTCAGATTTGACTGGCAGTTCTTGGGTATGTTCTGTTTGTAATCATAGTATCCATTTCTCCACTTGGTTCTCGTTTCAGTAAACTGAAACCTCCGCTCTCACTAAATGACCACCTTAATATTCTTGAAGAGAATATTCGGAGGCTGCTGCCGCTTCCACCTCTGGAAAAACTCAAAAATGAAGGCCAGACAGACAAGGACAAGGAGCATATTCAAGTGCGTGGCAGTGGGCCCGAGCAGAAAGAAAAACTGGTGGGACTTCACTTTGTCACCTCGGCCTGCTACTCACACACTCACATGTGATTTCAGTTTCTCTATGAACGATCCATGGATGCTTTAGGAAAACTCCTGAGGTCGATGATGTGGGATAATGTGAATGCAAATGACTGTCAAGAAATGTTTAATGTGAGTAGGGCCGTCACTCAAACTGATCCCCTCAGTCCCTGAACCGTTCTCCAATGCACCACCCCAAACTCTACCTCATCTTCTTCACAGGAAAACACCCAGCCTGACCCATTTACCCCACCATATAGGGCCAGTTTACCTAAAAATTGTTTCTGGGGAAGTAAAAGCACTCCGTTACAGAAGAGGCTGAGAGAGAGTCTGAGAGAGAGAGAGAGACAGCAAGAGAGACAGAGGGAGCAAGAGAGAGAGAGAATGGGCAAGAGAGAGAACAAGAGACAGAGAGCAAGAGAGAGTGAGTGAGCACACGGTGGGGGAGAGGAGAGAGAGAAGGAGAGAAAGAGAAAAAGAATGAGACTAGATGAATATGAAGATTATCAAGGAAGGACATTTATTCTTTAATCAACAGCTTCTCCGAATGTGGCTTGTTTCACAAAAAGAGTGGGAAAGAGAAAGAGCCTTCCAGATCACTGCAAAAATGCTGACAAATGATATTGAGGTAAGTCATTCCCTAGAATGAATAGATTTCATTGCTTGCAAGCTGCGGCAATGGAATCCAAAGCTCCCACATGATGGATCTCAGTCTCGAGGGGAGTGCCTTTTTCTGGAGAACCACCTGAGAGATCTCTCCTAACTCCAGACTGTGCGGGCACACTAGAATTAAGCTACTTGGCTGTCTTTCACATGCTTGCTTGTTTACTTTTCCACTGCCTTTAAGGAATCAGGCACCTTTTATGAGTAAGTTCAATATCCAATTTTGTTCTAAGGACCTGCAGAGAGAAAATAAGGGACTTAAGATCCGGTGCTGGGAATATCCTGGGATGACATCATCAAGACACCACATCACATTGAGGGGGCTTCCTTTGTCCTGCAGGCACCAGTGAACTTTAAAATCGGGTCACTCCTCGGGCTCCTGGCTCCTCATTCCTGTGACACTCTGCCCACAATCCGTCAGGCGGCTGCTAGCTCGGCTGTTGGGCTGTTCCATATAAAAGGTGAGGGGAAGGTGGGAACCCACAAACAGAGAGAAAATAGCTACATTTTTGCTGCTCTCAGTTTTGCTCCATATGTGTCTGTGCCTTTTTCCTTCCTCTCCTCTCATTTCTTCTCTCTCTCTCTCTTCAGCTCAGCCATTTCTCAGTTCTAATACCTTGATTAGATCACAAAATTTGTCTGTCTTGGTTCTGAAATAAGTCATTTTTTTCCATCTCAGTGGCTCTGTTTTCCCTTTAAAAAATAAATAAATAAATAAATAAAGGTAATAACACTGAAGCATTATAAAGATCTATTGAAGTTGGTGAAATATTTTGAGAGTCTCTGATTTAAGTCACTAAGCAATAGCGCATATTAGCAATGCATCCTCTATCACATGAGTTTCTTCAAGAGAAAATTGTGCTATTATTATGGTGCTAAGTGACTTTCACAGTTGTCTAAGAGAGAGAACTTTGGGGGGGTTCCTCCTCCTGCTCTCCAAGTACGTGTGAATAACTGCCAATATCAGAAAATAAAAAGAATTTTAAAACCTCAGTCTCAGGCTGAAACCCACAATCAGGGCCTCCTATCCAGATTAATTCAACAGGTGTTTCACTGAGGACAGCCCTACCCTGTGCGTGCACAGTTCTGTGGAGACCAGGTGCAGCCAGGAACACTCAGTTTAATGCCACCTCGTGCCTAGGTTCCGCTCAACATTCTTTCAGGTACTCAAAACATTTATTGAGTGCCTTTACATGTGTCAATCTCTGTTCTGATGCTGGGGACACAGAGATGTTACAGTTCTAAGATTCACATTTTAAAAAGTGTGTTAAAGCTAAAAGGTGGGATTTGCTTGGGGTAGGGAGTAGAGGGTTGATAGTCAAAATGAAAAAAACTATTCAGCAGAGTCAGCATTGGTATGAAAGTCCTTTGGGATATGGGGACATAATTGATTAAGGATATATGCTTTTGCCAACCCAGAAAAAAAAAAAAATCAAGGAAATGAGAACTAAAGAACCATTCCAGTAAGAGAAGAAATGGACCATAAAGGAAACACAGGAAGAAAGGAATTTGAATTTTATTATTGTTCTACCTATTCTCCCTTTAGCCTACTTTATTTCCTGAAACATGCAAAGTTCAGGTCCTCAAAGACTCCTTGTTAACAAAAAATCCCACACTTCATAATTTACCTTGACTCTTTTAACTCTATTGATCAAATAAGCATGCTGGAGAGAGGGAAAGAACATGTATTATTAAACACCAAATAGATAAAACTAACTAGTGTGATACTAAATTAAATACCCATTAATACTCATGGATGCTGCTCAATCAGTTTTTAGATGAGGAATCTGAAAGTAAGAAATTTACCAGCTACCTGGACCACTGGAAGTCGTGTAGCCACAAATACGAAAGTTCTGCAGACTGCCATCCACAAAATGGTTCACGTGTTAGTTTCCACAGTTATCACACATTCAAATAACAAACAGAACATTGTCATTGTTTAGGTCTGCTTTTGTATATTGATATCGGTGATCACTTACGCTATTGCTGTTGTAAACTTTTTATTACAATAGTTACTCTTCAATTTCCCACAAGGTAGCTCACTGAAGAACAGAACTCCAAAAGAAAACAGCAGTATCCAGAGTCGTTAGAGCGTTGTGTCAATCAGATCAGGGTTCAAATTCTGACTCTTATTTTTACTCACTGCATGACCTTGGGCAAGTGGCTTCACATCTCTTTACCCCAGCTTCCTCATCTGCAAATTAGGGACAGTACCAGGAGAGTCTACCTCAGATGATCCTATGAGTAATAAATGACATCATTGTATGCAGAGTATTTAGCAGGGTGCCCGGCTTGGAGAAACTGCTCAGTATGTGTTAGCTCTTTCATTCACCATCTCATCAGACAGCCTTTAGTGTTGTTAAAGGTGTCCAGAAGCTGAATTAGTGTCATTTCAAAATATAGCCAGCTTCTTCAACACCTATTGGGTCTTTGAACTCTTACATATTTCTCCCTTTATTGATTTTAGGTATTCACCTGGAAGAGGAAAGACTGCAGGGTTTGCTGGAAGGGCTGGCATGTGACGATGTGGAGGCCCAGATCAAGATTTCTTCTAAAATAGCTAAGGTAATAAATACAGAGGAGACTGATCAGAGGATGTAAGGGTGATTCTGGGTTTATTTCCAAATGAGTAAGCTATGTACTCTGCACTATGTGGGAAAAGAACAGTTTAGACATTCAAGTTGAATGAAAGATGTTTTGTCCTGTCATTTAGTAATATTGGGTATGTATGCCTGGTCAACACCTGCTACTGATCGTTTCACACTTATGGGAAACTTTGTGAACCAAGTGGCCTCCCCCAGGGTGTGGGATACAGTGGGGTAGAATGGAAGAAATAGGGGCTTTGAAGTTGATCAGATGCACTGTGTGTGCACTGCTTGAAGTTCAGTCTCTTCTTCTCCATAAAAAACACTATACATTACCTCTCAGAGTTGCTACAAGGATTGGCTGATCAATTCCATCGTTCATTCAAACATGCATGCATTCACCTACTATCTCCTGAGCACCTACCACGTGCCAGCCTCTATGGGTAGAAAAAGACAATATCCCTGCCTTCATTGAGTTTGCATCCTAGTAGAGGGAGTCAAACAAACAAATATAGTATCAATGATATATGATACAATGCTAAAATGATAGGGAAAATAAAGTCATTAAAGGGGAATAGGGAATAGGAGAGAGATGATCCTCTACAGAAGGCCACACTGAAAAAGAACCATGGAGATATCTGGAAAAGAGCATTTCAGAGAGAGGAGAAACAGCAAGTGCAAAGGCCCTGAGGTGGAGCAAGAGGTGGATAATAAGATCTAAGAAATGCCCAAGGGCCTTCCATGCCTTTTTAATGACCTTGGTTTTTATTCCTATTGAAATCAAAAGCCAATGGAGGATTCTGAGCAGAAGAGTTAGGGCCACTATGTATGACTGTGCCAGTTGTAAAATGCAAAAGGGCACCCTCATGTAAGTAGTATCATTTATAATGTAGAAGTTATAGATTTACATGCGTATTATGGCAATGTTCCGCAGATGGCAGCAAAGGATGCAACAAAATCAGTATATTATGACAATGTACTGACAGACAGAAGTGAAATATCTTGAGGACAGAGCACATTTTTCTAACGTGCAAAGGTCCCTTATGGGCTAGTGGTGGTTCTGACAGAAGAAACATGATCAGACTTATTTTTCTGGAGAGTCACTCTGGCTGCTGTGCGGAGACTAGAATACAGGCTGGTGAAAGCAAAATGAGTGAAACTGCAAGAATCCAGGTGTTAGATGAGGTGGCTTGGACCAAGGTGACAACAGCAGAAACACAAAAAAGTGATCAGAATATGTGAAAGAAGCTGGGTGGGGACAGGAAGGGAACATATGTCAAGTGACTAAAAAAGTGTCTGACACATAATAGGGGCTCAAAAACATGAGTTTTCGTCCTTTCTTTCCCCCTAAATCAGCATCCATCCCAATGCAAGAGCAAAACAGATAACCATTGAGCTTGGACACCAGCCAAGCATTTGCTGTTTCATAGAATGGAAGCAGTCATACAGTCCTTTGGTTTTGGAACCATGATATCTCAGACAATGGCTGGGATGTGCAACCATTCATGGAAAAAAGCTCATTTGTTCTCAACAAAACATCATCAGGCAACTTAATGCGGGGGGATGTCACTTGTGAATAGGAACGTTCTCATGTCTACAAACTCATCATCATTACCGTCTTGCTTAGTTAAAGCCCCAGATAATAATACTCCTGGAACTCACTCAGACTTCCAACTTTTCCCTGTCTGCCCACCTCCTTTTCACTAACACACATTCACAGACAGACATACGCACTCACATTCACGCACTGCTATCCACCAAACACTCACTATAATTCTTGTACCTAGAGACCAAAATTGCAATGTTTTTATTTTCTTCATCTTTTGACTGTTCTTGATATTGAAGCATGGAAGAGCAAAAAACAAGGCTTATATTAATCCATACTCTGTATGGATACTGTCAGCCACCTGAAGATTCAGTATGGCACTTTGTATGAAAGATCTTCAAAAAGTTCGTGGAAAGATTCATATTATCTTTTAATTTCATTTTTTTCACAGATTTTTGAAGCACTCTCATACATTTTGATAGATTTTTCTTCTCAAAACTTAGCTATTCTTTGGCAGACTTGCATCATATTTCTATTATATATGAAATGTATGTGAAAATGCTTTACAATATATAAATTGCTATGTAAACATTATGTATTATTTTTTCCCCTATGCAGTATGCTATAACTTTGGGTTTGGAGAGGAAATTGCCTTAACAGGCTTGGGATTCAATAAATGTGAAGTGATAAAAAGGCAACTTCAGAGAAAGTTTGCTTACAGAGAAAAGGTCATGTCTATGTCCTATTTTAATATTTTCTCTAGTTTCTGTGGCCTCAACTGTATGCTAACTGTTTGAAAATCCCAGTGGTTTCTAATATCAAAAAAAAAACAAAACAAAACCAAAAATCTATAGCATTATGCTGTAGTTGTCCAGATATAAAGTGAGGTGGTTGCTAACATGAATTTTTCTGGGTGCATTCTCAGATTGTCAGTAAATTCATCCCAAGTGAAGAAATCCAGCAGTTTCTGGAGGAAACTCTGGATGGTCTGGAGAGCCTCAACTCCATGTGCACTAAGGCCTGCGGCATATGGATGATCACCGCCCTGAGGGAGCATGGAGCAGATCTGGAAGATCAGGTGAACTGACAGCCAGTTTTATACCCGAGCAGAATTCTAACACTTCTGAAATGCCAGGTCGGTGATCACTTCTCAGTTTGTCCTCTGAACGGCAACAGGCAAGAGGGTGCATAACCGCAAGAGGTCTCCACAGAAGCCCGAGTTGTGTGTTAACAACACAAGGCTCATGTTGATGCCTGTCTCAATTGCCTGTCTAGTCTGTGGTCATAAAGACTTTCCAGAGTGTCCCACTGTGACCAGAAGACGCAGTTTGAACCAAAGCCATTTGGATTTGGGAAAACTGGGTTGTTAGGTCTGTAAGGATGAGAGTGATCATGTGGATGCCATTGAGGTGAGAGTTTCTAATGCCATGGCACTCTCAGGCTTTTCTTCCACACGCCCTATGGTTGTCTTGTAAGCAAGGCAGCCATTGGGTTGGAGAAAGTCCTCAATATTTCCTCCCAACTGCAGAGCTAAGCAGAGTGAACAGGATTTAAGTTCAGGAAGCTTGGTTAAGAGCTCCAAATAGAGATACTTCTATTCTCTCTCCTGAAGTCAGAGACAGAATACAAGCTATTTAAAGATTAATAAGAAGAAAAAAAATTAACTAAATGAAGGCATCTCAAGAGGAATCAGAGAAAGAAGTTTGGTCCCCAAAACACAGTCAACCACCCTCAATTTAAAAATTTTCAAAGTACAACTTTAGTATAAGGATGTTAGAAACTACCTCTGTGCTATTTACCTTCCATTAAGTCGTTTTGAAAAACCTTTATTGAGCACATACCATGGGGTAGGCACTGGGCTAGACCTGGGAGAATCAGGGATGATAATGTGGCATGCCCATGTACGCGTGTGTTTAGCGTAAGGAGGAGTTGTTCACACAATAGGTAAAGGCTTACGTTAAGGGCTGAAATCCTCTCCAGGCATCATTGAACTGGGAATCTAGGTAGTCATATTTGAAGGATATTTATTATTAAGGATTTATAATTCAGAGAAAATGTTATGTTTAAAATAAATATCTAATTTAAATGTCTATCCAAAATAAGAGAGAGAAATATCTACTAGAAGCAGTGTTACCTTAGCATAGATACATGCCCTTGTCTGTGTCACAAATCCCAATGTATAATTTCATTCCCTACTGCCCGCAGGTTAACTTCCAAATTCAGAAAGGTGGCCTTCAGTGCCCTCTGGGATCCAGTTGCATCTTTTCTGTTAAGTCATCTGGCTTTCATCACCCTCCAACTCTCTGTGCTCCAAATTGGACTATTCTCCTATTCCAGAAATCTTCTTGGCATTTTCTTATGTTCATGTTCTCATGGTTTTTTTGTTTTTGTTTTTGTTTTCTTAATAGACTTTATTTTTTAGAGCTATTTAGTGTTCACAGCAAAACTGAGTGTAGAGTTGCCATATACCCCCTGCCTCTACACACATACAGTCTTCCTCACTATCAACACCCCACACCAGAGCGGTACATTTGTTACAATCTTTGAACCTACACTGATACATCATTATCACCCAAAGTCCATAGCTTATGTGGACTTTAGGGTTAGCTCTTTATGTTATAGACATTCTACGGATTTTGATAAACATATAATGACATGTATCCACCATTACAATATCATACAGAATAGTTTCACTCCCCTAAAAATCCCTTGCTCGGCCTATTCTCATGTCTTCTTATTTTACATCTTTACCTGTGTTCTTTCTAACAAGAAAGCCCTTCTCTACTATCTCGTAAAATTGCCTCATGAAATTGCTACATACCCTTTAAGACTTGAACCAAATGCCCTTCTGAAATGACTTGGCTGTTTCTGGATTCCCCTATCGGTCCCATGCATCTCTGGTACACCACTTTCCACAATTTCCTTGAACACAGTGCTTTGGGCATATGACTGACATCCTTTATTAGATCACCCACTCCTGCAAAAGGATTACATCTTTTCATCTCTGGTAAATTACCCACAGTGGCTAGCACAGCACCTGTCATCATACACCCTTTCACTAAATGTTTGCTAAACTGAATTAAGAATAAATACCCAATCCACCAATAATCCTCCTGAGAGATAGGCCATGTGTAGAATCAATTATTGTTTTTAACATTTTCTATCATTCATCAACCACCCACCAACAATATGCTGATGGTACCTGCCCTGAGCCATTCATGTAGAGGGGAAATGGCTACTTAATGTTTGATTTGGCTTTTTCTTTTTAGCTACTGGAGATGTTGGGGGCAATTTACTATCATATGCCGGTCCTCAGACAAAAGGAGGAGAGTTTTCAGTTTATGCTAGAAGCCATCTCCCAGATAGCCAGCTTTCACATGGATGCAGTTGTTGTCAACCTTTTACAGAAGCCTCTGCCCTTCGACAGGTAGACTGTAATTGAAATGGTCCCTTCTCCCAGGAAAGGCCACTCTGAAAAACATTGGGGAAGGATTTATTGTTTGAGAAAAAGAGAGCAAACAAAGATTGAAAATATCTCACCTGAATAACAATTTAAAAATTTGTATTTGAATCACGAGTAATGTCTCTTCACATTTTGTATATATATATACACATATCTATATAACATTATTTGCAATATATATCCCCAGTGAATGACAACGAGATTTATTTTGGAAAACAAATACAGTATAGGAATAAGTAAATATTAGAAAGTGAATATTTCTGCTCTTTCTACTTGCCTAGAATGTACCTATGTAAGAGGTTTCCATCTTGATGGACATTAACATATCTCAGTAACCCAAGGACAGAATGCTGGTTTGTTATCCACCCTTGAAATTGTGATTAGTCCTAACCTGATTTCAGAGTGAGTCAGATGGAAAAGCTCAGAGTCTAAGGAGTTGTGCTTTGGCTGTCAATTTCCTGTTTTGCCTCCCTAGGGACACAAAGACATTGTGGAAGGCGCTGGCTGAAAACCTAACCTCTAGTGGTAAACTCATACAAGCCTTAATAGATAAACTGGAGACCAGGTTAGAAGATGACATCGCCGGGGCAGATGCAATTTCAGTGAGTTGGATGAGCCGTCACTAGCCCGGCACTTTGCTCTGCTCCATGACCTGTTCCCACCTGGAACTTGGTGCTATCGTGTCAATCACACTTCTTCCTTCTCGCTCCCTAGCTTTAACTCTACTCCAGCTTATATTGCCAATATGGCAGTAATTTTGTCTGTGGCTGATCATTTTTAGAAGCAAATTTCTTGTCAGCCTCAAAGATAATCTATGAATCTGTGTTCATTTTACAAGACTGGTGCCCCCTGGAAATTATGGTGTCCACATGGCAGTCCCAAGAGAGAAAAACACTCTGAGTTGAGAAGTTTCCAGACAAATAAATCCTCCTTTTCTATGTGTTTATCCACAAGCATGGACAACTGGGGAAGCAATCATTGGGGGAGAGAACAAACTAGAAGATCAGTGCAGGGAGAAGATGGCCTTGGAGGAAAGGAGACTGCCTGACCACAAGGTCCTTTTTCCTCTCAGGTGGCCTGTGCTATGTATGAAGTGGTTGCAACGGGCATCTCTGTCACTGGCTTGTATCCAGACCTGTTCACTCTCCTCCTGAAGTTGATCAGCTGCACGCTGGGCCAGAAGATGCCCACCTCTGCCACAAGCCGCAGGCGGCGTGTGATACAGCAGGGAGAACAGCAGCAGATCACAGACCCCTGCAGGTAAATGGCAAAGCAGGGAGAGCCTTCCAAAAGTGTCCTGATCCCAGACTCCAGAAGAGGGGCTGTGAAGTCAGGGTCTATGCCTACTGGCACAACATCAAATTACCATGAAGAAACAAAGCCCTTCCATCCTTAAGCCATGACACCAGACCTTGTAATTCTTCCCTGACCCAGTACCCAGTGCAGCTACCCAGAATGGTCTCATACAGAATAAGGGTCTATGCTTTCTTCCCTAGAGGGTCCACTTTATTTCCTTTGGTTTCTTTTGTTGAAACCTTTCTGGGAAACTGGAGTTATATGATATGCAAGGCCACCAGGGAAAGAAGAAAAATAAAAATAAATATCATATTTTAACAAATCTAAGACTTCACCATTTGAAAGAAGCAAAATCATTTTGTGTACCATTGAGAAAAAAGAAAAAGACTCCCAACTAAGCCATGAATAAATGCTTTCTTACACATTAAAGTTTTTATTTTATATTTATCAATTGATCTCTTTGAGAATTATTAGGTAGAGTTTCATCCTATATCACCTCACTGTTTCCCTGCCCTTTTACATAACTTTTCATTCCAATGTCAAACCATAGAGCAACCTTTTAAAAGACATTTTAAATAGCATTTACACTCAGCACACGTAGTTCCAATAATACATGTAAAATGACAACAGTATAAAGAGCTGTACCTAAATCTATGTGTGCATCTGTGAATGCACGGACAGCAGCAGCTATATCACAACTACTGTCTGGCCAACAACAATTGTAACATCTCACCCACTGCAAAATGCATCCTGATTGCAGAGATGCTGTTTTAAAATCAGGGAAATATGATATTTTGCACTTTCTTTCCTTAGAGCTTCATTTTCTCATGGGGGTTGACAAGATTTTGTGGACTTATTTTAGCTCAAGTAACCTGAATGTCCCCTTTGGCCCCAAGACTACATTGTACGAGTCAATCTGCCTGTTTTTTTCCTTGCACACCATCCATTAATCCAAGCATAAGGGAGTATTGTGGAGAACAGGAAGAGTGAAAGTGGGAATTCACAATTCCCTGTACAGAGTTGACTGACTTTTGTGATACCGACTGTCTCCTTCAGGCTCTCAACTACAACTCTGAAATGTTTGCAAGCCCAAGCCGTGAAAGAAGGTTTTGCAAAAGAATCTGATGAGGGGGACAACTTATGGACCCTACTCAGCAGTCCCAGTACCCATCACATAGGAGTATGTGCACTGGCCAGGTAATGTGCAGATATTCTAGAACCAGATACAAAGGAGAAAACAAAAACAAAGAATAAAAATGCCATGCAGGCAACTTCACTGAAAGTAATTGACTCACCTAGGGTTTATAGTCAAAGGAGAACAGACAGGGAAGAAAGCAAAGGATAAAGGAAGATATGGTAGGATCAGCCCCAAACTCACCACTCTCCTCAAAAAAAAAAAAAAAGCAATTCATCAAGTGAATAGCTTTGGGCAAATAACATTTAAACTGGACACTTGGTTAGGCTATTTTAAAGTTTAAGCCTTGGTGCTCTTTTATTGAGCATTCCTTTTTAGATGAATTATTTGCCTGATGAACAAATAGACTAAGGTTTTTTTCCATTCTTTAGGGGAAAAAAGGTCCCTGTTAAAATCTGCCTTTTCTAGGAGCATGGCATTGTGGCAGCACGGGGTCCTCCGGGACATCATGGAACAGCTGTTCCCATCTCTCACCTCCTCCTCCGAGAACTACCGCATCACCGGCACAGCTTTCTTCTCCGAGGCAAGGGAGAGCAGCGTCACTCGTGCTCGCCGTCCCCTTGGGGCACTTTTCTCAGGGTCTAGAGCTCAGGGAGAGCTGGAACAGGGAGGAGGGAACTTCAGGGGGAGCTTTTGTATGGGGGGGGGGACCCGCTACTGCCAGACCTACAGTCTTTAAGCAGGGACTGAAAGAGGAAGACTCCTCCTGCCCTCTGTTCTACAGAATTCAACCTCCCAGGGCAGAGAAGGGTGCAGAATATACCTCTGGAAGGGACAAAACGAACAGTAACCAACAAGAGCCATAGTGCTGACCCTTCAAACTCTAGCATAAAGACTATCCCAGCCAATCCAGAGAAGGAACCTCATCAGTCATTCCTGTTGTCCCTGCCCCGGTTTTCCACTTAGACTAGAAGCAGCCTCTTATCTAGGTATGCCAGTTCTCATCCCCACTAACCTTGACCTGTGCCCTGCTCACATCTAGAGTTTAGTTTCTGCCAAGTTGCTGATTCACTCGAAGGCTTCCTGCTCTGCCCTCCAAGCAGCGAGGCCCTGTCTTGAATTGTGGCTGTGATGCCCTTGGCACTCACCTGAAGGGAGGCCACTCCCTTAACTGAACGGGAGGGGCATGTTGATTTCAGCTCATGAAGGAGCCGATCCTCTGGAAGCACGGGAATCTGCGGGATGTGCTCATCTTGATGGATCAGAGTGCCTGGGACTCCAATGCCACCCTGAGGCAAATGGCCATCCGAGGGCTTGGAAACACAGCATCTGGAGCCCCTCACAAGGTAAAAAAGGTGTTCTCTGGGAAAATAGCTCATTTAAGTAGAGTTTGAAATGGTTACTTACCTAGTGGTTTATTTACTGTGCCTAGTGGTTGCATAGAAATTAAGTGAAAATCCAAATAAACTGCCGAAATGGTGGCTCTTGGGTTGAAGTATGCGTGACTCACACAGAATTTCAGTCTCCTTGTGTGTGGACTCCTACTCTGGTCCAGACACACATAAAACAATTTTTGAGATTAAGAGACCTTATTTCAAAATAGGTGAAGAAGCATAAGCAGATAATGTTAGAATCTATCATCAGAGGCCTGTACCACCTGGCTCGCACCGAAGTCGTCTGTGAAAGCTTGAAGGCTCTCAAAAAGGTCCTGGAGCTGCTCACAGACAGAGATGTGAGCTTCTACTTCAAAGAAATAGTGCTGCAAACAAGAACCTTCTTTGAAGACGTAAGTGAGCCTGTTCAGGAATCTCCCCTTCCCAGAAGAAATGAGTGAACAGAAAAAGGTTCAGGTAGTGCCTGTAGATGACAATGTTGGTGTCCCACCCGAATTCCTTGGCCTGTCCCAGAGGTCACCTGCAGACAATTCCCATACAGGCCCCTGGCTTCCTGTGTGTCTCTGCCTGGGGATGCCCTCTGGCCTGGGAATCAAGATTGATCTAAGCAGGGTGGGCCAGAATTGTTGGGAGAAGAATTGCCCTGGGAATGACCTTCAAACAATGAGAAAGGAGAGTTTATAGATAAATTCCCCAGCTTTCTCACCCCTCAGAAGAATTGAGCTCCACTTGCCTGCAGTGGTAACACACTCATTAGTACTCTCTTTCTTAGCTTTTCTCCCTTCCTTCCCTATCTTATTCCCATCCCCCCCCCGCATGCGTCCTGGGACCCCCTCCCAAATAAATTACTTGCATGCAAATCCTCATCTCAAGATTTGTTTCGGAGGGAACACAAATTAAGACAGTACTCATGCTGGACTAGGGTCTGAATAATGATGATGTTGTTTCCTACACTGTCTTTTCCACTGCCAAGATTCAAAGACCCATCATCCAAGAGTCAGTAAACTATATCCCACAAACCAAATCTGGCCCACAACCTGCTTTTGTAAATAAAGTTTTATTGGAACACAGTGACACTCATTGATTACATATTGTCTTTGGCTGCTCTCACACTCTTACCAGCAGAGTTGACTAGCAATTGCATAGAACATATGACCACAAAGTTTAAATTGTTTACTGTCTGGCCTTTTATAGCAAAAGTTTGTCAACACTTTATCCAATCTACAGCCCGAATTTTTTTAAAAAATCAGTCAGCAATCCTAGGCAGAGGAGGGTCATTTTCCTTTCTACCTTCCAAGAAACTATATTTTAGTATTTATTTTGGGTTTATTAATTGCCATCAGTGTAAAAATCTATTTCACATCTAACTTGAATTTATTATTTTTTGATCTAAATCTGTTTCCTGGGCCGGCCCGTGGCTCACTCAGTAGAGTGCGGTGCTGATAAATCTGTTTCCTTATGTTCTGTTGTCAGAGAAGATGGAAAATGTGTAGTTGCTTCCTCCAGTGCATTCTTCCTAAACATTGAGGCTTTACTAAATTTCCTATTTATCTTCTAGTCTGTAGATTGAAAAGTCTTTATTTCCTTCATTTTTCATCATACACCTAATCTGCTCATTAAATATTTCACAAGCCAATGACTGAGCTGGAGCTCTAAGTGAGACCCAGGAAGTATTGAATAGAATATAAAGGAAAATTACCTCTCAAGTCCAACCTTTTTCTATTTATTCGCTCCTTTTTCTTTTTTTTTCCTTCTAATCTTGTTCTTTCTTCCTCACTCTTTGGCAGTTTATTAACCATATGGACCCCTAGACTTTAGTCTGCAGTATACGGCTGCAGTCAGTAATTCTCCAGTTTTGTATTCTTGCAGTTTCCCTTGTCTATGTGCTAGCCTAAACATAGCCTTTGAAAACAGCATTCTGCTTGTTTGCAACTATTTTCTGCAATTTACCAATATCACTTTTAATTCTTATCTTGTCCTCAGAAATACTTACTGGGCTCCCAATTTAGTATCTTTTGTAAAAATAGCAAAGACTTTTTTTATTTATTACACAGATCATTGATGACAGTCTTTAAAAACAAAGGGCTGAATTCACCTCTACAGAACCCCACCTGTTAGGCTTCCTGGGCTGTTGTCGATCCAATAATAATAATTCCTTTGGCTCTGAGCCTCCTATAAATCACAAGTCTACCTAACAGTTTTGTGGCCAAGATAATGTTTTCTCAGTGTTATTGCAGAAGAAAAAAAGTCTAAAGTCTTGTTTATTTTTAAGTCAGAACTTTCTCATTCCTAATTGATATCAATTTTGTCATGTTTGCATGAAAGTAAAGTTTGACAAAACTTGGGTCTTAGAACCGACATGGTATTTATTCTCCAGCAGTGCTGTCTTTCTCCAAGAATATTTACTCTATGATACTTTGCCTCTATATTTTTCTATGAGTTAAGTATACAATTCTGTAATCTCTGGGTTTTCTCTTTTTTTTGTCCTTTCAGTATTTAAGTGCTTTCTTGGAATTCTTGAAACATGGTGACCCTTCAATGAAATAGTAGGACAGAAAACACGGCTGCTTTCTGTGCTTCAGTCCCTTGCTACTATTTCCTACCTTATCATCTTGAGCAATCGCTTTACCTTCTGTGTTTTCACATTTTCTCAAGTGAAAATGAGGAGATTGGACTAGACGTTCTCTAATATCTCTCCCAGCACTCAAAACACTTTCACCGCTACTTATTTCTGTTTTTTCATCATCTCAATTGGTTGATTCTTCCTAAACCTATCATTGGATAATTGATTTGGAAAATTCAAAGTTTTTTTTTTTGTTGTTGTTTGTCTTTTGTTTTTTAACATAAAAGCCTTTCGACGTTTTTGTAGTTTGTTTTTGGTTTGCTTTCCTTTTCTCGAAACAGATCTTTTAAAAATATATACTAATCTTATTTGTAATAAATGGAAAGAACATTTTTCTACCTTCATTTCTATTATACAAGGTCACATCTCATCTATTCATTTAGATTTTCTGGCTTTTCCCAATCCATCTTTATTTTTCTGGAACGTCTATTTTAACTTCTTTTTTTATTTTTATTGTTTATCTAAATAACATTCTGCTACTCAGGACTACTTTTTTTTTTATCCCTCTGTGTTTATATGGGCATTTTAATCTAGTTTTCTAGGCTTGGGGAAAAAAAAACTTGGAGAAAATTTCTCTAACTTCATTGTCTTCTTTGTTAGAACTCTGAGCCATATCTAACCCTTTGTTTCTTAAAATCACTGCCTACCATTCTAGACAAAAAGCAATGAAGTTCCATAATTTCACATAGTCAAGCATCTAGGACCTTGTTTGTGTGACCTCTCTCTGAGCCCCAAGGTCCAAATTCTTGAGCTGCCAGCAATCCCTTTACAAAGTATTTGGCATCTTGGAGAAGAGTCCTAGGCCTTGGGCAATTTAGATTGGAGGCCCCAAAACTCTAGGCTCGTGATTAGCAAACAGGCTAATTTGTGCAAAATAAACAGCAAGCAGGAACCCTTCCTGGCCTTCTGCTGCCAGCACCCCTGTTTATCATTTCTGTGGTCGCACTTCCTTCCTAGCCACTCAAACACAGAAATCAAGTCTCCAGCTCTGTGGCATCACTTAAACCCTAGACCCATGGTTTCTTAAGCTCATGTGGTTAGGGAGAGAGCTTCCAGGAAAGCAAGAAAGTTCTTGGAACACAGAGGCACTGTAACAATAAAGCACCAGCGCCTCTGCTGAAAGGGGCCCCAGAGATGCTGGCAGGGAGTGACCTGTGAGAAGATATTCACCCACGACTGCATTTGTCACCACAGGAGCAGGATGATGTGAGACTGACTGCCATCTCCTTATTTGAGAATCTGGCATCCCTAACAGGAAGAAAGTGGAAGATTTTTTTTGCTGAAGAAATAAAAAAGAGCATGATTTCATTCCTTCTCCATCTCTGGGATCCCAATCCTAAGATTGGAGCTGTAAGTGGCCCTCTACCTAAGTGGTGTCTACCTGCTCCTCCTCCTCTCTCCATGGCTGAGAAGTGCCACTAAGCCTGGTCTAGCTGGACTAAAAGCCAGATCTGAAGTCACCCCTCAGAACCGAACCTGAAAACCACTTCGCCAACTCTGGATTCTTCTTTGCCGTCCCTTCCTGAGTTTGCTGTCCCACCCCTGAGCATGGGAAGGTGGCAGCCCTTCACAGCACTGACTGTGCTGCTCCTTTCCCAGCACTACTCAGCATGTCCTGTCTCTAGAAGGGGGTCCTAGCATGATGCTCTGTGACACAGAAACTCTGTTTTCTAGGCTTGCCGTGATGTCTTGATCATCTGCATTCCTTTTCTGGACCTCCAGGAACTCTATGGGGTATTAGACCATCTCCTTGATCAGGATCTACCAAGGGCCAGGGATTTCTATAGGCAATTTTGTGTAAAACTGGTGAGTGTGCAGAAGACACTGCCTCTAAAAAGGGTGGGACAAGAGTTTAGACACATCCGAGAAGGGCAAACACAGCAAGGAATCTCTGGCCAGAGGCAGAACTCTCCTGGGAAGATAGCAGTGATTCTTCATATCCTGCCATGTCACTCTGCACCTTTCCCACGTCCTGACAGGGATCTGTTCTCCTAGGTTTCTGAAAGTCACATCTGTTGATTAGTCCCCAGTGCCTCGCCAATTAAATTTTGATCGAAATAGCCATAAGGGAACTTTTAATCCATTAATTTATTGCTGAGTGAGTGCTCACTGGCTTTTAGACTTCCCTTCTGAGGACCTATGGGGTGCTGAATGCCATAAAGGGTCACTTTTCAGTTGTCCTCTTTGTAACACACATCTCTTGCAGGCAAGGAAAAATCAGGAAATCCTGTGGATCCTCCACACACACTCCTTCCCCTTCTTCACCAGCAGCTGGGAGATGATCAGGAGCGCCGCTGTCAAACTCACAGGTGAGCTCACATCACGCTCCCTGCTCAGACATGTCTGCCCTTTTCCGTCTAGTCGTGCTATGACTGGAAGCTACCCCAATGTGAACACTGGTGTGACTTCTATGACCAAAAACCAAGAAAAAGGCCACGAAGGAATTCATTTTATGTCTTGCAACATCTTGCCTCTGAGGAATCTGTTTTCTTTTGCAAATGAAAACTGATAACCTCTTAGGACCAACCAAGGCTCACTCTCCTCCCTACTGGGCCCTCCTTGTTTCTTTGGGTTCTAAGCCATCACTTCTTCTTTTCTCCAAGTCTTTGCTCCAAGCCTGCTACCCCTGCATAAATAGTGCCTTTGTCTCATCCCTTAATATAAACCATACTCAACATTCTAAGTTCAGTTCAAGCTGAAAGATTTAGCAGCAGCCTGATGCAAGTGGAAAGCACGTTGATATGGGGCCAGCAGACCTTGGTTCTGTTGTGTGATTCTAGACAATTTACTTAACTTCTTTGTGTTAACTCTCTGTCTGATCTATAAAATAAAAGAGGAAAATAAGTAAATCTCTGAAGTTCCTTCTCTCATGAAATTCTAAGTCTCATCCTGAAGCCTGTTCCAACTAATCCACCCCACAGTGAACAGGCCCACTCGCTCAACAGGCCACCGGTAAGACCAAATTAAAACCTAAGAATTCCTTCTTGGATCATGCATATGATCTTCCCAACTGCATTATAAACTTTTTGAAGACAGGGATCAAAAGTTTGAAACACTGACAACAACACCTCACCCCCTGCCCCTCCTGAAGACCATTGTGTGAGCTTTCCCAAATACACTTTGGATGAGTGACCACTTCCAGACATGGCGCTCAAGACCCAACAGAGGTCACTCTTTCATCATTCAATGGGGTGCAGAGGGAGTCATATATATATTTAGTCATATATATATATATATATATATATATATATATATATATATATATATATATATATATATATATATACACACATTTTTTTTTCACTGACCTGACCATTTACCTTCTGACCATGTGCAGAGTCTGACCTGATCCGTCTATAATGAACCACTATAATGAAATCAGTAATTTTTTTCCTTATTGACTTTAGATGCCATTGTTCTCAATTTGACCAGCCAATATGTGGAGTTATTAGACAGAGAACAATTGACCACAAGTGAGTATCTACCCAAATTTTTGCCCAGCGCATTGTACATTCTTAGGGAAAGAGAAACTATTGCTGTCCAAATTCCATGTGAGCCCAGAAATGAAAAATCTTAGTACCCAGTTATTGTCTCTCATGCTCTCTAGACACTGAGATTTCTCCAGAGTATAAAACCACCTGCAGCTCCACCCCTTAGCAGGCATTGTTCCAACAGAATACAATTTTCCAGCTTTCTAAACCTACTAATCACAAGGTCAGGGTCTTCTCTTCCCTTATTTCAGTATTAAAATAGTTTCTCAACTTACAGTTCTAAATCCTACCTTTTAGGATCAAAATGTAAAATGTGCACATTAGGACCTGAAGCCCCACCCAGGGCTGACCCTCACCGGTGCGCCCTGCAGTGCTGCGTAGGTTGGACCTTGGCATGGGTTGCCCTTCCTGCTGGGCTCTTACTCTCCTAATTCACTTCATTTTGCTATTACTTCCATTTCAGGGCTCCAAGCACTTCGGCAAGACCCCTGCATCAGTGTTCAGAGAGCAGCCGAAGTTGCCTTGCAGACGCTCTTGAGAAGGTGTAAAGAGATAAGCATCCCTCTGTAAACCATCAAGAAATAAACTGCTAGGCTTTTTATATGACTGGCTCCTGTCATCCTGTTAACACATAAACTTGCAGAATCTTTAGGAAAGAGATGGTGCCTAGGAAGAGGATCTTGAAATGGTGGTATATTCCTTACTCTCCAGAATATCCCTGGTGGCTTCCACTAGTAAAAAGTAAATCCCACAAATTCACTTCAAGGACAACCCGTGGTTTGAGTGGTGACAGCCACATGGTTTTGCACAGGTTAGCCCTCTATCTTGAGAAGCTCGAGTCCCGGCAGATACCAAAAAGTGACAGAATGTGACACAACTCCACTGCCATTAATAAGGGGCCACTGTTACTTTCCATGCATGGCCCTTTCCTCTCATATCTTTATCAGCTCTACCCACACTCTTCTCTTTCTAAAATATAGTGTTATAATAAACTTTAACCTGTCTATTCTCTCTCAGGCTGTAATATATATATCAAGACTGTGCCAGCTACTTTTCTACAAAAGAGCCCTTCTGACATTGTATTAAATCTGATGGTTTTCTTTCCATTTTTATCCCAGAGTGTGTGTGAGTGCGCATGTACTCACATATGTGCATGTATGTATGATGTGTGTGCTGACCTTCCTTGTAGTATCTGGATGATGTTGTTTAATCTTTCCAGGGCTGGCTGGGTAGCTCAGTTGGTTAGAGTGCACCCTTATATCACCAAGGTCATGGGTTCAGATCCCTGTACCAGCCAGCCTCCAAAAATAAAAAGTACTCTTTTTCACAGTGTGTAAGAGAAAGGTCACATACATGAAATCATGTACATAAAAGAAGTTTCTAACACAGAACCTGGCACTCATTTACCAATAATGCCATCTTAATCGCTTATTGGCAACCTTATTAATATATCCCTTCAGAATATCCCTGCAAATTTCTATCACTTATATTCTAATCTCTTCATCCCCAAACTCTTTTGGGAAACACCTTTTATTATCACAAAACCTAGAGACCAAAGGCATCTTTTGGGTCAGAGATTCTGGGCCGGGAATCTACTTATTCATTCATTTAACAAATATTTATCGAGTACCTATTTTATAAGGCATTGTTATAGCCACTGTGACCGAACAGTGAGAAAAATACAGAAAAACTGTGTCCTCAGGAGTTTGTACTCTATGAAATCTGTGTATAAATTCCAGAGGATGGAGCCAGCGCCCAAGTTGGCCCCCAGTGTTTCATGCCTCCTGGTGCTAATGCCCCTGTGCAGTCCTCTCCCACAGTGATCAGTACAGAGCTGTGCAGCCAATGCAATATTTCAGAAATGATGGATTGTGACTTCCAAGACAAGGTAATAAATGATATCATGCTCTCTTGCATCACTCACTCTGGGGGAATCAACTGACATGTTGTAAGATCAAGCAGCCCTATGGAGAGGTCTATGTGGCAAAGAACTGACACCTCCTGCAAATAGCCAGTGCTAAGTTGCAAGACAGGTAAGTGAGCCATCTTCAGAGTGGACCATGTGCCCCAGTTAAAGTCTTCAGATGATTGATCCCAGCTGACACCTTAGCAATGTAGCTTATGAGATAAAATACAGAATGCCCAGTTAAATTTGAATTTCAGATAAACACAGAATTTTTTTTTCAGTAAAAGTACTCGTACGTCCCAACTATATACTAAACTAAAAAAATTATTTGTTGTATATCTGAAATTCAAATTTAGCTGAACTGCTTATATTTTTATTTGCTAAATCTGGCAACCCTAGCACAATCTAGTGAGAGACTTGAGCCAGAGTCACTAAGCTAAGCTATTCCCAAATTCCTGAACCATGAGACAGTGTGAGATAATAAATCTTTGGTGTTTTAAGCCACTGAGTTCTGAGGTAATTTGCTATGCACCAGTAGTTAACTATTACATGCAGGGTCCATATATCCCACCAAAGTTGTATGCAAATTTCAGTCTATATATAATTGAATAGGTGCATTTTCTGGGTAATGGCTTTCATTAAATTCTTAATGGAATAAAAAGTTATTCCCAAGAAGAACATGTATGAAACAGAGCAAGAAAAAGAAGGCAAGGGATATGGGTTTAGTTGACCTCTTTAGGCAGGTTATTTTAAGTCAAACGACTTTTAGTGCTGTCCAACAGAACTTTCTGTAATGACAGAAATCACTTTTTCTTTCTGCATTGACCAGTATGTTGGCCACTAGCCACATGTGGCAACTGAGCACTTGCAATGTATCTAGTGTATCTGAGTAATTAAATTTTTAATTTTATTTCATTTTAATTAACTTAAATTTAAGTAGCCGTGTGTAGGTAGTAGCTGTGGTATTGCACAGGACAGTTTTAGAATGTAGGGCAAAAGTGTAGAATTTGGGTTGGACCACTTCAGAACGGTAGGACATCCTCAACAGGAGTACAAATTCACTGGCACAGGACTTTGTCTGATATTTCTTTATATATCTCTGCCACTACTCCCCTGTCATCCTAGCATCCAGCAAAGAGCCTTCTTCATAGATTGGTTGGCAGAAATGAATTAGAATGGCCACATGAAACACACATCACTATATGTGACTGAACCTTTAACTGTCTAAACTTTAATCTCAGAAGGATTTCTAGGGCTCTATCACATCCTGGCTCCACCACTTACTAGCTGTGTGAGTTGGGAAAACCATTTAACCTCTCTGTACTTTAATCTCCATATTTGTAAAATTAGGATAGTAATTTTCTACCTCAAGGTGTGCTGTATTGGAGATTAAATGAGTAATATGTCTTAGTTTGTTCAGGCTGCTATAACAAAATATTTTAGGCTGGGTAATTTATAAACAACAGAATGTATTGCTCACAGTTCTTGAGGCTGGGAATTCTAAGATCAAGGTGCTGGCAGCCTTAACATCCAGCGAGTGCCCATTCTACATATATGGAGCCTTCTTGCTCCATCCTCTCGTGGTCAAAGGGGCAAACAAACTTCCTCGGGCATTTTTTATAAGGGCACTAATCCCACTCATGAGAGTGGAGCCCCCATGACCTAATCACTTCCCCAAAGCCCTACCTCTTAATACCATCATCTTGGGGGTTAGGTTTTAACATATGAATTTTGGGGAGACTCAAACATTTAGACTTTAGCACATGTAAGGCATTTAGAAGCCTGGCACAGAATCATTGTTTAGGCAATGTTGACTATACAATACAAATAATAATATTGACAAAATTTATCACTAGAATCACAAATACTAAATAAACTCAGTGGTTGGTGTATAAAGTCAGCTGATTATACCATAGCCACGGGGCCATATTCCCAGCCTTAAGAACGTTGCTGAAGATGAAGTGACCCCTGTAACTCAGGAGACCTGAGCTCAGCCTCTGGTAATCCTGCTCTGACTGTTCATAGTTCATAGACCCTTCTTGCTCTCACAGAGCATAAACCACGGTGAGCCTCTGTAACAAGACAAATTTAGATCTCCATTGTGTCCCCAACAATTGTTTCTATCAGTCCCTCCCAAACACTACTATTCTCCCTCGGAGAGTCACCACCAGGCCTCCTTGATGCTTTTCTTCCTGCTCAGTCCTCCCAGGGCCTCTATGGTTCATCTCTAGGGTTCAAACACAGGCATGTTATGCAAGCGAGAAAGAGTCCTTGAGGGTCTCAGGGAAATAGCTACAGAGAAAAAGTGTGTTCAAGTATTCTCGGAGAAATGAAAGATTTCTTTGAGTCTCACTCCTGTTGCTTGGCCCGCTATTATTTGCACATGTAATCATTTTTCCACTCATGTTTATTTTAGGATGGAGGTTCTGAAATGTTTGCAGGCTGCCTGATTGGGTAGCACTGCTTTGAAGAGCTCCGAATCACATTATTTTGCAACTCAGTAACTGCCCTTTAACCCCACAATCAGAACCAGTGTTCTGCTGGTAAATCAGGGACGTTTAGCTTGGTTGACCCTGCTATGAAGACAGTTTTACCAGAAAAGAGGAGAGCAAAGATCACAGATATGAAGAAATAAATAGACTTGCAGTGAGAAAAGCCAGAGGAGTTGCTTAATTGGAATTCTCCCTGCACTGCTATAGTCTCAAAGTATAAAATAAAAAAGAGGCACTTCTCTGGAGCCCTAAACAGAATCTGAAATTAGAGCAAAGATTTTCTTTCTTTTTTTTTTTTTAAGTTTTATTTTGTCGATATACATTGTGGCTGATTATTACTCCCCATCACCAAAACCTCCCTCCCTTCTCCCTTCCCCCCTCCCCCCCAACAATGTCCTTTCTGTTTGCTTGTCGTATCAACTTCAAGTAGTTGTGGTTATTATATCTTCTCCCCCGCCCCCCGGTTTGTGTGTGTGTGTGTGTGTGTGTGTGTGTGTGTGTGTGTGTATGTGTGTGTGTGAATTTATATATTAATTTTTAGCTCCCACCAATCAGTGAGAACATGTGGTATTTCTCTTTCTGTGCCTGACTTGTTTCACTTAATATAATTCTCTCAAGGTCCACCCATGTTGTTGCAAATGGCAGTATTTCATTCGTTTTTATAGCTGAGTAGTATTCCATTGTGTAGATGTACCACATTTTCCGTATCCACTCAATTGCAGATAGACCTACCATACGACCCAGCTATCCCTCTGTTGGGAATATACCCAGAGGAATGGAAATCATCAAGTCGAAGGTATACCTGTTCCCCAATGTTCATCGCAGCACTCTTTACAATAGCCAAGAGTTGGAACCAGCCCAAATGCCCATCATCAGATGAGAGCAAAGATTTTCTAATCGTGTTTTATTATTATCTTAGTCTCCAACTGCACCATTTTCCTTCAGATTACCTAAGTATAGAATTAGAGAATGCGCAGTCAATCAGACACGGTAGCGACCTATGAGCTGATTAGGAGCCCTAACAGAGAGCAACTTTCTGACAAGTAATTTTATATGGCTGCAGCCTGAGAATTATCATTTCTTGGAATTTCTCTTCCTTACACACTTATTGCAGGAAAGTAATAAACCAGGACAATAGAAAGTGTGACAGAGTCAAGAGTTAAGAAAATGTGACAGGACCAAAATGTGACATGAGGAAGGGACAGTGGAATTCATTACAAAATTGTGTGTGTCTCTGTGTGTCTTTGTGTATGTCAAATTGCCAAGTCATGACCTGAAAAATGGCATTTGCTTCTTACCTCTACTGTATCAAACTTTATGTATCCAACAAAACACCCTTACTTATTTGTATTCCTTCTGGACAAACTGTCCTAAATTTTATTTATTGAATTATGTGGTTATCTTGAAGGCAAGATAAATTTAGAAAATATAATTCTCCAAATATATGTGACTCATAGTATCTTTTTTCAATTTGAAAGCCCCTGAAAAACACAAGATAAGAAACCCTTTTCCTTTATCACCTACTACTTCCCCCAAATATCCTTGGAGGTAAGGCTTGAGAATTAAATCGGCCAATGCTCTAATACTTAACTGCATGGTGGTCAAAAAAGAGGTCTATCTTGGAGATGGAGAGCCCGGTGAACTGTCTATTAGCCTGGAGGATGGGTTAACCAGGACTCTGAATTTTGTGGAGAGGGTAGGGGAGAGTTGAAATCCATCTTTACCCTGCTTCCAGTGGAGTCATAAGAAGACCGTTAATTACCCTACATCCAATCCTTAGAGGCTGTGCAGAGTTTTGGGGTCATGAAAATGAGCCAGACCTGTGGGTGGGGTAGATAGGCTTTGTGGGCAGGGCTTGTAGGATGGGAGTTTTCCAGTCTGCTACATTCTGTAGAGAATAGAATGAAGCCCCATCTGACAGTGGCAGAAGAGTTTTATTAAGAGGTAAAGATGATCAAATAGCAAAAATGGCCAAATATTAAATGACAGATTGAGTTATGTTTTATCTAGAAGACAGTGGGTTGCCAAAAGGGTTTCTTGATTAAAGCAGTGAAATGATAAAAGGTGATCAGCAGAGTAGATAAACTGTTAAATCAGACATTAGGTGATGGGCTTTTGGACTAAAGAAATATATAAAGAAATGACAGGGATATTGCCTGGCAGATTTAAAGAGATGAGTCGAAGAAAACTCTTAAGATTTAAGCCTAGATGACTAGGAGATTAACAGATTGTTGGACAGAAAACCTATTCAAGATGAAGATGCTCAGTTTAGAGCTTTAACTCTGTCTCCAACCACAGGGAATTGTCACTAATATTTTGGGTATTGTGACATTATGATATTTATGTACTGGTTTTCATCCATGGCTCCTGGCTCATGCTGCTCTCTGAACTTCTGCCCTCCTTTCACCTGCTCCTTTTTCTCCGTGAGGCAGGAAATTCCCTAACCTACCTTAGCTGATTGTAGGTCAAACACCCCCTTTCAGGAGGGGCCCTGCTCCATCCCTGGGAAGAAGGAATGCTGCATAGAGAGCCCAAGAAGAACCTGAACAAACAGGCCTTGCTGGGTTCCCCCACCCAGACTGTCAGTGTTAGATTATACCCTTTTGTCCAATCACATTTCTACATGGTTGTCAATGCTTCCATCATGCCTACATGATGAAGCTTCCATAAAAACCCAAGAGTAAACATAAATGTTCATTGTCAAATGACTGGATAAGGAAAATGTGGTATGTTTACACAATGGAATACTACTCTGCCATAAAAAAGAATGAAATCTTGCCATTTGCAGCAACGTGGATCGACTTAGATAAAATGATGTTAAGTGAAATAAGCCAGGCACAGAAAGAGAAATACCACATATCCTCCCTTGCAAATGGGAGCTAAAAATAATTATAATAATAAACAAATTTTTAAAAAAGAAAGAAAGATACAACAATCACAGTAATACACTGAGCTTTCAAAAAAGAGAACAGAACCAAGGTTACCAGAGTTAGGAAAGGAGGAGGGGGAGGGGGGAAAGGGAAGAATTGGTAAAGGGCCACGGAAATCAATTACATTGAATAATGTTGAATAGACCAACTATCCTGATTTGAACATCACATATCACACACAGGTATTGATATTCAGTTCTGTACCCCACAGATACGTACAATCAACTATGTTCCAACAGAATAAAATAAAATAAACCCAAGAGCACAGGGTTTGGGGAGCTTCTGGATAGCTGAACCCATGGTGGTTCCTGGAGGGTGGTGCACCTGGGGAGGGCATGGAAGCTCCGTGCCCCTCCCCCATACCTCACCCTATGCAGCTCTTCATCTATGTCCTTTGCAATGTCCTTTATAATACACCAGCAAACGTTAAGTATGTGTTTCCCTGAGTTCTGTGAGCCTCTCAAACAAACTAATCAAACCCAAGGAGGGGGTTGTGGGACCCTGATGTGTAGCTGCTTGGTCAGAAGTTCCAGAGGCCTGGGCTCACCACTGGCATCTGAAGTGGGGGGCATTCTTGGGTACTGAGCCTTCACTCTGTGGGATCTGATGCGATCTCCAGATAAATAGTGTCAGAGTTAAATTGGAGGACAGCCAGCTGGTGTTTGCTGAAGAACTGCTGGCTTGCTTGCCAGTGGGGAGAAGTCCCCACACATTTGGTCACAGAAGTCAGTCTTCTGTGTTGATGATTGTGCTGTGAGAGCAGAGGAAAGACAGTGTGTGTTTTTATCCACTCACTCGTACTTGGTTATTTTCTCACTTCTTTTTAAATAAAACCTACATGTTAGATAATTAATATGCATAAATAATAAATTGATCATTGAAGTAACTCCTCAAAATCTCCCCCCTCCCCAGGTCCCTCCTTAACCCCAAATGTACTTCCCATTTTCCTTTCCTTATAGTCCATCTCCATTTAAATTCTCAAGCTACATAAATCTTAAGACTTCCAAACACTGAACTTATCACCCCCAGTCTGCATTATGTAGCTCAGTTATGTTATGTGTATACTCAGTTTCTCAATCCAGAGCCCAGGAGTAAGCCACAATCTCTCCTTTCTCTTCTCATCAACTGCATTCAGGCCATCAAGTCCTTCCTCTTCAACTATTCACCCCCTCCTCCTAGCTCTCCTTGCTTCAGGTCCTTGCTGTCACTTGCATGGACTAGTGCAGAAGCCCCCTGACTGAACTCAGTGCACCTCTCTTTCAGTGTTGTTTCCTCCAAATCATTTGTTCGATTGTCACTTGATTGACCTTTCGTTTTTAGAACAAAATTCTAAAGATGATATTATCCCTGTACTTCTATGCCTTTAGTGGTTCTCCATGCCTTTAAGATAAAATGCAAACTATTGAGTTTAGCCTGATGTACAAGCCTACCTGTTCCACCGAATGCGTGCCCACCCTTCTTTCTTACCATTCCCACAGCTTTTCTCTTGCAACCAACCCCCCAGAGTACTGAACTACTTGACATTCACCAAATGGCTGCAAAATTTTCTAATCATATATCTTATTGCTAAGGACTGAAAGAGATTCAAGCAGAGTGGATAGTTAAAAAAAAGAAAAGAGCCAAGTAAAACAATCTCTTGAAGACCTAAAAATTGAGTAAGGACAAAAGAAGAAAGACAAGGAGGAAAGAGAGGAAACAGGATGAAATTTTTAAAAATGGAGAAGAAAATGTTTATCTTATAAAAATGGTAAATGGTAAGTGGTAATGGTTGCCATTACACCTATTACAGAGTCATAACTCCCATTAATACTTAGAATAACAGTAATCGGTGAAATGAAGACTCTTCCTTTCCAAGATAGGAGCTTGTTCCAAAAACTGCAAAGTCATGGGAATAAGAAATATTCTCAGGAATGTCACATTCCATTTCTGGGAAATAGACCCCCAAATAGTTTATGTTTGGAGTTGGATAAGCAGCCTCCTTTAAATGCTTTTGAGCAACTTTTGTTTTTGGCCATGATGAAGTGACAGGTACTAAATTTAACCTCTCACCTTAAATAGCTAGAAAAAATGAAAATCAGTGTTTTCAATCATTCAACAATAATCATTATGGGATTGTGAGCCCTGAGAGGAGGGAAACAAATGAGGTGAGACTTGGACTTACCCCAGCTTACTGCCTGGTGACAATTTCCAGGCCACCGCAAAAGTAGGTGGAACTCCAACAAAGCTCATTAGTTTTATTGAATTGAGGGACTAAAATCTGAGTTTGGGGAAGTAAAGCCATTAGAATTTATGGGGTAAATTACCTGAGAGGAAGAGGCTGCACAGAGAGGGAGTGAGAGTCCTCAGAGTAGAGATCAGCAGAGTAGGACCCTTGCTGATCTGCGCTGAGTGCGAAACTGTGTACACGAGGGAAAGAAGCACCAGAAACCAGTAAGTCTAACAATTCCTGGAACTCAAACAAGGATGGGATCACTTTCCAGTCAGAATGAAAAAAACACAATACAAGCTCTAGGTTAAAGGTTGCTCTTGATTGCACTAAAAAGCTTAAAAGCAAGGCTCTGGAAGAGTTAACTGATTCCATGTAACTTAATTGTTTATTAGGACAAAGTCCAGCACTCTTTAAATGAAAACAATAAAATTCGGCAACCAAACAATGTAAAATTTACAATGTTTGGCATCAAATAAAAAATAACATGCAAAAAAGGCATGAAAAAAAGAAGAAAATTATTAACCAGAATAAGTTACTTTTAATCACTGAAATCAAGAAGTGACAAAGATGATAAAATTAACAGACACGAACCTTAAAATATCTATTAGAAATGTGCTCCATATGCTCAAGACAATGAGGACAAAAATAGAAGATATAAAAATGACCTAAATGGAACATCTTAAAGATTAAAAAAGTCAATATCTGCTGGGAAAACTGGGCATTCATATGCAGGAGAATGAAACTAAACCCATACTTCTCACCACATACCAAAACCAACTCAAAATGGATTAAAGAATTAAATATACATCCTGAAACAATAAAACTCCTTAAAGAAAACATAGGGGACAACACTTCAGGAAGCAGGATTGGGTACAGACTTCATGAATATGACCCCCAAAGCACAGGCAACTAAAGGAAAAATAAACAAATGGGATTATATCAAACTAAAAAGCTTTTGCACAGCAAAAGAAATAATTAACAAGAGTTAAAAGACAACCAACAGAGTAGGAGAAAATATTTGCAAATTAAACATCTGAAAAAGGATTAATATCCAGAATATACAAGGAACTCAAACAACTTTACAGCAAAAAAACTAGTTACCCAATTAAAAAATGAGCAAAAGAGCTGCATAGGCATTTCTCAAAGGAAGATATATGAATGGCCAACAGACACATGAAAAAATGTTCAACATCACTCAGCATCTGAGAAATGCAAATCAAAACCACTTTGAGATACCATCTCCTCCAGGCAGGATGGCTAATATCCAAAAGACTGAAAATGATAAATGCTGATGATGTTGTGGAGAAAAAGGAATCCTTATACACTGTTGGTGGGACTGCAAAATGGTTCAGCCTTTATGGAAAACGGCAGGGAGTTTCTTCAAACAGTTACAGATAGATCTACCATATGACCCAGCTATCCCACTGCTGGGAATATACCCAGAGGGATGGAAATCATCATGTCAGAGGGATACCTGTACTCCAGTGTTTATTGCAGCACTATTTACAACAGCCAAGAGTTGGAGTCAGCCCAAATGTCCATCATCAGATGAGTGGATAAGGAAACTGTGGTACATCTACACAATGGAATACCACTCTGCTACAAAAAAGAAAGAAATTCTACCATTCTCAGCAACATGGATGGACTTAGAAAAAAATTATATTAAGTGAAATAAGTCAGGCACAGGAAGAGAAATACCACATGTTCTCATTTATTTGTGGGAGATATGAATAAATAAATAAATATACAAACAAACAGTGGGGGTGGTGGTGGGGAAGAAGACACAACACAACAATTCCTTGATTTTGTTAAGACAAGTAAACAGATAAGATGTTGATGGGGAGGAGGGGGAGAGAGAGGCGAGAAAGAGGAATTGGTAAAGAGACATGAAAATCAACTACATTGCATATTGATAAATTAAAATTTTAAAAATAATCAAATTAAATTAAATTAAATTAAATTAGAAATACAGTGGATGGAACTAACTGCAGGGAAAAAAACCAGTGAAATTAATAATATAGTAATAAAAACTATTCAAAAAGAAGCATAGAGAGAAAAAATAAATAAATAACCCATGGGACATTATCAAGAATCCTAACCTGTCTGTAATTCAAGTTCCAGAAAAGGAGCAGAGAGATGTAGAAAGAAAAAAATATTTTATTAAATAAAGAGCAAAACTTTTCTAAAATTGATGAAAACTATATATGTACATATCCACGAAATCCCACAAAACTCAAGAAGAAGAAACCAAAAAACCCACATCTAAGTCATAATCAAACTGCTCAAAAACAGTGATAAAAATAAAAATCTTAAAAGCAACCAGAGGAAAATACATACTACATACAATGGAACAAAAATAGGAATTAAAGCATACCTCTTAGATGTTATGGAAGTCAGAAGACACTGAAAAGACATTTTTTAAGAACCTTAATAAAACATTGTCAACTAAAATTCTTCACCAAGAAAAAATATTTTTCAAAAATGAAGACAAAATAAACACTTTTCAGACAAGCAAAGTACAATCCATATTCAGCAAATTTGTACTACAAAAAAAGTTAAAGGAATTTTTTTAGGTAAAATGAAAGTGGTACAGATAGAAATTTGGATCTGCAGAAAGCAATTAAGAAAACTAAAAATGGTAAGCACATCGATAAATATAAATGCCTTTTCTTGTTTATCAATCCCTTTTAAAAATTATATAAAAGACAAAGCAAAAAAAAATCAGTAGTGTGGGATTTATAAAATACATAAAAGTTAAATCTAAAACAATAATAGTGCAATGGATGCAAGAAGGAAATAAAATATACTATTGTTATGTTCTTACAGTATACTAAAACGGTACAATATTATTTGAAGATTAACATTCAAATTAAAAATGTATAGTGTAATCTCTAGAGCAAATCCTAAAGAGATATAGCTTATAAACCAACAATAGAGTTAAACTAGAGTGATATAATTTTTTGACTTAATCCAAAAAAGGAAGGAGGAAATGTACAAATAACAAATAGAACAAATAGAAAATTAATAGCACCCTGGTAGATTTAAACCCAACCATATCAATTACTGTATGAAAAACTTTAATTAATAGGGAGAGATTATCAGATTGAATTTTTTAAAAAATCAAGACTAACCACTTTAAATATAAGGACATAGATAAATACATGGTAAAGAAATAAAAGAGATACACACTATGTGATGGTTAATTTTGTGTCAATTTGACTGGGCCATGGCATGCCCAGATACCTGGTTAACATTATTTCTCAGTGTGTCTGTGAAGGTGTTTCAGAAAGAGATTAGCATTTGTACTGGTGAACTGGGATTGTCCTCCCCAGTGTGGGTGGGCATCATTCAATCAATTGAGGATCCAAATAGAACAAAAAGGCAAGGAAACTTTGAATTCTCTTTCTCTCTCCACCTGACTCCTTTGAGCTGAGACATTGGTTTTCTCCCGCCCTTGGACTGGGACTTATGTCATTACTGCTTTGGGTTCTCAGGTCTTTCAGCTCCAACTGGAATTTATACCTCTAGCTTTCCTGGGTCTTTAGCTTGCATGTGGCACATCATGGAACTCCTCAGCCTCCATGATTGTGTGAGCCAATATTTATAATAAATCTTATTTTATTACATATAATATATATTAACATTAATATATTTATATTAAGTATATAAATATATATTTCTAATGTATATTTGTTTATGTACATATATGTTACACCTACTAAGTAAATAAAATATGTAAATATATAATACTTTATATATCTTATAAGATATACATATGGTATCCTATATCTGTATCTATATATATCCTATTGGTTTGGTTTCTCTGGAGAACCTTGACTAATACAGATTTAGGTACTGAGAGTGTTTCTGGAGGAACAACATTTTAAAGATGAGATTTCTGAATTTGTTCTGCGCTTTCTGGACTTTAGATTTAAAGATGCTAATGACTCTATTCCCAGTAGTAAAGAGGGCACTTACAGTCCACGGCATGAACTGGTAATAGAGATACACAAAATATCTGCATTGGATATTTCTAACCAAGCACTTAAAAGAAGCAAGGCAAGGAGCTGATTGACTTCATAAATAATACTTCTGAACATTTTTGGAAAACTAACAAATGTAGTGAGGTTGGCTCCTTGCCCCTAATCTTGCTGGACAAAATAATGTCCAGGATGATCTCGGGGATATACATTTCCAGCTCATAAATATGAATGACTTGAAAATCAAATGCAGAATCTTAGTCTGTGACTGGCTGAATTAAAATGCATGCTGAACTGCCAGACTCACAGGATGCCTATTGTTAAAATGAGGGCATTGACTGAGAAAAAAATTGAGATCCTGTAAGTTGGGATGGGGATGTGTGTGAAGATGCTGGTGAACCTGAGGACATTGAGGCTCTAAATTGTGATGAGTCTTTGCCAGTGGGAGGGGTATCCTCATCCCCAATAGAAGCAACTTCCCCACCCCCAGTGGTATTAGACTTTCCACCCATGACCTGCATTAAGGAAACTGCAAAAGCCCCCCTGAGGCAGTTGCCATGCAAGACAATGTTGATTTTCCTCAGGACCCACCACCAGCCACCCTCTTTGCTTCTAGGATTGTAACTAGACTCAAGGCTCAGCACAACCCTAAAGGTGAATTCCAAAGTATGATGCATGAGAAGGTATGTCATGCTCCAAAAGAACTACTTGGGTGTTCAATTTATACAGACAGAAATCTGGGGAACACTTGTAGGAATGTATACTGTGTATGAGACTGGAATAATGGTGGAAGAAACATCCAGTTTGATCTGTCCACATTTATTGATATGTGCTCACTAAGCAGAGATTGTAAATTTAATGTTGCAGCTCAAGGAGTTAGAAAGAGCTCTAACATTTTGTTTGGTTGGTTGGTTGGCTGAAACAAGGAACAAAAGATGGCCCATAGTGACTGAACTGAAAATATCAGTCCTGCTTTGGTTTAATGTAGAGGAAGGGAGCCAAAGGTTTAGGGAGATTGAAATTTTAGAGTGGATTTGTCATTTAAGAACTACTTTCCCACACTGGGAGGGTCCAGAAGACATACTTTTCACCAATACTGGGAGAAATAAATTTGGAGGGGTAGGCCCAGCATCTTTAAAGAGCTCCATAATCATTCTTTTATGTAGGCCAGCTATTATAGTGGAAACCGTAGCTACTGAATAGGAAACAAAATAGATTGGAAATCTACCACACCCTTATTTGATCTGTATAAGCAGAAAATGTCTAGGTCACATAAACAAAAGTCTAAACTGAGTAATAAAACAGAGAGTCATAGCACCTTAATCATTTCTCAGAATTATGTCAGTTTACAGGCACAGAACCCCCTAATGAGAAGAGGTTGGGTTCCCCTAAGGAAGGTCCCTGGTACACTACCAAATGTGTACTGTTAATCTTTCTCCCAGCCTTCACCAAAAGGACCTGCAACCTGTTACCAAAGTGACAATGCATTGGGAAAAGGAAATAAGCAGACCTTTCAGGGACTACTTCAAACTGCCTTTAAACTGACACTAATCCCAGGAAACCCAAAATGTCACTATGGCCCTCCAATCAGTGGCTTTTGGAGGTCAAGTGATGATGGAGTTTTGGTTCAAGTCTTTCTTGCAGCGTGCCCAAACCCATTCTGTGGTTATTTCACCAGTTCCTGAAGGCATAACCGGAATACATACTCAACAACTGACAGAACCCCCACATTTGTCCCCTGACCTGTGGAGTCAGGGCTGTTATAATTTGACAGGTCAAGTAGAAGCCACTAGAACTGCCTGTATCTAGGAAAATAGTAAACCAAGAGTAATACTGCATTCCTGAAGGCCTTGCAGAGATTAGTGCCACTATTGAGGACTTGTTAGATGCAGGGGTGGTGATTCCTACCACGTTCCCACTTGACTCACCTATTTGGCCTGTACAAGAAACAGATGGATCATGAAGAATGACAGTGGATTATTAAAAGCTTAACCAGATGATGACTCCAATTGCAGCTGATGCACTGGATATGATTTTATTGCTTGAACAAATTAACACATCCTCTGGGTCCTGGTATACAATTACTATTCTAGCAAATGTTTTCTTCTCCATACCTGTGAGTGAAGACCACCAAAAGCAGTTTGTTTTCAGCTGACAAAGCCGGCAATACACCTTTACTATCCTACCTCAAGGGTATATCAACTCTCCAGCCCTGTGTCATAATTTAGTTTGCAGAGATTTGCAAAGATGAGAGTTATTGTGTTACATGGAGTGATTGTTCCTGACTACTAAGGGGAAATTAGACTACAACTCCACAATGGAGATAAGAAAGTACGTGTTTGAAATACAAGAGGTCCCTTAGGATGTCTCTTAGTATTATCATGCCATATGATTAAGTTCAATGAAAAATTACAACCCAGTTCAGGCAGAACTGTTAATGACCCAGACCCTTCAAAAATGAAGATTTGGGTCACCCACCAGCTAAAGAACCACAGACAGCTGAGGTGCTTGCTGAAGGCAAAGGGAATACAGAATAGGTAGTGGAAGAAGGTAGTTATAAATACCAGCTAGGATCACACGACAGTTACAGAAATGAGGACTATAACCGTCATGAATATTTCCTCCTTATTCTGATATGAATACATTCCTGCCTGTGTTTGTGTGTGTGTGCAGCAAGTATCTGCTGTCTCTCTTCTTCTCTTATTCCCTATTCATGCAACATAAAATGTACTGACTTTATATCATAGTATTCAAGTATTATTAATGTAAAATTAACAATTATAGCATTTAAGTTACAGGATATGAAGGAGAAGAGTAAACATCACTCAAGGACTTTACCTCCTTTTCTGAGGAAAAAGTTAGCATGTTTTAAGTTATACAAAGGATAGCTGTATTGTGTTAGGCAGAATTATGACCCTATTATTGTATTTACTTAGAGATTAAGTATGGTTTATGGAGATGCACATGGGTGCGAAGTTGACAAGGGGTAGTCTTGTAATGTTTAATTTTATGAATCAGTTTGCCTGGGCCATGCGATTCCTATCTAGTCAAACGTTATTTCCAAGTTTGTCTGTGAGGATGTTTCTGGAAGAGATTAGCATTTGAGTTGGGGAACTAAGTAAAGCAGATGGCCCTCCCTATTGAGGGTAGAATCATCTGACCACTTGAGGGACTAAACAGGGCAAAAAGGCAAGCAAGGTTGTATTATTGCTCTCTCTGCCCAGACTGCTTGAGCTGAGACATTGATCTCCTACTCTTGGACTGGGACCTACACCATTGGTGCTCCTGGCTCTCAGGGCTTTAGACTCAGACTGGAATTTGCACCCCTAGTTTTCCTGGGTGTCCAGCTTTCAAGTGGTAGATCATAGGACTCTGTAGCCTCCATAACCATGTGATCCAATCCCTTATAATAAATCTCATACACACACACACACACACACACACACACACACACATATTTATAGTCATCCCTTGGTTTCCATGTGGGGGTAAGGGATTGGTTTCAGGACTCCCACAGATACCAAAATCCATGGATGCAAAATGATGTAATATTTGCATATAACCTGTGCTCATTTTCCCTTATACTTTAAATCATCTCTAGATAATACCGAATACAATGTAAATGCTACATAAGTTATTATACTGTATTTTTTATTTGTATTATCTTTTATTGTAGGTTTTCAAATATTTTTGGTCCGTGGTTGATTGAATCCACAGATGTGGAACCCAGGATTACAGAGGGCCAGCTCTATATATATTCTATTGGTTCTGTTTCTCTGGAGAACCTGCCTAATATACAGTAATTTTATATGCTACTTCTACACTAGGAAAGAGAAAGCTGGAGTAGCTATATTAATACCAGACAAAATAGACTTCAGAATAAGGAATATTATCTTGGATAAGGAGAAGCATTTTGGGGTCATAAATGAGTCAACTCATCAAGAGGACAAAACACTCCTAAAAGTTTTCACCTAGTAACAGAGCTTCAAAATACATGAAGCAAATACCGATAGAATTAAAAGGGTAAATATACAAATCCACACTTATACTTGAAGATTTAAACACTCTCAATAATTGATAGAACGAGTAGACTGAAGATGAGTGAGGATATAGAAGACTTAAACAGCATCAACCAACTTTATTCAGTATTGACATGTTTGAAACACTCCACTGAACAACAACAGAATGCAAATTGTTTTCAAGTATACATGAAACATTCACCAAGCTAGATCATATTCTGGGACATAAAACAAATCTCAAATTTAAAAGGATTGAAATCATACAAAGCATGTTCTGTAACCACAGTAGAATTAAACTAGAAATAAATAACAGAAAGATAGCCAGAATTATCCAAAATATTTGGAAAATTAAATGTTATTTAATAAAACAAGACAGTGTTTATTTAAGCTCTATACCTTCAGGATCAAACCTTAGTAGTCCCTTTTTTTGGTTGGAATAGACCTAGACTCACTCAAACACATACACATACATACACACACACACACACACACACACACACACACACACACATTCATTATAGATTTATGGAATACTAGAGCTACAAAAATTTGTTTCAATCTATTTTAAAAGATCAGTCAAAGAAATGCATCATGTTTACACAGCTGAATCTTTTTAAAAAGAGTTACAGAAATTAGATGTTGTGTTTTTATTTCAGTAACTAGATCTTATCCTTAATGTTGGCTTATTTTGAATAGGACCAAGCACAGCAAAAGTTTTAGATCCTGTTAAGGTCTTGCATCAGTGAGAAGTGCAATTACTAACTGTAACACTTTAGAGAGGTGGTTAAGAGTATGAGCTACTGAGCCAAAGGGTGTGAATATGAGTCCTTGTTCCTTCATTTGCTGTCTGTGTGAACTTATGTAAATTTAGCCTCTCTATGCCTAAGTTTCTTCCTTTGTAAAATGAGGCTAAGCATAGAAGTTACTAATGGTATTGTTGTACTGAATAAATGAGTTAATATACGTAAAGTGCTCACAGCACTTACTGGCACATAATAAGCACCATATAAGTTTTGGCTTTAAATATTAACATGGCTCTTTTCTGACATTCAGATCTCTGCATTCCACATCCTAAGACTGAGTTCCAATTTTCTTTCTCAGAAGAGATGGCACTTTCCAGCCTGAGTTACTCAGGACCGAATTAGGTCTTTGAGGCACTGCCATTATAATGTGAGAGAAAAATGTCTCCCTAGAATCTGCAAAGATGATATGTCAGGATCTATAAAATTACATTGATCTCTTTGCATTATTGCCCAAGATTACCAAAGAACAGCTTGTGAAGTAAGATTTCTCACAAACCTACTGAATGAAGCAACAGATTTGACCAGGAAATCACAGCAGTTCACGGTCTCTGCTATAGACTGAATGTTTATGTCCCCCACAAAATTTATATGTTGAAGCTTTAATCCCCAGTGTTATAGTATTTGGAGGTGGGGCCTCTGGGAGGTAATTAGGTTTAGATGAGGTCATGGGCCCTCGTAATGGGATTGGTGCCCTTATGAGAAGAGAAAGAGACCAGAGATTCTTCTCTGTTCACCACGTGAGGACACAGTGAGAAGGTGGCCTCTGCAAAATGGGAGACAGGCCTTCACCAGACATCAAATCTGTTAGCACCTTGATCTTGAACTTCCCAGCCTCCAGAACTGTGAGAAATAAATGTTTGTTGTTTAAACCACCCAGTCTGTGATATTTTGTTAAGACAATCTTCTTTCTCCCATGAAAATGGGAAATAATGTTCACTGCAGAATCATAATTCCCAGTCTACGTCCAAAGGAACTGTGGGCTCCAGCCACCTCCACTGTTAGAAGCAGTAGCAGCAGTTTCTTGATAAGCCAGCATCTCAAGATCAACTTTCCCAGGACTTAGGCTTGTTGGTCAATATTGTTTAGATATCAAGAATTTCTAAGCTTTTTCCATGAGTCTTCTGCCTCCTGCTCTACCACAATTTTCAACAGTGACCTTTCTCACCTTCAGCCAATTCTCCACAGGGAACGTGAGAGAAAAAATTCCTATCTGTGTTCAAAAGAAGAAGGGAAGAGAAGAAGTAGGAGGGGCACACTTCCCATGGCGCAGAAGAAAAGGCGTGCCTATTTAAGTCCATGCTAACATTTCAGAATCCATCCCTGGAGGTACAGCAAGAGACCACCCCTACACAACTCATGAACTCTGCCCCTGACTGGCAAGAGACATCTCAAACTTACCATCCCCTGGTGCACAGGACAGTAAAGGGGCCAACACTGTGATAAAACAGGATGAGCACTCTCCTGGCAGGCAGAAGAGCCATGTCCAGGCTAGGCCTTCTGCTAACCAGCTATATGATTGTGGAAAAGAAACTGAGAAACAGACATTTTACTAAGTGTATATGGCCATTCTGCTAAGCAATGAAAGGTTAGGGGTGGGAGTGGGGTGATGGTGGGACACAGAACCATATGGGGCAAGTTTCTGTCCTCACCAGGCTAGAGGGGACTTGGGGTCAGATCTCCTCAAAGGTGCCTTTCTCTGTCATATTTAATGAATCTGTGTAACATGTTTATGCTAAACAGCCAATCCTTAGTTACATTAGTAGGAGACTCAGAATACTCTGGAAGGCCCATTATTATCACACCAAAGCTGTCTGAGTTGATAGGGCCACAAGAGTTTAATTTGTAGGCTTGCTTTACATCACGTGTGACCTCAGGCGCTGCTCGCTCTTGATACTATCAGTGCAGAGAAAAGTTCCTGGACTTAGAGATCAGTTGTGGCCCCTTACTAAATTGGGTTGCATATGGTCTATTGATACACCAGTCCTGAGCCTTTGGTTCATCACTTTCTTGTAGGGACATGAGGCAAAACTTTCCTTTGATGAGAAAATTCCCTTTCATGGTTTCTGAAAATTTCTTTGTCTTCTCTGTGTTCCCAGAAGACTTGGTCAGCTGATTATTATGTAACAGACTCTCAAGTCGGCACCACATATGCTTCATTACCAATTTTTCTCTGCCTTGGACATCACTGGTCTGTTACGTACCAAAGGTCCCTCCCCTGGAATTTAGTACAAGTCTCCTCCTGCAGAGATGCCTGGAAATAACAGGGATAACAGGGCAGTTTTCAGGTTTGTCCTTTCACAGGACATTGGTCTCAGCCTGTGAATCAAAAACAACATTCTAATGTTCTTTCTTCTCATGCCCCCCTTCTTATTCTCAGCCCACCCCTTCTCCCCATCTGAAAAGACAACAATCTTTCCATCTGGTTTTGTTAACCCTTGGCTGAAAAAGGAAATTTTCCTATGCGATTGATGTTTGGAGTGTAAACCTGGAGCTTTGCCTTCAGAGTCTGGCAGGAATAAATAAAAAGATAAATTGTAGGTACTTTGGTTGTCACAGCAGGAGCGCATATCACGCCATCAGCTATCTTGTCCCCAAATGTGTGAACCGCCTGAAATACCAAGGTAATTGAAAGGCAGGCATAAACTTCTCTGGTTTCCCAGATATTAACGGAAATTGCCTCCTACTGAGGTTGCTTTCTGGCTTAATGTTCTGAAAGCAAAACAGGCCATTCTGTTTCTAGTACAAGTATTTGAATACACTTTAGTCCATCAAGGAGGAAACATCTCAGAAGACCATTAGATAACAGGACTAATGTGGCTGCTCAGTTCTGCCAGTCCCATACTAAGAGTATCGCAAACACCTCACCTCACCTCACCTCACCTCACCTCACCTCACCTCTTCTCTTGTCTTGTCTACCCCTCCCCTACCTGAGAAAGAGAAGTGGTAACACTCCTGAACACCCACTTTGTCTGTCCCCAAAGTATGCAGCATCTTAGTTTATCTTCAAGTTTATGATGACCATTTCCACTAGCAATTATGCTAGGCTCACAATAATCCGAATGCCTATGATGGGTTAGCATGTGTGAGTGTGTGGGTGTAAGAAATTTGGGTAGAAATAGAAGGAAAATATAGAACAAATGATAAACAATGGGGTTCAAAAATATTGATTAATACATGTATTCATTTTAATCAAAAGGAAAAGTGATTAATGATTTATGTGCAGGCACCTCAATAGGCTGTTTCAGAGAATGCTGGATAAACCAGCTGTCCAGCACCTACACCTCTGTCTGAGTAGCTACTCAAAAACTGGATGGACTCACAAGCCTTGTGTGAAGATGAGATTAGCCTTGATCTGCCCAACTGAGAGGGCAGCCCTCAATCAAATTAGCCAGGTAACCCAAAGTTTCAGGGGTCATTTGTCAGATACTCCTGCTTGCCTTCCACACCTCCACCATACCCCACCTGAATATCAAGAACCCACTTTCTGTTCTAAAGTGATTACAAGTGTCTTGGGGAGGAAGAACAGGCAGAACAGTTTAGATGGGACTTATTAAATCTTAGGGCATTGATAAGCTGCACTTCTGTTGGTCAATTATCAGAACATGTATAGGATGTCACAGGAAGGCACTCCCCAATGAAAACAGGAGATCTTCCAAGACAGTTTCTCCACCCAGGTAACTTGCAGAGCACATGTAAATAGCGAGTGACTGTCTGTAGGATGTGCATAGCCCAAAGCTAGTGATGGTTAATGCACCTGCCAATTTCCTCTTCTCCCTCTGTTCCCCTCTATGTCCAGACGACATTAATCTCAGCACTGCTTTCTATCTTCGCCAAGGCCATATCCCATCCTAACCTGGGTGACCCTCAGCTGATCTGAGGTGGAGGGAGGGACAGGCTGGGGGAATTCTCACACTCCATCTATTCTTTTTGCAATATATTTTCATGGCAGAAATAGTTCCCCTAGATTTCCTCCAAGCTTTCTCTTTAGGTGTTGAAGAACTTATTTTGTAAGTTTCAAAACATTTTTAAAGACTCGATGTTGAAAGTGACTTTCTCCTTACACACCTACCGCAACAATCCTAATTCTCTATAGGCAGGAGTGAATGTCTCTGAATAAAGGAAAGGTCAGTACAGTAATGTTCAGAAAATTTAAAAAAGCACCACATTTAGTATTCTAAGACATCTCCCTGCAACAACATTCACTGCTCCCCTCCTTCTCCAATGATTCTTTAACCCTTTTCTTCTCCTTCAGTAACTCTGCTGAAACTTCTTTCTCTAACCTCTTAGTTATTAAATTTGCTAATTTCTTTTTTCAGACCTCAGTCTTTGATAGCATTTGATAATCCTGATTAAATCATCTCTATTAGTTGGGCAGGCAGAAGGGGAGGAGTGATACATAACCAGTAGAAAACTAACTTCATACTAGCTTAGATTAAGATGAGAAATTGTCAGAAGGATATTTCCTCCCAAATGAATTCTTGTTCAACCTTTTGTGTTGGGGTCTGCATCTGGGCCTGGTATTTTCAAATCTACCCCCCTACCCAGGGTAGAAATTAACTCCACAATAACTTCTAACAAATGCAGTGGAAATGTCTGAATGTTATTGTTTTCGATACATTGAACCGGCCTCCTTGTAACTCCACATATTATATCTGCATCTTCCCTCAAGGGACACTTCAATATAAAAAGCTGCCTCTGGATCAGACATAAAACTTCAGGCAAGAACACATTAATCATTGCTCATGGAAATATTCTCTAAAATTAAATGGAATACAGATCAAAAAATTCCAAAGAATAGTATCTTTAATGAGTTTTCTAGTCCTTGTCATTTTAACTAAAGTTTTGTTGAAACGTATTTATCAGTATCAGAAAAATACAGATAGTATTGTGTGTAAAAGCATATTTTAAATTCCATTCATTTCACCTCCCACAGCTGCTTTTTTGTTTTAATGAAAGATGAACAAGGAATAAATAGGAAGCCAGTGCTTAAAACTAATCTGCCTGTATACCCCCTGAAAAACCTAGAAGTCTAACAAGGTTAGAGAAAACTTCCCAAATACACAATCACTTAGCTCAGGCATGAACTGATGCTTCTTAGAAAGAAAAAAAAAAAAAAAAAAAGGAGGTGGGACAAACTGCAGGTCTTGTGTTTGACACATACTGAACGAAAGCCCCAAAGAGAAGGCTGAATGATATTTGTTCTCAGACAAGAAGTCAAAAGGCACCCCCATGACAAGAGCACAATGAATTCTGCTCTGACATTTAAGCAGTTCAATCTTCTGACAAAAATAGGGATCTCTACAGGTGGTGGTTGACTCCAAAGGGTGAAGCGTGAGATCACTACTCAGGATGGAAATCCAATCTGTCTTTTTTCATTCAAGGTCCCCTTTGTATTTGGTTTCGCTGAGAGAAGCCAACATCTCTAATCAGGAAATCGTGTTTCTCCCATTTTCCTCATCAATTTGTAGAGTGTCTGGTGGGCTGGGCCATTCATACTTAATAGAAACATACTGCTGAATGGAGCATTCGAGTTTCTTCAAGAATATTCTTCATCCTGACTTACATTTAAAAAAGGGTCTCTGGATTCGGGTTTGGGAGAACAAAGGATTGTGTTTGTGCAGGTGGCTGGGAGTTGAGAAGTGGGCACTGGAGGGGAGGAAGAAAAAACGGGCCTCCAGGCTGGAAAAGCCGTCTGCGGGCCGGTGACGCAGCTGTCCCCACGCAGCAGCGCCAGCCGGAGCCTACGGGGGCTCCGCATCGCAGGGCCTGGTGCTGGTGATGGAGACCCCCCGTCCCCCGCATCTCAGGGCGCCCGCCGCGCACTCGGACACGGTCTGCTCCCTGCCGTTCACTTCCACGCAGATGCTAAACCCTTCGTCCTCGCACTCCGATGCTTCTCGGCAGACACATTTGCTGCTCTGGGCTGGGAAAACAGGCGAGAGAGGCTTAATGGCACATCGTGGAGGTGGGGGACTCAAAGCTTACGTCCTCCAAATTAATGATGTGATCAAAGAGCTGCAGTCGCGCCTGCCTTGAGTGGCACAATAAACTATCGCCTGGAAACGCAGTAGGATCAGGAAAGTGAGGCGTTCTGCCTCACTGGGAATAAATAGGTTTTGAGGTTGGTGCCAGGCTTTCTTTTGGTTGGAACCGCATGGGACCGTTCTGTCCAAGTCAAGAGCTCTCCAGCTCTCTCCCCAGGCATGCTGCTGTCCATGTGAGCCTCCCATGCAGTGTAATCCTCTATCTCCCTAAGCATCCTTTTGTGTGAAAACCTCAGCAAAGAGGTGAGAGTCGAGGCTCAAACAGAGAGAGAAAGAAAACAAGAATTATACTTGCTTTGAGAGAGAGGGCATGACATGCAATGGTTACACTCTATAAAGGGTTACATATACATATGCAAACCAGAAATGAGTTGGGGAGGAAAGGAGTCTGTGCACAGAAGGTGAGCGGCTGGAATACACCAGTCAGGTGTCTGCAGAAGGAGAGTAACAAAGTCAGCCAGCAGACGATGGTGACCTCCAAATGGAAAATGACCCAGACTTGGCAGAGTTACGTATGTCATCGTCTGTGCAGTGGACCATGAGGGAGTGAGGTGAAAGGTGCCCAGTGGGCATGGGCCAGGAGGGGGAGAGAGTGAAGAGTTGGCAGGGACCTTACAGATCACAGTACAGCTCCCAAATTTACAGATGGGGAAACCCAAGGCAGTGACTTGGCTTGAGCGTCCTGCAGCCTTTCCCCATTCACAGTATCAACCAAACCGTGGAATGTGTGTCATGTCCTTGGGGGGATTCAGTGATCACTGTAAGTGCTACTTGGACATAGCATTTGCAAATATTGAATCACAGAGCATGAAAGTAACTTTGTTTTCTATTCTCTTCAAATCCTTCTGATTATTTTTAGGAGAAAGTGTCTGCTTGAGGCTAGTATGTTTTTAACACCCTTGTAACATTTGTAAACTCCCTTTATCAAAAAGAGAGAGCATTGTCAGTCTCAGAGCAGTATATGGCTAGAATTTACTACCTTATTTTCTTTCATTATATGAATTTTTATACTTACCGAATATTTATGGCAAGTGATACTTTCTTTTAAGGACCTGATATAAAGTTTCCCTTTTTAAAAATGTTATTTTTATGAGTCTTTTAAAAAATGAGTACATAATACAGATAATACAAGGACAGAGCAAAAGCCATGAACGTGGAATAGGGATCACGGATGTTGGAGAGAACATCCAGACCATCAGGAGTGGGTTCTTAAGTACCTCTTAAGTACCTCATCTGCACCCCTCTCCAGGGAAGGGAATGGGGGAGGGCAGTTCACTGTCAAACCAGTCTGAGTCTTTGACATCCATAGGTATCTGCTTTGATTCTGTTGCTAACCTAGAAACTACAGTTTTTGAAACCTCAGTGTTATTACTTTAGCATTCTTACTGTTACAAATACGAAACGCCCCTTACCATCACATTTTTCCCATCGTGGACACGCGCCACAAGTTTTCTCAGCTGGAGCAGGCAGACTGCAGCTGTCCCTCCCAGTGAGAGTATAATTTCTACCCTGACAGCGGAGAACATTCATCTTGCAAACTGTCAGAGTCAGTATCCTTTTGCTTCTCTCATCTTGAGCACATACATCCAAGGAAGATCTGAAAAGAATTTTTTAAATTACATTATTTACAAGATTTCCATTCTTAAAAGCCAAGTAGAAGTGGAAACTGAGGCACTGAGCTCAGTGTCCCTAGATGTTATTACCCACAGCAAAAGATGGAACAGAAACTCAAATCCCCTTCATTCCTAGGCCTCAACCCCCCTCAGATCTTCAAAGTGAACATATTTACTCTTTAGTCGCTCACGATTTTTACAAGTGTTGACATCTAGCATTAATCTAGTTTCATCTATAACAGATCAGATGCAGCAAATTAGACGAGAAGGTAAGGACTGCTAGCAACACCTGGTGGACAGACAACAAGGAAGGAGACAGAATCAGCAAAGATCAAACACTGAGATCAGAGTTAAATGGGACCTTTGACTGCAGGAGAAATAAGCTCCTCGCAGCCCAGCAGCCCTGAGAGTTCATGTCCACAGTACAGTATTGTCCAATAATTGATGATCCTGAATCATCAAGAAAATAAAAAATGTATTTTTCAGTTTTATAATAAAAAGTGTCTATGTTTACAAAATAGTTTAGAAATATTTCCATAAAATGTGTTACTTCTTTTCTTAAACATTGGTGATAAAATGGTAAGATATAGCTATATAGAAATTTCACTCATAAAAACAACTACATTTCTGAATGCTGATGGATAAGGCGGGCATTACTGTAATTTAAGGCATTACTAAACCTTAGACAGCAAAGCATTTTTGTATATCAGACAGAGCCAGAAAGAGTCTACATTCACATGTTTTATTTAGCTCTAATATTTTCCTCTTTGACCAAGAGCTGAATTTACCTGGAGTTATTTACACAACAAAAACAAATCCAGTTGTTTTTGCATCTGTCTTTTGATCTGTTTATTTAAACTCTAAATACAAGTAGAGCTACTCAGAACAGCTGAAAGAGCAGAGAATTGCCACCTTGTTATCTGTATCTAATACCATGAAATGATATGAAAACTCATACCATGTCTGTACACTACAGGCTGCAGATAAGCTACATGAAGTGGGAAAGTCGGAAAAAGGATGAAAGCGAATCAGGGTAAACAATTAATAGAGAACAGCAGCAAAGTCAGAATGTCGGAATCACAGTGTATCTGGGCTGACCACCATTTCCATTTACACCATTTAGTTATATTCCTCCTCACATCAGAAATTACTACATGCAATCACTATTACCCACCACAGGTTCAAGAAGTTGGATATGCATTTTGATGAGCAGAATAATTGAAAGCTAAGTAATTAGTAAGTTAGTGTTTTGATTCTTAACCTGAAAGATGACCAGTAAGTCAGGGGGTGGCTGGATATCTTCCCTTTTCTACCCAGATCCACTTTTCACTCTTCTCCACCTGCCTGGGAGGCTGAAGGTATGGACCACACCATGGACTTCCTTGTCCTCTAGCTTGGGTGGGTTTGATCAAAGGGGAGCACTGGCAGGAGACTGGAGGCAGGGAAGATAATACAGTTGGGGTGTTCATTCCCCTGGTTCACTCCTGAGGGAAGGGACCTCTGAGATCTCTAATATGAGGGTGTCAGCTGCTCCTCAGCAGCCATCTGCACCTCACCCTCTATGTCTGCAAATTTTCATAAATGCTCCTCTCCTGGCTCCTTCCGGCCTGGGCACAGACACATGGCCGAGCTGTTACCAGTCCAAGAGTACTGGGGCTTGTCATTTCCTTTACTCTGTCCATACTTTGTAAATATTCCTGCTAATAAACTTCTTCCTGTCCTAATTTAATTGTGCCATCTGTATCTTACTAGGACCATGACAGACATCTAGTAACTACTTCAGATATTCTCCTGCAGTGAAGTGATTTCAAGTTGGTGGCATTCTTATAAAGCAAATCTAGAGAAAATGTTCAAGAATTAGAAAAGCAGCTGCTCATTTCTCCATCAGTATTGCTTTAAGAGTTTGTGTCCCAAAGGAATTTCAGCCCTTATCCTCTAAAGTTCTAAATCCTTAGGTGACAGTTTTGTCATTTTGTTCTGTTTTATATATAGAACAAGCAGTACTCAAGTAGTCCTTCAGCCTTGCTCACAAGCCAGATTGGAACACAGCTTAACATCAACACTGCCAGCCCTGGTGACCCAGGCAGCACATGGGCTAGATTAAACTGAAAACAAAGTCCCTTAACCCTTGGCAAGCCACACCTTCAGTCTAACAGAGACTAGCATCTAAAAAATTATCTCGTTTATCTTGAACAAAATAAAACAGAGAAGCGGGCAAAGACAGAGCTTACCCGCATTCATAAGGCATTTTACAAACACATCTTGAATTCTGCAGTTTCTCCCAATGCTGACATTTAGGCACTGCCTGTGTTAAAGGGGTGTCTAAAAGAAAAGGATAAGGGAGATGCAAATAGTTAAAATAAGAGGTTCTTCATAATAAAGTATTATATTAATTGTTGAACCTGAGTCCACAGTATTCTCAACTGCAACAAATTTGTACAGTAAAAAAATAAATAAATAAAAATAAGTGAAGTTGTAAGGCATTTTATAAAAGATAGAGTATACCTAAGAACACTCTACAAATAATTGCATTAGTAATAATAGCTACCGTTTTTTTTGAGCATTTACAACTGGTCATACACTTTTTATACATTGTGATATTTAATCCTCCCTAACAATGTCCATTTAAGATATAAGAAAACTAAGGGTCAAAAAAGTAAGGAAATTGGTGCTAGTTCACACATTTAAAGGATTGGCCAAACCAGGATTTAAGTCCACAGTTGTCTGAATCCAAGGCTAGTAAAGCAGGCTTTCTTTCAAGAACTTGGTGTTTATACACTGTTGCTTATACTGCATTTTGCCCATTGTGCCTATAATTGGGCAGAAAACAGCAATGTAACTGGAATTATATACAAAGAACTCCCTGGTATCCCAAGGAGATCTATAATAATCTCTTACATGTAAATACCGAAGTGGTCCTCCCTCAACAGTGAGTAAATATCTGGAGGTATTTACATTAATAAAATTGTTTCCATTAGTTTGTGTTTTATAGAAACTGATAAAAAGTCAACCACCACTCCAATTTTGACAGGAAAACACCTTGACCCATCTTAGAAGAGCATAATTTGACTGCCATTGCTTCAGCTATACCTAACTGCAATGTGAATAATCTAAAACACCCTGATTTTTCCACTTCCTGCCACTTTCACTACAATGAAATTCACTGGTACATACTTTTGCATCATAAAACTTGTACCCATTTAGTATATTTATAAAGATAGCTTATCTGAAGAACATGTTTTTATGAATACACACTATAGAATACTTCCTTACTTTGGAAAATTGAAGAGCATTGGACATGACAGTACAGTCTTGTGAATGATTTGTACATAAACTTGTAAAAATGGTAGCAATGTGAAACATGCCTGCCATGGCCAGCAATCTTGATAAAAAGTACACATTCTTTAAATATTTCACTTTAAAATGATATTATCCTAAATGTGATGTACTATCCCAAACTGGATGCTAGAACATAATAAGGAGATTAGTGGAAAACCTAGTGATATCTGAATGATGTGTGTAGTTTAGTCAATAGTGATGTACTAATATTAATTTCTTAGTTTTAACCAACCGAGTTATGTCAAACTATGTGAGATGTTAATATTATGGAAAGATGGTTGAAGGGTATTTGCAAACTAAATTTGCAAAGTTCCTGAAATCTAATATTATTCCAAAATAAAATGTTTTTTTTTAATGGCATTATATAGATCAGTGCTTCTCAAACATGGGCAATTTTGCCCCCCAGGGTACATTTTGCAATGTCTAGAGACATTTTTTGTTGTTACAATTGGAGGGTGCTACTGGAATCTGGTGGATAGTGACCATGGATGCTGCTAAACATCCCGCAATGCACAGGATAGGCTCCCACAACAAAGAATCACCACACCCAAATTCCAACAGCATTGAGGTTGAGAAACCCTAATCTAGTTTAATGATAAAGCCATGTAAATTAGTTCGGTATTACGATTAGAAATTTGTTTTAGGAAAAATTGCGAAATTTTAGACTTTAAATATTTGCTAAAAATTATAATTTCTTTCTGAAAAATCACTGATAGAATCACCTGCACCAAAGACTTTTGCATTTAAGAAGAACATAGCTTGTTAATGTCAAAGCTTGGTTAACCAAATAAACATACTCTTAAGGACCACCTAGAGTATGTACCTTTGCTATTTTCAAACCAAATATCTTTACATCAAGATTAAATACCAGTGGGGGACCTGGGGTGTTATTGTTTAATAAGTATAGAGTTTCAGTTTGAGAAGATGTAAAAATTCTGAAGATGGATGATGGTGATGCTTGTACAATAACAGGAATATACTTACTGCCACTGAACTGTACATTTAAAAAATTGGTTAAAATGGAAAATTTTATATTATCTATATTTTACCACAATTAGAAAAAAAGACTAAACACTGAAACAGCTGGTATTTTAAGACATCAACTTTGAAGGCTGACAAACCTGCTATTATTTTGTTTGTTATAGGCTCATTTCAAGGGTAGTTATTGTTATTCACATCTTCAGAAAAACACACAGGTCTGAAAAACATCCTTAATTAAAACCAATTTTCATAGAATTTTCTACGGAGTGGGAGAAAATTTATACCAAATTGTGCTATAAAATGACCGAAGTAGCATTTGGAAACACAAGTATATAACCTCATTTGAAACAAAAGTGCAACCTCATCAACTATACATTGTTCTCTTTCATTTTAGAATTATAGGAACAGGTCACTACTTTAAATATCCCGAGTAAACTCATATTTATGCCTCAATGCATGGAGAAAACAAAGTAATTGTTCTCTGATTTGGGGCTTTGGACAGCTAAAGAGCATAGCAGCACTGGCCTGAAGGGCACACCATTGGAAGCACCCCCTGCCATTCTGTTGTCTATCATCTATGTCATACCACAGCCCATATCTACCGCCAGTGACACAGTGCTGCACACAGTCTACAGTTGTAAACAGCTAACTCACCTAGCAGTATCCCCTGTGGAATCTAGTACTTCATCCTCACTAAAAAAGACAAATTTCAGCACCAAGTTAAAAATCACACACTGTGCACGGGTATTGATATTCAGCTCCACAGATGTGTACAATCAACTATATTAAGATAAAAAAATCACACACTGGAGAAATAATATTATATAAAATAGCATTCAAGTGAGTTTTTCTTCTTTCCTGTTTTTAATTGTTACAAATATCATATTTTCAATTTATCAAAAAATGTAAACAAAAAAGAAATAAGCTATTTTAAAACAAATATATCCCATCTCAAATTATCTCTAAAAAGAAATAGTTTAGCTTTCTAAATCCTTTCTTCGCTTAGGTTCTGAAAAGACCATTTTAATTTTCCTGGTGTTCAAAATACTGGATTTGGGTTTTCCACTCTTAAAAATGACTTCAAAAACCGCAACACTTTTCCTTCAATAATGTCTGCTTTGTGGTGTTAAATGTAAATGCTTTTAAATTTTTCAATTTCAAAAATACCAATAAACTCTCTGAGAGTCCAGAAATGAAATGTATAGAATTTTGTATAAATTATGGTCTCAACTCTGTGCTTAGTAAAGGTGCAGGAAAAAAACTCAAGAGGAAATTAAAAATCAGCTTTTAAAAACGCTTTATTTTCTTGGTACCATAACAGATATAAAGCTGGTCTTTCATATGGAGGATTTAAGTTAAAAGTTTCAGAATCACCAGGTCTATCCTTGCCTTTTCTTGTATTCCATGAATTTATCTCTGCCATGTGACAAAAGTCTGTTACCCCTCTAGGGGGCAGGGATGGAGGGAATGACTCACAGTTAATGGCAGTACAGTGCATGAAGGTCACCAGAAGGACTCTCACGCACCTGAGTGCAAGTGTCCTTGGACAGACACGGAAGCCACTCACCTTTTTGCACACATTGGACATTCTTCATCTCAGGATCCCACTTAAGGCTGGAGCCACAGAGAAATGCTGAAGGACCTTCTAAGGACATGTCACCTGAACAGGAAAAGGTCACCTTCTCACCAACTGTGTAGAAAGGTTTGTGGGGATGACTCTGTATGCCATCCGTCAGTACAGGTAGAACACAGGCAATTTCTAAAAACAAAAGAGAGCAGAATTCAAGGGCCATTGCTTTCCTAAACCATCTTTTTTAAAAATGACAACTTTAAATGGTACTGATACACTTGTTCTGCTCTTTCATGTTAGAAAAGGAGGAAAAAGTGAGTTTATTCTTAGGGTACCCAGAAAGACATGTCCCACAGTGCCTGGCATGTAATTGACCAATGACTGACTAAAGACCAAAGCAGCTCCCACTCTCTCAACCCTGCCTGCAAAACAATGTGACAACTTAAAATGAATAAGCCTCACAAATAGAGTCCTAAAGCTGAGCCGGCCATTAAAATCAGACTTTTCATAGCTGCCACTTATTTCTGTGGTTTGGTGATATCCCACTGGAATTTTCCCAGAAGTCATACTGATTTGTATATCATTAGCTTTCATCAAATTAGATATATTACTATCCGAAATTTTTAAAGCACCACCTTTAACCTTGCAATCATCAAAGTGTTCAGCGTTCTTTGATTTTCCATCTTTATTCTTTCTTACTCAATTACATTCATTAGCTCAAATCTACTTAAAAAAAAAAAAAGGAGTAGAGAAAAATGAGAAACATGAAGTTATGAAGAGCAAGTCAGAATTCATGTTTTTAAAAAAAAATCTTGTTAATCTCCCTAATGCACTTTGGACAATATTCTACAAAATATTGCTTTATCTCTACACTATTTTCATCAGAAAACCCATTCTTTCATTCATTCAAAAACAGCATTTATTGAGTGCCTGTATTTTGCCGAATATGTTGTGTACTACTTCGGACATGGCAAGGTACAAATTATGTATTCTGCCCTCAAAAAGCTAATAATCTAGCATCAGATTTGTTTGCTTCTCGCATGTTACATTTGCTGGCTTCACAATCACTCTCCCACCAAGACAAATAGGAAGGCTGTACAAAATTAAAAGAAAAAGTATTTCTGAGAGAATCAGAGAGCTACCAAGGCAGTGCAAATTTGAAGGCCTAAAAGTCCAGAGAGAAGGAAGTCTGAAGTTTTGATGACAACATTTGGTAATGCTTCTCTCCCTGAGAGATTTGTAAGTTTGAAAAAGGAAGTATGCCAAAAGGCAGCTAAACTCAGGGGGAAGGCTGCAGCTCAGAGGCTGGAGAGCTGAGTAGAGTTTTTAGCAATGTCACAGGGATAGGAGATCAAAAATTGAAGTCCTGTCCTGTCACACATGAGGGGTCCAGGCAGAAAGCCCATATTTCAGTTGGGATCCCTTAATGGCTACACCCTTGGAATAAATGTAAACCATACATAAACCAGCCTCACTCCTTGCCAGAAACAAAACTAATTTTCTCTAGAGGAAGCATCATTCAAAGCCTCAAATTATTTCTTTAATTTTCACAAAGTCTGACATTCAATAAAACTAATCTAATATTTAAAAAGATGAGAATCGACCAAAATCCAACAAAAAAAAAGACAAGGAAAACAGACCCACAAGAGATACAGAAAATGAAATTAACAGATATAAACCTTCAAACAACTGCCAATTAATATGTTGAAAAAAATTAAATCACAAGACGAATTTCAACAGAGTATTAGAAAGTATAAAAAGGTAAACAAGTCAAATATCTAGAAATGAAAAACAAAATCAATGAAATTGAGAATTCAGCAGAGTTCTTAAAAGTAGATTATATACAAATGTACAGAGAATTAATAAGCTGAAAGAACAATAGAAAATATTTAGAATAAAATACAAAGAGAAAAAAGATGGAAAACAAGAAAAGAATGTTTATATATATATATGTATATATACAGTCTAAAAAATGTGTACTTTGCATCTCATGAGGAGAAGTGAGCAAGAATAGGACAGAAGCAATTTTTGAGAACATACTGGCCAGGACTAGCAACTAGAGAAGGCTGAAGGCTTATTCAAGTCACTCCTGAAACTTGGACAGAATCACGTCAGCCTTTCAGGAAAGGGAGGTCAAGACATGGGGCCTATGGGGAGTGGTTATTTATCTTGATTCATTCTCTTCCATGTTATTCTCTCATCTCAAGTTACATACTACAACCAAGGCCACTCACTCTGACACTGCATTTCCCCAACAAGCCACCGTAAGTCTTCTCCACATCTGGCAACAGGGTCTCCAATAAGAGAATATCCTTCACTGCAAGTGTATACTATATTTTTCCCAACAGGAAACATGGCACCTTCATCCTAAACACAAATAAGAGATTGAGAGAAGAAGCACCTGTCTGTTTTTCATTAACAAAATATTTCTTTAGATATATATGGCCAATAAATCATATCTTCTTTTAATCATCAAGCAATCTATATTCAAATAACTGATTTAGAAAATTGCCTATAAAAATATTTTTCCCTGCATGCTCCCAGCCAATAATACTAGTACCATGATTAATAAGGCCATTAATGCTACTATACTATAATGTATTGATTACTCCTAAAATAACAAGCACTGTACTAAGTATTTTACTAAAATTACTTTAGTGGACACTGTCCAAGTAACTTCTTTCCCTTTTAATTTTGAAAAAGACAGTTCGTTGTCGATTTTGGAAATGCCATTGTCAGCAAACTCTTCATATCAAGGTATCATGGGCTGTTCATTGGCAAAATACTGCTTAAAAAATGCCAGCATGAATACCCATAAGTGCTCAAATCCTTTCAACATGTTCATGAAAGTTGAAGTTTCTCACCAATAACTTTTAGTGAAAGCATAATGTTGACTTTCTCCCACCCTACCCTTCATCTCTACCCTATAACTATGGAAATACTGCTGGGGCTAGATCAGATTCAAGGATATTTCATTAGCCTATAATGCCAGGAGATGAGCTTTCATGGTGAAGTAAAGAAGAATTTGAAGACTGTGGCTGTGAGGGGGTAATTATGTTCATCTGGGGTTTCTCTTAGCCCCTTTCTCACCCTTCTGGTTCTGGGCCACGCAAGAGGATGGTGAAAAAAACTCAGGCCTGGGAGAAGACTTGGAGCTGTGCTAAATTAGCTCTGCTCTAGGGATTAGAACAAAATTTCCTGGTACTTCTTTCTTCTCATTGTCAGTCTTGCTCTCCCTGTCCCAGTCTGGCTCCATCGTGGAAGTTGGTAGGAAACAGGGCCCAGATTGATGTCAAAGTTTGAAGAAAACGGCAAAGGGCATGTGTTCTGCTTTGATTCCAGCCCCTGGGCCTTCCTCTACCTTGCAAAAGAGACTTCTATACCAAAAAGACTAACTCAACAGTGTCTAAACTTGGCTTTATATCAGAACCACTTGTCATAATTAAAAAAACAGATTCTCAGGCTCTACCCCAAACCTATGGAATCAGAAAAAGTAGAAGATAAGGGACCAGCAGCAATCTCTATTTTTAAGTTTCCTGGGTGACTCCAATGTAGCCAACCCATAGGCAGTATTTAGAATCCCTGGCTCCTAAAAGGGCACCACATGCACTGGAGTTTGTAGTAACAGCTCATTGTTTGCTAAAATATATTAATTAACTTGGCTCATTCTCTGAGCATATATTTCATTCAGAAACTCCATGGACTGTGGTGACCTCAGTGGGACAGTATGGGTGTTAAAGGTGCTGGGCTCATTCTCTCTCTTTTTCCCTCTCCCCCTCTCTGTACAAACACGTGCACACGTACACACACACACACACACACACACACACGCACGCACGCACGCACACCCCACTTCCATCTCTTAACAATACCTACACTTGGGGAAACTTCAGCAAACTCTCAGTGAGTATGTGCTCAAGGGCCTAGAATTTGAAAAGCAAAATCCCTCATGGAGAAAGAAAGGCTGGCAGCTTTGACAGAGTCTTCATGAACAATATGTCCTGTATAAGCCATGAAGATTCCTCATCTGGCGTTGAGGCAAGGCCTCATTACAACAAGGACTGAGAACAGCACTAATTAATACAGCCCCAAAGTCAGGAAAAGTCCCTGGAATGACAGATGGCAGATGACTAGTGTTCCTTCCTGAACAAGAAAATTGCTCAGAATCCAATGAACCACACCTCTCTGGACAATGGCTAAATGTCTTATTGATTCCTGGAATAAATCTAATCCTTCATCCTAAGCCCCATATTTATGGGAAGAAAAAGAAAAAAGACTTCTCTCAATGGCAAGAATAAGGAAAGTTCTCTAAGTTGAAGAAATTGCTTGCAGACTTGTATTTTAATGTTCAGAGTAGCAATGTTCAGTAGCCCTCTGGCATGATTACATTTCTAATTCATTGGGTGTCAGTATTGATTTCCCACACCACAGAAGTTATATTGCCTTCTGCAGAATTCTAATCACCTTGGGCCAAAGAAAAAAAGTCACAGACTAAAACTCTCACCACTAAGAATAAAATGTGTGTGTAAAATATTTTTAGCATTTTGTCACCCTGGAAGAAGAAAACAGATTATGGCCTTAAGAGATAGAACTTGGAGTATTGTAAAGGAAAAAATATCTTCCATAACCAACTTGAACAAATCCATCTTTCAGGACAGGAGGTGATGGACAGAATTCTGTTGGAACCAAAGACAAAGGAAAGCAATGTGGTTCAATCAATCTGAAAGAAAAATGAAACAAACCATGATTAATATGATTGATTTCCACAGTTTAATAAATATTTTGCACTACACTGAATTTTCCCTTTGCATCCGAAGGGACTCCATTCATGTAAGTATATTGATGTGATATTTTTGTCATTCTCAGAACCAAATATATGGCCACATCCTGTGGTAGAAAAACATAAACTCAAGCTACCAAAAGACAGTGATTTAAATGGCTACTAGGTCAGTAGGATAAAAACAAACAAAAAGAAAGAAAAGAAAAATAAATAAAAGTCTTTAGACACCACGCATACTTTTTATGATTTTAGAGGTCACCTGTCTCAGAACCTAGTTTTTCCTCCTGCTGTTTGGTTCTGAAACTCCTTTAACACAGAATTCATTCTGTATTAAAAATAAGGTTATTAGAGTTAGTGAAAGATAACACAAAACTATATTTTTTTATTTTTTAACTCCTACATATAAGTGAGAACATACGGTATTTCTCTTCCTGTGCCTGGCTTATTTCACTTACCATCATTTTCTCTAAGTTCATCCCTGTTGCTGCAAATGGCAGTCCTTCATTCTTTTTTATGGTGTTTCACTGTATAAATATACTGCCTTTTCCTTATAACATGCAATATAATAACTACCTTTTATTGAGCATTTACTATGCACCAGGCACCATGGCAGTTTCTCTACATATGTACATTATCTCAGTTCATACTCACAGCAACCCTGTGAGATACACAGAGAATAATAAAGTCACAGAAAGTTTGAATAATTTGTCTGTGGTTATGAACTAACAAATACCGGGGCTGGATTCATGTACAGTCGGTTAGGCTTCTACAATCACAATCTTGCTACCACTCACAAGGCAATAGGAAAGAGTAGGGACTCACGGTGTCTACATTTTTTCTGAGGTATATACAACTGATAGTATATTCTTTAGTGAAAGCAACTTTTGTTAAGGTTTGGGGCAGGAATCCTAAGCCTAAAAGGGTAATGAGGAAGCAGAAGCCTTCACATCATCTCACCAATGCCAGTCTTGACACCTTAGCATCAGCATGACCTCTCTATAGGGAGCTCATAATAATGAGAATGATAATGCTGACAACCGTCATTAAATAGTGGTTTTTCAATTGTGCTTCTGAGGTCAATATACCACCAGTATCATCTCTACTCCAGAGACACGAAATCTGAGGGAAAGCAGTACAGATAGCCTGTGAACGCTGCCTCCTTCCCAGCTGAGTTCCTTACCCTCTTGCTGCACTCTGAGAAAGCCCAGAAATGTGAAATACTGATCATAATTTTCCTGTTTGTACTGAGGAGGAGAATACTTTTCCTCTGGGCACCAAGCAGAGTGAAAATCTCCTTAATGCCTTCCTTAGGGTGCTCCCCTTTCTTCAGTTTTACGTCTAAAGGCAGGGGAAATATGTCCACTCAGGCAGAGACCTCCTCCCAGACCCTCAGGCTCCCAGAGACACATGTGAGCTGAAGCCAGCCTTCCTTTCCCACTGTAACCCATATGTTTACCAGCTTCCTCCATGCAGGTATTGATTATTGTCACATTACAAAGCACCAAAGACCTGGAAATAAGGCACCCCACTTCCCTATGCTTCTACCAGATACCCAAGCACCTCACCTCTTTCTTTGACTCACATGACCTTCAAATTATCATACTAGAACTTTCTGCCAAGTTCCTGATTAGAAGAGGTTAATAAGGACAGTTTAAAACACTGGGATAGGGCACAAAATATTCTGACTCAAGGATATGATTGGATCAACTAAGCATTTCTAAAAGAGCTTTTAATCCATCTCAAGCATCTGGCTTTATGCTTAATCCAAAAAAAAAAACAAGAGGGAGTGGTATATCTGAAAAGTAATACAACATTTATTGAATGCTTACTATGTGCCAGGCGCTGTACTAATCACTTTACATGCTGACAACATCCTATAATTGGTTTACCTACTATTACTGTATTATTCTAATTTTAGAGGTGTGGCAAGTACTTGTCCAAGGACACACAGCAAGAAGGAGGCAGATCTGCTTGATGCCAAAGCCACTGCTTGTATCCACACAGCTGGACTGCTCCCAGTTACCCAGCTTGTTTCAGGAAAACCTGAAGCACACAGCCCAAGTTGGCCAAGACACGCCTCCCTTCTTCACTAGCCCCAGTGCTACTGATGGAAATCTCCTTTTAACTTCTAAAGCTTTCAGTGGAAGCGAGCATGAATCCATGCTTCCTGCAGAGGGCACTGTGTTCTACCTAACTGCCAGAGGTCTAGTCTCCATTACCGCAAATGCTCCAGCTCCTCATCTTCGCATTGCCTGCTTTCTATTGTTTCTCCAACGCAGGATTTGCCACCCCCACTGGGAGGTGGGTTATTGCATTCTCGGCTCCTTGTTTTCTTCCCTTGAATACATGGGCTCCAAGACGACCAGCAACTCCAATGTCCATCAACCCCTCCTGTAGATAAGAGAGAAGTTGTTCAATAATAAGTTCTCGGAAAGAACTTCAGAGCTTAGTGCACTGCTTCCTGCTAACATGTTTATTGGAGGAAGGGAGGATTCTGGAGATTGATTACCTTCACTCTGATCACTGATGTTTTCTACAATGGCCAGAATGGCTCTACACACTAACTAGGAATGACCATATTAAGGCAGCATTTGCAAACTTCTTGCAATAATCTTAAATTTATTTATTATTTTACTACTGTTTCAAAGTACTTTCATGTACATTGTATTACTTCTCACAACAATGAATGGAGGTGAGCAGAAGGCCTGTTACCATTCCCATTTAATAGATGTGGAGTCTTAGACAAAGTAGTTAAAGTGTCATGCCCAATGCTGTATGGCTGCCAAGAGCCACGTCCACACAGTAGACCAGTCTTCTGGTTGAGTCTCGGCTCTTTTCAACACCCCACAGTCTCTCAATAAGGCAAGTCTGTTCCTATAGTTAAAGCATTGACTTGGTACAAGGATAACATAACCTACTGGGTGCTCCTGGGCTAACTCCAGGGCTAGCACTGTACAAAATGAGGAAATGCATAAGCTGGAGAACTGCTCTTAAGTCACCAGTTTTACCTCCTTTCAGCATCCTTCTCCAGCCTACAGGGTTCCTCAACCCACGCTGGCCACTTTTTCACTCAAAGCCTACTTAAGATTCACAGTTCTTTCAATATTTCCCCCATCATATCCCTTGGGGGAGGCAAGAGAGAACCTGTACCACTAGCCCTGCTTTCCTCGTTAGAAAGTGATCTCAGAAACCGTCGCCCCAAAGCATTGCATTCTGGTAGTAGATGGGTGTATTTGCTGCTCCTTACCTGTTAGCACTCTGTGTGACCCACATCCCTCTTCTCCCACCTGCACTCCACACCCATTTTTCAATATCACATACACCAAAAGTAAACTAATTTGCATAATATTTTCCCATGACCTTCCTTACATGACATAATTAGAAATTTATTTAATAAAGTAATTCATGAGTATATTCGTACGGGTAATAATAGGTTAAAATGTTGTGATTGCTACCCTAATCCCTACCAGTAGGGGGCACTCCCATTTTAACAGGTTACTGGAAATCCAAGCCACAAAGGAATGAATCACAGTGGTGGGATTTCAATTGCCAGGACAGGCCACTTGGGAAGACATTTGGGAGCAAGAATGCTGCCTTCCTGATGCGTGTCTATAAACAATCATAGTTCAGTCACATATTTATTCATTTATCAAATGTTCATGTAGTGACTTTTATCAGTCAAGCCATATGTCAGGCTCTGGGAATACAGAAAAGAATCACATAGCCCTGACCTTAGAGAAGGAGCTTTCTAGAGGAAAGAGATACGAATAAATATAAAAACAAATATATATAAGTTGTAGTCATACTTTGACTACTCATAAAGTCAACATTACATAGCCCTGTACTAAATGCTTAAAGCACTAAACACACTGTTCAGCATACAGCAGATATTCAACAAATATTTGTGAGTGATTGATGGTACATAATACCAGATAGAAATAGGGAAGTTTCAAAGTGCTTGCTGTCAGAAAGTTTAGGTAATGCAAACACAAGCTCCACAGACCTGTGTTACAACAAAACCTTAATGAGATAATTATAGAAGGATGGGAAGTGTTTTAACTATAGTTCTTTTCTAATAGACAATGGGGATAAAGGACATGGTGGGACTGTTAATTGAGACAGGTAAATAGAGAGACAGCAAAGGGCCTTGACCACAGTATCTATAATCTGGAGGTGGGAAAGGGAGGAAGGTACTAAATTCAAATGAGACCTCATTACTCCATACACCAAGAAGCACAACCTCAGGGGCCCTTTTCAATGTGTCCAGCATAAATAGGGAAAATTCAGTGCACTGACCTGCTTGCTCTCCTGCAAGCATTCCTTGTTCACATGCTGCACCAAATGTGTATGGTTTGCAATGGCACTGACACTGGGTCCCGTCAACAGTGGCCAGGCCACCGTTTTGGCAAGGCTGGCAGTGGCAAGGGTCGTATTCATCCAGATACTCCTCAAGAGCTCGTTTCAGGTATAGTCTTTTCACAGAGGCACAAGGTACTTCCTTTACCAGCTCATATAAAGGTGTCAGCTGTACAGATAAAGACATCATAGTCAGTAATCAGAACTTTAGGTAAGAATATTTTCCTTTCTGCATTTAGGTGAAATCCCCATTAAAACAAAATCAAAAACCACTCATGTTCATTACAATTGTTTCTTGTTCAAAATAAAAAAAAAAGTTAAACTCTATGTAACAAAATCAAGACCAACCTAAGGAAAATTAGAATTGGATAGGAGAGGAATATTTTTTGTATCTTGTACATATGCATAAAACTAAAAAAATAAAAAACAAAAAAAACCAGGACATTCATTTCTAGTTAATGAAAGATTATTTTTAAGACAATACTTTTCCACCCCACAGAGGACGGAACAAAATAAAATTCACTTCCATTACAGCAAAGAAGTGAACACAATTAAACTTAGAATTAAATTTCCTGACTCTGAGAAACAACATCTCTCTCTAGTAGAGACCATGGACTCTGTCCTGGAAAAATTTAAGATATGTAGACATTATCACTCTGTGTTGGATAGTTCAGATGGAAAGCCACATTGAGATTGCAGGTGTGCTGGCTGAGCTTTAACAAACTGCTTTCCCAGGAACAAAAAGTCTTTGCTTTGTAGCAGTTGCCAATTTCTGCAGTGTAGCTACTCTCACCCTAGCTGATTTCAAGCCACCACCATGATGTCACTAAGCTCAGACAAGAGAAAAAGAGATATGTACCATTTGTTCTCGAGAGCCCAAGCTCTTCTGAGCAGGATAGCTCTATGGCTATATACCTTACAATGTCTTTCTTCCTCTGTTCCTTTCCTGAAGAATGATATGTTAACACAACTATGAGAGCTCACAGTCCTCTGTGGAAAAGTGCATAGTTGAGAATGTAAAAGAATATCTGTTTTTCCCTAATCAACAATTTAAGTTTTTTAAAGATTTGTATGGGACACTGACAATGAATATAGGCCATTTTGAATATTAACAGATGACACTTAAAGACAAAAATTTCTAGGAAAAACCCTCCCACCCTCATTCTTATTTGGAGCCAAGTAGGTACAGTATGGAGTTAGGAGGGTATCCAACTGAGAAACTTATTGTAATTTTTTTGAGCTTGTAAAGTGTGTCCAAGTCTCTTAATCTCTGAAAATCAGTTTTTTCCTGGGACCTTGTTTGATTTCATGGCAAGAAATAGATCATAGAATCAGTTCTGCTATAACATTTGTTTTGGAAAATATAAATTTGTTTCACTGAGATTGATATATTAAGAAAGAATTGGGGCCGACCCCGTGGCTCACTTGGGAGAGTGAGGCGCTGGGAGCACCGAGGCTGTGGGTTCGGATCCTATATAGGGATGGCCGGTGCGCTCACTGGCTGAGCACGGTGCGGGCGACCCCAAGCCAAGGGTTGCGATCCCCTTACCGGTCACAAAAAAAAAAAAAAGAAAAAGAAAAAAGAAAGAATTGGGGCATATTGAAAATTTTGCATTTTCTTACGTACAATTGCATCCATACAAAACACAGAGTAAAAACAGAAAACTACGCACAGCTGAATGAAATCACATAGGAATACACAAAACGTGCCCATGCACACACACACAGAGACACACACACAAACCCATCGACCATCTCTGTCAGTCCACTGCGTTTGGTATAAACTATCCCAACCACATGTGGTGTTAGAACTGTCAGCTTTCTGATTGCTCTCCTTCTACCACTTCATGATAACTCACAGCTATATTCCTTCCATCATCCAGCAAACTTCAGGCCTTTTTCTAGATAATGTGCCACATTTATTGTAGTATATATGTATTTCTTAATAATTTAACATGCATAAAACCATACTACTGTTTTTAATCAGTGTCTATCTTTTTATTACCAGTGTCACAGATGATGTGTTTGAGTGCTGTATCCCTAACCCCTTGCTTTCCATCAGCCCTGTGGTCTATATTGTGCAATTTTGCATAGCTCAGTGATTTCTAGGAACACATATGTTGCATTATAAAATAACTGAATATATCCATAAAACATCCTAAAGTTCTGCCAATCAATTTGTTGCTATCTTGATTTGCATGAATTTGGGAGCCGATGAGCCCTGACCACAGGAAGAAAGGTCCCAGAAAGATCTAACAAATGTAATATTAGGCCAGTCTAACTGCTTTCCTCATGTAAGAATCTGTAACTCCTCTGAATTAAGGATCAAGGAAAACATAATCAAATTTAGTTGAAAAGTTAAAAATGCAAATGTTGTCATTAATTACTCTTGGGATTTATAAGACATTTAACCTTTACAACTGAAATATGAATATACCAGATGATGCAACTTCTGTTTCTTGTTATTATGTATGCATTCATTTTACCTCACAAAAACAAAATTGGGATACAGAAAATGCTAATTGTAGCACTCTCTGTTTAACCACCTTGACTTAATCTCATTTTCCCAATGCAAATAAACATGACTGCTTCTTACTGCTTTAAACAGAGCATCACATACCTTTTGTTTTATGACTTGGGGAAGGTTAGTCACAGATTCTGCCCAGGCAGAATATCGCCTTTTGTTTCCAGCAGGATTGTCCAGCTCTACGAAACTAAGGTTAGATATGAAGCCTGAACTTCCCCCTCTGACAAATGGGTGCCCTCGCAACACATTGTTCTGGGTCCCTACACAGGAGAAATCAAATGAAATAAGTCAGGATGCACAAACAAATGAAAATGAGAACATAAAAGTGAGAAGCCCGTCAGGTATTAAAAAAGAATTCACCAAATTGTATGACATTCTGGAATAAACAAAGTTAGACAGTAAAAAGGTGAGTAGTGGCCAGGTGAGAGGAGGGATGAATACACAGAGCACAGAGGATTTTTAGGGCAATGAAGTACTCTGTATAATACTGTGATGATGGATACATGTCATTATGCATTTGTCAAAACTCACAAAACGTACAACTCCAAGAGTGAACTCTAATATAAATTATGGACTTAGGGTAATAATGATGTGTCAGTGTAGATCCAACAATTGTAACAAATGTTTCACTTTGGTTGGGTGATGTCGACAGTGGGAAAGGCTTTGCACGTGTGGGATGGCAGGCGTACATGGGAACTGTCTTTACTTTTGACTCAGTTGTGCTGTGAACCTAAAACCACTTTAAAAAATAAGATCAATTAAAAAAAAATCCATTGCCTGCCAGTAGATGACATTAGTGTTATTGTACATGTTTATAATTTTTTTAATGTAACAGGATCATCACGTTATGCAGGAGAATGTCCTTCTTAGAAGACGCATGCATATATTTAGGGATGAAGTATCATGATGTCTGAAACTTACTTTCAAGTGGTTCACCAAATATTAAAAACATTTAAAATATATAATATTTATATATTGCTAAGTAATAAGCCAATATTATAAATATAACATGTAGATATATATAGCAATATGTCAAAACAATAATTGTATACAGGAGGGGGGTATATGGGTGTTTATTACTATGTTCTTTCAACTTTTCTATGTATTTAAAAATTTTTAGTTCCTCAAAGCACTGAAAATAGATCTACCTTATAATCAGCTATCCCACTTCTGGGTATATACCCGAACAAAGGAAATCAGGATATCAAAAAGACACCTGCACTCCCATGTTCATCACAGCACTATTCACAGTAGCCAAGAGATGGAATCAACGTAAATGCCCATCAACGAATAAAAACACTGCGGTATATATATATATATATATATATACGCAGTGGAATACTATTCAGCTATTGAAAGAAATGATATCCTATCATTTGCAGCAACATGAATGGAACTGGAAACAATCCTGTTAAGCGTAGTTAAGTCAGGCACAGAAACACAGATACCACATGGTCTCACACGTGGAATCTTAAAAAAGTGTGGGGGGGGCTTCCCATAGATATAGAGAGTTGAATAACGGTTGCCAGAGGCTGGCAGGGGCAGGGAGGAGAGAGAAGTGGTGAACTAACAAAGCTATGCTGTCTGCCCTATGTGAATCACTGTGCAGTATATGCATGTACTGAAACAACACACTGTACTCCACAGATATGTACAAGTAAATGTTAAAATAAAAAAAAATACAACATAAAAAATTTTTCATAATAAAATGTTGAAGGAAAAACAGTTCATTGCATCTGGTATACTAATAATAAGCAAAAAAGCTGTTAATAAACAGGAATACATTATCTAAGACATGGAAACTGTTCTGAAAAATTTGAATGCTAATTGAATCCCTTTTTCCATTTATAAGCCTCGAAATTTCAGAAATATTTTTATCTCCATCTGTAATTGATTTTTACACAGGTCATGACTAGAAATTCCTATTCTCACCAATCAGATTCTGAGTGATTCCCATGTCCTTTCTTGTAATTGTCTAAATTTTGTGATTTCACAAAATGAGCATTTAATAATCAGAAATTATTAAGCCTGATATTTTTAATAAATTGCCAGAGTGCTTCCTCATTTTCATTGTTAGTTATGTTTTTAATATATAAATAGTCACCCTTTTAGGATAGTGTATCACAAAGTCCAGTCCCTGAACTACTGAATCAGAATCATCTGGGATGACTGCAAATTTCTGAGCACCAACCAAGACCTGTGAGAGAATACCTAAGAGAATAAGCCTTGGAATCAGTATTTAAACAGACTTCCCCAGGTAATCCTCATGCATACTGAAGTTTGACAATCACTGCCTGCTGTCGGTTGAATGCATCCCCCAAAGGCTCATGTGTTGGAGACTTGATCCCCACTGTAACAGTGTTAAGAGGGTGGGAAATCCTATTACAGTAATTGAAAGGTGGGACCTGTAAGAGTTGATTAGATTGTAAGGACTGTATCCTTGTGAATGGATTAATTCATTGACGGCTTAATGGGTGATCATGGATGTGGTTCTGCTGGCTTTACACAGACAGGGAGTAAGCAGATGAGCTTTCTTGCTCAGCCCATGTGCCATGTGATACCCAGTGTTGCTATGGAGCCACCACCAAGAAAAAGATCCTCACCAGATGCACCCACTTGACTGTGGACTTCCCAGCCTCTGGAACTGTAAGAAATAAATTTTATTTCTCTATAAATTACATAGTTTCAGATATTCTGTTATAAGCAACAGAAACAGACCAATACACTGTCTTAACAGACACATCTGCTTAAGAATGACAGCTTCTCGGAAATCCATTTTTTGTTACTTTTAAACCTGTAGCCTTCCTCTCCATCCATGTGCTCTATGCTCGAGCTAACTCTTTACCCCTAGGAAAGGCAGTCCAATGTGACAGTGAATAAGCAGATTTCATGTCTGATTCTTACTGATCTTGGGCAACCTTTCTGTACCTCAGTGTTTCTGTCTGTAAAATGGGAACATGAATAATATCTAATACTTAAGTAGGAGGAAAATATTAGCTAATTTTTGTAAATCACTTAAAATTGTGCTGGACACATAGTAGGTGCTCTGTGTTTGTTAAAAGCAAAAAAAAAAAAAATAACATCTGTGAACAGTTTTCAATCACCAGCCCAGCTGATGACTGATGACAACATTTACCCAAAGCTCCTACTTTCACTTCAATGTCCAGATCATTTATTTTTTCAACTTATTCAAAAACGTGTCCTACTTTGTTGTGTCAACTCCGTGAAGTCAAGCACGTTTTCTGGCATATTTACTGCTGTATCCCCAGTACCTAGAACAATTCCTGGCTCATACCGTGGACTCTATAAACAGTCAATGAACGAAGTAAATGAGTACATAAACCTGGTTTTACTACTCTGTCTCCCTCCTTGCAGTCAACTATGAACATCCTAAGAATCCCTGCTTTCTAGCTGAGAACCGCGACACCTAGGTGAGACTTCACCTTTGCCCCAATTTCTGCTATCACCCCAGGAAGATTTAAGTTCTAGTACCGCTCAGTATATGACCTCACACAATTTACTGCAGTCTCACTTTTATCCATACCACACCACAGAATCTCCTCCTTTTATGGCAATTGTCTTAATCACCAAATCCAATGGACATTTTCAGTCCTCATCTTACTTACCTTTTCTCTAGCATTTCACTCTGTTGACCTCTCTCTCCTCCTTTAGTTTCCATTTTTTCTGTTTCTTCTCTTATCAGATCATTCCTTCTTTATCCCTCTTCTTTCTCTACACATTTACTTATGTAAGCTTTCACTTCATCACTCCTTGTATTAAATCTTTTATGCTATCCCATAGCCATTAGGACAAAATAAAAACTCCTTAACACGCTAATTTCATAGTCTAGATCAGTTTGCCCTTCCAGCTCCTTCTCCAATCACTCAATGACTAGCATGGCACCTTCCTTTCCTTCACCACCACCACTAGCATGCACCAAAAACCTTAACTGCTGAGTATACGTGTCACAGAATGGAAGTGGACCTTCCCTTGATATCGTCACTTTTTTAGGCTTGTTTGCCAACCATCATAGAAGAGGAAGATAGTGTACACTGAGAACATATTTACAATACAGAGGAGATACCCAGTGAACCCCCCACCCTGTGTGATTGCTATTGCTATAACATATGAAAGAGAGACCCCAGGCAAAAAATAACCAGATAGATGAAAAAATCCAAAGTAGAATACCTGCTAAAGCTTCAAAAGCTCTTGGAGACCAAGAATTAACCACAAGATAGAGGGATAGATATTAAGCTTGTAATGCAAATTGCTTCCCTCTCATTTACCTGAAGCCAATTTTAAAGCCTCTTCCAGATTCTTGCATTTCTTCTTTGATAATGTAAAGATGAAATGGAAATCTGAGGAAATACATTTCTTCTCTGAACCCAGACCTGGGGTAAAAATGTAAGAGTCTTGCTTAATTTCTGCATTGAGGACCTCCTTTGAGATGCAGCCAGGTATGGGAATGGGGAAAAGAGGGTGTTTTCCTGCCACTGTGGCCATCTAATCAAGAGTGACCTGATATGTATATTTTCAATTGTTCTAGAAGGGTCAAAGTTCAAAACAGTGATATTTGATTTTAGCTTTGGCCAGAGAGGAGAGGAGGTGGGAGTGATTTCCACATAAAACAGAAATTGAACACCTCAAAGAGTAATATCTTTTATCCATTCACAGTCAGCTTCTTAGGCATAAAACAAACAAATAAATGTAGGAGTACGATGACTTTCAGCCCCCCTGCTGGAGACTGTAAAAGCTGGGTTCTGGTTCCACAGTAATTAATTCCTAAAACCCTAGTTCTACTGGTTCAGTTTTTCTGTCTTTAACACCCATGGTTCCTAATACGTTCTTCCCATGACTTATAACCTTAGAATGTGACAATTTCTACTTATTATCACACGGAGTTTGACAGTGTTTTTTTTTAAAAGTAAGATAGAAAATAAAGCGTAGAAATATATTTACCTCATACTGTATAATTTCACTAACTTTATTAGAATAGCCTAAATATTTCTTAAAGAACAATTAGGGGCATATATTATATCCCAGAAGTTTTGATTATATTTGAATTAAAATTTTAGGAAGAACATAAACTGCTCGAGAGTAAAATTTTTACTCAAAAAAAATATAATTTTACCAACTTGGAAAGTTTTGTTTTGTTTTTAAATCTCTTCAATTTTTTAGATCCTATAAAAAGGGGGTGAGTTGCTATGAGTTTAGGTCAAGCTACTTGCTGGATTGATTGCCCAAAGAAATAGTGCCTCTGTCTTTGCTACAAAAACCTGTGCTTGTATACTCATTTCCAACCTATGAGGTTAGAAAAGTTTAAATTCTAGTTAATTTGTTATCTGGTAGCGCCCTGACCAATGAAAACAGAAACAATTATATTTCACCCATAAGAAAAAGCTACAGGGCCTCTTCTGAATCTCATGTAAGATGTTTTATTCTCCTCCATGGTTATAACAGATTCTTTACTGAAGAGAAAGACATTGAAGAGGTGGTTTGGAATGGAGGAGGAAGTGTAGACATCAGCTAAAGGACAAAGTTAGGAATGGAGAATGTTTGACTTGAAACGGTAAGACCCCACTTCCTCCCCCTCCACACACATCTGGGCAGAGGTGAGGATTCTCCTCTCGATGGGACGTCAACAAAGTATGAATTCAGTAGCATGTCCTGATTCTAACAAAAATGAGACAATTTTAGCAGAACACAGCATAAGGAATAAGATAAAGTGACTTTGAAGCCAGTTAGGCCCATGTTTAAATGCCCTCCTTCCAATCTATGTGACCTTGGATGAGTCTCCTAATAGCACTGAGTCTCTGTTTCTCCATCTGCAGGACAGGCAGTATAGTGCCCATTTCACTGGGTGGTAGTGAGGATTGTTGCTAATATATGTAACTCACTTGCCGTGAGGAAGGCATCAGTAAATTCAAGCTACCATTACAAATATTAGGTAGTAAGTAAACCTGTGATATTCAGAGCAGATTCCTTTAAAGAAATGTGAGTGGTAAAGAACAGAGGTAAATAAAATATTTTTTAATTTTTGGTATATCAGTAAATTCCTCATTTAGTTTTCCTCCAAAATATTGTTTATTCTGAGAAACGGGAAAGATTAAACTGTATTCTAAAAATCCAACCAATACCGTCTGGAGATAGCCAATAATGATAACGGTTTAACGCAGGGTACTATCCAAAGAATAGGCAGGCTTTTCTCAAAGCATGTAAATAGAGTATGATGGATCCTTTCAATTCTGGACTCCTTTGCAAATTAAATCTATATTTGTCAAATTTTAAAGCTCAGAAGTTTAAGTTAACTACGTGTTATTTTTCCATTGAAATCCTTGAAATACTTTCAGATAACATTTTTTTTTAATACTGTACCACTTTGTTTGAATTTTTCTGCGTCCACGTGAAATAGAACTATGTATTCTCCTCCTAAAGACCCAGACTGCAGATAATGCGTCCCGTACTGGTCGATTAGTCTTCGGTAGGCACTATAGTCATACAGAGAGGGAAGGTGGGAGAGTTCCTTCCAAAATGGCTCAGCAAGATGTAAAAATTCTGGGTTGTTATTGATGAACTGAGCCACTTCAACAGCATTCTGAATAACCAACAATTGATAACTCTATGAAGAGATGAAAGAATAAAAGGGGTTTAGGTGGAAGATAAAAAGGCAATGGAAATAGTTCCCTGTTTAATGTTTCCATCAGCTGCCACCCCCAATCAACCCAGACGATATGAATTTTTATTTCTGATTCATGATGAGGTCTCCTCTGGGCCCACCTTCTTGAAGCAATCTTAGGAATTTTTGGAGTACCAAATAGGAATAATATAAATGATACAATGGTAATTTCTTTTATGCATAACCTTTAAAACCCCAATACCAAGTTATTAAGCCTTCCTCAACTAGAAAAAGAGAATCAATTTCACCAACTGCTAAATGATTTCACAAATAAGTATACAAAATAACGTGTTCCTAGGATCCACATCTTGACAATGACTTATAGGTCCACATTCAGTTTCTTAGCCATTAAACAAATAAAATCAATCTTTGTTATACTTCCCTTATGTGGTTTATTAATCAAGTTGCTAACTTTAAGAATGAAATGAAATACACAGATTGTGAATAATGATCAACTTGAGAAATTCTTCAAAAGTAAGTGCAAATCCATTAGTACAATTCATCTCCACTGTTCAGGTTTCCTAAGATGAAATTTTTGGCATCTCAAAACAAAGTTTTTAAAAAATAAGGCTTTTAACTTCCTCAGATGAAAATTTTGGTGTCTCAGAAGTAATTAAGCATTTTAAAAATCTTTTAGCTTCACACACCTTATAAAAAGACTCTAGTATTAGCATTTAAAAAGCACATACAAGCATCAATTGGATTTTTAAAAATTGTATATAGCACTTAAAATAGTGGCATCAGTAAACATGAATGAGAAATTTAGGATAGTTTAAAATAGAAGATTTCAAGGTCATAAGTTTTTTATTTTTGTTTTTGGCGGCTGGCTGGTTCAGGGATCTGAACCCTTGACCTTGGCGTTATCAACACTGCACACTAACCAGCTGAGCTAACCGGCCAACTGGTAATAGCTTTTTTTAAAGATTTTCAAATAAGAACAAACACTTTAATGAGAAGATTAAAAAGTATAAATACATAAATTTTCAAAGAGAATTTACAACATTGTACCTTTAAAGAAATATATTGTATTTTCTCTTAAAGGAGATACTATTGCCCTAATTTAAAAATGAAGACTGATCCTATTAGTAAATACACTTTTGTTAATGTTAGCAATACTTACAATCAGTAAAATATGGAAAAGTTAGCTGATAATTTATACTAACCTTTTCCTTATGGATTTCATTGGCACTTGAAGTATACTGATGCGAAAAAGAGGGCGCAGACGTGAAGAAGGAGCACTTCCTACTAGATGATGCATGTTCTGTCGACATACGTTTTACATAAGACCAACTACTGTTGTAAAATTCATAATTAAAATCATTATTTACTTTCACCTACAAAGAAAATGAAAAATCTTGTTATGATCAAATTAAAGCTTCAGATACACCCAAGATACTTTTTTGTCATGGATCCTTTAACAGGGATACTTTCTCCATATAACCTTCCCCAAAAGACAAAGCTCTTCATTGACACAAAACAACTATGACTCTCATTAAAACCAGGCCTGTATGAGTATAAGGAAGTAGTTCATTCTACGATTTCTTTTTAATTAATCAGGGGACATGGTATCAATAATGGCAATCCCAAGTGATTCACAAAACACATTTGTCTGCAAACATCTTCCATTTTTCTTTAATGTCAGCATTTAGCCCAGGAGTGAGTAAATTAACAAAACTATACTTACAGTGAACTACAGAGATTTGGCTCTTAATTTCATCTAACAGGGGGGAATAAAGGTGCAAGTAGCTGATATGAAGCAATTAGATCTTCTGGACTTTGTTTCAAAATGTTCTATGTGATCCAGGAGCACATTTAACTTTCTAAATCTGTTTGACTTTAACAAATGCTAAAATTGTATTCTTTTCCCAACGCTAGATGATAGGAAAGTCCATCTCAGAAGAAGTTTAAAGCAGACAATAGGTTAGTCACATGTGGCTAACTGAAAAGTAACAGCTCCAGCTTTTTTTTTTTTTACAAAATATATTGAGGAGATAGATAGATTTTTTTTTGGTGGAGGGACAGTTCCAGGATCTGAACCCTTGACCTTTTGACCTTGGTGTTAGCAATACCACACTCTAACCAACTGAGCTAACTGGCCAGCACAACTCCAGCTTTGATAGAGGAAATAATCATTCATTTATCTTTCATTTTACATTAGGTCAACTGTGGAAATCAAATGCCCCACAGGTGGCTGGCAAGTAATGCCAAGTGTTAGAAGCATTCAGTGGAAGGCATGGTAATGAAAAAGTGTCTAGAAGGGACAACTAACATCTAATCCATCAGTCACCACGTGTAGCCACAGGTTCTAGTATTGACAGATTGTCTGGTTTTTTTTTTTTTCAAGAGATAAATCTGAATCTTTATGTAAAAATCCCTCGATTTTTACAAAATTATAGGCAACTAATTTGCTAAAAATGTCCATCCCCATGGGAAAAAACAAAACATGAAAGAAGACTTCCTTTCACAGTGTCTGTTCTATATACATATTCAAACCAGGGACTCTCCTCCCAGGAGCTTTTATGCTTTTATTGCATGTCCACACCCATCTGTGTTTGAGATCAAAGCATAAGTAAGCACAGAGAAAATTGAAATGATGGAAATGATACGCTTTTAAAACAAAACTAAAAGGAAAGAAAATGACAGAATATTATGCAGTCACCCTAAATGATGCTTGTAAAGACAAAATATTTATGTTGTTGCATTAAATGAGAAAACAGGTATAAATGTGAAAATTCTGTTCACTACAACCAGACAAGTACATTCCCGGTCAAAAAAGACTAAAAGAAATATACCAAATGCCAGAAAATATTACATAACTTTTATGTAAATTAGGTATACATACTAAAAACATGCCAGAAGATAAGAAAAGATGGATTTAATTAGAACTTTTATTAGAGCATTATTTTCATTATATTATGAAATTGGTTTGTTTAAAAGTTAGAGGCAAAAATTCAGTTCAGGGTAAAATGGAGAATTTATATGTATTATTATTGACTAAAATGAAGGCATTGCTCAAAGTGCTGTTAGAGATTTCTAGTCACTAAATAGTGTCTTAGTACTATTTGGCTTTGGATAGACACAGAATTTAATTTTTTGTTTTTTTTTAATATCTTTTGAGTAAGAAAAGATATCCATCTACATTTCAAAGCCAAAAAATAAAAATAGACTATTTTCCCCTATGTTCATATACTTGATTCCTCATTTATGCAAATAAGCATCTTAGCTGCTTCAGTTCAGCATCTCCTCATTCCCATAGACCCTACACATACCTGCAAAAAGCACCTTTCTCAAGGTACTATGATCTTATTCAATTTTTCTTAATTAAAACCTCTTTCTTCCCGCTTAATCCTGAATTCTAACAGACTGATCAATCCTTCCTCTGAAATCACAAAATAAAACATCCTACACTGACATCATTTACTATTTTGACTCTCATTCTATTATTACCTCATCTATTATTTAACTTTGTAGAAACAAGTTCTTTATCTTATTTTCTCTTCTCTCTCCCCATCAGCATCTTCATTTTTTTTTACTTCCTTCCTCTTGCAGCTTAGGCTTCATGGTTCATGACTTCAACCATTCTCTTGCCAATGAACTTAACTTCCTCGACTAGATGTCCTATCTTGTTTGCCTGGCAAAGACACAACCCTGATTCAATGATTCAGTGGCCAAGCTGCTTAGCACTACTATAGAAAAGTCACACAATTGTATATATTGGTGCCACTATAAATCCACTCATGATTTTTAATGTCAATGGAATCCTCAATACTATCCTGCAGTTCCATACAGTATTTTTAGTCAGTTCTTCCTCTTTTCTATTCTCTACACTAGCTATTTCAAATTTCTACACCTACTTTAATCCCCCAATCCTACAACCACTTCTTTCATTCTCAGAAGATGACTTTACCTATTTCTTTACAAACACTCCGCTTTCAGACGGAGACCTCTTAAATTTCTGGCTAACAAATCAAAAAACTTATGAATATTTCTTCCCTTCATTTCCTCCACAGGTGTCCCTCTTCCTGTCTTAGGCTAAATCCTCTGTCTCTTCTCTGTATTGCATTCCCTCCTACCTCTTCAAAGTACAGATTAAATAGATTGATTATTTCCTCTCCTATAGCTTCAATTTTTCTTTCTCTACTTGCTCATTTCTATCAACAATTATACATATTCTAACCCCATCAACTAAAAAAAAAAGAAAAACTCTCTGTTGCTATACATTTCCTCTCTAGCTTCTATCCTACTTTCCCAGGTCACCACCTTCAGTGAGTTGTCTATACCTAATTGTCTTCAATTTCTTGCCTGCCATTCACTCTTCCATCTGCAATGGTCTGACTTCCAGTAAGGTTGGCAGCACCTCTCTTATTTCACCAGATGGAGAACACTTCTCTCAACATCATTCAACATTGTTGACCACTCTCTCCTCTTGGGAACATTCGCTTCTGCTGGCTTCCTGGTTCTCTTCTTTTCTTTCTGGCTGTTCCTTCTAAGACTCCTCTAGGGCATCTCTTTCTGTTATATCACTCTTCTACACTGTCTCCAAGGACATTAATATTCTCTTCCCTGTGGCTTCAATTACCAAGCATATGCTAATAACCACCAAATGTATATCTTCAACCCAGATCTTTCTCCTGAGCACTTGTACGTTCCATACGGACCTAAACTGAACTTATCTTCTCCCTACAAACCTGCCCTTACCCACCTCAGCGAATGTTATCTTCATCTGGCCATTGGTTCAAGGCAGAAACCCATTCAAAACCCTGACTACTCCCTTGCCATCATTCCTCATGTTCAATCCTTCACCAAGCCTCTTTAGGCCATTATCACCTTCCACAGCAATTATCACGACAGCTTTCCGAAAAGATTTCTTTCCTTAGGTCTTCCATCCTCCAATCTATTCTCCACTCTGCAAAAGAGTGGCATCACAGAATTCCCTTCTTAAACTCTCCAGTGGCTCTTTTTTAATCTGAACTACTTAACTGACAAAAAAATTTTTTCTTACTTTTCTGATCATCACTTGCAACCTCATTTCTTGCAACTCTTCACTCTTTACTCTGTAACCCAGACAGACTGAACTTCTTTCGGTTATTCAGGAGTATCCCTCTTGCCCTCTTGCTTTTTCTCTTTTTTGCGCTCTCTCTCTCTCTCACTATATATATATATGTATACTTACAGGAGATATATATATATTTATACACATATATACACACATATGTACTTCAAAAAATTCATGAAAAAAATAAAGAAAAAGAAAAGAAAAAAAAATTCATGGAAAGCTCCATATTATCTTTTCATTCTATTTTGCCATGAACTCTTCGAAGTACCCTTGTATAATTATAGAATATAGATAGCTGTGGTACAGATGTAAGTATAGAGTGCCACTAAGAGCAAAGGCTCTGGAGCCAGAGGGTTCAAATCCCATGTTTTTCATTTACTCCCTCTATGATTATGGGTAAGTTACTTGCATTTCTTTGCCTGTTTCCTCATCTATAAACAGGGATGGCAGTACCTACCTCCTTGAGTTATTATAGGAAAAAAAGAGCCATGCAAAGCATTTAGCACAGTGCTTAGTAAAGTGCTCTTATATGTGAGCTATTTTTATCATCATCCAAATTATTCCTCATTAAAAGGTAGATTTAGAAATCTCAGGTAGTTAGTCCTCATACCAATAGAGGACACATAGGCCCAGATAATTTAGCATTAGTTAAAATTGCCTTTAGAATACGTTTTTGCTACGAGTTTGGGATCTCTCTTCAAAAACTACAATGAAATACATTGGAGAGCAAATACAGGAGGATCCAGGAAGTTTCTCCATCTTGATCTTTATTCATTCCCATCTGTAACTCATTCCATGCTGAGAATAAACACACCAGTCATCTCTCAGGCTGAACTAAACAGACTGGCACCTTCCCAAGCAACCACGGAGCAAGAACGTGCTTAGGTTTCAAAGGCCTTCCATGTTTGAAAAGTAGGAGCAAACAGAGAGTGTGCATGGAATCAAAGAAGTGGCTTACTCAACAAAACACCAGGTTTTCCCTAGATAAACCACAATGCTGATAACCAAAACAGAGATTCTAAGTGATTCTAACTGATTCTGTTTTATGTTTATTTACTAATACCTCCGCTCCAACAAGACAAAAGTCACCTTCTACCTCCTAGAGAGCAGAATACCCAGTGGGACCCAGTTCAATTTATTCAAACTATGGAGGACATTTGCCACCTCTGCTTCTGCATGTGGGTCTAGCGCTTAGATGACTGACTCACTGCCTGTTGCTTCCACCTCACTCCCCTCACGCTGGATCCGCAAAACATCTCTAATCCTCACACAATAACAGGCTATAATTTCCCTCCACTTCTGACAGACACCTTCACATTCAGTGACTGGAAAGGTCTTTCAGATGTCAATTCAAAAACCAAGCCCTGCTGAGGAAAACAAATGTCAGGATCAGGCTGTTATTAAATTATTCCTCTTCTTCAGAAGCTGCAGACTTCCCACATGTCTACCTTCCAACTAAGTTAGAAATGCTCTTCCTTATTATTTTCTCTGCTCTGTAACTTTCTAAATTTGACCCTTCAAAAAATATATATGCAATCCTCCCCCTTACAATTATGACAGAATTAGCAACACATCGTCCTAGGAACGGAGGGAGAAAAAAATTGTTTATGTATGTCATCTCACGTTCTCCCTTCTGGCCAAAGGTTAAATTACAACACATATTAGTTACTGTGTAGAATTTTGAGTTGAAAAAGAAATTAAAGGCAATAAATGGGGAGAGTAAAATGTAATAGAAAAATAAAGGGTCATGAAATCTGGCAGACTGGATCCAAGTTCTACTAGTTATTAATTTGGTGACTTGGAGTAACTCAGCCGAAGCCCTCTGAGCTTCAATTTCTACGTATATAAAATAATAAAATATTGTTTACCTTCCAAGGCTGTTGTGAGGAAAATCTATACCAATTGCATAAAATAGTGCAGATGTCGTAGCAGATATTCAAAAATTGGTAGGTAGGGTTACTTTTCACATCATTTTCACTTTTCATTTTCATGATTCAATAAGTCTTAATTGTAACTATCCTATTCTATTGTAAGTGGTGAGTTTGCTATTTCTAATCAGACCCACTTTCTAGAGAGGGTTGATTTGGGTAAAGAAAAAGCTGTTTTATGTAACATCATAAGAGTTTTGGTTTACAAATTTGGGAGTAATAGCTAAGGAGGGCTGAATTGGAAACTTGGGGAGTTCTGGGAAGAAGGGAGGAGAGGAAGTGAGGGAGCGGATCCAAAAGAGTCTCCTACAACAGGACGAGACCACAAAGGTCGTTTTGTAGAGGCTGTGGATGTTTCATGACGGAGGACACCAACAGTTACGGCTTGAATGTGTTGACACTACTGCAACAGAAAATCTCTCTCTATCTTCCTTCCAAAGCCTCAGGAAAGTCCCCTAAAGACATAACTGTTTTTCATGAGTAGATTTTTTGTTGAAATTGAGAAGTAGGATGTGTGGAGGTGTACATGACTGACAGAGCATTCGAGAAGCAGAAGCCTGGAGCCGGAGGAGACACTGAGATCACAAGCAAAATGAAAAAGTCAGCCGACACCAATGCTGACAAGAACGTGGGGCAGAGGCAACCCTTCCATGCTGCTAGTGGGGTATGCATTGATCCAGCCATTGTGGGAAATCTACCTAGTCAAGTTCAGTATATCCTCATCCTCAGAGCAGCCATTTGAGTTCCAGGTGTGTGCCCTGGAGAAACTGTGGCTCATTTGTGTGGGACTCATGCACAAGAATGTTCAAGGCATTTTCGCATACAAAAAAATTGGGAATAGCAGTAAAAATGCCATCTTCATCAGCATTAATAGATCCTGAAATCATAACTTTAAATAAAAAATTGTCATAGAAGAATATATACTATATGATTCTGTTTATATAAATGGCAATAAAATCTAGGCATAATGAAATCACAATTTTTTATTTAGGGACAAAGACATATGCAGGATAAATATTTCTGAAAAACAAGAAAATAATTAATACAAAATATAAGATAGTGGTAGCCTGGGGGGTAGGAAGAATGTGGTCAGAGAGGGACACATAGGAATCTTTAAGTCACTGGCAATATTTTATTTCTTAAGGTAGATGGTGGGCATATATGAGTATTTGTTTTATTAGTTTTCTTATAACTGCACATATATGTTATCACATTCTTTTGTACATATGAAATATTTCATGATATAAAAACAAAAGCATTTTTAAGTGAGCTGACACTGTGGCATTGTAAGGAGATTATCGTAACCAGTCATTGCCTGAGCCTGAGTTTTAACACCTTTACAGGGACAGACAGTAAGGTTCTGGGCCCACATGGAACATGGAGTTAAAAATGAGGCATAAAGAAATATCATCTTGAAGGACACAAGTTAAAAGTAGCACTGCCCTGTACTCAAGAGTTAAAGAATATGTATTCTTTTTAAGCCCATACAAACATTTATAAAATATGAGCACATATTAGTCCATAAGTAAATTATCAACAAATACCAAGAAGTCAATATAAATAATGATCTCTGACAATTCACAGATTGGAAACGAATTACATCAACATAATTAAGTACCTGAAATGTATAGGAGAGGACGTTTCCACTGAGTCTGTAGAAATCTCTTCCATCCCCACTAAATACCTTTCTGCACTGACCACCAAAACTTTTGGTGTTGATGACTTTGTTCCTAAACTGGCCAGTGAGTGCGTTGTAACTGGCGAAAAAGAAGAAAGTGGGAGAAAAGGCCAAGAAGGAGAAGGGGGCGGAAGGAAGAAAAGAAAATTAAGACCCAGAAATAGCACTTGCTGAAAAAAAAGTCATTCTAGAACTCTAAAACTTTTAAAAATACATTACGGGTTAAACACTTCTTGGAGAGGGCCCAAATAAAGAAAACAGCATTCTAATGCACACCACACGTGATCCTTCTACTGCTTGGAATAATAGCTAAAACTAACAGCTGGGAAAATCTAACAGACTTTTAGCCTAAGAAAGTATTTAGGAAACAAATAGCCCTGCTGTATCTATGGCAACAGCTGGTTTTGAATTAAATCGTAGATAAAATGAATACAATGAAGGTTACTCTTGAGGAGAGAGAGCCCTCTCCAACGAATTTCAGCTGTCTTTCAGCATGCTGAATGGTATCCTCTTTAAAGTAATTTTGTCCTTTTCTTTTTAAAAATATTAGAGAAAAATCACATCTATCACTTTAAAATAGATTAGTTTAAAGCACGGAAATTTAACTTAGGTCAGATGATGCCTAAAAGTTTTTCAGAACTCTTTTTTGAAAAGGCAAAGGGGACTTTTTCCAACTTCACTTGGAAATGGAGGTTCCCCAATAGTTCAGGCAGTTACTTTTCAGCCTGGATATTACAATTCGTGCATTTCTCTCTTCTCTCCCTGTTCTCATACTATTTTCTCTTCATCCTCTTGAGTAGCCCCACATTATCGAATCAGTCTTCTCCCTTCTCCATCCTCTTTCTGCCTCTCTCCCTGTCCCCTACAAGGGTGACCAACTGCCAACTGTCCAAGTTTCCTTGGATGACCAACTGCCAACTGTCCAAGTTTCCTTGGATGGGAAGGAATGCAGGATTTTTCTCTGGGTGCAGGATTTTCAGTGCTATCACCAGGGCCAATGATAAAACAAAAGTAAAAACTACAACGCATTGATGTGCTCGGGAAGCTGCCCAGCTCCTTACCCGTTTCCAGTAAGTTCTATGTTGGGAGGAGGTTTATCAATGTCACAGGTAGGTCTGCTTTCTGAGTTCTCACATCTGTCTTCATCAGCGCTATCTTCTTCACAGTCAGAATCCCCATTGCACACCAACGATTTGCTGATGCACTGACCTGAGGACAAGAAAAGCTCTCTTGCAAAAAAGGAAGAACAGAGATACAAACTGGGATCAAAAAGGTGTTGCCTGCCACCCCCACCACTGCACTGATACTATAATGTAAATTCGAGATAAAGCCTCAAAGTGTCTAGGAAAGGACTGGTGAATGTTTTGGTCTATATTTTACAGCACACAGAAATGATTCTGACCTCGGATAGATACAACATTGAAAAGAAGACCTGAATTCAAAGTTTCAGGCTCTCACCCATACTCATCAAATAGTTGGTCGAAATCCTCCAAAATCATGCAATGCCGATTACTAGGAAGATAGATTGACCTCCTGCATTTCAACTTTTGATCTCTTTTCTGTAATCACTAACCAAGATGCCAAACCTGAGCTTTTTCTTGGCGATTTAGATTTGTAAGCTTCAAGAACATGGAAAATGGATCAAAAGGTTAAAACTTGACATTTTTTAGCACCTGTTCTGCGCAAGACACTCTTCTGGGTGTTGGAGAACAAATATGAGAAAAAATGGTCTTCGCCAGACTTTTCGTATACTTTACAATGTAATAGGAAAGACTATGAAGACATAGATTATTGTATTTCAGCAACATGAGTGTTGTGATAGCCATAAGCCCAGGGTACCAAGGAAGCTCTGGAGGGTAGATGATCTAGCCTCCACCTACCTCCCACCATCATCTCCAGCCATTCTCCTGCTAGCTTCCTAAGCCATCGTCATACTGGACATTTTGCATGAATAAAAGGCCAGACTTTCTGTCATCTCTGATGATCTTACACTTCAAGTTCTTTCTGCCTAGAAGCACTTTCTTTATCTATCGCCTATTTGTTCTTCAAGAATCAAATTAAACATTACCTCATCTTGAAAACCATTCCTATCCCACAGGTTATGACGCATGTTCTTCTGCATCTTCACAGGATGCTTTGTGCACAACTGCCTTCATAGCATAACATGTACCCCACTATACTGTCACTCAATCCAATACAGCAAATATTTGTTGAGAGCCTACTATGTACCAGGCACTCCAGATGCCAAAAAGAAAAATACATAATCTGTGTCTTCGAGGAGTTCATAGTCTACCAAGAGAGACATCCAGGTCAACAAATATTCAGATTGCAGGTGATGCAATATACAAAGAGAACACGGAGAAGTGATTTGTCAATTAGTTCTATCAGTTGGGGATTTAGGGAAGGCCTCCCAAGAGAGATGTCATCCAATTTGGGTTTTGAAAGTAAAATAGAAGTTTGACAGGTATTGTTGAGGAGCACTTCTAACACAGGGATTATTTATTTACTGTTCTGCCCATAAACCTTTAATACTTTTGAGGGAAGAGGCAATGTGTTTTATTTCTATACCACAACCCTCAGCACTATATTTGGAACATAACAAGAATATAAATGTTTGCTAAAACTTGTTGCATTAATCGGACTGCATAAATGCAACATAGACAATAGGTCAATTTATATTCAATGTCAAAAGTATGTTTCAATAGCCCCAGGCATAGAGGCAACATGTATTGCTCCTTGATTAGATAATTAGAGTAGCTTTTCCTGTAAACATAATAATTAGGGCAGTAACATTGTTTTTGCCCATTCACAGTGTACATACCAGACTCACTCTGCACAGTCACCGAAAATGCCACGTCAAGAGCTGTTTGGATCTGTCAATAGCCATAGTTCCACCTTTATTACTAGATGCTTCCCCTTGCATTTGAAAGAATGATACCTGAGTGTGTGATCAATATGTCAACAAAAATCCTGTTGATATTTGGGAAAAAGTAATTTATAGGCCAATATAAATTCAGTAAAAGTCAATAAATATATATTAAGCAAATTAAACAAGTAGCATTTGAATTCACAGTCTGCATGCTGAGCCCATTGGAAACAAATTACCTGAAAAACACCTGAAACGTTCTCCACACCCCTCTTCTGCTGGACATCCTCTTACAGGTTCACATGACTGTGTTTCAAAAGCACTTCCAGTACAAGGTTGGCCCCCATACTGCCCGTAAACAGCAACTGACCGCATGTGAGTCTAAACACAGAACAGGTAGTGTTTTGTTGTCTTTAAATATCTCCGGTTTCCTTTATGTGAGTAATAAAATTTGAGAGAAGTTAATACAATTGGAGAAAGAATATCTGGAAAATTGTTCTGGTGTTCTGCAGAAGTAAAACCTTAAAATCAATGGACACACAGACCCGCTTGTCCTTGAATTTAGTGATGCTTGGGTTAATATTTATAGAGAGCTTCCAGACATATTTACTGTCAGAGATGAGGGAAAAAAATTTTATTTAGTGAATTTTCAAATTCTCTCATCACAAAAAAACGATAAATTTTGCAATGACGAATATGCTAATTACCCTGATTTGACCATCACACATTGGATACATATATTGAAATATGACTCTGAACCCCATAAATAAGTACAATCAATACATGTCAATTAATAAATAGTAACCTGGAAGAGTCAAGCTTACGTGGGGTAGACATATTCTATATTGTAATCAAATTGTAAGCAAATAGATTACAATATAGAATGATTAGTGTTTCTGCCAAAGATGTGTACTAAGAGCTAATTTGAAAAGTTAAAGTGAATTTTGCTGGAGAGAGAGTAAGGGTACTGGGAAGGGTGGTTAAGCTGAAGAAGAGTTAGGAAAACCTTTAGAAAAGTGGTGGCAATTGATTTGAACTGAACCTTAAGCCTTCTTCAGAAAGGCAAGGTAAGGAAAAACAATCCAGAGAGAAATATGCTGATATGGAGGTCAAATTTACAAACCAAATGCCTGAGTAGTCCAAAAGGAAAGCTGCATCTACAATGGAATTTTACCAGACAATCAAAAGCATTTACCTATGAAATGGGAAATATGTGAAAAACAATCCTCTTGGGGAAAAGAATATAGGAAAACTGAGGAAATCATCATGCTAAATGGGAAACTTAAAACTAATTCATCCAAAAACTCATTTTATCCTCTTTCAATTTGAAGATGTATTCAATGTTTAAACAGAAATATGTATAAAATAATTTTTCTCCCCACTGACAATCAAAAGTGCATCTTTTAGGCCTCTTCCCGTACTCACTTCTTCTCTGCTAATAAAATCGAACCAAATGTGAGTTTTCAGAGGATTTAAACCTTGAGCAAAGATCAACAGGGAAGAGTAGGTATACAAACCAATGTTGAATCTATTCATCCAATCTAAATTGGGTTAGAAGTGGGGATTTCTCAGGACAAAGGGTCACAGCGATATAATTTGAGCTCTGAGCAGGTTCGCATCAACCTGGCTCTGGCACTTTCCATTGTGTCTAAGCAGAGGAGCCACAGAGGGAGAGGAGTGGGAAATGGAACCTAGTAAATTTTCTTGATTCGTTTTTAGCTCTTGTTTTTAATTGATGAAGACACCTGTCACATGTGGCTCATCAATGTGTCTTTTTCTGAGATTCCAAAGCACAGATTGTGTTGTTTGCACATGTGGCATTTTCCCTCTCCATATTATCAGGGTGCCCCTGATGGCAGCCCACTCTCAACAGTCTCATTCTCACCTGTCAAATTCTGATCTTATGGCCCCTTTTTCATTTTCACTTGTCTCTTTCTGAGTGAAAATTCTGTTTTTATAATCTAGGGATGTCACCATTGCATAATGACCTTCACTCAAAGAAAAAAATTACTTAGATGAAAAATATCCTCTATCACTCTACTTCTATCTAGTGCTCTTTTGTGTTTTTAAATTATGTTTTATGTGCTTGGTGTGTCTTTGACTTTTGCCTTGTTATTCACCTGTTTGCCTGTAATCATAGTTGTCATCTATTATATTTGCTATATAAATTTGTCTAACTTGTTTTAAAATTTCATTCATGTGGGTACTAAATAAATGCTTAATGAAAATAATGATAATGATCATACTTCAAAACAGAGATTATCTTCTATAATATTGTTCTGTTATATTAATAATTAAAAATGATTTTTAAACATATATTTTCATCCAAACTGAACCACTTTAAACATATTTAACCATTTATACGTTTAAAATGTTTAAAGCAAACATTATATTTCTAGAAATTTATCCTAAGAAAATTGTGGAAAAAGAGGACAAATGTCTATTATAAAAATGTTCATTAAAGAGTTCCAGTCAAGATGGCAGAATAGACAGTCCCCAGCGTCACTCACTCCCACAAATCAATGAATTTACAATTATAAAAATGTAACATTAGCCAAGCTGGGGCTGCTAGAGCTCAGGGGAAGAGGAGCAGAGACATATGGAACTCATGAAGGCAGGAGAAACCACAATGAGAGAAAGAAAAAACTGCTCAGAGAGTTTCGGGTGATGGCTGCTGTAAGGCTCGAGCTGCTGAGTGCATGGAGCAGGAGCCAGCAAAAGCTGCAGCTGTGCCCTTCAGATGGAGTTACTTAGAGGCAGCAGTGGAGAAGAGGGCCTTGGTTGCCCCCAGGACAGCAAGACCACTAATAGGGTTCCCATGGACCCACGCAGGAGTGAGGAGCCAGAACAGCTGAAAAAGGGGAGCCATTCAGAGGCTGGTGAGTCATCACAAGGGACCAGTGCAGGGCCCATCCCATGGGAAGTGTTTGGAGCACAGGTGGTGGGGGAGATAGGCCCACCAGAAGAACACTGGGGTACAGCAAGGACAGCTGATCTGCCCCCCAATCAGTGCAGAACCACTCAGAGGAGACTGGTCAGGAATGCAGAATTGCATGGGGTGCAGTTTGATGAAAAAACTCAAGTGCAGATCAGTGTTTCTACACAACCCACATGCACCAAGTCTCTGGAGAGCCAGAAGTACCTATAAGGTCAACCATTAAACCCTGAGCTGCACAAAAAGCCTTCCCAAGGGAAACAGCAGCAAAGCAGCAATGAAGCTCAACCACACAGCTCAAGTACTGGTTCCCACAGGAAGTTCCCCCATTTTAGAAGTAAGCAAAGGACAAAAAATTAGTTCCAGCCCAGGCACACCACCAGTGCCTTGGGGTCTGCCATGGGACATGAGGCATGGAGCCAGGAGCAGGACCCCTGCCCACAACCACTCACACCGCCAGCATCTTGGGGCCTGCCCAGGGACCCAAGGCATAGAGAGGGGGACAGGACCCCCTCCCACAACCAGGCACACAACCAGGCACACCACCAGCACAAAGGAGCATGCAAAAAACATCACCTCCATGTGGGTGACCCACCACAGCCACCACAATAAACATGGCTGCTGTGAAAGTGGCTAGACACCACAACCACCATGCAGATGGCCCACCAGCCACTGGAGTGCATTGACACAAGGAGAGTCACCAGCAAAGATACAGAAAAGAAGAGAATGTCTCTCCCCACAAAGCCCATTACAGAGTGACAGAAGAAGCATCTGCTCTGTAATAATATTGGGGGACCTGATTATACCTCTCAGCATTGGGCAGATCATCTAGGCAACAAATCAACAGAGTAACCATTATTTCAGAAGGAGAGAAGAAATCTAGGGTAATTAGAGGGAGGATGGGTGAGGGAAAGGAGTATAGGGAGAGATTGGGCAAGGGGCATAAAGAATAATTACAATTTGTAACAATATATATGCTAGTAATATTGATTTGATCAACACATCTCAATGTTGGACCTCAAAAATATGTATAATCAACTTTGATTCAATAAAAATTTTTTTTAATTCATTAATATTTTATTTATAATAAAAAAATGGAAACAATCTAAATATCAAACAATAGGAAAGTTGATAAATAAGATAGGCATATTCACATAGGAACATAACACAGTTGTATAAGTTCATGCTAATACTATAATGTTGGGTTAAAATAGTAGAATACAAAAGTATAATCAATAATTCTATCTTTAAAAATTATAAGCACACAGAGAGAAAATAAGCTGAAAAAAATATATGCCAAAATGCTGGTATGTGTATTTCTCTGAAATGGTGGAATTATGAGTAGTGTTTTCTTTCTTTATACTTTTCTGTATATTCTTCAATTGGCATTTTATGAAAAGGGAAAAAATAGACATTTTCAGAAGTACTCTATAATATCCAAATCAAATCTAGCATTTTATTTGTATTACTTAGTAATTAAACTTTAAGACATTATAAAATGTTTGATTTTTCATGGTCTTTCACTATTTGTAAAGAAAATAAAGCAGTCATTTTGTTATTTGCTAGTATTTGTTTGAAATGAGAAGTTGAACCCAGTGACTAGGAAACAGATTTTGAATTATCTACTAATTTAATTTTATGCTATTCCTATTTCTCTAATAGTTAAAGAGTTAGTGAGTTGTCTTTAACTTTTAGCTTATGTCCATTTCTAGTCAAAGGTAAGATTTAGAAAAGTCCTTCAGGAAAAATGGATGCAGAAATTACTTTATTACAATATTAATTCTTACACAAGTCATACTTTTCTCCTTTCAAAATTACTAACATAATTGTTAAGAAGTAGTAACATTAATTAATGAACATTTAAAAGTTAATGCTGTTTTGACCACATCTATGCTATTTCTGTGTATAAATAATCAAATACAAACATTTGCGTGGTCCTACCTGAGTCTTGGTACAGCCATTGCATTCTGACCAAGGGCCATAGGTACCCCACTGGCAATTGACTGGAGAGGAGGCACTATCAAACCAAATTGTCCATCATAAAGCAGGTAGAAAGATAAGCAAGGGGGACACAAAGAATAGTCAAGAATAGTCAAAAATAGTCAAAAACTGCTTCACAAATGTTTTTCCCAAGAGACATTAAAAGTATTCCAAAACAGATTTTTAAAAATGTGGAGGAGGGGCATTTTCTTAGAGATTAACATTTATTAAACATCTATTAAGTACCAAGTACTATTAAGACATTAAAGTTGTAGAAATAATAAAAGAGAGGTCATTGACTATTGATAGAGGGAAGGACAGAGAAACAGATGTACAAAAAATAACAATAATACAATATATCTAGTTTAATAGATTTCATAACAGAAATGTGTACAATGTGGTATGGAAATGTAAAGGAAGTGTTCAGAGTTGGGAAGGTAGGTGAGAACATTTAGGAGGAAGATATTATGGCCTTTAAAGGGATACTGAATGATGAGTTGACGAGTTACCCAGAAACTCTTAACTGAGAGACAAGGCTCTAATAAGACCCTATGAGAGGTGGGAAACTAAAACTGGCAGAGGCTGAATGGACAGTAATCTAGATTTAAATGTTCCCCGTTCATTTAGGCCACTTCTCAAACACACTCCCAAGAGGGGCAACTTGAACATAAACAAGTCTACTCATATTAAGTACATGTGGAAAATGGAGCGACGACTCTCACACCAAGCTCAACTCCAGCCATGTCACATGGAGGAGGTCTCATGGGTTAGTTCTAAGAGATCAAGAAAGCCTTGTCTAAAACAATTCTCTACAAAGAATTAAAAAACCAGGATTCCTGATTTCTGGAATCCCAGCACATTCCTACGCTGGGAGACATCTTGAGTCAAGGTGATTCTTGTATATCTTAAGTTTGCCAGGTAACCCCGAAAGTAACAAGCCCCATTTTGTAGTGTTGTGCACCTGGGATGCTTTCATGAAACCAACCTTGCTAATGTGTAGTTTTTATATGGCACAAACGATCCAAGTACTTGCATATCTTTGACCCTTAAACAATCTGAACTTACTGTTATTTGTCTAGTTTGTGTCTGAAGGAAAGGCAGAGGCCTTCCCCAAACACGGAGTCATAGGAAGAGAAGCTTGCAGCCTTCGCTCCTGTGTTCCCCCATTACCCTTTGCAGGCCTCTCTCAGAGCCCTTAGTACATTTGTATTGCACTGAACTGTCCCAAGATCTAATCACCCAGTAGACCCTCAGTGTTGTCTTCTTCCTCTTTTTATTCCCAGTTCCCAGCACAGAATATTTTGATAATTCCATAAAGTGAACTGACCCAGTTCTGTCCCACCAATCTGACAGTGAGAGAAAAACAAAGCCATGGATAAGGATGCTGGCTTTTTTCCAGATCTCGAGAGCCAAAGAAACTATTTCTTAAAAAACTCTCAACCTTTAAAATCTAGTCAAGGTTTCTGATCCCTGTACTGGCCATTTGAAAATAAATAAATAAAATCCAGAGAATGTTTTGCAAGGATTACATTCAAAGATCAAATACTGCTCCAGAAACTGGCCAGTTAGCTCCGCATGGTACTGATGACACCAAGGTGCGGGGTTCAATTCCTGTACCAACCTGCCACCACAAAAAAAAAAAAAAAAAAAAAAAAAAATGCTCCTGTAGGATGTCTAGGTCTGCTGTAATTCTCTGAATCTTATTTTTAGTGTGAGGGTACTTCAAAAACTTCATGGAAAAATAGAATTAAAAGATAATAAAAATCTTCCTACAAACTTTTTGAAGTACCCTCATATTCAAATTTTATTCTTACATAGAAAAAAAATAAGTAAAGTAAGAACAATAATGAAACACATTTTTGTTACCATTGCCTTTTCTAAAAATGGTAAGAAAAAATATGTTTCAGGAATAAACACACTTAAGTTGCAATGTAAAAATCAGACCATACTAAAGAGTTTCCTAAAAATTAAAAAAAAAAAAATTATTTCCATACACAATTAAAAAAATTCTCACCTTGAAAAAATTTGGAACTCTCCTATAATTACCACCAAAATGAATAAGCTTATTACCTGTAGAAAAAAAATAAAGCATTATTTTAGTTTACATTTCTTGAAAACAAATACATTTGGATGAGTCAAGATTTGTTAAGTTGGAAGAGTGGCAGAACCATGCAGAAGCCTAAATCACTCTGCTTTTCTTTTAAGTTTCCATTTTAAATAGAAGTTTGGATCCTTGAAAAATTAAAAGTAGAACTACTATATGATCCCACAATCTGCCTGCTAGATATGTATCCAAAGGAAATGAAATCAGTATATCAAAGAGATAGCCATACTTTCATGTTTATTGCAGCATTATTCACAACAGCCAAGATATGGAACCAACCTAAGTAACCAACAATGAATGAATAGATAAAGAAAATGTAGTATATATACACAAATACTGTTCAACCTTTAAAAAAGAAGGAAATCCTGTCATTTGTGACAACATGGATGAACCCAAAGGACATTTAAATTAAGTGAAATAAGCCAGGAATAGAAAGACAAATACTGCATGATCTCATTTATATATGGAATCTAATAATGTTGAATTCATAGAAGTAGAGAGTAGAATGGTGGTTACCAGGGGCTGGGGAAGAGGGAGGGGAGGGGGTAATTGTTGGGGAGATGCTGGTCAAAGGATACAAATTTCAGTGTGATAGGAGGAATAAGCTCAAGAGATCTATTGTATAACATGGTGATAGAATTTGGATGTTATCGTCCCCCCAAAATTCATGTGGAAATCTCATCCCCCAATGTGGCAGTGTTGGAAGCTGTTTGAGTCATGGGGGCAGATCCCTCATGAAAGGATTAATGCTATCCCTGGGGAGGTGGGGGTAGTGAGTGAGTTCTCACTCTATTATTTCCTGCAAGAGCTGGTTGTTTATAGGACCCTAGCACCTCTTCTCTCTCTCTTGCTTCCTCCCACCATGTGATCTGCTTGTACCCACCGGCTGCCTGCTGTTTCCTGCCATGAGTAGAAGCAGCCTGAGGCTTGTACCAGATGCAGCTGTCCCAGAATCGTGAGCCAAATAAACCTCTGTTCTTTATACATTACCCAGTTTCAGGTATTCTGTTACAGCAACACAAAATCGGACTAATACACATGGTGACTATAGTTAGTAACAATGTATTAAATTTTTGAAAATCACTGAGAGTAGATTTCAAGTGTTCTTACTACAAATGATGAGTGTGTGCAGTGATGCATATGTTCATTAGCTCAATTGAGCCATTTCACAATGTATGCTTATTTTAAATCATGCTTTATACAATAAATATATACAATTTTTATTTGTCAATTTAAAAGTAAATAAGAAAAATAAATAAATAATTTTTTAAAAAATACAAGTTCTGTATAATTCTGTTGACCCTCCTCCTGCTGTTCACTTCTGTAGAGACAGCTAGTGGTTGGGCGAAGCCATGAACCAACAAATATTCTCAATAGACTTAAATGGCCTCCACTCCCCTTCTCTCTATCTTCAGCAGCCATTAGGACACCCAGAAGAGGGAAAGCCTAGAAGTACTGATGGCTGAGGAGTTAAAAGGGAAATGAGCTTCACAGATGAGCAATCAAAAGTTTAGACACAGCCTAGGCAGGAGGCAGTGACTGTCAACTAATTTCTTAGTGCTATGGGTGGCTCCCTCAGTTTAAAACACCCAAGGCCTTTTATAATCATCTTTATGTGGTAGCACAAGCCTAAATATTGAGGACCCAACAGGTCACAAAATTGTATGTAAAATGCGATTATATTTTGTTTGGAAAATCAAATGTGTATTGAAAAACAAATCTAGAAAGAAATATAGCAAAAAACAACAGTTTATTTCTGGTTGTGAAATTATAGGTGGTTTCTATTATTTTATTTTTATTTATATGTGTTTTCCTGCTTTAACTGACAACTGATGGTGTGGCGGGGGGAGGGGGTAAACTTCAAATCTTTACTGATGACTCTAAGAATATCAAATGCATTCAATTCCTAACTCAGCATAAAAGTCCGTAAAATCAACTTATCCCACATTTTAATGGGTCAATATTCTTTCTCTTCCCTAGTCTTCTCAAACCTCTTTTCCCTTGATGTACCTATAAAGTGTCTTCCCAACATTTTTTCTAGACCCTTCCACTAACCTTCCTCAGGTGATCTTCCAGGATCACCCCACCCTCTTATTAGGTATCTTCCTTTCAGTTGTCAAACCCTAGTTGTCTAGTTCTGCCTTTCATAGTTCTACAAATCTTTAACTCTATTGTCCTGATTAGCATATCCAAAAAGATAGAAAAGTGCCAAGGAGCTGTTGTTAACCTGGAAAAGAGTGAACAATGGTGAGAGAGGCTATGAATACTTATCTGACTTTTCAACAAATATGAGCATGCAATTTTTAAGGTTTATTATTATTATTACAAACTATGTGTCGTCGTTTTTCAACAATGTGCCTTTCTTCTGTGCTATTTCAACTCATTTTCTCCTGTCCCTGGGAAAGCCCATCCCGTACCTATACTACCCACACTTGTTAATATTACTATTAAAAGTCATATTTTCAGAAAATAAAAACTCTAGAACAATCTAATATTCAAACTTCAATTTATCATCCAATTTAAAATTTCTCTCCTATTCCTAGTTCCTAGGTATTTATAATGGGGGGAGGGTGGGGTCCAGTTCAAAATTTCTCTGCTCCCCTTCCCCACCTCCCCAAGCCACCCCCATCTTTTTCAATGCAAGAGCAGCAGGCATGAGAGGGGCATGAAAGGATCTTGCTTGACTGATCCATTGGAGGCTGGTGATGGTAAATGAGGGTGTCTTAAATGCTCGAATGCTGCTTTGTTATTTTTAAGGTGTTTTTGTGGTTCTTTGACTGTCTCCCCACTGGGGATCGATAGCCACTGTTCTCTGGCACAAATGATTCATCCCTTCGTTCTTCACTCTTGACTCTCACCAGGGCCTGCTTCCTGGGAGTCCTTTCCATACCAGTGCTAGCTGTGGGGTTGTTTCATCCGGCAGGCAGACAGTCTCTCAGGCACAGTCATTAACAGCCCAAGTCTGGCTCCCTTTCAAAGGTCCACATCTGGTCCATGGGCTACGTGCACATATCCTTGTCCTGCCAAACTCTGAATGTCCAGGCTGTAACTGATACTGCTAAGTTGATTTAGTCTGATAAAGGCAGGCTTGTGCGTTTAAGTTTTCTCAAACGTGCATAGAGTTTTATTCTCTATATCCTTCTTACTTCAAGGGACATAATCTTGCATACTTTTGAGGATGGGATGATCTAAGGGTCACCAGACAGATTTTGGGCTACTCTCTTTGTAATATTGTAGAATGTCCAGCATCTTGTTTTAAAATGTGGGGGTCTTGAGTACTTGCTGTTTAGCCTTTGGCTCTCAGCCAAAATGGGCATCATGAAAAAATCATTTTTAGCATCCTGTTACATGCGTTTAAAAGAATTTCAACCAAATTCTAAGAAATGTACTTTTTGTCGTGGTTCCTTTGCCACCAGCTTCCCCAACCACATACTCTGCGTTATAACCCATCGAGGGCTTCTTATTACAAGGCTGTTTCTGTTCTTGAGTTATACAAGCTCAATCTACTAAAAATTCTTTAAACTTTGCTGGCTGGATCACTGAAAAGGAAGCATTTCTATTCTTTGCCTTTGGAAAGAGTATCTTATCAAATGGACAAGAGAGATAGAGAACAATCGTAAATAAATAGCCATGTGAATGACAGAGATAGACATACATCTGAGATGATGCTGTTCAAAAATCAGAGAAGATATGCTGTTCGAGAAGATATGCTATTTTTTGTACTGTCATTGTAGCTAAACTGGAACTACATTTCCCTGAATTCTCTTCTCTTCTTTCTCATCACTGAATGAGCATTAGCGCTTCCTCCTTACTCTGGTATGTTTCAGCTACAACTCTGATTGGAGACATTACTGTGCCTGACAACATCCCAGCCTCCTGTGACCCATTCCCTAGGTTCACAGACCCCAGGATCCACTCAGTACTGGGAGGACAGAGTAAATGGCTGGCCCACCAGCTCAAAGCGAAGCCCGTTGGGCTCTGAAATTCTCAAACACCTCAGACCCACGTTATCTCCTGTCCAAGGTACACAGAGAGAGAACCACAGGAAGATCTGGGGCCACATGTCTGAATTTAGTTCACATGGATGGTGGGGGAAGTAGGGAAGCAAAAGATTACTCCCCTTTAAAAGGTCAGACATGGAAGCCATCTCCCGTGCCTTATAGCCCGGGGGATTTCCCAAGTTTCTCTTCTTTGAAACATATCACAAAAGCATGTCCTTCAAGCTTACTATAAAAATATGAATGTCTACTTACAAATATAAGTAGGAACTCTGCATGCAACTTGAAGTGAAATAATTGCTTTATTTTTTGATATTCTATCAACTAATTAAAGGATAAAAGTATAGTGATTAATACAGCAGTAAAATGCTGTAATAATCAATGATTATAAACACATTTTTAAGCATAAAGCAATTATTAAAATGTCTCATCATAAAATAAATAAGGAAATTATTGCCAGTTAATGCAAATATTAGGGGAAAGCATGTTAGCTAGATGACTTTAGAAAGAGCATCACATTCTCTGTGAGCTAACAAATGTTCTAATTTTAAAATAAAAGTACAAGGCGGAGTAATAGAGATTAGATTGTCATGTAACTTTGTAAAGTTAGTTGGTGTTCTAGCATCATAACATTAAACAAATTAACTTTGCCATTTGTGTTTAATTTTTAATTGTTTAATCCCATATAAAGCATGGGTTATTCAAGATCCACATCCTTGAGTGCCGGTCACGAAAAAAACGACAAAAAAAAAAAAAAAAAAAAAAAAAAACAAGATCCACATCTTCCTCCTCCAACCGCATTGATAAGTGAGCGTGGATCCAGTACTGCAAATGGACAGCACAGAGACCGCAGACACAATCCAGTGGCTGACAGGGCTGTAAAACTATTGCTCCAGTATTATAATGAAACATTTTTAAAGTTTAAATACCAAAATTTACAACAATAAAATAGTTATAGCAATTTCAACTTATTCGTGCACCTAGAAATTCAGTCTATGATAGTGATTTCTGTCTTTGGTCTTGTTTTTGGTTGAATAGTCATTTATTTTAAACATTTGGCCATTTTGCATTGGAGCAACATGTGTATTTGGTAAAACTTTAGTTTCATTCTATCTACTTGTATCTTCTACTGTCACATTCCTGATCCTTTTAGCCAAGATTCCAAACCCTAAAGTTCCAAGCCTGCAAATTCATTTTTCTGTAAGGGTCTTAGTTAAGTTTAACCACAGATCCTCATTGCTTGGCTCCAAATCAAAACAAACAAAATACACTGGTAGAAATTTTTTTCTAAGAAATAACAATAGTACTATTATGTTCATGGCTTTCTCACGACTTTAATAAACATTGTCTCTAATTGCCAATTCCCAGCCCTCTGAACCTATAATTTAACTGCAAGATAAGAAAAAGAAATTCACTTTGGCTGAACTATTAAAATACATTTAAATAAAGATTTTTAAACGTCACCCCCAAGATTTTTTTCTTCTGTATTTTCTCATGCTTCTCTTCTTATTTGATTTCTTTCAGTTAAGCATTACCCCTCTTTTGAGATAGCTTTATTTACAAAGGTAACAAAATTATTATCTTACCTTCATGTTTGGGAAAACATTCAGGGCAAAAGACAGGAGGAAATTTTCCTCTGCAAGGGCTGGGTAAGTTTTCAACAGCAGGAAGAGCCCAGCAAGCTCCCTCCCTCTCTGCCTCTCCCTCCTCAGGCTTATCTTCACACATATAGAGAGCAAGTGGTCCTGAGACTTAGCTGCTACACCAACCAGATTCTCCAGGGACACAAAGAGCCTGCCCCTGCACGTAATCTGTGCCTTGAAGCAGATGCATCTTATCAATTACACAAGGCCTTAGCTACAGCCAGCTGGGACCATTTGGAAGTTACAGATATGCTTCTGAGAAACGTATCTGTAAATCAGAAAAGACAGCAAATGTTCTCAGTTCAGTGTTTAAGTGATTTTAAACCAAAGGAGACTGTGTGTGAGGCAAGGGATAAGCCTCTTCCTGTTGTAATCAACTAAACTAAGCAGATGTTTTCATGATTCTCATAAAGGATGTCATATACCAGACTTTGAGGGGAAAAAACACTTTGTAGGAGAAAAGAACTAAATGCAGTTCTGTGACTCAAGATGTTAATGGAATGTTCTGGAGTGCTATTTTTCCCATAACAAAATGTAGTAAAACACAATACAATATCCATCCGTTCAGGCTTAACTTTCACAGAATAATTACAAAGAGCATCATTTTTTGCCAACATATTTGAAGGCATCACTAATTTTCTCAAGAACTTCCCTTAATCCTTTGACATTCAGATCACCCTGTTGGAAGTTCTTATCAAGAGCACCACCCATATCCATTCTCCCTTCTTCAGTTGCTGTCTCATATTATTCTGCCAGACCTTCATGTGTCCATAGCTTTGCATTGATTCTAGCAGTTCTCCAACATCACCTTCATGCATTTCATGAAATGCTGCATTTTTTGCAAGATTTCAGATTTCCTGTTGAAATTGAGCTACAGTTTTATTTGCATTCTTTGGCCAAATATTCTGACACTAATTGCTAGGGCATGATGGGTAAAATAGACATAGTGTTAAGTGCAAAAGGAAATTTGAGTTAAGAGTAATTTTATACGCAAGCATTCTATTAGCGAATATTTTTCAGTTTTAATGATTTTTTTTGGTATCCAAAGCACTTGAATAATAGGGACAATTCCTGCCCTCCCCTCATAAATTAATGGTGGTTTTCCAGAGAAAAAGCTTCCATATTTCTTGTCCAAATCTTTAATGATCTGTGTGGAAGAAACTTTTCTACAAAGAAGATAACTCCTGACCCCTGAAAGAAATATTTTTTATTCAACTCCAATTACATGAATTCCAGATGCCACAGACTCTTCTTAAGTGTTCAGTTTGCAATGTCACGTTCAGTGGCTGTCTTAGTTTGGGTTCCCCCAAAAGTAGATTCAGAGACAAGAATTCAATTGTGTTTTCGTTTTTGTTTTTGTTTTGAGAGATGATCCTAGAAAGCACAGCTGGGGGTGGGGAAGTGAAACTGAAGAGGGAAATAAGTCAATAAAGGGAACTTTATCGAGCAAGAGACTACTGTGAGCAATTGGAGCTCAGTCCCACTGAGGATTTCCAGGAAACTTTGCAGAGCATGCTTCAGAGTTAGTACAATTAAAGGGTGAGGAAACTGGAGTATTTATCCACCAGCATTCTGTCCATCATTGCTGAAGGTGGCTTCTGTACCCACCGACTCTCTGGCACTTACAGCTTGCACTGGGAGTGGGCTGAGCACACACCTGCAGCCAGAGGCAGGGGGAGGGGGGACAGGCCTTCTAATAGAGTCGCAGGTATTTGCAGTATTTGTAAGTACTTTCCTTCGTCATGTAGAGGTGAGTGCTGAGGGGATACAAGTATGACAATGACAGTATCTTTTACAGTAGTGTTTCATTCTAAATTCAATAAATATTTACTGCTAATATTATTATGATAGGCTATAGTCCTTAACAGATAGAAACCTTGAATTCTATCCTTCTTTACTTTCATTCCTTACATGCTAGTAAGGACCATATTAGCCCATTTGTAGAGTATCCTTAATCTAAAGGATGATTCAGATATATCTACGATAATTTAGAATTTGAATTGTTCAGCTCACATAGCCCATAGATAATTCAACTCTGAAAGGTTTACAAAAACTTCTTTTCCCCAAGTGTCTTGCACCCTCCCATCTCCACATCTTTGATCTCACAGGAGCATTTTTTCTGTCTGGAATTTCAACAGAGGAGCCATTAGAAAAAAAGGCTTAAGGTGGGTGCCACACTGTGGGAAGTGTGACTGCCTGCATAAGTTGTGTGGTCTTTGAATAAAGTCCTCACTCACTGGAACTTTTTAAAAAAGAATCATTGCAATGTTTTAGGATGACTGAAACAGTGATTTGTGCAGACTTACATGGAAGGGGCGACTTGGAATTTATTTCAGTACAATCAAGGCCTCATTTCAGAAGGGATAAACAAAAGGGCGAGAAAAACTCACAAGGCTTAATGATTAACTTGGGTTCAAGTCTGATTGAATAAGAGAACTGGAAGAATTTAAGAAAAAATTAAAGGAGGAGGGAAATAGAAAGTCAAAGAAGAAGAAATGGTTTTGGAGAGGGGACAATTTTACTTTGGGGAAAGAATCCAACGTATAACTGAAAATACAGATTTCTTTGGGAAGAGATGGCTCCACTTAAATTCTTTGGGTAGGTATACAGGTGGAGCCACTGGAAGTATACAGGGGGAGCCACTGGCATGGAGGTACTGAAATCATAGAAGTGAATGAGTCTTCTAGAGACTGATCACAATGAAGCATAAAACCACAAGAGATGCCTCTATTCAGGGAGCGAGAAGAAGAAAAGCCAAAATGGAGAAAAAGAGGTTACAGAAGGAGACGGAAAATGAAAACAATGCAGCGTTGAGCCAGTTTGGGAGAATTTCAAGATGGAGGAGCCATCCACAATGACAAATGCCATATGGAGGTCAAAGAGAATGAGCATCAAGGGAAGAACATGCCACTTCACAGTCAGAACATTGTTGATAAACGTAGGGCAGAGTTTTCCAACTTATTTTCCTTGAGACTCTAGTACAGCAAGTCACTTTAAGAAAAAATAAATTTTGTGGTTAAACAAATTTAAGAAACCGTGTATATTACAAAGCAGGGCTTCTCGACCTCTACACTACTGACTTTTTGGGCTTGATAACTCTTAGTTGTTGGGGAAGGAGGGGGAGGCCATCCTATGCATTGGAGGATGTTCAGCAGCATTCTTGGCCTCTACTCACTAGGAGCCATTAGCATCCTTCCCCAGTCATGACAACCACAAATGTCTCTAGACATTGTCAAATGTCCCCTAGGGTCAAGCCACCCCTCCCACTTTATTGAGAACCACTGTTATAGTGTCTACACCCAGCAAATACCCAGCCTTAGATCCACAAAGCACAGTGCACAGTGCATTGTAAATTAAATGTTCTGAAAGTTCTGCACCAAGTAAAAGTTTTCTTAACTTTTTCAACCCAGAGTCTCCCAAGTTAATGTGACCCCAGAACTTGTTTTTCTAACAACCCCCAAAACTGGCATATGGACACGCTTTTGTAAATGGTGTCTGAGCCAATTCTCAAACAATAGAGGGGGTAAGCAGATTTCTGCCAGACTGGGGAAGGTCATCAAGGGCACAGCCCTCTCCTCACCTCCTATGACACATCAGCTCATTCCCATTTGCCCTAACTTCCCTTGGCAGTGCCTCAAACACTGTTAACATCCCCGTACCCTCATGAAACTATTAGGCCACCAAGAAGCTGTTCTGATCCACCACGGGAAGATATTTGAAAACATTTTAACAAGGCTATTTAATTTACTAGACATTTCATTTTGTTCTGAATTGTTCCAACACATTCAGCTTACTCTGGGGGTTTAAGAGGAACAAACTCCCTGGGGAAGAGTAAAGCCTCCTTTTCTCTCTTGTGTTGAGACACATGAAGTCAGAATTGAACCTGCCAGGAGTTGGAGCAAAGAAGCAAGCAACAGCATCCCCTAGTGGCAGGCTACTCCACACCTTCGAGTAAAAACAGCATCAGGCTCTGGGGTTAAACCAGTCAGAAGGGAGTGAAACACAGTGACTCTTCTTAGGCTCAGGCCAGTGCTTGTAAAGTTAGTAAGTACTCCAGGTGGTATCTCTTTTTCCATTAAAGTGTCTGTGTGAACAGTTGGAGAATGAAAAATGGCTGCCAGACAATGCCTGATCCAAAGGAAGATTTCAGCAAAATAATAGTTGTTAATTGTTTTATCATTACACCTAATAAGATGCTGCCCATCTCTGCTGGTAGCACTGCAGATGTGTGTATTAATTTAAAGTGAGATCACTAGATTAATACTCTCTTTTGCCATCCAGAATGTTGTTTAAGGTTACAATAGATTAAGAAATATTTCCAGAGCTTCACACTTCCTGTTTGGACAGATGTCATTGCCCTTTACAACACTGGACAAGCCTTTGCCCTGATGGCTGCAGATGGCAAGGATCAAATTACAACTAGGAGGTGATAAGATGTTTTATCATCATGGTTTTCAATAGTGGCAGGCACTTGCTATATTTAGGAGAAGGCCTGGGTTTGTTTAGGTTTCTGAATGTCATCTGGGCTTTTTAGTTATCTGCATGCATGTTGTGGCAGTAGCCTGCAAATCCAAGATACATTTCATTTGGTTTAAATTTTAATTAAGTCAAACAGCTTTGAGAAGGAAGATACAAAATGCAAAGATGTCAATGGTTCTGTTACTGTAATATGTAAAGTCCTGTGGAGGAAGGGTGAACCTCCAAGGACAAGGTCACTTATTTGATCTATACTTCAAACTCATGGTGCCTAAGCAGACAGGTTTTTTAAATTTTTTTTTTTATTATGTTTTGTTTTGGTTTTTTTTTTTTCAGATGAAGAGTTCAGCATGAAATACCTCTGAAATAAAAAGCAATCACTTTCAGAAATGTCAGGCTGTCCAATAATTTTAAACTTTACCTCTTTAAACTGTCTTTAAAAAGAGATGCTTTTTTTTTTTTTTTTTTGCACCTGATTTATGTTTATTTCATTTAATCCTTATAGCAACCCTATGAAGTAGGTACTTGGATTAGCCCCTCTTTACAGATTAGGCATTTGAGGCTTAGGAAGTGTGATTCATTCGCCCAAGGTCACATGGTAAGTGGGGGCGGCAGTATATTCAAACCCAGGGTATCTAACTTCAGATGACACACTCAACTCTTGTGTATGATACTGTTGCTAGTGAAGCAGCCTGGGAGAGGGATTGAGTGTGGTGGTTCTCTGCCACTTAGCAGCTGCATAACCTTGGGCACAAAACTTAAGTTCTCTGTAAAATGAGGATAATAATAGCACCTACCTCATAGGGTATCAGTAGTAGTAGGAATTTTTTTTTTTTAATTTTATTTTGTCGATATACATTGTGGCTGATTATTGCTCCCCATCACCAAAACCTCCCTCCCTTCTCCCTCCCCCCCTCCCCCCCAACAATGTCCTTTCTGTTTGCTTGTCGTATCAACTTCAAATAATTGTGGTTGTTATATCTTCTTCCCCCCCCGGTTTGTGTGTGTGTGTGGGGGGGGGAATTTATATATTAATTTTTAGCTCCCACCAATAAGTGAGAACATGTGGTATTTCTCTTTCTGTGCCTGACTTGTTTCACTTAATATAATTCTCTCAAGGTCCATCCATGTTGTTGCAAATGGCAGTATTTCATTCGTTTTTATAGCTGAGTAGTATTCCATTGTGTAGATGTACCACATTTTCCATATCCACTCATCTGATGATGGGCATTTGGGCTGGTTCCAAATCTTGGCTATTGTAAAGAGTGCTGTGATAAACATTGGGAAACAGGTATACGTTCGACTTGATGATTTCCATTCCTCTGGGTATATTCCCAACAGTGGGATAGCTGGGTCGTATGGTAGATCTATCTGCAATTGTTTGAGGAACCTCCATACCATTTTCCATAGAGGCTGCACCATTTTGCAGTCCCACCAACAATGTATGAGAGTTCCTTGTTCTCTGCAGCCTCGCCAGCATTTATCGTTCAGAGACTTTTGGATTTTAGCCATCTAACTGGGGTTAGATGGTATCTCAGTGTGGTTTTGATTTGCATTTCCCGGATGCTGAGTGATGTTGAGCATTTTTTCATATGTCTGTTGGCCATTTGGATATCTTCCTTAGAGAAATGCCTATTTAGCTCTTTTGCCCATTTTTTAATTGGGTTGCTTGTTTTCTTCTTGTACAGTTGTTTGAGTTCCTTATATATTCTGGATATTAATCCTTTGTCAGATGTATATTTTGCAAATATTTTCTCCCACTCTGTTGGTTGTCTTTTAACTCTGTGAATTGTTTCTTTTGCTGTGCAGAAGCTTTTTAGTTTGATATAATCCCATTTGTTTATTTTTCCTTTGGTTGCCCGTGCTTTTGGGGTCGTATTCATGAAGTCTGTGCCCAGTCCTATTTCCTGAAGTGTTTCTCCTATGTTTTCTTTAAGAAGTTTTATTGTTTCAGGGTGTATATTTAAATCCTTAATCCATTTTGAGTTGATTTTAGTATACGGCGAGAGGTATGGATCTAGTTTCATTCTCCTGCATATGGATATCCAGTTGTCCCAGCACCATTTGCTGAAGAGGCAGTCCCTTCGCCAGTGAATAGGCTTGGTGCCTTTGTCAAAGATCAGCTGACAGTAAGTGTGTGGGTTGATTTCTGGATTCTCTATTCTATTCCATTGGTCAATGTGTCTGTTTTTATGCCAGTACCATACTGTTTTGGTTATTATAGCTTTGTAGTATAGCTTAAAGTCAGGTAGTGTTATGCCTCCAGCTTTATTTTTTTTGCTCAGCATTGCTTTGGCTATGCGTGGTCTTTTATTGTTCCATATAAATGTCTGAATAGTTCTTTCCATTTCTGAGAAAAATGTCTTTAGAATTTTGATGGGGATTGCATTGAATTTGTATATCACTTTGGGTAGTATGGACATTTTCACTATGTTGATTCTTCCAATCCAAGAGCATGGGATATCTTTCCATCTTCTTGTATCCTCTCTAATTTCTCTCAGCAGTGGTTTGTAGTTCTCATTATAGAGATTTTTCACCTCCTTGGTTAACTCAAATCCTAAGTATTTTATTTTTTTGGTGGCTATTGTAAATGGGCAGGCTTTCTTGATTTCTCCTTCTGCATGTTCACTATTGGAGAAAAGAAATGCTACTGATTTTTGTGTGTTGATTTTGTATCCTGCTCCTGTGCTGAAATCATTTATCAATTCCAAGAGTTTTTTTGTAGAGGTTTTAGGCTGTTCGATATATAGGATCATGTCATCTGCAAACAGGGACAGTTTGACTTCATCTTTTCCAATCTGGATGCCCTTTATTTCCTTCTCTTCTCTGACTGCTCTGGCTAGTACTTCCAACACTATGTTGAATAGGAGTGGTGAGAGTGGGCATCCTTGTCTAGTTCCTGTTCTTAAAGGAAAAGCTTTCAGCTTTTCCCCATTCAGGATGATATTGGCAGTGGGTTTGGCATATATGGCTTTAATTATGTTGAGATACTTTCCCTCTATACCTAACTTATAGAGGGTCTTTGTCATGAATGAGTGCTGAACTTTATCAAATGCTTTTTCAGCATCTATAGAGATGATCATATGGTCCTTGTGTTTGAGTTTATTAATATGGTGTATCACATTTATTGATTTGCGTATGTTGAACCAACCTTGCATCCCTGGGATGAATCCCACTTGATTGTGATGAATAATTTTACGTATGTGTTGCTGTATTCTGTTTGCTAGTATTTTAGTGAGGATTTTTGCATCTATATTCATCAAGGATATGGGCCTGTAGTTTTCTTTTTTGGTTATATCTTTACCTGGTTTTGGTATCAGGATGATGTTTGCTTCATAGAATGAGTTTGGGAGATTTGCGTCTGTTTCAATCTTTTGGAATAGTTTGTAAAGAATTGGTGTCAATTCCTGTTTGAATGTTTGGTAAAATTCTGCTGTGAATCCATCTGGTCCTGGGCTTTTCTTTGTTGGGAGCCTTCTGATAACAGCTTCAATTCTCCTTTATTGTTATTGGTCTGTTCAAATTTTCTACGTCTTCACGGTTCAGTTTTGGGAGCTTGTGTGTGTCCAGAAATTTATCCATTTCCTCCAGATTTTCAAATTTGTTGGCGTATAGTTGTTTATAGTAGTCTCGAATGATTCCTTGTATTTCAGATGAATCAGTTGTAATATCGCCTTTTTCATTTCTAATTTTTGTTATTTGAGTCTTCTCTCTTCTTTTTTTTGTTAGCCATGCTAATGGTTTGTCAATTTTATTTATCTTTTCAAAAAACCAACTTTTTGATTCGTTGATCTTTTGAATTGTTTTTTGGTTTTCAATTTCATTCAGTTCTGCTCTGATCTTAATGATTTCTTTCCGTCTGCTAACTTCAGGTTTGGATTGTTCTTGTTTTTCTAGTTCTTTAAGGTGAAGTGTTAGGTTGTTCACTTGCCATCTTTCTGTTCTTCTGAAGTGAGCATTTAATGCAATAAATTTTCCCCTCAATACTGCTTTTGCAGTATCCCACAGGTTTTGGTATGATGTATCATTGTTTTCATTAGTTTCAATAAATTTTTTGATTTCCTGCTTGATTTCTTCTTGGACCCATATGTCATTAAGTAGAATGCTGTTTAATTTCCATGTGTTTGTATAGTTTCCAGAGTTTCGTTTGTTATTAATTTCTAGTTTTAATCCATTGTGGTCTGAGAAGATACATGGGATAATTCCAATTTTTTTGAATTTATTGAGACTTGATTTGTGACCTAATATGTGATCTATCCTGGAGAATGATCCATGTGCTGCTGAGAAGAATGAATATTCTGAGGTTGTTGGGTGCAATGTTCTGTAGATATCTGCCAATTCCAATTGGTCTAGAGTCTTGTTTAGATCTTGTGTTTCTCTACTGATTCTTTGCCTAGATGATCTGTCTAATATTGACAGTGGGGTGTTCAGGTCCCCTGCTATTATGGTATTAGTGTCTATTTCCTTCTTTAGGTCTAATAGAGTTTGTTTCATAAATCTGGCTGCTCCAACATTGGGTGCATACATATTTATGATTGTTATGTCTTCTTGATGGATCAGTCCTTTTATCATTAAGTAGTGTCCCTCATTGTCTCTTTTTATGGTTTTTAGTTTAAAGTCTATTTTGTCAGATATAAGAATAGCTACTCCAGCTCATTTTTCTTTTCTGTTTGCATGGTAAATCTTTTTCCATCCTTTCACTCTTAGTCTATGTGAATCTTTATGGGTGAGGTGGGTCTCTTGTAGGCAGCATATAGTTGGGTCCTGCATTTTGATCCAGTCAGCCAGTCTGTGTATTTTAATTGGGGAATTTAAGCCTTTTACATTAAGAGTTGTTATTGAAAGGTGTTGATTTATTCCTAGCATTTTATTGGTTGTTTGGTTGTCTTAGGTGTCTTTTGTTCCTTGCTTTCTGATTTACTGTTTGGTTTCTGTGTTTGTTGGTTCCTTAGGTTGTAGATAGTGTTTTTGTTAGCTTGTTTTCTCTTCATGAATGCCATTTGTATTATACTAGCGGGTTTAGATTTTTCTTGGGTTTTTATGGCAGTGGTAGTTATTTTTCAGGAACCAAACCTGGTACTACCTTGAGGATTTCTTGTAAGGGTGGTCGTGTGGTAGTGAACTCCCGCAGTTTTTGTTTGTCTGAGAAATATACTATTTGCCCCTCATTTCGGAAGGATAGCCTTGCAGGGTAAAGTATTCTTGGCTGGCAATCTTTGTCTTTTAGTATTTTGAAAATATCATCCCATTCCTTTCTAGCTTTTAGGGTTTGTGATGAAAAGTCTGATGTTAACCTGATTGGGGCTCCCTTATAGGTGATTTGACGCTTCTCTCTTGCAGCTTTTAAGATTCTCTCTTTGTCTCTGAGTTTTGCCAATTTGACTATGACATGTCTTGGAGAAGGTCTTTTTGGGTTGAATACATTTGGAGATCGTTGAGCTTCCTGGATCTGAAGATCTGTGATTTTTCCTATACCTGGGAAGTTTTCTGCCACTATTTTGTTGAATATGTTTTCAATGGAATCTCCATTTTCCTCCCCTTCTGGAATACCCATGACTCGGATATTTGATCGCTTATGGTTGTCTGATATCTCTCTCAGATTTTCTTCAATGTCCTTGATTCTTTTTTCTTTCTTTTTGTCTGCTTGTGTTATTTCAAACAGCCCATCTTCAAGTTCAGAGGTTCTCTCTTCAACTTCGACAAGCCTGCTGGTTAAACTCTCCGTTGTGTTTTTTATTTCGTTGAATAACTTCTTCAGTTCAGCAAGTTCTGCTACATTTTTTTTCAGGACATTGATTTCCTTGTACATTTCCTCTTTCAGATCCTGTATACTTTTCCTCATTTCATCATGATGTCTAGCTGAGTTTTCTTGTATCTCATTCAGTTTCCTTAGAATTATCACTTGAAATTCCTTATCGGTCATTTCAAGGGCTTCTTGTTCTATAGGATCTAGAGTTTGAGATTTATTAACTTTTGGTGGTGTACTTTCTTGATTTTTTGTATTTCTGGTCTCTTTTTTTGGTGTTTATTCATTGTGGCAGGGGGATTCACAGTCCACCGGTTTGAGACTAATGACTAACTAGGATGTTGCTGTGGTTGCCAATTTCGTATGGCTCCCTCCGTGACTGCTCAGTTGGCCTCTAGTGCCTTGTGTGTGTGGTTGCCTCGGGTCTTGGGCTTCTCCGGGGAGCCACCTTTCTGGTCAGCTTGGACTCTGCTGGGCTGGTGGATCACGTACCACAGGGTGTGTGATCTCTGTTGAGCTTTCACTTCCCGTGCAGGACTTCTCCCTGTTCCGTGTGCTCTGGCACAGGCTGTTAGATCGTGCAGTGGCGACCCCACTGGGTCTGTGGTTTCTGTCGAGTCTCCGCCTCCCTGGCTGCACGTCTCCCCACTCTGTGCGCACTGTGCTGGTCTGGGGCGTGTCTTCTGCACCCCTCGTCTATCAGCTGGGCCTTCAAGACCCTGCTCGGCACCGCCTCGCCCAGGAAGTCTACCAGGTTTCTCCTAGGCACAGATGACCGGTCTCTCTGGGTGCCTTTGTAGCACTATGTAGATCTTTCTCGGGTCTTGTTCACCTTTGTATCCCCCCAGTATAGACTGAGTCTAGCGCCCACCTGCAGCCTGGTCTCTGGCAGGTTCAAGCGGACCTGGGAACTCTCCTACCACACTATTCCCAACCAGAAATTCGTTAGGCTTTTTTCCAAACTGGTGGCCGCAGAGATGGTATCTGCCTCCCAGTAACAGGGAGTTTACCTGGGGCCGTAGTCCAGGGTGTGGTGGGGTGACAGTCGGCCCGCCTGTACTTCCTTGCCCTCCCGACACTGGCCGGGGACGCCCCCCGCCACCAGCCCCTCCAGAGAACCGCAGAGGGAGTGGGAGCTGAGGCTGGTCCGCAGGCTCCGGAAAGCCCCGCACCAGGCCAAGCAAGTGGGAGGGCTTAGTGATGGCCGAGCTGGGCGGGGCCGCCTGCACCTGGGAAAATGGAGGCAGCACCGGGGCGGTGAGTGGCCTGGTGGTGCAGGCGGGAGCCGCGTGGGCATCCACCCCCCGAACAGAGCTGTGCCAGGGGTCACTCACAGTGCTGTGCCAGATCGGGCGCTTGCTCTGTCTCAGGTTTGCCGCCTTTCCCAGTTCTCGGCCGCTGCCGCCTCAGGCTGTTCATTCGCGGCATGGCTCGGGCGCTCCCAGGAATCTTCTTTAATGCCGGCCTGAAACCTCGAATCCTGAATAGGGCAGCTGGCTGCCTTCAGCGCGGCCCCAGCCTCCGGGATCCTGTCTGCATCCACAGCAGCCCTGGCGCCGTGTTCCCTGTTTCGAGACTCGCTTTTGCAGCTAAGAAACAGTTCTTTTCCTGCTCCACACTTCAAAGCTGTTGCCTGTAAATGAGGCAGCCTCTCCTGCCGGGGGCAAAGTGGCGGTCACCCCCCACGACCGGTCAGCAGCAGCAGTCCTCCCTTAAGAGATGGCGAGAGGAAGGTCCACAAGTTTCCCGGCTGCCTGAGGCCCAGTGGCCGCCTTTTCCACCTCAGCTACTCCGCGCCAGCCGCCGCAGCCGCCGCCATCTTGAAACCTTCGAACAGAGATGCTTTAATATCAGATTCATCATTATATATTGCAAAGGCCAAGAAAGAATAAAGAATGAGCAGTGGATGTAAGTAAAATCCTGAATTGTATAACGTCTTCATATGTTTGAAAAAAAAATCTTAGAAACCAGTAAAGAACAGTCACAAACACATAACTAGAAGCTTTTCCTTAAGAGTAAACATTTTCCTGAAATCAAAAAAAAGTTAATAATTTGTATTTCACTAGTACAAACATATGCTCTGAGGATGGTCTGGGTTCAAATCTAGGGCAAATTGCTTAGGTTCTCTGACCCTCTGTTTCCTTGTCTGAGAAGTGGAAATAATATTATCTAACTCGTAGGGTTGTTATATTACATGAGATAATCCAAGTAAAACAATGATGATCATGCCTTGAATATAGTAAGCTTAGTCCAGTAAATGTAAGTCAGGATTCAAAGGATTAGAAGCAACTCAAATATCCATCATCAGTGGGTTGCTTAAATAAATTATAGCACGTATGTTAAACGGAATATTATGTAGATAAATAAAAAACCCCTAAGAAGCTTTGTATGCACTGATATGGAAAGATCTACAAAATATACTAAGTGAGAAAAAAAGAAAAATACAGAACAGGATATTACTCTGGAGTTAAAAGGAAGAAGGAGAATAAGAATATATATTCTATTTGTATTTGCATGAAGAAAGTTTAGGAGAATATACAAAAAATAATAAAAATTATTATCTGTGGATTCATGTGGAAAGGGCACTAGGTGACAAGATGAAAATGGGATGACAGAAAAACAGATGAGACTAATAGTTTTTACTGTACATTGTTTTACATATTTTAATTCATTAATGAATACATTAACTTTTCAAAAACCTTTTAATTATTTAATTTTCTTTTGTTAGGTGTTACTATTTTATTATTCATAGTGCAATAGAATAGGCATCCTAATATATTCTTTCTCCTTTGATCATTTGTTTGCTTGTTTGTTCACTTGTTTGTTCATTTGTTTGAAGGAACTGCAATATGCTGTAAAGATACTAGCACTAATAGAAAAAGAAATCTTACTGAAGTGCTTCATGGGCACCATGGCCTAAAGGATGATCTGGAAGGTAGATCTAGTGATTTATGTATCTTCACTTAAGTATACTGCCAATTTATTTCCTTGATTTTTAGGTGACCAAGTTTCTAAATGCGTGCCCTTTCACAGTGAGCATATGAGTAAACATCATTGATCCTATGCATTTAAATATACATGAAGATGTAATAAACTACTCAGATTCATAAAGGGATTCGTTTCATTCTCTTCTTGCTCCTTCATTGGCTTCTTCTGGTGTGGGCCTGTTTCTTGGAAGAAAATGTGGTTTGCCAAAGGAAGCATCAGACAAATCTTGTCTCAAATTTAGGCTTTACTATTTTCTACCTTTAAAGCCTCAATTTTCTTACATTAAAAAAAAAGATAATGAAACATTCTTTATCGGGTTGATGAGATTCAAGATACATAAAATGTACACTGCAGCATCCTGAGCACATATAGACTCCACACCCATGAACAGTAAGTGTTTTTTAAATATGCATAAGCAGAGCCCAGCAGCCACGGAGGTGAGCAGAGAGCAACACTGGGGCCCAGTCTAAGGCAACAGAGGGAAGGGAAGTGCACACAGCCCAGCAGCCTCCAATGTGAGCCAAGACCAGACCCTTGTGGCACCAGGGTCCAGTCTTAGGCCCCAGGGAGAAGGGAAGTGCACATAGCCAAGCAGGCACCAAGGTGAGTTGAGACCTGCACAGCACCAGGGACTCAGTCTACAGCCATGGAAAGCTAGAACAGGAGCCAACGTGGTCTAATATAGATGCCACCACACCTTCTGTCACCACAAGGACAGTTCACCAACACAGTAGCAGCCAGGGCCACTCTACAGGAAATCTGCCACTCACTTGATTGCACTGATATAAGAAGAGTCACCAGTAGAGCCTGAAAATAGAGGAGGAAGTCTTTATCCTCATAGCCAATCCCAGAGTAACAGAAGAAGCAAGTCCTCTACCAGATGACAAAACATCAATGAAAAAATACTAGAACAACAAACAAAAAAGAAGATATGACACCACCAAAGGAATACAGTAATGCTCAAATTCCAGACCTGATAGAACAGGGAATCCTTGAAATGTCTAAAAAGAATTCTGAGCAGTGATCTTAAGAAAGCCTGAAGAAATAAAAGAAGACTCAGTTAGAGAACATAAGAAAACAAGAAAAAATACCCAGAATATGAAGGAGGAAATTTTCAAAAAGATTAATACCTTAAAAAAGACTGTAGCAGAACTCCCAGAAATGAAAGATTCACTTATTGAAATAAAAAATACAATAGAGAGCTTAAGCAGCAGGCTACAGCAAACAGAAGAAAGAATTTCAGATCTCGAAGATGGTCTTTTCGAAATAACCCAGGCAGACAAAAAAAAAAAAAAAAAAGGAAAAAAGAATTAAAAAATAATGAGGAAAATCTAAGAGAGACAGCAGACAACCTCAGGTGCTCTAACATCCAAATCGTGGGTATTCCAGAAGGGGAGGAGAAAGGAAAAGGTATTGAAAACCTGTTCAAGGAAATAATAACAGAAAACTTCCCAGGGGTAGGGAGAGATGCAGACCTTCAGATCCAGGAAGCACAAAGGTCCCCAAACAGATTCAATCCAAAAAGATCCTCTCCAGGACACATTGTAGTCAAATTTTCACAGCCCTAAGACAAAGTGAAAATTCTAAAAGCAGCAAGAGAAAAGTTTCAAGTCACCTATAATAGAACCCCTATCAGACTAACAGCAGACTTCTCAACTAAAACCCTACAGGCCAGAAGAAAGTGGAAAGATATATTCACAACACTAAAAGGAAAAAATTGCCAACCAAGTATTCTTTACCCAGCAAGGCTCTCCTTTAGAAATGGGGGAGAAATAATGTATTTCCCAGACAAACAAAAATTGTGGGAGTTCACCACCACTCAACCAGCCCTGCAAGAAATTCTCAAGGGAGTCCTTCATCTGGAATCTGAATAATGGTGACCATCATCATGAATACACAAGAAAGAGCAAAACCCACAGTTAAAACAAAAATGCCAGCAAGAGAGAAAAAGAAGCTAAATCATGCCACCTCAAATATCCAACTAACATTGAAGAAGAGAAATAAAAGGGGAAGTAAGGATCATAAGATATTTAGAACACCTAAAGAAAAAGCAATTAAATGACAGGAATTAAAGAATATCTGTCAGTAACCACCCTAAATGTGAGTGGATTAAACTCTCCATTCAAAAGGTACAGATTGACTGATTGGATTAAAAAGCTATACCCAAATATATGCTGTCTTCAAGAGACCCATCTCATGTATAAAGACAGACACAGAAGAAAAGTGAAGGGACAGAAAAAGATATACCATGCAAATGGAAACCAGAAACAAGCAGGAGTAACTATTCTTATACTGGACAAAATAGACTTTAAACCAAAAAACATAAAAAGAGACACTATATAATGATAAAAGGATCTATCCAGCTAGAAGACATAACAATCATAAATATATATGCCTCCACTACTGGAGCACCCAGATATATAAAGTAAACACTCTTAGACCTAAAGAAAGAAATAGGCCCTAATATATTAATAGTGGGTGATCTTAACACCCCTTTCTCAGTATGGGTCATATCTTCCAGGCAACAAGTCAACAAAGAGACATAGGGTTCAATCTACACCTTAGACCAACTGGACCTGGCAATATATACAGAACATTTCACCCAATAACTAAAGAATATACTTTCTTCTATCAGCTCATGGAACATTCTCCAGGATAGATCACATATTAGGTCACAAATCTAGTCTCAGCAAATTTTAAAAAACTGAAATCATTCAAGTTTCTTTTCACACCACAATGGACTAAAACTGAAAATTAATAATAAGCAAAACTCTGGAAACTATACAAATACATAGAATCTAAATAATAGGCTCCTGAACGACCTATGAGTCCAAGAAGAAATTAAACAGAAATCAAAAAAATTCTAGAAACTAATAAAAATAACGATACATCATACCAAAACCTGTAGAATACTGCAAAAGCAGTACTAAGAGGCAAATTTATTGCAGTAAATGCTTATATCAAAAGAACAGAAAGACTTCAAATAAACAACCTAACACTATGCCTCAAAGAACTTGAGGAACAGCAATCCAAACCTAAAGGTGGTAGACAGAAAGAAATAATTAAGATCAGAGCAGAATTAAATGAAACAGAGACCCAAAAAACAATAGAAAAGATTAACAAAACAAAAAGTTGGTTTTTCAAGAAGATAAATAAGATAAACCAACCATTACCTAGGTTAACAAAACAAAGAACAAAAATCAGAAATGAAAAGGGAGACACTATAACCGATACCACAGAAATACAAAGAATCATTAGGGACTATTATAAACAACTGCGTGACAACAAATATGAAAATCTGGAAGATATGGATAAGTTTCTAGACACATACAAACTACTAAGACTGAACCAAGAAGAGAGAGAAAACCTGAACAGACCAATAACAAGCAAAAATTCCTTGACTATTTAAGTCAAGTGAACAGATACGATGTGTGTGTGGCGGGGAGGAACAGGTAAAGGGGCATGAAAATCAAGTACAATGTACTTTGAGAAGTAAAATAAATAAATAAAACAATGCTTAGAAACAACCCTGCACTCATTGAGACTGCATCTCCACTCCCTTTACAATTAAGCACTGCATGATGAAGAGATTATGTAGCCCTAGTTTCAGTGGATATATTTCAGTGCTTCCCTAAACAAGCTGCATTATCAAGACTCAGTGATGCTCTGCATTTGGGCTCACAGTAGGTGTTCAGAGCATTTTGCAGAATGACTAACATTCATAGACACAATCCCAGATCCCAGGGCGGTACCTCCAGCCAGAGAGTTTCTAACTCTCCCAGGAAAATCTTTCTGTTCAGTCTATTATTACTGAATGCCCCTGGCAAAGTACTATAAAGTATATTGATGAGGCCCATTTCAGGAAAAAAATAAAAACTTATTATAATTCCTAATCCAATAAGTTCCCCACCTTAGGCTGAGGGAAGTTTTTATTACTCTCATAACCAATAAGTAAACTGTTTAGTGATTGCCTATGTGCCCTTCTGTATGAAAAGATAAAATTGACCCTCTATTCACCATAAGTCTCTTCAGCAAGAATATAAAAAATATGATGCCACCCATAACTTAAATTGGATTTTGAAAGCATTTTACATTCCACCTCAGAGAAACCTTCAAAAAAAAATATGGAAAGAATGCCACTGATGAATTAAACTCCCAGTAAGGAAAGGTGCTTTTGAGCCTGATTCTTTTAGGATACATTAGAGAAGTGTTTCTCGTGAGTTAGTGGCAACACTAGTTTACTGAAAAGGCTTTTCCGGAGGACCCAGCCTCTGTTTTCTTTTCTCTCTTTTTTCGCTTCTCTTTCAACCAAAAAATTCCCCCATGCCAATATTCATGCACTATTTTCCAAATACCCCTAACCCAACTATTTCTCTCACATGAAATCTGTAATTCTATGTTTCAAGCAATTCATTCCCAGGTTAGGCAACTTAAAAGTATTCCACTGGAAAAGAGTACTCACCATGTGGAAGGAAAGAGAAAAGAGGGGTAAGAGAAAGATATAAGCAAGAAATTGAGACTTCCAGCCAAGATGGCAGAATATACAGCCCCCAGAATCACTCTCTCCCTCAAATCAACCAATTTACAGCAATAAAAAAGCAACAACAGCCAAGCTGGGGCCACTAGGGCTGAGGGGAAGAGAAGAAGATATCTACAGAGTGCATGAAGGTGGGGAAAGCTGTGATGAGAGAAAGAAAAAAACCCTCTGAACATTTCGAATCCCAGCAGCTTCCAGGCTGGAGCTGCTGAGCACAGGGAGCAGGAGCTGGCAAAGCCACTGCTGTGTCCTTTGGATGGGGTTGCTTGGAGGTGGCAGGAGAGGAGAGGGCCTTGGTCGCCAACAGACCAGCAATACCACTAATAGGGTTCCTGTGGACCCACATAGGACCGAGGAGCCACAACAACTGAAAATAGCAGCCACTCAGAGGTCAATGAGTCATCACAAGGGAGCAGAGCATAGCCCATCCAATGGGAAGTGTTAGAAGCACAGGCAGTGGGGGAGATCGGCCTACCAGGAGAACAACACTGAGGCACAGCAAGGACAGCCAATCTGCCCACAATCAGCATAGGACCACTCACAGGAGATTGGTCTGGAATATAGAATTGCATGGGGTGCAGTTTAATGAAAAGACTCAGGCCCAGACCAGTGTTTCTACACAACCCAGGCACACTGGATTTCACTAGACCTGGAAGTACCCTTAAAGTCAACCATTAAAACCTGAGCTGCACGAAAAGCCTTCCTTAGGGAATCGCAGCAAATCAGCAATTTAGCTCAAACACAGAGTTCAGTATTGATACCTACAGGAAGTTCCCCCATTTTAGAAGTAAGCAAAGGACAGCAAATTAGTTCCAGTGCAGAGTTTGAGTGGTGGGAACAGCAAATAATCCAACATAGAACTGAAAGAAAAAACAAAGTACCCACAATCAGAGACAAAGTTTGATAGTGACTAGTAGAGGTCTCATTTCACCAAAGAACACCTATAACACCTAGAAGGACCAGAAGTCCCCTGGGCTACCAAGCCAGAAAGGGGGGAGGGCCAGGGGCCTCAGCCATGCCCCCCACAACATGAGCAACCAGCCCAGCAACAACCATTGAGCCACCACAGGAAGTGCCCCAGGCTCTCCTGAGTCAGGGTTGTGGGGGGCCAAGGGCCTCAGTCACTCCCCTCTAACACAAGCAACCAGCCCACTGACAACCACCAAGTCAAGGCAGGAAGTGCCATGGGCTCTCTTGAGCTGGGGTGGTGGGGAGCTGAGGGTCTTGGCCATGCCCCTCTGAGACATGCAAGCAGCCCAGCGATGACCAGCAAGCTGCAGCAAGAAGGGCCCTGCGTTCCCAAGCTGGGGTGGTGGGAGGCCGGGACTTTTGCCGCACACCCATGACATCTGTACCCAGCCCAGCAATGACCAAGCCACCACTGGAAGCTCCCCAGTCTCCCCTGTGGGAATGTGGGGGGGGGGGTGCCACAGGACTCAATCCCACCCCGCCTCCTTCCTCCTTCTTCCATCACATTTCCTTTCCCTTTCCCCTCTCCCTCCCAACTGCTCTGAAACAACATCATAGAATAGAAAAAAATATATTAATAAAATTTAATTTAATTTAATTTAAAAATTTTTTTAAAGATATAAGAAATTAAGCAGCATATTAGTCTTTCAGTCTCAGCCATGGCAGGGCCAAGCAAGTGATTCCAACACTTCTGACTCAAAGCTTCCACTCTGGCCTTGCTTTCTCCTACAGCCCTCTCCGCAGCCACAACTGAACAGGTCATTTACTCTGCAAAGGGTTTCTTGGCTGCAACATCACCACTGCTATCTCCAAGACTTTAGTGGCTTAATAAAGTGGGTTAAGCTGCTGTGACAGATGCAAGTCAGATTGTTGCTGATTTCTTATCTCAAGGAGCAAGGGGTGTTCTCCTTCTGGAAGGACACTGTAACATGTGTCTACAAATGTTTTCCTGCTTAAGCCCTTCAATTTGCCTTCAAAAGTAAGTATAAGCAAGTGTTCTTGGGAGGGATAGGCAAACACACACAGTTCCAGAAGTATTTTGTTGGCAATCCAGTCTCTGGCAGAGCAGCTGTAGCCACTTCTCTCTCTTTCATCTACCAATCAGATTTTCCCAGAACCTATTTGGCAATTGATGTTAAGAAATATGCCAAATAAACAGCATTAAAGGCCTGGAAGATTGGTGAAAAATCACCAGATCTGGCAGTATTTGAGATCTGTGTGATGATATTATCCATAGCTTACCTACTATAATATATAGCAAATGGCATGGTTTCTCAGAATAGGGTGGGCTGGATGACCACCCAGACAGCAATGGCAATGACCAGGGTGATCCCCTACCCTCTTGATGCTATGATCCAGTGGTTCATGTTGTAATATGGGTACAAAGGAGCTGACATCATGTATACTGGGATCCTCGAATATTGGAGGAAGAGTGCTAAAGATACAGGTGGAAAAACCTTTTTCCAGTTGAGTGATCCAAAACTCTCAGAGGTTGAGTGGAGCCTTTGTGCTTGTCCTGTATGACAAATCGAAGAAAGTCGTCCAGATGCAGTCTAACTAGATGGGAAACAAGGGTAGTATGTAGAATATACACCATACTTATCATGTGAGCCTCTGGCCTTTGAGAAATTTCTTTGTCTTTTTATCCAAGGCAGGTTATATTTGCAGGATACCAGGGAAAACTCTAGAACAGGGGATCAATTGTGATCACACCTGACCATTGGCCCTGATGCTTCCATGTATTGATTATTTCATGTTGGGCAGGGGAAGAATGGCTGTTATTTTGGATCCAAAGATGAGGCAGTTCAGCCAACCAGATTTAGAAAGCATCTAACTGAAATACTATTTTGTAAGATCCTAAATTATGTTTACTACTTATTCTGACAAATCATTGTTTCCATTTTTACTAAAATCCTACACACTCTTTTGCACAGCTAAATATTTAGAGTTATGATCTATGTAGAACATTCTGTTGTAAAACAATAAACATAGAATACACTTTATTATTATTTAATTTTTATTGAATCAAAATTGATTATACATATTTGGGGGGTTCAACATTGAGATATGTTGATCAAATCAATATTACTAGCATATATATTGTTACAAATCATAATTATTAGGCTCTGTGGAGAGAGACATCTCCTCCTTTCTTTATCTCTGCTGGTGACTCTCCTTGTGTCAACTCACTCCAGTGACTGGCGGACCATCTGCATGGTGGTTGTGGTGTCTAGCCACCTTTGCAGCAGCCATGGTTATTGTGGTGGCTGTGGTGGGCCACCCACATGGAGGAGATGTTTTTGGCATGCTCCTTGGTACTGGCAGTGTGCCTGGTTGTGGAGAGTGTTCAATCCCCGGCAGTGGGTCCTGAGGCATTGGCACAGTGTGCTTGGTTGTGGGAGGGGGGTCCGGCCCCTTCTCCATACCCTGGGTCGCTGGGTGGGCCTGGAGGCACTGGTGAGGTTAGCCTGGTTGTGGGAGAGGTCTGGTCCCTGGCTCCATGCCTCAGATCCCTGGTTGGGCCCTGAGGCACTGTCACAGTCCGCCTGGTTGTGGGAAGGGGGTCCAGTCCCCAGCTGCTAGCCCTGGGTCCCCGAGTGGGCCCCGAGGCATTGGTGGTTTGCCTGGATGTGGGAATGGAGTCTGTTCCCCAGATCCATGCCTCATGTCCCCTAGTGGGCCCCGAGGCACTGGTGGTGTGCCTGGGCCAGAACTAACTTTTTGTCCTTTGCTTAGTTCTAACAAGGGGGAACTTCCTGTGGGAATCAGTACTTGAGCTCTGTAATTGAGCTAAATTGCTGCTTTGCTGCCATTTTCCTTGGGAAGGCTTTTTGTGCAGCTCAGGGTTTAACGGTTGACCTTACAGGTACTTCTGGCTCTCCAGAGACTTGGTGCATGTGGGTTGTGTAGAAACTCTGATCTGAGCTTGAGTTTTTTCATCAAACCACACCCCATGCAATTCTGCATTCCTGACCAGTCTCCTCTGAGTGGTCCTGCACTGATTGGGGGGCAGATTGGCTGTCCTTGCTGTGTCCCAGTGTTCTCCCAGAGGGCCTATCTCCCCCACCACCTGTTCTCCAAACACTTCCCATGGGATGTGACCTACACAGGTCTCTTGTGATGACTCATGAACCTCTGAATGGCTCCCCTTTTTCAGCTGTTCTGGCTCCTCACTCATGTGTGGGTCCATGGGAACCCTATTATTGGTCTTACTGTCCTGGGGTCTACCAAAGTCCTCTTCTCTCCTTCTGCCTCCAGATAACTCCATCTTAAGGGCACAGCTGTGGCTTCTTCCAGCTCCTGTTCCATGCACTCCAGCACTAAAGTGGCCATGGCCCCAAATGCTGAGAGCAGTTTCTTTCTCTCATTGTGGTTTTTCCCACCTTCAAGAGTTCCATAGGTGTTGAGCTCTCTTACCTGCCAGTAATCCTACCAACTGGGCCAATTGTCAAGCTAGGGCTAGGACTGCAGTTCACAGACCCCTCAAATCCATTCACAGACTGGGCCACAAACCCTTTACACACCAGGCTGGGTCCCCAGACCCCTCACATGCCAGGCTGGGTCACCAGACACCTCACATGCAGGTATATTAGCTAGGTAACTGGCCAAAAGGTCCTTGGAGCCATAGGTTCGAGAGTATGGCCACGTGGGCAGCAGCTGCCTGAGGGACTAAATGCCAGCCAGGTCACAGCACTGTGCATGGACACTAACTCCACCCTCACACAACTTATTTACAAAGAATGTGCCATACCACCCCCAACCGGATAGGCAGGCAAGGGGGCCTGATTAAATTATTCTGTTTTCCAACAATCCACCCCTTCAGGGTCCCTCACCAAACAATCTACGTGTTCAGAATCTTCTGCAATGTTCCCTTAGTGAGGATAAATGACCCTTACATTTAAATAACCTATTGTCTGTTCAATATGCCTTAAGGCTTGTAGTTCTGTCCTTTTAACTATTAGCCACATATGTCCAGTTAGTAGTCAACATTGGTGTGATTCTCAGTGCAAATCCTGCAGTCATACTGATGGGCAGTTCAGTGCATTTTCAGTAGACCAACACATTGATCATGCAACTCTGTTGCAGTGCCTGCAGCCAGAACACTATGGGCAAAAAGACAGAGGGTTGTTCGTACCAATAGGGGAAGTTCTCACCCCTCTGGTAAGATAGATGCCAGATTGCCATCCTGAGAAAGAATGGTTGCAGGAATAGGTATCTTACCTGGTTTATGATACCATACTTTATCTGCCAACACTGTTGGATATGTAGGTTCTACATGTAACAGTATAGGGCAACTCATAATTGGCCATAACAATAATACAAATGCACTCTTTGGGATAGAGCACTTATCTGTTCCAGGCCATGTTTATTTGAGGAGGCCAGGTCCTTGTCACCCAAGGTGAAACTTACAGGTCTTCCTCTAATCCTTTTTGCCAAGGCCTTATTAAACCTATCCAGCATATATGGGGAGCTTTTATTCTCCAAGGCCATTCCCATTGTACTGGCTGTCCCTGTTGCAAACAGGTTGGGGCCAGTAAGAGAATATTTCCATTCTTGCCACATCCTGGCTTCAAAAGCTTATTTTTAGTAGTAATTTGCAGCTGTACAGGTGCTGCAGCCCTATGAAACAGAGCTTCCACGAGAGAGTGTCCACCCTTGCAGGGTCTCTCATTTAGAATTCTGACTGTCGGCCATAATCTCCATGTCCACTCTTTCAGGGGTGGGGGCTGGGTAGATAGCCTCAGTCCCTTTCTTAAAAGGTCATTGTACTTTTCAATCATTCCCACTGCCTGGGGATGATATGGCACATGTAACTTCCACTGAATGGACAACTGGGAGGCCCACCTCTGAACCCCAAGCCCAGAAAAGTGGGTTCCATTATCACTCTCTATAACTAGAGGCCGACCATACACAGCCATAAGGCTATTCAATGCCTTCACAGTGTTTACCTGGTCTGGGGCCTTACAAGGCCACAGAAACAAAAGACCAGTAGCCGTATGAATGGCAGTGAAGATGTATCTGAAATTCTCTGACCTTGGCAGTGGTCCAAGAAAGTCCACTTGCCATCGAGTCAGGGGCACCTTTCCTCAAGTTATTTGCCCAGTTGTATGGGGCATCCACTGGGGATGTGGACACTCTTGAGCACATACTGGACAAGCATGACAGGCATTCACTACATCTTCCCATTTTATAGGCAAGGCCCATCTTTGAGCTGCCATCCACATAGTTTTACTGCCAGCATGCTGCATTCATCAGTGTAACCACTGGGCTACATCAGTAGCTAGGGCTCTCTCCAGCCATCTTACCTTAGCCAAGGCATTGGCTTCATCATTTCCTCTACTGGCTAAGGGGAAGTGTCCTGTGACATGGAAAAGAGTTACTTCTTTCTCATGCCCCAATTCCCATAACTCTTGCCACATGGCTTGTCCCCAGAGGGGTCGGTGGCCTACCACCCACTGTTGATACTTCCAAGCAGAGATCCAAAGGGTTAAGCCTTTGAACACAGCCCAGCTGTCAGTACAGGTGGTTAATGGCCCAGGCTCATTTTTTATCACCATCCATACTGCTCTAAATTCAGCTCATTGACTGCTTTGCCCTGTGCCATTTTCATATCACATGGCATCCATTAAGGTCTGGACAGCAACAGCTGTCCACAATGCTGAAGGTCCCATGCTAGAACCATCTGTATACCAAGCTTGTTCTGTGATAGGTCCCTGTCCCTCATGGAGAGGTGTAGCCTCCACCTCCATGGATAACGGTTGTGTCAAAGTTTCCTCCACAACCTCTATTGGGCCTAGCACAGTTTGCCACTTTTTGGACAGAGGACTCATTGACACAGTGCTCCTTTGTTCTGTATATGCCCCCCATTTAGACAAAGTGGGAGTCTGAGCTACACCCATTTTAGGGTTGGTTGCCCACATGCACAGCCAGCCTGTTATGGGGCATGTCATCCTTACCAGGACCTTGGCAGTTCCTGTGATAGCTTCCGTGGCTGTCAAGGCAGAATACACAGCTGCTAACTGCTTTTCTATTAGGGTATAGCACGCTTCAGTGCCCTTCCAGAGCTGAAACCAGAATCCTACAGGTGTGAGGAATTGATCTTGTCTCTGCCACAAACCCCATCCTAGCCCCTCCTGGGTTATATGTACATCTAACTCAAATGGTTTAGTGCAGTCGGCCACTTGCAAAGCCTGTACTTGCTGTATTGCCCTTTTTGTAGCCCAATAAGCTTGTTCTACTTCCTTAGTCCAATCCCAGAGGGCTCCTTTCTTTATCAATGCATATAGTTGGTGAGCCATTTGGGCCATATGGGGTAGAAAGGCTCTCCAATACCCCAAAAGTCCCAAATATGTCTGTAGCTGAGCTACCATTGTGGGTTGAGGGTATGCCTGTATCTTACCTGTAATGGCTTCTGGGATGACTCTTGGCTTACCCAACCAGAGCATTCCTAGGAATTTGACTGACAGCCCAGGTCCTTGCACTATGGCTGTGTTCATGGCCCACCCACACTGTTCCAAATGACTTAGCAGCATCAGAGCTGCCTGGGTTAAATCTGCAAGAGAATCAAAGGTTAGTAACACGTCAGCAGTGTAGTGAAACATTGTAACCATGCTGGGCCTAGTCCATTTGGCTAGGTTCCCAGCCACCAAACCATGGAAGATGGTTGGGCTATGCAGATAACCTTGGGGCAATACTTGAAAGGTCCACTGTCTTCCTTCCCAGATGAAGGTGAACTGATCTTGGCTATCAACTGAGATTGGAATAGAGAAAAAAGCATTTGCAAGGTCCAATACATAATGATAAGTCCCCAGGTGAGTCATCAACTGATCCATCAAGTCATGAACTGAAGGCACAGCTGCATGCAAAGGAGGCACTACTTTGTTCATTTCTCTATAATCTACATCATTCTCCAGGTACCATCAGACTTTTTCACTGGCCATACTGGAGCATTAAATGAGCTCTGAGCCAGACAAATAATGCCAACTTTCTCTAATTCCAATATAGTGGCAATTATCTCTGCATGTCCTCCTGGTAGTCAATACTGTTTTACATTAACTACAAGTCTTGGCTTGGGTAACACCTGTGGGTCATGTTTAGCATATCCTCATAACACAGGCTTTACTGTCCATATTTGCAGCCAAAACTCTCCAAATGTTGTTTGCAAGTGCAAACCATAAAGTACACCCATACCCAAGATGTATTCAGCTGGAGGAGATATATACACAGTATATACATGAGGAGGTAATCTTCCTATGCCCAATGGCAATGACACAGCTTTAACCTCAGTAGTATGTCCTCCATAGCCATCTATACAAACTGTGGCCCCTGGAAACTTATCTAGATTGCCATATATCAGGCTACATTCTGCACCTGTATCCACTAATGCCAAAACACACTGCACATTTGTCCTTGACCAATATATTGCCAATTCAACATGAGGCCTCCAGTCCTCGCCTGACCCCAAAAGACAAGTACCTTGGCCTGCTCCCTAATTGAAATGGAAAAGTTCATCTGCCTCCTCGGCAGCAACAAAAAGTCCTTTAAATCCACTGAGCATACCTTGCTACCTGTTTCTGGACATTTAGTAAAATGCTGTTCAGGGCTCAATTGCTGCCACAAGGCAAAAAGGACTGCATTTGGCTGCTCGTCAATTTTCTTTTTATCAACCCCTGCTGCAAGTAAGTAAAGCCACATCTGCTTATGGCTAGTCTTGCTTGGTTCCTTTGGGATAAAATCCCCAGTATTTCTTGGTGGTTTGGTCTTAGCCTCCTTTTGGACCCCTTTTGCTTGTCTTTTCTCCTCTACTTCACCCAGGTTCACTATCATGGTCATTACCTCATGTATAGGACAACCAATGTATGGGTCCAGTATGGCCATCAGTGACCCAAAGGACATCGATGGGGCATTTTGCAGCACTATGTCTCTCATGCTGCCTGTAAAGTTTTCATCATCTGGGCCACGAGTGTTCACATTAAACATGGACTGCTGCATCCTCAGCTCTTGAATGATTTGGACCAGCTCAGCGTATGTTAGCCATTTACTGACAATCATGGGCAGTTCTCCAGCATTTGCCCACACAGTTCGGGCAGTTGCATTCACCCAGTCCATCAGGGAGTGATTACCTCGCCCTTGTGCATATCTGCAGCTATTCTGCAGCCACTGCCTCAGGGATGGGTGTATGGTAACAGAGGTCAACTTCTCCATCTCCTCACCAGACCACATCACACTATCTATCCCTAGGTCCCATAACCGCAACAGCCAAGCTGCCAAGGTCTCTCCGTGTTTCTGCCTGAACTGTCTCCCCAAGTCAGCCAGTTTAACGTGGGTATACGGGACATAGGTGGTGAACTGGGTGACCTGTGGATCGCCCACTTGTTGTCCATCCGGTCCCACAGGCTGCTCATGCTTCATTTTTTGATGCACAACAGGTTGTGCCTGGAGATGCATGGTTTCCTCCAACTCACCACTGGGTTGGTCGTCTTCTCTGTTGTGAAAAGCAGGAGTGGCCAGTCACTGCGTGTCATCCTCCAGGACATCCATCCATGCCTCCAACAACTCTGCTGTCTGCTGCAAATCTCGGCCAGTTTGCAGCATAGTCAGCAGAAGACAGGCTCCAGTCAGCAGAAAAGTGGCCTAGGCACCACATATTCAAGGATAGCCACATTTCCTCCCCCTCTCAAGGGGTTTTCAGTTGTAGTACTTGTTCTATACTGCCTTGCAGTACAGTGTGCAGCATCCAGACCCCAGTCAACAGGAAAGTGGCCATAGGATACAACATGTTCAAAAGTAGCCACATTTCCTCCTTTTTCCAAGGGCTTTTTGGCTCCTGTACCTGCTCAGAATCCTGTCGCAGACTGTGCCAATTGTTGTGCTTGGGCTCTTTAACCTGCCCATAATCCTGCCAAACTGGGCCAATTGTTGAGCTAGGGCTAGGTCTGGAGCTCACAGATCCCTCAAGCCCGTTCACAGACTGGGTCACAAACCCTTCAGACACCAGGCTGTGTCCCCAGACCCCTCACATGCCAGGCTGGGTCACCAGACTCCTCACATGCAGGTCTATGAGCTAGGTAACCAGCAAAAATGTCCTTGGAGCCATAGGTTTGAGAGCATGGCCACGTGGGCAGCAGCTTCCTGAGGCACTAAATGCCAGCCAGGTTACGGTGCTGCACATGCGCACTAACTCCACCTACACACAACTTATTTACAAAGAATGCACTGCACCACATCCAACTGGATAGGCAGGCGAGGGGCCTGATTAAATTATTCTATTTTCCCAACACACAGGTCTCTCTTCCTCTTCACCCGCACTCCAGTGGCCCCAGCTTGGCTGATGTTACATTTTTATAGTTGTAAATTCGTTGATTTGTGGGAGAGAGTGATGCTGGGAACCATTTATTCTGCCATCTTGACCAGAACTCTACGTAGAATACACTTTAGAAAAGACCTATTGAAAGGGAAAACAAGAATTCTGAAAGAAAAACTATCTTCCTTACCATTTTGCCTATAGTTGGCCCTGATTGAGAGAATTCTTTCTTATCTCCTTGCCTCTTCTAGATGAGAAAATATATGTGAAAGTGTCTAATTGAGCCAGAAATAAATGTTGGCTTCCTTTTCTTTCCCATTAAGCTTTACCTCCCTGCCCCACCTAGTGTGCTGTGGAACATATTAAAACATATTTTTGCTACAAAAATAGCAAGCTTTAAAACATTACAGTAGGAATTGTAGAAATAGTAAGTCATATACAGATGACTTGAAATAACTGATGTTATTCCATCTAATGTCTTTTTAATGACTGGATCCGAGACTGTTTTTGTCCCCTTATGTCCATTTTTCCCTTGTTATATTGTAACAGAATTCCCATGTTAAGCTGGTCACATGAGGACTTGGAATAAAGACTTTTGTAACTTCTTTGCAGTTAGGTGTGGCCGTAATACTAACTTCTGGCCCAGAGGATATCCTCAAAAGTGGTGTATAAAACTTTCTGGAAGGTATCTCATCCCACTCCCACCCCCTAACCACAATAAAAACTCCAAGCCAGTGCCTTCCTCTGCTCTTTCAGGCCATTCTTAGTCCAGCTGGGGATTACTGCCCATGCGTGTTCTATCTCTAGAAAGCTTCACTGTATATTTTTATGCTCTTTGACATATATAGCATCATCAGTCTTAATGTCCAAAACAAATTTTGGGTGGGCGTGGGGGGTCCAAGAAGGTATAAAAGTACATAATGAAGAATTCTGGGGAATCTACTTTTTCTAGTAACTACATGTTTCATGAGTGCCTAGGGGGTTTAATACCATTAAATCTTGAAAAGCACTACTCTAAAGCACACAAATCATACAGAATAGCAGGCCAATTGTAGGGCAATAATGTTAGTCAAAAGAAGAGAAGAAAAAAGAAAATCTTATGGTTTTTCAATCTAGTTTTCAAATGTTTACTGAGCACCTAATATGAGCAATGCTCCCATCTAGGCCTCAGGAACATAGCAGTGAACAGGACAGACAAAGCTCATGCCCTCGTGGGACTCACACTGCATGTTAGAACGAAAACATGAGAATGCACTTGAGTTTTCAGTGGAAGGTTGAGTGGAAAGGATATTTGTCAATGTCACTCAGAAAAATACCTACCCTATTCTCTAAACATAAGAAGATTTATAGTCAACATTTATTGAGTGCTTATTAAGAGCCAGACAGTGTGCTAAACACTTCATACACATTACCAGGCATTCTAATAACAGACATTTGCACCAATACTTTTTCCCTTTTGACCCATTTGGATATGATAGAAAGAACATTGCATATGAATTCAGAATATTTGGGCTTAAGTCCAGATTTGACCATTTGCTGGTGTCTGATCTTTAGCAACTCACTTAACTTCCTTTACTCTCAGTTTCATTAAATAGGTATATTATGTTTACACATCTTTGTTTAGTTAATCCTAACAGTAAAGGTATGGATTTCATAGAGCACTATTTTTTCTTTCTGTTAGTTTACATTTTTCTTGAATAGAAAGCACACAGTATAACTTACACTCAAATTATTTTTATCTTATTAATTGTATCATAGATTATAAAACTAAAATTATATTTTATTACCTCATGTTCCACTTTAAAAATCTGAGTGTATCACTCTTCTAGTGGCAGAACCCCAAATGTAGTTCTTGTTGCATAAATATCTGCTAGTAAAAGAGATTTTTAAAAGTACTTATTTTGCATAATATCTCCCAATTATAGGACAAAATATTTAAACATATTACAAAACTCTTAAAGTGTCAGTTATTGTTACCAGAATATTTACACCGTTCTTTTTAACCAGTTGCACAGAATTACATTGCATAGGTGTGGTATCATCATTTACTTCAGCATTCTGGGTTTTCCTAATCTTTTATAAACAATGTAAGATTGTACATCCTTCACGTATATACATCCTTGCATATATTATTAACACTATATATAAGATAAATTTATAAAGTAAATATGTTGGGTCAAAAGTTACGTGTATTTTATATTTATTTTTTTATAAATGCAGTCCAATTGTGTTACCAAATGGCTACAATAATTTGTATTCTAGCCAGCAATGGAAGTGCTTTTTTACCCAACAACTTTATTAACATTAATCTTAAAAACTGTAACCAGAAGAGGTTGAGGTTAATGGCCAAAAAGTGGCTGTTGAACCATCTTGTGTAACAGTATATGTTTTTCTCTATCCCCTACAAACAAAAACAATAGCTGACTTCTGAATACATTTACTTTTAGTCTCCATATTTGATATGTATTGAGTTTTTAGAAAGAACTTTCCTGATTAATGAAAGAAATATCTTTTACTGTTTATCACCTTAAAAGGAAAACATTACATACAAAGTTTAAATGTCAGCCCCAGATTAGAAAGAGCTGAGAAGACCTGATTTTAAATATCTACGGTTATTAATGTGCAAGCATTCAAAAAATCCAGAAGATGGCAGTATAACGATGTTTTCCTAAGTTTTAGAGCCAGAAAAAAAGTAAGCAGGAAAATCTGAAAATATGCAGTTGTTGCCATTTTTATTTTCCCTTTTATTAAAGTGAAGCAAAATCACAAAATGCAAGGCACTAAGGAACAAGAGGATGAGACCCTCCTCACACATATGGAATTGAGGAATCCTGAGGAGGTGGAATGCTCACAGAGCAAGGAATTGGAGGACCAGTTTCAAATATCATCTCCTTGGGCAAGTCCCTTAATCTCTGAGTCTACGTTTCCTCACTGGTGAAATCATCTAGCAATGTCCACCCCACGAGACCATTCTGAAGACTAAATGAGATAAAATATATAAATGTATGCAGCACTCTGGAGCACTATGTAATATTGATTGAATATAAGGAGCATTTAATCAATATTACTTCATGCAATTCAAAGGCTTAGAATTCTCATTTAGGAAACAATGTAATAAAAGCCCATTATATGAAAGGACCTGCACTATATCCTGGAAAGGGTTAGGAAGACAAATAGGAGAATGTCCTTTCTCGAGGGATGGGGAAAGAAATTAGCTAAAGAGATAACTAACAGTGCAAGGTAGTAAAGAGAAAAAGAGGTCTCTGCCATCTATGGAGGTCTGAAAAGTCTTCACCTAAAATAAAGGGAGAGAATCTGATATCTGAAGGAGAGAGAGGGGAAAGGGCATGTCAGAGATGAGAGTGGTAAACGTCCTTCTGGATCCCTGGATCCCCATACAGGCCAGCTGCCAAAAAAAAAAATGAAAAAGATCTGGGTGTGTTTGGAAGGGGAATTAATGAATCATCTAACTTGCCTGGTGCTGTGGTTCGAATGTTCCCCTAAGCTCATGTTGGAACTTAATCCCTAATATGGTATTGGAAGGTGGGGCCCCTTTATGAATGGATTAATCCATTCATAGAGTAGTGGGTTAATGGTTTAATGGGTTATCAGGGAGTGGTTCTGATGGTTTTATAAGGAAAGCAAGTGAGCACATTAACTCTCCAGCTGTTGCCGTTCTCACCGTGTGATACCCTGCTCACCACAGGACTCTGCAGAGACTCCCCACCAAGGAAAAGGCTCTCACCATATACGTCCTCTGGATCTTGGACTTTCTAGCTTCCAAAACTGTAACAAATAAGTTTCATTTTCTTAAATTTTACCCAGATATTCTGTAATAAGCAACAGAAAACAAACTAATACATCTGGAAATTAGGTAAATAAGATAAACTGGAGTTGCATTGTGAAAAGCAGAGATTAGGGCTAATATTACTGACTACAAACCAGTGCCTCTCTAACTTTCATGTGTATACAAGTTACCTGAAGATATTGTTCAAATGGAGATTACGATTTAGTAAACCCGGGGTGTGGCCTGGGATTCTGTAGTCCTAAAAAGCTCCCAGGTGATGTCAATGCTCCTGATCTGAGAACCACACCTTGTAGTAAGGCTATAAATGGAAAGTTCCTCAAAGTTTTGAACAAGTCATTAAAGAATCTGACTTTGGAGGCAATTGATCTAGAAGCAAGATTCATATTGGATTGAAATAAGGAGCATAGAGTAAAACTAGATTGAGATGTTTGCATGTTTGATACTACTTAAGGACCCATGGAACTTAAATTCTAATCTGGGATGGTGGAAAAGGAAAACTACAATCATATAAATAAACAATAAATATGTCAAGTGGTAGAAAGTTCTATGCAGAGAATTAATGTAAGGTGACATAATAGACAATGACAGTGTGGATATTCTGAACAGAGTGGTCAGGAAAATCTGAATGACAAGAAATATGAATCTGAAATACACTCTCTGAATAGGAATGACAAAGAAGAGCCGATGGTGCCAATATAGCAATAGGGAGAGCACGTTAGATGGAAGCTCATTTTAGGAAGAAGATGAAGTCTATGTGGCTGGATTTTATGGGCAAGGAGATGAGTGGCATCAGTTGCAGCTGGAGACATGATCCACCCAGGTCATGTAGTAGCACTTCGCAAGTTAAGGCGAAGAATTTGGATTTAATTCTCAGTGCAATGAGTTGCAACTGGATCATTTTAATCAGAGAACTTACAGGATATAAAACTATTTGGAGATCATTCTGACTTAAACACACTAACCAATCTTAACATGACTTGTGCTTCCTGATGTCACACAGTAGTAAGAACACAGTACTACCTACAAAGCAGTCTTGCCAAAAGAATTGAACATGAATCTAATCATGCCTCCAGATCTACATGCCAGTTTACAGGAAATTTGGAGTTTCGAGGAACATGTCTAACAACACTACAAGAAAGCAGTCATCTAAATACAGAACATTCTATACGATAAATAGCCTGTTTTTCCCCCCAAAACGCAATGAATAAAATGGGAATACTGTGTAATCTTATAAAACAAAACAAAAGCCTAAAAGGCATATCAACCAAATGAAATAAACCAACTGCAAAAAGACATTTTTGAGACAATTGGAAAATGTGAACATATTTAACGATAAATAAACATATTATATGCAATTGAGGAATAATTGTTTACTTCTAGATGGCACAATGGCATTCTGGTTATTCTTTTAAAAATCCTTATCCGTTAGAGATATCTACTGAGGTATTTATGGTTGAAATGATATGATATCTTAGATTTGCTTTAAAATACTTTTATAAAAGAAAAATGTGGGTATGGGGAGAAAGCTAAAAGAAGATGGACAGATTATTGATAACTTTTGGAACTTCTGTGAAATTTGGCTCCTGAAACCATATTCGCCATATAGCTGCTCTCAGGAAGCAACTGAGCATGGCAGGGAACTAGAGCTGGGCCAGCCCTTCCCATGTGGGTCTCCTCCACCAGGCAATACTTTGCTCTGGGGCTCCTTGTTGGTCTGGTTTAGGGTTTCTCCAAGCTGTGAATAGTCTGAGGGTTTTTTCTCCCCAGGCTTCCTTCCTTCTCCTTTTTCCTTCATTGGTTTCAGCCCTGCATGTCAGTGTGAAGCTCTCCTTGCCCACTCCTGCTCCCTCTTCCCTTTAGGCTTCACAGACTTTTCTTGCACTTCTAATTCCATCTTGGCATCTGCTTACCAGAGAACCTGAACTGGCACAAGATATTTGTGAAAAATGTTTCTTCTTTTTTCAAATGTCTGAGCAGTCTTGCACACCTACCTACTTTTCCACCCTACTTTTTGTGAGAAAGCAGACACAGGGATTTTTGTCTGTGAGAGTCTACTTTAAAGAGGGATAGATGATTTGACTATTTTTTATGTCTCTCAGGGTGGTAATCATTGGCAGGAATAATTAAATTCAGTCTAAAATTTGTGAATTGACTTGGGATTGGTGAATGGGAAAGTTCTTCTCCTTTGGTGGCAATAGTGGACAGTAAGAAAACACAATTTTGGACATGGAGAGATTTATTTTTACAAAAGCTTTGTATGCATTGCATATTTTATCTGTTCCCATGTGTCATTAAATACTGTTCTTTGCTTAACAACAATACAGAATCATTCACAATTTACTATTTTCATTTGAACAGAAAAATCAGGGACAAAGAAGGCCAGAACACTGCTTTAGTTCCCTAGTGTCTCTTAAACACTAGCCAATTGTGTCAAATAACTCAGAAATATCAGTAAGATAAAAATGAGATGTGTCCTCTTGCATTGTGCAGTCATTGTCACTACATTTAAGGAAGAAAAAGACACAGAAGCCAGGCTGAGAAGGGTTGAGGTATGAATGGGAAGTAAGGAAGCAAACATTCAAGAAATTTAATTTGACCTGCAGGGTCAAGAAAAGCTTCTCACTATTAGAGGAAAACATAGAAGAAATACTCTAAAACATTGGTCTGGACAAAAATTTCTTGGAGAAGACTTCTATAGCACAGACAACTAAAGCAAAAATGGACAAATGGGATTACATCAAACTAAAAGCTTCTGCTCAGCAAAGGAAACAATCAACAGAGTGAAGAGGTGAGCAGCAGAGTGGGAGAAAATATTTGCAAACTAGTCATTAGACAGGGATTAATATCCAGAATATACAAGAAACTTAAACAACTCAACAGCAAAAAGACAAATAATCTAATTTTAAAATGGAAAAATGACCTGAATAGACATTTTGCAAAAGAAGACATACAAATAGCGAACAGATGGGGCCAGCCCGTGGCTCACTTGGGAGAGTGTTGTCCTGATAACACCAAGGCCACGGGTTTGGATCCCTATACATGGATGGCTGGTTAGCTCACTTGGGATAGCGTGGTGCTGACAACACCAAGTCAAAGGTTAAGATCCCCTTACTGGTCATCTTTATAAGAAAAAACAAACAAACAGTGAACAGTTACATGAAAAAATACTCAGCAGCATTAATCATTGGGAAAATGTAAATCAAACCACAATGAGATATCATCTGACCCCAGTTAGAATGGCTATTATCAAAAAGACAAAAAATAGCAAATGGTGGCAAGGATATAGAGAAATGAGAACTCTTATAAACTGTTGGTGGGAACATAACTTAGTACAGCCATTATGGAAAACAGTATGGAGGTTCCTCAAAAAACTAAAAAGAGAACTACCATATGATCCAGCAATCCTACTGCTGGATATTTATGCAAAGAAAAGGAAATTAGCATACAGAAGGGACATCTGAACCCCATGTTTATTGCAGCACTATTCACAACAGCCAAGATATGGAATGAAACTTGGTGTCAGTCAACAGATGAACGGATAAAGAAAATGTGGTATGTAACTACGATGAATACTTCTTGGCCATGAAAAAGAATGAAATCCTGTCATTTGTGGCAACATGGATGAGCTTGGAGGACATTATGTTAAGTGAAATAAGTCAGGCACAGAAAGATAAATACCACATATTCTCACTCATAAGTAGGAGCTAAAAAAAAAAAACATTGAGCTTGAGTTTTTAGAAGTAGAGATTAGAACTGTGGTTAATAGAGGCTGAGAAGGGGAGGCTGAAGGGGGATAGGGATAGGTTGGTTAATGGATACAAAATTACAGCTAGATAGGAAAAATAAGTGCTAGTGGTATAGAATAATATGAGACATCTATAATTAACAAGAATTTATTAAATGTTCTCAAATGTCTAGAAGAGAGGAGCTCAAATGTTCTTATCACAAAGAAATTTTTTGATGATGAATGTACTAATTACCCTGACTTGATCATTACACATTACATACACATATTGAAGTGTAACTCTACCCCATGCATTTGTACAATAAACATGTATCAAATAATTTTTTTAAAAAAAGATTTCTCTCCCCCCTTTCTTCCTTCTCCTTTTTTTGGTGGTGGTGGGGGGGGGGGGTTGAGGGGAAGGTGGCTGGCCAGCATGGGGATCAAAGCTCTTGACCTTGGTGTTATCAAAACACACTCTAACCAACTAAGCTAACTGACTGGCCCTTCCTCATTCTTCTAATTCATGTTGCCTCAGTAGGTGGTTTCCATTAAGAGACAGATTTTTCAGGCCTACCAGACCTACTGAAACACAATCTCTGGGTTATTGCCCCAAAATACACATTTTTAACAATTACCCCAGGTGATTTTTATACATATTGAAATTTTAAAACCACTACTTTAGAATTTGCGGAAGCTTGCCAAGAGGGCACAAAGAATGTTGACACCTTGGATTAATAAAGATAGTCCAGTTTATAGAATAATAGAAAACTTTGTGGCCCTCATGAGTACTTTAGCATCAGGAAAAGGCTATTGCTTGTTCACAATGGCATCCTTGGGCTGTTTAGCTCTCTTGGGACAGCATGGCACCAATAACACTAGGGTCAAGGATTTAGATCCCCATACCTAAGGGAAAAAAAAGAAAAGAAAAAAAATAGGAAAAAAGACACAATGGCAACCTTACTTTACTGAAAAGAGTACATAATCTAAAATTCTCTCAATTGCAACATTATTCAAAATCTGCTTTTCAATTAAGGCAATTACTACCATTCCCCATACTAAAATAACTTATATCCTATAAGTGGTAGAAATGAACATGTGATGTTTGTTTGGGGGTGCTACCTAGTGGCTTTGTCTTCCTCTTCTGGGCCTTCAATATTCTTAATATTCTATGATATTGTAGCGTACTACTGCTCTCCTTCTTCCTGGATACAGTTACCCAGCCAGTGACCACATTTCCCAATCTCTCTTGCAGCTACATGTGTCCATATGACCAAGTTTGAGTCAATGATGATTGAAATATGTGTATAATTTCCAAGTTAGTCATCTCTAACCTAACAGGCTAGTCTCTCTGGACTCTGGCATATCTCACCTTTTTGTAAAGTGAATAATGAATGAGAGAGAAAGGCTTCAATCACGTAGAAAACAACAATGCCCAAGGAGATGGAAGAACAAAATCAAAAAGTAAACTTAGTTCTTGATTAACCCTACTGAGAAGAGCTGCTCTCTCTACCAGCCTAGAAAGGCTAAACTCTTACATGAGAGAGAAATAAGTTCCTGCATTATTTAAGTTACTATATTTTTGCCTTCTCTTTGCTATAGCATCTTAGTCTTTACACTAATAAATACTAGTAACTACTCTTAGCTAATTAGCACTTGAAGCCACCCATTAAATTAGATTAAACCATTGGCAGCCAGAGTCATGTTTATCCTCCCCAACAAATACTTTGTTTACATGGATCCTACACAGCAAATGTCAGAAAGGTGACTATACCTTAATCACAAAAGGAGACCGTAAAAAATTCTAAGACATAAGGAAATGCAAGAGGTCACCATGCATGTAGGTAAAATCTAGATTTATGAAGCTAGTTTGTCTCATCCAATGTATAACTTTGTCCCTATGGTCAATCTTTGTATCACATTGTCATATGCACTCTTTTCAAGCATCTCAACAAAGAACACAACTTTTTAAATATTAAAAACACAATCTTTATTCACTTTCTTGTGTAAAATATAAATGGATTTAAGGTCTTTAAGACAGAATTTTCAGGCATTGAAAGTGGTAAATCATTGGGTAGACTCTTGTATCTACTAACATAAAAAATCAGTTTCTCAATGTAAAATAACACATATATAAACAAGGGGTTCTAGTTTTTTGTTTTGTTTTTTTTTTGTCTTTTGTCTTTTTGTGACCAGCCGCACTGCGCTCAAACAGTGAGCAGCGCATCGGCCATCCTTATATAGGATCCGAACCCGCGGGCGGGAGCACTGCTGCGCTCCCAGCGCCACACTCTCCCGAGTGCGCCACGGGGTCGGCCCACAAGGGGTTTTAGTTTTTGCATGTTTGACTTAAAACAATTGGGCTTGTGTACTATATGACATTATTAAACTGTATTTTATGTGTTGATAACACCAAGGTTTGGATCCCTGCACTGGTCACTGCCAAAAAAAAACCCACAAAAGCCAAAACTCAATGATACCTTTTAAATTGTAATCATGAGCTAATATATCAGATCCTCTAATAAGCCAAGTTTTCTTAACTATTATGAATATTTAAAATATAAAACATACATAGATCATTCCTAAAGTTAATGCAAAATAACTAATTTTATTGGCTGTCAGTTCATTATTTCTATCGGTAATGGTCAAATGAGAGAGTTTTATCATTCAAGCAAATTGGTGCTATTATTACAAGCAAGTTGATTTAACCACCACAAATAAGCAATATTATCTACTCAGTGGCTGATATTGAACCAGAAAGTTTGAACAAGTCATTTCTGGAGCAGCCAACATCTAGGGCAATTTTTTTTGCAACACTGAAGTAACCTGAGCCCTACTTTACGGTCACTTTGCAATTAGAATCTCCAACCCCAATCTTCTCCAAGTGGAGCTGTCTCACAGACCCCATTCCCTGGATTCAAATTATACATTATCTAATACTCAAGGTTGTATTAAATTACTTTATTTACTGCTTGCTTCTACCTTAATTACTTTCATATTTTTCTTCTTAGTTAGAGATATAACTCTTACACATATTCTAATGATATCCAATTAGGCTTTACATACTTTTTGTTCATGTCACGCCAATGATGGTAGTCATTACCTTCACTGCAACTCTTCTTTAGGTTACTATAGGATAGGAGTGACCTGGGTAAAGGATACATTTCATAGGTCTCTGGAGTAAGCATTTTAATGCTTCCCTACCCTTTTGGGCCCTGCTCTTGGGTGATATGCCTTGGCCTGTGAAGCATTGGTCTGGAATGATTTAGATTGAGTGGGCTGAGAAGGCTTAGATTGGGAGGGCTGGAACTGGCATGACTTGAACTGAGTGGGTTTGGTAGGGCTGGGGCTGAGTGGATTTGGATGGAGAGGGTTTAGATTGGGAAGGCTGGGACTGAGTGGGTATAGGTGGTGAGGGCTTAGCTTGGGAGTGCTGGGACTGAGTGAGTTTAGATGGATAAGCTTTAGATTGGAAAGGCTGGGGCCGAGGAGGTTTTGTCTGAGAAGGTTTAAGTTGAGAGGGCACAGGTTGGGAGGATTTAGTTCCAGGGAGCTTGACCTGGGATAGCTTGGGCTGATTGGATTTGAACTTAGAGCTGGGTAAAAGTTTGCTCTTGGACATGAGATTTGAAGACCCACCTGGTGTGTTCAGCTGGGCTCGTTGCTGCGAGGCAGATCTTACTGGTTTTTGTATGGCTCCTGCTGGACGGAAGGATTGAGGGTGAGGGTCTTCAATATGGGATGTTGTTCTCATAAATTTTCCAGTTGCTTCAGTCAGTTGTGCTCCCTGGGAACAGGCTTGCCAAGGCTGTGGCTTTCCAACTGCTCCTGCTGGCTTTGAACCCAGGGAATGGAAGTGACCAACCTCAGGAATAAATGACCCAGAACTCCCAAGGGTTCCTATTGTTTGTGGTCTCTTAGGACAGGTCTGTACACACTGAGAAATGGGTCTTGGGGGCCTCCCAAATGTTCCTTTCAAGTGATGTCCCCAAGCCATTCTTGAAAATTTCATGCATCTTTCACCTGAATAAAATCTCTGGGGTTGGAAGTATTGAATACCAAAACTTTTGCCCGTTGTATTCTGAAAGGACAAATGACAGAACCATTTAGACCTCTGCTCTGACCCAAAGTGGGAGCCCAAACCCAGGAGGCTTTCAAGGAAACATGGTTAAAGTTACCTCCACATCTGGTTGGTAAGGGCCAGGAGTTTTCTAGATGAGGCATAAATACTGGGATATGGTGAAAATTCTGAAGATTCTGGCTGACTGCACATCTGTCCCCAGGTTCTCTTATGAGCATCTGAGCTTGGCTTTCAGATGAGCTTTCTGGCTGACTATGTCTTTGTTGTCCTTCACCTTCAGCTGTTCCAGCCATATTTTCACTAGTGAAAACTTGAAGTCCTTGAGCGTTCTCAAAGTCTTGGTCTACCTGAATCCGCAACTCCCCAGCCAGGTAGGCCATGTCCTCCATGGACACACATCTGAGTGAAGAAGACATCACTTCCTGGAAGGCAGCTTGAAGGCCTTCCATGTTCCTCCTTCTATCCCCAGTTTCCTCCCCTCCCAAAACAGTAGCTGTGTTGGTTTCAATTTCAGGATCCTCTGGAAGATCTGAGCCTCTTCACTCTCCCTGGCTTGGGGACTAAGAACAAAGTAAGATCTTTCAATGGCTGCTTTTCCTAAAAATATTAGCAGGTCCCATTCCTTCTCACCTAGGCAGTCAGTGAAAAAAAAAAAAAAAAAAAAAAGAAAAAGAAAACAGCTGAGGAAACTTCCATCAAAAAACCAAACTGTGTCCAAAAACTTTCTAGATCTCCATGAAGGCTGGCCACTACAAAAGGCTTTTGGAAAAAACTAGGGTTTTCCTTTAGATCATCACTGTCAGGAAAATACCATGTTATCTCAACTAGGCCATCAGAGATTTGCCAGGGAAGCATCAGAACAGGCAAATCCTGATGGAGAAAAATTTTGGGTGTTTTCAGTTGGGCAGGGCTGAGCAGTGTGTTGAGGATTCTGGACTTGGAGAAGCTACAGTATCATAGGCGGACAAAAGAGGTAACAGGAATCTTCATCAGAGTCAGAAACTGTTCTGTATCCTCTGCAGGGCCTCCTGAGTACTGTGCTGACTGCTTCTTCACAATGTCCTTCACGGCCCCCAGCATTAAGATGCTTTTGTTCTTTTCTGCATCTGGCAGCAGCAGAGGAAGAGCAAACTGGCATTGATACATGTTTGACATGACTTCACATTGCAAAGAGCTGTCTGAACACAGCATGGAGGCACAAAGGACATCAAGGGGGTTAATGGTTTGAATCTCACCAATTTCCAAATTCTCCACTCCAGTCAGCAATTCCCCTTTACCATCTTTATCCAGAACCTTCTGCCTGAGGATTGAATCTCTGGCTGTTACATCTAGTGCTTGAACTTTCATCAGGAAATTCTAGGCCAAGTCTCCTGGAGTCTCCGTTGTCCACCTATGTCCTCGATCTAAGGAGATTTGTTTCACAAAATCTGGCAGAAGCTTTCTGCTTCTATACATGTTCAAACATGACAGGACATCTTTAAACACTTGTTTTCTTTCTGTAAGAGATACTTGTGAATGCTATGTTCAGAATCTAATTTCCCTGACTAACTTGTGAAATTAAATAAGTAATCAACATTTTCACTGCAAAAAGATGAAACAATACAAGTAAAGTGTAAGTCCTCTCTTACCACTCTGCCATTCTCAATTCCCTTCTAAGAGATATGTCAATATTATACAGTATGTTTGCTTCCCTTCCTTTTTTTCTGCAAGTATATAAATATGCATACATATATAGGAATGTATAGTTTTGCTTAATGGATGCTATTTTATTTTTACATAAATGATATCATACTAAAAAAAAGATTCTTCATCCTCTTCTCACTTAATAGTATTACTTGCAAATTCTTTCAATTCATCATATATAGAGATATACCAAATTCATTTTAGCCATTTGATTGTACTTCATGATTTGTCTTTTTTTTTTTTTTTTTGTGACCGGTAAGGGGATCGCAACCCTTGGCTTGGTGTTGCCCGCACAGCGCTCAGCCAGTGAGTGCACCAGCCATTCCTACATAGGATCCGAACCCGCGGGGGCAGCGCCGCTGCGCTCCCAAGCGCTGCACTCTCCCGAGTGCGCCACTCGGCCGGCCCTGTACTTCATGATTTGGTTAAAGCATTATTACCATTGTCTATGAATGATCATTTAGGTTTCTCAAGGCTTTTTTATTTGATTGTTTGTTTATTTGTTTGTTTGTTTTTGCTAATATTGGTATGCAGCAAAGAAACACCTTAATGCTTCATTATACTCAGGTATGAGGAATTCTCTAGGTTGACACTGATTTCATTTTTTTTTTTAAAGATGACCGGTAAGGGGATCTTAACTCTTGGCTTGGTGTTGTCAGCACCACGCACAGCCAGTGAGCCAACCAGCCATCCCTATATAGGATCCAAACCCACGGCCTTGGTGTTATCAGCACAGCACTCTCCCAAGTGAGTCATGGGCTGGCCCTCTGATTTCTTTCTTAAATTCATCTCTTGCCAAAGTTTGGAGAAACCGAAGATTTTATTTCCATCAAAGTTTTCTCACAATTTACATGCTATTCCTCATTTCTCCTGATCTCCCAGTTTCTAATATATCTTCTAGCTATGTCTTAGGAATACAGAGAGAAAGCTTAGCACAGAAAGAAGAACAGAGTAAATTTTCTACTCCTGACAGATGGCAAGCTAGCATAAGCTTGTTAAATCTCCTTTTAAAAGAGCCTACAAGAAATAACAGAAGTGAGAGAAAAGCACAGATTTTTTTTAGAAATTAACAAAAGTAATAAGAAATCCTTGGGTAGTCTCAAAATTGCTTCAACAGGTGGTACATGTGTTGGGGCAAGAAGGTGAAGGGGCAGTTCATACTACCATAAAGGCTTCCCAGAGGAGGATGTGAGAGGACCGGTTGCAAGAAAGCTTTTAAGTTCTGCTCTTGCCCATCCCATACTTTGCCTCATGACAGCAACTCCCTGCTTCTTCACACAGAAATTAGCACCCACATAATACAGGCCAGATGTCTATTGTTGACAAGATAATAATGGGGTTACTACCGAGCAGTTAGAAGCAGCAGAGTAGTACACACAGAAACAAGAATATATCTAATTAATAACAAAGCTGGGTGAAAAAGTAAGCAGTAATATCTAGGACAGAATATCATTTTTGTAAATTAAAACTTAATGAAAATAGCCTAGCTAAGGCAAAAATAAATAAACAGAAATTTCAGCTGCTGCCGTGAGCCATCCTGCTATAAGGAACGGAATGGGAGCCTGAGTGATACCCCTTGTTCTGCAGGCTACAAGGGGGTCCCATGTGTGTGATACGGCTCCATGGAAGTTCTTGTTTGTTCACCATTGGTTGCTTGACAAGGCTTCCCAGAATTAAATAGCCTAACCTTTTGGCTTAGTATGGCTTTGGGAAATTCCCTGGAGTTCTCAAAGGACATGCTAATAATACGTCAAAATTAATTGGTTTATTTAAAAAGGCATTGTCAGTACTAAAGGTGTTTTTTTTTTTTCTTTCTTTTTCGTGACCGGCACTCAGCCAGTGAGTACACCGGCCATTCCTATATAGGATCCGAACCCGCGGCCGCTGGGGGTGTCGCCGCGCTCCCAGCGCTGCACCCTCCCGAGTGCGCCACAGGCTCGGCCCCTAAAGGTGTTTTTGATTCATGTTCCCGGTATGGGTTGGCTCCATTTAATTTTGTTATTAATCTTCCTTGTTAGTGATATGTGCATTAACCCATTGTGGCTGTGGTCATGCTCTTGTACGTGTGGAATAAAGTTATTATGTTAGATTTCTATCCACATTCCCCCAGGGAGACGGTGGGTCTGGGTGCAGTAATGTTTATAACTAATTGATCATCAATCAGTTACAGATTTCTTTGTTTCTCCTCACTCCCACAGTTTCACTTGATTTACTAAGAACATGTTCTTTCCTTAGTAATAGTAAGAATGATATAGTGTGTTTTTGTTAGTTTGAGTAGGATCATTTAACTTTTCACTTTGTCCCCTGTGCTGTTCCCGGAGTCTATTGGCAGGGAGATAAAAGGTATAAACATTGTGATTTTGATTATAAATTAAAATGATCAATATAGGGTATAAGCAATATTAAATTGTTAACCTTAACTAATCAATGTTATTAAAATTAAAAGTAATAAGTATAAGTAAGATTAAAAAAGGGTTAAATTGTAAGTTAAGAAGGTTAAGAATTATACTTTAAACTAAAAGTCTGATGCTCTTTAATGCCAAGCATGCTGCTATTGTATAGTTTCCTGGTCACAAGCCACAGGCTTTGGGGTGAACTATTTATGCATGAGAGGGTGCTTTTAACACAGCATGAGTGCTTTGGAACATTCTGTTTTTTCTTTTTTCTATAGAGATGAAATAATAAATGTTTTGATTAAAAGACAAATCATCATGTAAAAGGTTAAGTAAAAAATATAAATAAAGCAAGATTCTTGTGGTTGTGGTCCACACTTGCACTAGACATCTGTGGTCCGTCTCTTTCTTTCCTCACCGATGCAACACCACCTATTCAGGTCCAACGAATCCTGCAGAGCTGGTCTCCGGCAAGATGCTACTCACTGAGAAGAATGAATTTTGATTTAGAGTCCAGTTAGGTTAATTGGGGACTATAACATACTAAAAAAAAAAAAATCCAGGGCCGACCCCGTGGCGCACTCGGGAGAGTGCGGTGCTGGGAGTGCAGCGATGCTCCCGCCGCGGGTTCAGATCCTATATAGGAATGGCTGGTGCACTCACTGGCTGAGTACCGGTCACGAAAAAGACAAAAAAAAAAAAAAAAAAAAAAAAGTCCAGACTCTTGGGAGAAGAATAACAATTCAGAGTCTTTACAACTTGTTTTACACAATGTTAGGACACAATCCAAAGTTAATGGATGTAGTATGAAACAGAAAATACTCAGTCAATGGAGATGAGCCCCAAAGTGGCCCAGATGATGGATTTCGAATATAAGAATTTAAAAATTTTAAAGAAACTATTTTAACTATTCTCAAAAATATAAAATAAAATAATCCCATAATGAATAATTAAATAGGAATCCTCAGAAAAAAAGTATTTTTAAAAAAGAAAATTCTAGAATTAAAAATAACAATATCTGAATTTGTTTAAAATCACTAGATGGACTAATGAGAGATCAGAAATGACAGAAGAAAGAGTCAGTATCTAATCTGATGAATATAGAGAAAAATATTAAATAAAAATGATCAGAGTCTCAGGAATCTGTAGAAGAATATTTAAAAACTCCAACATACATGTACTTGAAGTCTCAGAAAGAGAGGAGAGAGAAATTGGGACAGAAAAAGTTACATTTAGATAACTACTGGCTGAAAAATTTTCAAATTTGCTAAAAAAAAAATTATTTTACAGATTCAAGAAACTTTGCAAACTCTAAAGAAAATTTAAAAGAATAATCACACCTAGACACATCAGAGTCAACAGCTGAAGAAATAAAAAATCTTGAAAACATCCAGAGAAAAATAATACAACACTGACAGGCGATCAATGATAAAATGACTAAAAAGTTATCATCTGAAACAATGGAAGCTAAAAGAAAGAAACTATATCCATAAAGTGCTCGATGCAAAACATAGCCAATCTAGAATTGTATACCCGGCAAAAGTATCTTTCTGGGATGAAGGCAAAATAAAGACATTTTTCAATAAACATGTCTCTTCTAAGCTCCTGACCCCATTTCATGTTGCCCTAATTTGGTGTAACTGCTGTTTCATCTTCCCCCCCATGTGGGACACGACTACCTGGAAATAAGCTTTCCCAGCCCTGAGGGATTAATCTATCTGGGAACAAGCCTTTCCAGCACTGAGGAACTTTCTCAATCAGAAAATTGATCATCTATGCTTTCATGAGGAATATTTTCATCACAAAGGTGGAAATGATGTTTTGTCTCCACAAGCAGTTCTCTAAAGAATTCACAGCCTTGAAGTGGGGCTCATGACTTGAATGAAACATCCTATTCCTAAACAAAGAATTCACATAAGTTCGTAAATTTGTTGATGTACCAGTTAATGTGTAGCTTGTTAACTCTGAGTAAGTTGCCTGTTGTCAACTGACTGTTAAGACAATAAATAAACAAATGCCCTTGGTCTCTCCTCCAGGTACCAAAAGCTCGGTCCTCCATCATGTCAAATAGTCCCATTCCAAATGAACCCCTTCTATGCCCTGACCCATCTCAAAGCAGTAGAATGAGTCATCTGTATTGTTCCATAGAAACGGAAGGAACTATTTATAGTGGAGAATTTGTTGGAGTGAGCAGGACTGAAGCCATGTTGGGACCTAAAACTGCATGGGCTGTAGGCAAATTTTTAAAAGGCACAGATTTTTTTTTGGCATGCATTTCTCTGGGTTTCCTTATTTGCCATGGTTATTTGACATTTTGAACCTTGGTTATGGGGGCAAGTTTTTACATAAATGTAAAATTTGTCAGTCAGCCTAAAGTTGCAAACTTGCCATGAGACATGTACTACCCAGACCCTGAGAAACCAAGGAAGACATCAATAAAGCTGATTCCACTCTAAAGCAAATCAAAATCCTGTAGGACCCTAAGATAACATCAGGGACAAGAACAGAAGCCAGACAGAACCATGGTGAGAATTTGCACTTGACCCCTTACACAGTCCCCTCCCTCCTGCTTTTCACTTCCCACATTCTGTTCTCTCAATCTCCTTTGTAAACACCCCTCAGTTAATCTGAGTCTTTGAGATGGTTTTAGTCTGACCATCACCTTCAGGTTAACCAGAGAGATGGGTTAGCCTAATATCTCCTCAAGTCACCATTATTCCTGAATAAAACGGACTTCTTATCTAATCAAAAAAAAAAAAAAAGAGGTAAATATATGGGTTCCTCCCATTGGTTAAACCCAACTATAAGCTGGAGGGGTAGAAAGCCAATTGATATAGTCTATGCAAACTGATCTTCCACAGTGCAGAACACACAGGCAGTGTTTTAAGACTTCCTAAGACTTTGATTTGACACTGTAGTTTTTTGTTTTGTTTGTCATGAAATTTAACCTGACAGAAATCATGAACACCATTCTGAGGCATTTGAATTTTTTTTTTCAGTTCCAGGTACACAGATGAATATTACTCAGGAAAGAGACAAAGGACAGTCACATGCCTCCAGTAAACTAGAGTGGCTAAGCAGCAATTAAAATTACATTGCGGGTCATAACTACATTATTATGAAGACTTTTCTTGAACTGTTTTGCTAACGGTATTAGACTGACTGCAGTAGGAGCCCCAATTAACGGCTTTCTGATATCCATACCCTTTGCAATCTTACTTCGCAAGAGGTAGAATCTATTTTTTCTCCAAACCTTGGGTTGAATTGTATCCTCCCAAAATTCATGTTAAAATCCTATCCTCTAGTACCTCAGAATGTGACTTATTTGGAAATACAGTCATTGCAGATGTAATTAGTTAAGTTGAGGTCATTAGTGTGGTCCCTAATCCATATGACTGGTGTCATTAAAAGGGGGAAATTTGAACATAGAAGACACACACTCAGCTGTACCCCATAAATATGTATAATCAATTGTTTCAATTAAAAAAAGAGAGAGAGAGACAGGAAGAACACCATTTGAAGATGAAGGTCAGGGTGATGCTTCTGCAAACCAAGGAATGCCAAAGATTTCCAGCAAACCACTGGATGCTAGGAACAGATTCTTCTTCACAGCCTTCAGAAGTAACCAACTCTGCTGGAACCTTGATTTCAGACTTCTAGCCTCCAGAATTGTGAGACGATAATTTTTTTTGTTTGTTATTTAAGCCACCCATTTTGTAGTACTTTGTTACAGCAGCCCCAGCAAACTAATACAAGGTGTGATGAGGAAGAAATTATTCTTTTCCTACTCAGAACTGGATTATGAATCCCCAGGATTTGAACAGAATGTGAGATGGTAGTTACCTTTCCATTCTCTACTCAGAATTTGGTGATGTTTATTTTCCCAGACAATATATCTCCAAATGAAGGCAGTGGAGCATTTCTCGTATTTTGAATTTTCATTAAGAAATATCCAGACTCAAGATACTGATAAAATTCTCCTCATCGAGATGGCAATATATGGACTGAGTCAAGCCAAGGAGTAATATTTTGGGATCTTCACCACTCACCACAAACTTCTCTACTGAATGTTTCCATTTCAGTGGTTAGGCCCAGAATACTTATATCTCTCAGATCTCAAAGGCACTAAGATGACGACAGTGGTTTAATCTGAGAAATAGAAGGCAACACCTAAAATTAATGGTTAACAACTCCACATATGTATGATGGAGGTGACTGCAGAAATCTATAAGCTGACAGTCTATACTTACTTTTGCTTATACTGTGCACCATTTCCGAGGTCCTGGGTCCTCCTGCCTGTCAACACCCACATCTGAGGAGATTATAGGTTAGAGAAGCATAGGAATTTCTGTGTAGTTGCTTTTCTGCTGATGTATATGTCCTTTTTCATCGCCTCTCCCCATTATGTCACGGCTACCTGACTAACTTATTGATAAGTTGTTAACTAACTATACACACATCATTTTCATACCTCCCATATTTTTCTTCTCCTCCTCCTCCAATGAAATGCTGGTTTCTGAATCCTTGTAACTCTGTTCTTCACCAGAGAACTCTGTGGTTACTGAGTACTCAGAGTCCTCTTTGCCATCATCTACGCTGTGCTCTGGATCATCATAATCCTTTTTCATTGTGGTTTCTGCATCCTCAAGGTATCCAATATATTCTAGATATTCCTCTTTTCCTAAGTATAAAGAATCATCTGGCTCCTCGTATCTCTTTCCATCTCTTAAACACGGCATAGTTGCTGGAACTTCATATTCAACTTTCTCAACTAAATATGATGTGACTTTTGGAGTGTCATATCCCTTCTCATTCTCCCTGGAGGACAAAGCAGTTTCCCTGTAACTAGTTTTCTTGTCCCTCAAAAACTCAGAGGTTTCCAAGTCCAAGTGTGCTTTCTTTTTGAAGGACTCTGAGATCTCGGGATTCTCAGGCTGTTTCTTTTTTAAAAAAAAAAAAAAAAAAAAAAAAAAAAAAAGATGACCGGTAAGGGGATCTTAATCCTTGACTTGGTGTTGTCAGCACCAGGCTCTCCCAAGTGAGCTAACGGGCCATCCCTATATAGGGATCCGAACCTGTGGCCTTGTTGTTATCAGCACTGACTGCACTCTCCCAAGTGAGCCACAGGCTGGCCCTTCAGGCTGTTTCTTTCCAGGGCAAAAAGCATCTTCTGAATTCTCGCTTACCCCCATAGACTGAGAAGGTGCTATAGTTTCATGCTTTAAAAATTCTGAAAAGAACAAGAAGATTTGGTTATTTTTTTTCAAAATTAATGAAAAGTAATTGTATAAGAACTAGGGTTTTCAAGGCCTCAAAGCATCATCCCTTTTTTAATTTCACTGTAGGATAATAATACCTACTGCCTCCTGTGTAATTTGCATGGCAACAAGTTAACTATCAGAACTCTTTTTCCCCACTGTAAAAAATTAGGTCATGTCACTGAATAAGTCAAACAGAAAATTTGAATCTTATGAACCGTATTTACTTGTGGACTTACTGTGACCCACAATAAACTCAGATTTCCTGGGGCCATTGCTAATAAAATCTGATCCCAATAATTTCAAATCACTAAGCAAATAGCTCTAATTTGGAATAGTGTATCTTAGAAGTAATAAAACCAATTTTTCTAAGCATACGGGTCTACATTAGGGACCATTAACATTCACCTTTTTATCTAAGCCCCTACCTCTCTAACATCCCTTAAAATAATCCTGAATATTTTTTTAGATTCCTAGTAAAGGAGCTACACCTGCCTCTAGTGGTTGCTTATGGAATTGCTAAACAAGACATTCTGGAAGAACTGCTCCTTCATCTGCCAAATGTTATCTTTGAACTGCTTAAGAATTATCATTCGCATTGCTCCAGAAAACTGGGGTTCTGCTGGCATTCTTATCACAGAGAAAATGAAATAACTGATCCACCATCTATGTATGCTAAAAATTATTTTTCCTGTATTTCAAAATGGCTACGCTAAGTGAAAGACGCAGCTTGTGGCCTTGGAACTGTTAATATCCATATTCATTTACTTGAAAAAGAAACCTGGATTGTGTCACTATTTACAGTATTCTCTTTCCAACTGTGAGATTTAAGGATGTCACTGTGAAGATGAGAATAATGAGCAGTTTATGGTAGCACTAAAACAACTGCAAATTTTCAGTACAGTCTGAACAAAAAAATTATCAATTCCCTAAACCAATAAGATGCATTGTTCCCTGATTTTTAAACAGGGAACACTTGGACAAAAGTGTTTGGACACTTTTCCCCTCATCTCATATTTCCGTGAAAATTATCTCCAGGAGAAAGACAAACAAAAATAAAATATTATAATATTCTTTTTTTCAGAAAATCTTCCTCCTCTCTCTCGCCACAAATATTGTAAAAATTCAACTTATGGTGCCTTAAGTCCCAGATGGTTGCTGACTCTGGAAAAGTACTAAGTAAACACTTGAGAAAATGCTGACAGCTGACCTCTCCCTTTTTCTGTATCAAAATTAACAGCTTCCGACTTTTTTCCAGGGGATCTGTAACATTCCCCAGGGTCTCATCCTCTTCCTCCGAAATCAGCCTCCGAGAGGTTAACGTGTCTAAAATAGAATCAGGATTATGTTTGAGGATTTCAAGCAACTATTCTCCTTTTCCTTCTATGATCTCTGAGGGAACACTCTTAATAGCCATTGTTCCATATCCTCTAGACCAGGAAATGGCTGATAGATTAAAAAAAACCAAAAAACAAAAAACAGACAAGTAATTCTATTTGGCAAAGATTAAATATGTCAGTGACACCTAGTGTTGGAGTGGGCAGATCTGAACAAGCTCAGATCCAGCCTGAGCCCTGTCTGACCTCGGATCCCTGTAGATTATTTTTCTGCTCTTTTGATGGCTTGACTCAGGTGTCATCATGACTCAGCCCCGGAGATACCTCCTCCAAAAAAGTCTCTCTTGAACTTCAAATTGGACTAGGTATTCCCTGCTCTGAGCTCTATACTATGATGATAAGAATGTGAATTGATTAAATGATTTTTGGATGGCAATCTGGCGATATGCAGCAATAAATAAATGAATAAATTGAAGACAGATAAAAATAAAACTTCATACACTTCAATCCTGAGATTCCACTTCTAGGAAATTATCTTAAGAAAATAATCAGACAAATGCCCAAAGAGGTATTACAATATTGTTTGTAATAGCAGAAAACTGAAAATAACCAAAATTTCCATAAATTGGGGATTTGTGGAATAAATATTGACATGTCAAAGTGAAACACCAAAGACCTGTTAAAAAGGATGAAGTAGATCTCTACATAATGACAAGTAATAATATCCATGATACATTGCTATGGAAAACAGCAAGTTATAGATTCCATTTTTGTTTCAAAAAATTAATATATGTATAATATATGTATGTAGTATGTGTATACCAAGAGAAATCACATTTAAAAGAAGAGAGCGGAGAGAGATACCCCAACTTTTAACATTGGTTATCTCTGGGGATATGATTATAGAGGGATCTATACTTTCTACTTTCAACATTACTATTTCATGTTTTCTGTTTTTGTTAGCAGAGTTTCTTCAATTTGATTTTTAAAAAACTAATAGCCTTTATTTACATTTTCACAGTTCACAAGAACCTGAAAACAATCTAAGTAACTAGCAACAAGATACTGGATGAATAAGCTGTTGTAATTCATGTAACATATTATACAGCATTAAAAAAGAATGAACTTCAGTGACCCACAATATAGAGAAATCATAACAATATTAAGGGAAAACTGTAAGTCCCAAAAGATTATATACAGAATGATTTCTCCTCAAAAGGTGAAAATAAACACACACACATATTTAGGAATATACATGAAATAATTAAAATTATTGAAAACAAAAAGCAAAGAAATAATAAATATGAAATTCAAAATGTTGGTTACCTCAGGTTGGGGGAAGATGGGGATGTGATGGCATTGGGGAGGAGGAGACCATGAAGTTAGATATACGATATCCTTGGAGGATAGTTTTTTTTTTTTTTTTAAACATGACCAGTAAGGAGATCTTAACCCTTGGCTTGGTGTTGTCAGCACCACGCTCAGCCAGTGAGCAAACTGGCCATCCCTATATGAGATCAGATCTCCCGAGTGAGCCACGGGCAGGCCCAAGGAGGATAGGTTTATAGGGATTTATATTACTAAAGGTAAGTAGCTAATATACAAATAAAAGCAGGCCATGCATGGACCAATGCTAAGGATGTGGTAGGAACCAAGGGTAATAATTAATCCAACTCTGGTACCCCTGAGATTGAACAAAGAATTTAAAAATCCTCATATGATATTAAAATTTAATTTTAGGTTAGAATTTTTTTCTCAAAAAATTTTTTATTTAAAAATTTTATGTATTTATTTTGACAAATTATAATCATATATAGTTATGAGGTTATATGTATACATATGATGTTACACGTATACAGTGTGGAATGACTGAATTGCTAATTAACATATCCATCACCTTTAATACTTATTTATTCCTCCTGTCTAAACACAACTTTGTTTTGTTTTCTTTTGGGTTTTTTGGCAGCTGACAGATAAGGAGATCTGAACCCTGTATGTTGGTATTATAACACCAGGCTCTAACCAACTGAGCTAACCGGGGCCAGCACCTAAGTGTAACTTCGTATCTTTGACCAACATTTTTCCTTTCCCCCTAACCCCCAGCTTCTGCTAAACACCACTCTACTCTAGGTAAGAGTTTTTAAATATGTCTCAAAAGTATGGCTTTCAAGAGATGCATCCCACCTCATGCCCACGATTTGATTGGCAATGTCATCAACTTTGCCAGTCTTTTTCTGCTCACCTTGATCGGTAAGGCATTTTAATAACAAGCCTCCCAAACTGCATCTCCTCTTCACTGCTCCATCCAAAACATCCCCCTCTCTCACAATAACCTGCCCCAGATTTCAATGTTGATGAAAGAAAGTGTTTACTTGAAGTGGGAAATTTAGCAGTGAAATTTAAATATATGGAAGGAAGTTTAAATTCAGTTCATCAGTGTCAGGAAATTTGCATAGCACAGGCTTAGAATGCAGTTGAAGTGAACCAGGGGAAGGGTGGGTGTGACCTGGATATCATCCATTATAAAATATAGCCCGGAAGTGCAGATTTGAAAGTACATCCCTCAAGTCAAGATAAATGACATAGGAGTAAAAGTTTTATTTTATTTTTTATAGAAAACCTAGATTTATTTGTTAAGCTGTTACAAAGACAAAACAGTTATCATTTGAAGTACTTTAAGGACTTCATCCCAGTTTCATTTGTTCTGTTACAGAAACTAACCTAAGAGGCTGGAAATTAAAAGATATAAACTAGGAGATTGTAACAGAGTAGATTGGTGAAACAAGATGAATGGAGCAAAAAGCTAGTCAGAAGCACTTGTATTAGTGGTAATATGCGACTGGGCTGTTTCCCAAGAGGCTACCTAGAGATGCCTGAATTAATGTGGGGCCCAAATTAGTAAAACACTCGTGCCCTGTGAAGAATGAGCAGAGGCTAGGATTCCCTTGAGATCTCTTTGTCTTTCTTTTTAGGGGTAATGATATCCTTGGGACCCACAGAGGCGTATCTTAGCTTCAGCCTCTCTTTTCACCCAGTCCACCACATTTCACCACACCGGCCTGCTAGCTTACAGAGGATGTAAAGGCAGGAATTATAGGCCTACTCAGAGGGTACCTTAGACACAGAAGGTTTGGGAGCAAATGATAAACTACAAATACCTTCTTGGTTAATTCACCTTTGTTAATAAAGGTCATAGTTTCTTATGCTGGTTACAATTTGCTGTCTCAGTATAGTTTATCTCAAGAAATAACTGGTTTAGGTGAGTTTTGGAGAAGGAAAAAGACTTTCATCAACCCCATTCCAGAGTGGAAGAGGAGCCAAGTTCTCTCCTAGTTATGAGCAAAATCTTAACGCAGCATAAATCATTTTCAGTGATCAACATCAGCATCCTCTAACTCCATGAGAACTGGGACTAAACTTAATGTTTTTATTTCCAGCCCCTAAAAAAGAGCCTGGTACTTACTAGGCACTAATCAATTCTTAACCTGCTAAAATTGAACCTGATTCCTAGTGTTCATCTTGTTCTGCTAGTAGTCAGTGTGCTAAAATTTTCCATGTGACAGGCCAAGAATTCCGTTTGCTTTCTCAGTAAGCAGGTTATTTGGGCCTGTTTTTCCCTATTCTTTCTTAAATGTATGGATATCTTCTTGTACTGTTTTGAGAGGGCAGGGGCTTATAAATCCAATAGCGTTTATCAAGGTAGGCTGGGAACCATCACTTTCAACACTATCTACAAAGCGTTTTTTTAAGTACAGACTTCCAGGCCCTACCCAAACCTGCCAATTCAGATTTCTGCTGATGGCAGGGTGCTGGAAGATATACCTAAGAATTTCCATGTGAGACTCCTTGGCATGATGCTACAGTATAAAAGGCACCAAGTATGGGCCTTTCCCTTCAGAGTCACAGCTCCAGCCCACAACGGTAGACGCCAGCTTCAGCCAAAAGCTTCCGACCGGGAGTGAGGAGGAACCGGAGCAGCTGTTAACTCCCGCCTACCCAGTGACCACACGCAAGCAGGAGCGCTGAGTCGGTGCAGGCAACCCCAAGCGGTGCCAGCCCCGTGCTCCAGGTTCCCCTCGTGGCTTGAGGGCCGGACTCCGCCATGTGGCAACAGACCTGACGGCGAACGCTAGGAATCGGCCGGCAGCGGCAGATCCACAGAAACTCAAGTCCCGGCCTAAGTGCCGCTCCGGGCCAAAGCGGGCCGGCAGGAACACGCCCATCCCTTCGCTAGCAAGCTCGGAGCCCCGCCCACCTGGCGGCTGCTGAAATGCGACCGGCCCCACCGGGCCCCACACCTCCTCTTGACTCCACTCACGTTGCGGCGACGGACGCTTAAGAACGGTGCACCGCGCTCCACAGGAAGTACTTCTCTAGGCGGAAACTTCTGAGTGCGATATTGCGGAAGAGCCTTCTCTTCCGGTCTCTTTGGTCTCGGCGGCAGAAGCGAGATGGTGAGTTGTTTGAGTGGGCTTTCGGAATCTCGTTCCATCCTCGTCGCCTGTTTCGCGCTATGTGCTATCTTTGGGAAGCTGGCGAGGTTCCGGATGAGGAGAATGGGTGGGTAGGAAAGGAACGTGCCGCGGTCCTCAAGAGCCAGAAGAATGGGTTCTAGTCGGTGCCTGGGGGACCGAGCCTGTAGTCGGGGGGATGGAGCCGCACTAGTCCCTTGCCTCTGACCTTTGGGGAGCGCGCGCAGCTCAGCCCTCAGATGAGAGCGGAGGGAACACGTTTGGTAGAATTTGGTTCTGTGTAACAGTAAAGAAATTCGTTAACGGTGGTGCCAGGCAGGAATCCTTAGTTTTGGGGGTAGGTAGGAAAACAACGTTCTTTCTTCTTCAACCTTTTGCCTTAAAAAAAAAAGGTTTTAGAACACTGCAGCTCTTGCGGAGAAATTAAACGTGAGATGTCGGTAGTGGTCTCTGACTTGACATTTATGAGAAATTAGTACCGTCTCCCACAGTTGGCCCTTATGATTGCCTTTAACTTTTACCAATAATTGGTTTTCCTAAAAAGGTCAGAATACATATATAAATTGCCAGATCTCAGAATTGTTTATGCCTTTAATTTGCAGACGAAGGGAACGTCATCGTTTGGAAAGCGTCGAAATAAAACGCACACGTTGTGCCGCCGCTGTGGCTCTAAGGCTTACCACCTTCAGAAGTCGACCTGTGGCAAATGTGGCTACCCTGCCAAGCGCAAGAGAAAGTGTACGTAATGTTTTTCAGGCCAGCTGCTTTTGTTAGCCTTGCACCTAAGTGGGGGCATGGCTTTGGACTTTATTTGGTATGTAAAACTTGTGCACGTGTATGCTGATGAAGTGGCGTAAAACTCAAGGTACTTAGATATATACGGTGTTGATTAACAACACCTATAAGGTGTGTGGGAATAACCATTTGTGATCTTACGTGAATTTGTGTTTTAGATAACTGGAGTGCCAAGGCTAAAAGACGAAATACCACTGGGACTGGTCGAATGAGGCACCTGAAAATTGTATACCGCAGATTCAGGTACAGTTTATATATATATAGGTCATAATTGGGCCTGTGGGCTTGCATAAGAACTTTTATTATTCCTGTAGAAAGATGATATTCTACTTCCCTGATGATTAGTTGATTAGTAGGGATGAGGTATTGGAAATTTTGGTTCTTTTTTTTCCTTTTTTTTCATTTTAACAGTATCTTCTAAGATTAACCTATCTAAAGTCTGAGCTGAGATTGCAGACTTCACTTTAAAGCCTTTGCTTCTTCTATGACCATGCTCAATTCCAGCAATTCTCAACTATTTGGGGCTAGATAATTCTTTGTCGTGTGCAAAACAGGATGTTTTGCTGAATCCCTGGCTTCTACCCACTCAGTGCCCAGAAGTATCCAATTTTAAAAGGTGGGCAGTTTGGAACTTTGTAAACACACTTAGATGCGTTCGTGCATGTGCTGAGGTGACTTCTCTTTGTTTGGTCTTTAAAGTCATTATACAATTGTATGGGCTTAGTGTTGAGTGGTCTGCTGGTATAATGGAGTAGTTAACATGAACTGAAGCTAGACTTTAAGCTCAGTCATCTTCACAGGGGAACAGTAGTTAATCTTTCTTAGGGTAGGTAATAATATTAAATGAGTTAATAATGTAAAACTCTTCTTAAGCAGTTTAGAAAATGACTGCCATTAAACATTCTCATTGTTTTTTTATTGGAATCTATCCCTCATAGCATAGGGAACCACTTACACAAATACCTTGGGTCTCTTAGCAAGCAGTGGAAAAATACTGGCTCAGTGACCATATGGCCAAATAAGTTGTTGAGCCTTTATTGCAGTTGCAGTTAACTGTATCCTAAAATGGATATCTTTAAGCAGAACGAAGTATAAATAGTAGGATCTTTGCAGTGATGTAAAAATAAATCTCTGAACATATGAATACAATTCTTATTTCAGCATTTAACTGTGATAAGTTTATTAAAATCTGTTTAACAAAAACTAAAATATATGTTCTGATGTTGCTGACTTAACTTCTTGTTTTTAACGTGGTGCAGGCATGGATTCCGTGAAGGAACAACACCTAAACCCAAGAGAGCAGCTGTTGCAGCATCCAGTTCATCTTAAGGATATCAGCGATTAGTCATGCAATAAATGTTCTGGTTTTGAAAAATATATGTCTGGTGTGCTGAGGTATTTTTAATCAATTAGGCTTTATTACCAGTGAGTTGGTATAGGTTTGGGGAGTGAGTCAACTGAACATCAGATTGACTTGTTCAGTTAAGTGACTGTTCTAGAGCACAGACTTTTTGAACTGGGTTGTGACATTGCTTAAGGTGATGAGAAACAAGCAGATGGCACTGAAAGGAATAATTTAGGAGTAGGTAAAAAGCACAGCTCACATGGCATGGGTAAGTATCTAAAAAGATAAAGTAAATGAAAAAGCCTAACTTTAAATTACTTTTAGTAGCATATTCATCTACCGTACTCTAATGACTTTGGGGTGATTGTTAATCATGTAAGGCCTTGGACTACATGAGAGGACATGAAGGGTAGGGGCCAAATTTTGGTTTTGGAAAGATGGTCTTACTTTTCATAGTGCTTCCTTGACACCTAGCATGTAGACTGTGTGTAAGGTGCTACCTAAGTGATGGATAATTAAAGCAACCTGCTAGGTGCAAGTTAAAGTATGTAGTAAGCATGATTAAGAGAAAGTCTGCAGATTGAGTGGATTGAGTAGGAAGTAAAGGAAAGCCATGTGTAAGCTCTGAGATTGGTAGACTAAAGGCAATGATATATAACTACCTGGTAGAATGTTTTTTTTAACCCTCAACTGGGTAATTGGGAGTTTTTTGTTTTGCACTGAAATTTTTTTGTCATGCTTTCTCGGTTCTGGTGGTTCATTGACTTTTCAAGTGAGGAGACAAGGCCTACTTTGTTGGTTGCTGAGTGAGATTACAGGGACAATTAAAGGGAACACATGCTGGAATAGCTTCATAAAATAGTGACATAGCCAAGCTATGCTGTTATTTCTTTTGTATTTAGGATAACATCTAAGATGCTTAGCCTGGCCTTGAAAGGGTTTTCATGATCTTCCCTGCCTCATCAACCTTTTATTACCACTTTTATTTGTAGCCTAGAATGCTTTCCAGGATACTAGCTAATTCCCACCATCATTCTGCTTTTTTAGTTCTTAATTCATCCTTCAGGTCTCAGCCTACCATTCACTTGTACGGAAGCCCCAGCTAATCTAAATCTCTACTGGGCTTCCTCCCAGTATGTAGCACTATACTTTCCTTTAGGAATACATGGTTCCTAGAGTCTAATTGTCATTTGTTAGTGTGATTTTATTAACTTCTGTGCCTATGTTCACTTGTGAACTGGAGAGCTAATACTGTTGATGGGCTTGTGAGCAGTGGATAGGTCAATAAATGATGGTGCTAGACAGTGGGTTAACACATTTAGAGTAGGATATAAATGGATGGACTCAGCTGCACTCTGTGTTTATGAAATGTCGATACATTTCTTAATCTCTGATGTTCTGAGGTTTGAGCAGTGGAATCCAATGCAACAAAAGATGTTTGGGGCCAGTTCCACACTTGTTTTACTGAGACAGGAACCAGTATGCCTGATCAACACCTGTATGGAATTTGCATCTTTTAGGCAGAGGGCACAGTGAACCAGATGGATGTCACCACTGGGTAGCAGAAATGAGACCTTGGATGTTAAGTGCCTCACGTCTCGAATTGTTTACTTAGACCCTTTGATCTCCCCCTTTCTCACATACACACTTTTATCTGACACTTCTGTTAGATTACTAACTTTATGTGCATAATACATGAGTTTCCTCTGTTCATTTGTTTTTGTCTTCCCTGGCAGAATTCAATACTCTAATAGCAAATTTGCATTATTTTAGGCTCTGGAATATTTGTTGCATGAAAGATTGGGAAATGACCCCATTACATTGCCAATCTTTCAAGTAAAAACAAACCTCGAGAAGACAGAATGTGTGATACCAGCCTTGAAAGACTGAAAGTTGGCTGAGTTCCTGTGAGTATAATGAAAAGCAGGTGAAGTTTGGCCAGTTTGGGCTTGAGGAGCAGCCATGGGCTCTTAATTTAAATGCTGTGAAAGTACCCTGACTTCCATATACAAGGGTATTTCAAAAAGTTTATGGAAAGATTCATATCTTTTGATAATATTTTCCATGAACTTTTTGAAGTACTGTTGTAGAGTACATCCCAGCCAGATGTACCACCTTATGCTTCTGCTGTGCAATAGAGGATAACACAATTCTTGTAACAACCTTATGAACTTAATATTGTTCCAGTTCTCAAATGAAAGTCTTAAATGGTGGATCTAGAATCCAAGTTCTAGCCACTTCACCACGCTGTTGTACCTTCTACCTTTTGCATTTTGGTGCCACTTCATTAAACTTCCCAAGATCCTATTTTTATTCATTGCAATGTAGTATTTTCTGTTTCTGTCTTAAACAGTGCTTTGTCCTTAAGTTACAGTTATATTCAGGTATCCATTATATTTTAAACTTTTGATCAAAGACCATGCTTTATCCTTTTTATGGTTTTACATACAGGCTTGCAAAAATGTTTGTTAAATTTATTTTTCTATTTCCTGAATACCCTTTGTGCTTTTCAACCCTTTGCTCTTTGCCCTCTACCTGAAATGCCTACTCCCTCACCCCTACTTCCCTCCCACCCCAGTTTTCAAAGTCAGAATGTTCCCTTTTACTCCCTCTGATTTTACCAGTCAGAGGTTACTTTGCTCCCAATGTTCAAATAAAGCAGAGTACCTATTTTCACGAGTTACTGGTTATGTTCTGTAAACTTCCAGAAGTGTAGAGGGCAATAGAAAGGTTGAGACAGGCATTTAAAACCTTTGGGAACCATACTTAATGATATTTCCCATATTAACTGTGCCCTGTACTTATTAATCAACAGTGTGTAGTAAAATAAAGGCAGATTTACTCATTGAGTAAACTTTACTGTGTTCCTGCTAAGGCCTGGGCATAATAAAGAGTTGAAAGTCAAGGTTTCTGTCTTCAGGGATCCTAATTCTAATTGAGACACAGATGAACAATTATATAAAACAAAAGTATGGTGGATAAGTGCTCAGATTGCTGTGAGCATTGAAAAGGAGGGCTGGCTAGTTAGTTCACTTGGTTAGAGCATGGTGTTGGTAACACCAAGGTGAAGGGTTCAGATCCCCTAATTGGCCAGCCACCACAAAAAAGAAAAGGAGTGTGTAACTCAGTAGGTGAAAAGAAATTAAGGGTTAAACTGAGCCAGGGAGGACTTAAAAGAATCATGGTGAGAAAGGAGTTGAATAGCTTTGCCAGCAATGGAACAGGTGGCATAATGGTAACCAGTCAGAGCAGGGCATAACCATGAAACTGCAGGTATTGTCAAGTCAGAAGAATAAGTGGGTTTGAGGGGTTGGCTAGTGAAGAATCTAGAGTAAGCAGTGACTAGATCATGAAGGGTCTAGCTTAAAGACAATGATAAATCACCGAAGATTTCAAGCTAAGTGTCATGATTATCATTTTAGCAAAATTAAAGTGTGAAGTATGGATGTTATGAGTCTTGAAGCTGGAAAACCAGGTGACATGGGTTAAATGTGTCCCCCAAAGGTTTCATGTATTGGAAACTTAATCCCCACTGTAATAGTGTTAAGATGATAGGAAATCCTATTATGATAATTGAAAGGTCATATGTTTAGGAAGTGATTAGATTGTGAGAACTGTCCTTCATGAATGGATTAATCCATTGATGATTTAATGGGTGGTTATGTGTGTAGTTCTGATGGCTTTAAAAGGAGAGCAAGTGAAGTTAGCCACTGATACCCTGCATTGTTGTGGAGAGTCACCACCAGTAAAAAGGCCCTCACCAGATTTGTTCCCTGGATTTTGGACTTCCCAGCATCTGAACTATAAGAAATAAATTCTATTTCTTTATAAATTATCCAGTTTCAGGTATTCTGTTACAAGCAACAGGAAACAGACTAATACACCAGGCAACAAGTTCTTAAACAGTACATTTGAAAATTATGAGGATGTGGTTGGGGGCGCTGGCTGTTAGGGGAAGTCTCCAAATAGAGAAAATCTAAAACTTGAATGAAAGAGAGTAACTAACTTCCAAGCCCCTGTTTCCTTCTGTATAATTTTCTGTATCTCATAGGCTGTGTGAAGATTACATGAGATCATACATGTAAAAATAATAACATTGTGTCTAATGCAGCAAGCCTCAAAACTATTATCAGGGAGACAGGAGTCTTGGGATGCCTTAGGTTTCTGACTAGAGCAATGAGGGGAAAATATTAAAGTTGGGTTTTGTTTGAGATGTTGGTGGGACATGAGGAAGTATCTAGGAAACCGAGTAAACCTGGTAGCAGTTCAGGTGGAAGGCCAGGATTGGAGATGTACACTTGGAAGTAACAAACATACTGTTGTGAAAGGGAACTGACTTTAAGGTTTAGAGTGATGAAGATAATAAAAATGGAGATGTGAGGTTGATGGTGAGATCTGGTAAGCAGTTAGAAATGACAGTAAGAAAAAATGATTCAGTTCACTGATGAATTTCAGTAATCATCCTTCACTCAGTAATGGTTGAAACCATTGGAGAACATACATACTCCAAACAGAAACAATAATTTAGAAAGCCTCAAAGAAAGATTTGGGGAGATGTCCATTGGAAACAAAAGAAGAGGAGTAGTTCATTCATTTGTTCAACATACTGTGTGTGATGCACCTAGTGTGTGCCAGGCCATGTTAAAGATACAGTGGGAGCAAAGACACATGGTCCCTGCCCTCTTGAAGTTGATAGTTGACTCCAGTTGTTGCCGAATTAGCCCAGGAACTAGGATAGGGTTGAATCACAAACCAACAAAGGAGATTGCTTCGATGGGGCACTCAGTCATAAGTGGCTGAGACCAAAAAGAATGAAGATTAAAAAGAAAAAAATTCTAGATTTGGCAAAATGTAGGTTAGAGTTCACTTTTCATATACTTTCTTCATGTCTCAGTAGAGTATCAAGAAAAAAAAAGCCAGTTTGCCAGAGGTTCAGGAGAGATTGGCAATGAGGAATGAGTTTAGATTGAGAAACAAAACTAGACACATAGACACATTTGAAATGTTACCTAGATATTCTATGGTTCGCTTTCATTTTTATTAACTATACAGTACCCCTTCATTCATGAAGCAAATATATCTTTAGTGACCTTTATGTGTCAGAAGCAGTTCTAGGCCCAGGCGATATAAGTGGAAAACAAGACAAAGACCCTGTTCTGACAGATTTTAATCATGTATGCATGCAGTGTGTGGGGGGAGTGGAGGGAAAGGGCACATATGACAAAATAAAACAACTTCAGATTGTGACAAGTACTAAAGACAAAGATACTGTGAACGTGACAGATAGTGGGGATGGGGGAACCTTCTTTAGAAAGGTGGTTAAGAAAGCTAAATGATAAGGAACCACTCAGGTTCAGACACAGGAATAGCCCTTTGAGGCAGAGATATTGTACACAGCCCTTTTTGAGTTCTTTGTTGGTTGCAAAATTTAACCTTGGCTGTAATTTGTTGAAGCTTTCTTTTGTAATACCATATATTCATATAAGAAAAGCAAAGGAATGCATTATAGAATTGTTTTACTTTAGAACTTATTTCAGAGAAAGAGCTTTCTTTTTCACATTAGTACATATAGATTATAGTTAGCATTTTTTTTTTTTTTTTTTAAATAAAAGGTAGTTTGGATCTAAGAGAAGCACAGGGCAGAGATTGAATAACTTCAGGAACGAAGAATAGAAGCAGTAAAGTAAAAGCTTTCTTGAATAGTAAGGAGACAATGTTTTGATAAGAAAAAATGGTTCTCATGTATACAAATTTGTAGAATAGGCATGGTATGTAGATTGAGATCAAAACATAACTTTTATTTCTGTGTCCTTATCTTTATACAGAGGAAATATGCCCCGGTATCCCAGGATGAAGACTTGATCTGACCCATATATTTCTAGATCACTCACAGATAACTTTTTAAAAAATATTCATCATGATTAGTTGTAAAAACAGTTTTATTTCAGTAATAAATCTCTAGGCCTATGCAATAGTCAAAACTTAAAGCTGACTTAACCTTAACTCACTTCTCCCAGCTTGGGCCTGCTTTGGGCTGGACGCTGGCAGTGGAGGAACCATGATCACTCTGATTTCAGCTTTCTCCCTGTACATCTCTGGGCTTGTGAGCTACAGTTTCACTCCTCAATGGGGTTAAAGGGGTAAATAGGAGGAAAGAGAGCTGAGGAGTGAGGAGATGTGATGGTCTTCCTTGAATGGGTAGCTTCACAATCCCTCGACCCCACAGATGATTAGGCCGACTTTTTCTCTTTTGGGCATTTGTATAACTCCTTTGGAGTTTCCCTGTTGGATGACCTCTCCTGTAGTTCCCTTGAATTTGATGGACTCGTCTTAATTCAAAAAAGTCTTTTGTGATTCCTTCCTAGTCCCTAGTATCCAGCCTCTTTATCCTGAGGTTTTCTTTACCTCTGAGGAACTTATTGGCAGGATCAAAATAATTCCAAGCCAGCTTGATTTCCTGAGGGACCCACATCTGATCCACAGCAAACATTCCCACATTACTGGTCTGAACAAACTCTGAAGTGCAGGGAGATTTCATGGAAGCAGCTCTCTCCCAGCTTTCCACCAAAAACAATTGGAGGAATCACATTTCAAAGCTTTCTGAATGGTTACCATGAAGTTTCTTTCACTAGGTTTAGAGCTAGAAGGCAGTAATCCCATTTTCCAAGAAGGTTGAACTGAACACATAATTTTCCTCAAAGAAATTTTTTCACTCCTCTCTCTTGGACCCCTACTATATCTTTGATCTAGTTGAGGATTCCAAAGGCTGTGACCAGGTACTTGGATATATTTTTCTTGGGAGTGTGTGTGTGTGAGAGAGAGAGAGAGAGAGAGAATTATTTTGACAATTTCCTAAGGCAGGAAGAATCCCATTGTGATAGTGTTACCTTTATATAGTTCTGCAAATAAACATCTAGCAAATGTAAAAAGTATTTGCTTTGCCCTCAAAAATATTTAAAATGATTTGAACTCCTGATTGTTATTATATGGATAAAATTAAAAGTCCTTAGGGGAAAGCTTTTTTTAAAGAGACAACTGGTAAAACAGTATAGGAGAAGGATCAAGCTTCCTCAAATTAGGACAAGTGTTAGAGGTGGTGGAGGACAAAGAGGCCAGGTGGCAAATGGTATTATTTCAGGAACAGAACCATCTTGGGTGAATAGGAGGAAGGCAAAGTCGTATATGGTTTAGCCACGTCAGAGTGGAGAACGTGTAACAGTTAGAATTCATGCAGAAACTATGGTCCCTGTGTCACACAGCAGCAAACCTCAGAAGAGAAGCAGCTCCCCAAGGGACGAAAGAGACAGGAAGTAGGAGGCCTCAGAGAAAAGTATTGTCCTATTAGGGCTGGCATTGGAGAGAGAAACCTCTGGGATCAAAACCTTGTGAGGTAGCACAGAATGACACAGTGCTTTTAGAACTACAACAGATTTGAAATGGTATAATGTAGCTCTTTTATTCTGGAGAGGAGGAAACTAAAGTACAAAGATTATCTGTTAAAGGCATATATTTTCTTTCTGTGGTTATAAGATTCTGAAAACAGTGAATTTTGTTGGAATGCATCCTTTTAATTAATAAAGATATTATTGTACAATGAAGGATTACTTTTGCAGCAAATTTGTAGTTATTAAATAGAATCTATACTTCTCTGTGGTATGGATGTGGAATTACAGTGCTAATCATGTCATAACACACAGATCTAAGACACCATTCACATATATAATTTTAACATTGGGTTAACTCATCTAAAAGGTAATAGCAAGCCATTTTCCAATAATTTTGACAGTATCACTTTCTGCCTACTGGTATTTTTCAATGTTTTGAGTTCAGACCGGTGCTAAAAATCTGTGTATATGCAAGTATAGATAAGCATAGTATTTATAAAATAAGAAAACTTCAGTTATGTGTCTAAAACATTACGGTAGTTCATTATACAAATACCAGAAATAACATGTAGAGTATAAAATATAAACATCCAATAAAAATAGTTCGTGTATCAGTCAGGGTTCAACAAGGAGACAGAAACAATCCTTATGGGATTGGAGTAATCAGGAATAGGCTATTAAAAATTAAAGAGGGGGTGGCTGATTAGTTCACTTAGTTAGAGCATGGTGCTGATAACACCAAGGTCCAGGGTTTGATCCCTGTATTGGCCAGCTGCCAAGAATAAAGAGATAGCAGAAATAATGAGCAGCCACTATTTCTAGAGCTAAGTTAGAGCACCCAAGGAAGAAGCCTCCTCATTCCCAGGTCTGAGATCCAGATGTTGCTGAAGAAAGTGCAGCATAGCTCACTGGATGGTGCAGTGTCTTGCTGCTGGGACTTGCTGGAAAGCCACCAGAAGGAGTGCCAGTGGGGAAGCCATTCATGGGCAGGTGCCTTACAAAGAGCATTCTGCTGTGAAGTTACCCAAAAGGGTTCTGGGGGAAGCTTCTGGTCATTAGGTACCTCTGGTCAGTGTGCATGCAGAAGCTTGGTGCTAGAGAAGCCACCCACATTGCAGGAGCCTGGCCCTGGATAAATGACAGGCCTCTTTCTGAAGTTTACCAAGAATTATTTTACTTTTTTTTGTGGATGGCCAGTACAGGGATTGAACCCTGGACCTCAGTGTTATCAGCACCATGCTCTAACCAACTGAGCTAACTGGCCAGCCCTGTCAAGAATCATTCTAATACAGATTAGACTTTGCTATGGTTTGAATGTTTGAGTCCATCTGTCTTAGTCTGTTTTGGGCTGCTATAATAGAATACCTGAGAACAGGTAATTTATAAAGAACAGAAATCTATTCTCTCATAGTTCTAGAGACCAGGAAGTTCAAGATCAAGGCACCGGCATCTGGTGTGGCCCTTGTTACTGCATCCTCACATGGTGGATGGCAGAAGGGCAAGAGAGGCAAAAAGAGGCTGAATTCACCCTTTTATAATGGCATTAATCCCACCTATGAGGGCGGATCACCTCTTAAATGTCCCACCTTTTAATACTGTTACAATGGCAATTAAATTACAACATGAATTTTGGAGGGGACTAACATTCAAACCAAGCACTCTCCAGAATTTATGTTGAAATTTAAGAGGTGGGACCTTTAAGAGGTGTTGAGGTCATGAGGGCTTCTACCCATAAATGGGATTAAGGCTTTTATAAAAGAAGCTTCACACAGCATTTGGCCCTGTTTACCTTTCTGCCTTCTACCGTCCCCTTTTGCCTTTTGGCCCCTTCCAGGATGTGAGGACACAGTGTTCAAGGCGCATCCTTGGAAGCAGAGACTGGGCATTTACCAGACACTGTACCTGTCAGTACCTTGATCTTGGGCTTCCCAGCCTCCAGTGCTGTGGAAATAAATTTCTGTTGTTTAAAAACTCCCCATTCCCAAGTATTTTGTGATAGCAGCACTAAATAGACCAAGACAGAGCTACTTGTCAGATTTATTAACCTGAGTAAAACTCGTGCTCACTCGGCTAATAAAAATGTCTATAAAATGGGCTAGACAGCATTGTCAAATAGAAATATAGTATGAGCCACAAAATGTAAACCATATATGTACTTTTAAATTTTCTATAGCCAGATATAAAAACGTAAAAAAAAGGTTCAGATCCCCAACCAGCCAGCAGACCCCAACCTCCCAAAATAATAATAATAATAATAATTAATCTAAATTAAAAATGTAAAAAAGGTGAAACTGGTTTTAATAATATATTTAACCCACTATATCCAATATATTATCATTTCACTATGTAACCAGTATAAAAATTATTGAGATATTTTATATACTTTTTTTAACACTAAGTCTTCAAAATACAGTGTGTTTTGTATACTTTCAGCACATCTCAGTTTGGATTAGCCACATTTCAAATGCTCAATAGCCACATGTGGCTGGTGTCTACCTTATTGGGTAGTGAACACTTATACAATAACAAATTTAGTGCTTTGGGGTTGAGTGATCACTCGGTAAAGTTTTCTTCAACAAAAATAATGCTGCATTCACCATGTAAGTATACAAATAAAATTAAAATACACAAACATTACTAGCATTTAGGCTAATGAATTAATCTAAGCCCAATTTTTTACCTGTAGAATGGCAGAAAAGTTGTACCTACTTCATAATATTGTTTGTTGCAAAGTGTTGCTATAAGAACAAAATGAGGTGATGTATGTAAGGTGCACAGCACATTGCCTGGCACGTGGTAAGAGTTTGATAAATTGGTTAGAGCATGGTGCTGATAACACCAAGGTCAAGGGTTTGGATCCCTGTACTGGCCAGCCACCAAAAGAAAAAGGAGTGTGAGAAATGTTAGCAATCATTACTGTTTCTATACAGGTGTCATTTCTGGATAATGGGTATAATTTTGATAATAGCAGCAAGGCAGGACCCTACAAGATGACATAACATGTATCTTGGCTAATTCACCACAGTCAATGGTCTATGTTATATGCTATAGACTTGATACCACGGTAGGTTCAAATTTGATTTGATCAGAACAATGAAGATGGTCTATCTCTCAGGTGAAGCTCATATTAACCAAGTCCCCAAGATGAATATATATTCAATAAATTTATTTATAAACAACATTCTAACTACAATTATAGATTGAACACTGTCCATGTGCTGGGCACTGATCTAGGCATTGGGGATATGTCAGTGAACCAAGAGGGGAAGGAAGAGGGGAAAGTGTCATGGATAAGCCCAAATCACGTTTAAAACAAAATTACAGCAACTCTTATTATCTAAGTAGAGTTTGGTTAACCATTTGGGGATTATCTCTGATTGAGGCTCAGCAGCTACTTGGTGGGGACTGGGTTGAAAGGCAGAAGGAGCAGTGAAAGCATAGTCCTGAGATGCCTGCCACATGATAACAGGTTCAATCTCAATGTCACACTTTCTCCATCTGTTCAGCTTCTCCACCACACCATGCACTCCACCTTCCTTAATGGTTAATCAGCAAATGAATCAATCCACTTCTAGATAATTAAGAATTGTTTGAAAATTGGTTTTCCAATTGGTCAAAAATATAACTGTCAAACAGGCAGAATGTTCCTGATTGCCTAACAAACACATTCTCTTTTTAACTCTGAAAGAGTGTCTTATTTTTGTTTTCTTGAGGTGGCACCTTTCTACAGCTCCCATAGTAGGGAATCTTTGCTTTAACATAGTTAGTAGGCTAAAGCACACTGGTTAAGATCAGACACTGTGCCTTAGAACACAACCCAGCATAGCCTAGTTAATTATACAATAAGGCTGACCCAAGTGGGTGTGGACCTGAAACTAGACCCAACTACTAGGGGGAAATTTTGGGAAACGTAGAACCAGCATTCCCAATTCTAAACATGTATCCTACACAAGCAGTATAACAGGGCACAAAATTATATGCCCATGGGCATTTCTTGTTTTATTATTTGTAATATAAGAAAGTAGAAACAACTAAATCCCCTAAGTAGAAGTTGAGTTAAATAAATTATGGTACATCCTTACAGTGAAATAGTAATGCAGCTATTAAAACAAGCAAACAAACCAAAACAACCAAGGTCTTACTGTAAAGCTGTAGTAGTTAAAATAGTGTAGTATTGTTTAAGAATATACATATAAATCAGTAGAACATAACAGAGTCCAGAAATAGGCTCACACATACATAGTCAATTGATTTTTAACAAAGGTGACAAGGTAATTCAATTGAGAAAATATAGTCTTTTCAATGAATGGTGCTGGAACAATTGGACATCCATATGCAAACACTAAAAAAAAAAAAAAAAAGAATCTCAAACCTTGCCTCATACTATTAAGTCAAGATGAATCAAAGATCTAAATATAAAACCTAAAACTAGCTGGCCTGTTAGCTCAGTTGGTGGTGCTGATAACACTGAGGTCCAGGGTTTGATCCCTGTACCAGCCAGCTGCCAAAAATAAACAAACAAACAAAAACCAAAAATCTATGACAAGAACATAAGTAAGTCTTTGTGACCCTGGGTTAAGCTAAGATTTCTTTTTCTTTCATTTTTTTTTTTTTTTTTTAAAGGTGACCTGTAAGGGAATCTTAACCCTTGACTTGGTGTTGTCAGCACCATGCTCTCACAAGTGAGCCAACTGGCCATCCCTATATATGGATCTGAACCCATGGCCTTGGTGTTATCAGCACCACACTCTCCCAAGTGAGCCATGGGCTGGCCCTTAAGATTTCTTAGATATGACATGAAAAGCATAACTTATAAAAGAAAAAATTGATACACTGTATTTCATCTAAAGTAAACATTCTGTTTTTCAAAAGATAAAATTAGGTAAATAAGACAAGACAGGTTTGGAGAAAATATATGCAAAATATATATGATAAATGACTAGTATTTGGAAGAACTAAATAATTCAAAAATAAACCAAATTTTTAAAATGGGCAACAAATTTGAACAGATAGTTCACCAAAGAATAAATATGTATGGTAAATAAACACATGAAGGCTGGACAGTTAGCTCAGAAAGAAGTGTCACAACACCAGGGTCAAAGGTTTGGATCCCCATACTTGCCAGCCACCACCAACAACAAAAAGAAAGCTCCAGGAGAGTTGTCTTCAAGATCAAACTGATAATATGCCTCATGCATTTCAATGTCATTAGAGATGATTTTAGACAATTGGTCGTGATTTGGGTTTAATTAATAAGTACATAGAAATCTAAAGCAAGTAAAAAACATGAGAAAGTATTCCAGACAAAACATAAAGTCTTTTAGGAAAGATCAATTATAATAATTGACCAAGAAGATCCTCTGTGCTAAACTTTCATAGTTAAGACTCATTTCGATAAAAAAAGAAAAAAATTGGAACAAATTCCTAAAACAAAGTAAATTCCCATATAAAACCTACTTAATTTCTGAAATTAAATCTCTATACATTTCACAATGTACTTGAATTTAATTGTCTTACTCTATGTAAGAGAAATAGATACAAAAAGTATGAGAATTAAATTAGTAATTCCATGTACTAATTACATATGTGTCTCAGTCTGTTCAGGCTGCTATAACAAAATACCTCAGACTGGGTAGTGTAGAAACAGCAGAAATTTATTGCTCATAGTTCCAGAGGCTGGCAAATTTAAGATCAATCCAGCAACAGGTTCAGTTTTTTTTTCAAAGATGACACCTTTTTGCTGTGCCCTCACATAGTGTAGTGGATTGAATTATATTCTCGCAAAACTCATTGGAGCTTGAACTGTGTCCCCTAAGTTTTACGTATTAGAAACTTAGCCCCCACTGTGACTGTTAAGAGGGTGGGAAATCCTATTATGGTAATTGAAAGGTGGAGCTTTGAAGAGGTGATTGGATTGTAGGACTGTGCAGAAGTGAATGGGTTAAAAATGGTGGTCAGGTGTGTGGTTATAAGGGCTTTAAAAGAAGAGGAGAGTCTGTCTTGCTCTCTCTCAGTTTTCTCTGCTTCCACCATCTTGCAATGTGAGGTCCCTGGGTCACTGTCACCACCATCAGATGGACTTTGGACTTCCTATCCTTAGAAAATGTAAGCAATACATTTTGTTTTTCTTTATAATTACCCAGTTCCGTGTGTTTTGTTATAAGAAACACAAACAGACTAATACACATAGCAAAAGAGAAAAGCAGCTCTATGGAGCCTCTTTAAAAGGGCATTAAGGGGCCGGCCCGTGGCTCACTCGGGAGAGTGCGGTGCTGAGAACACCAAGGCCTCGGGTTCGGATCCCATATACAGATGGCCGGTTCGCTCATTGGCTGAGCGTGGTGCTCACAACACCAAGTCAAGGGTTAAGATCCCCTTACCGGTCATCTTTTAAAAAATAAATAAATAAATAAATAAATAAATAAATAAATAAATAAATAAATAAAAGGGCATTAAATCCCATTCACAAGGGCAAAGTCCTCAGGACCTAACTTCCCAAAGGCCTTACCTCTTAATACCATTGGGGTTAGGTCTCAGCATATGAATTTTGGGGAGACACAAACATTCAGACCCCAGCACTATGTAAGAAATAATATTCCTTATGGAGAAAGGGGGAAAAGATCAGGTCTTCATCTCTTTTCTCTCTTTCATAATTTAGTTATTGAAGAAGCCACCAAAACCATGTAATTGTTCAGTTCTTCAGAGTATTTTCTCTTGAAATATACATTTAATGTAACTTTTAACAAAGCAGTACCATTGTAAGATTTTTTTAGAAAGTACAAAATATTTTTTTAACATTTGAGAAAATATATTTGAGTGAAGACCAGTATTTCTTAAATTTTTAAGTATTTTACATTTTGTTTGTTTGGAAAGCATTTAAGGGCAACAGAAAAGATATGGATGAAACAAATGCAAATTGCTAAGGGAAAAAAGTCAATCTGAAAAGACTACATACTATATGTTTTCAATTATATGACATTCTGAAAATTATAAAAATAGGAAAAAGAAAAGAAGGGTGGAATAGGAGAAACAGAATTGATTAGGGCAGCGAAGTATGATAATGTGATAGTGGATAAATGACATTATGCAGTTGTCAAAATCTATAGAACTTTATAGCACAGAGTTAACCTTAATAAATACAAATTTTTTTAAAAAAATTATTTATTTTTAGATTGGCATGTATTTATTATACACATTTATAGGGTACAGAGTTATATTTCAATATATGTATACAATGTGTGAGGATCAAATTTTGGAGGTTGTGATGTATGGCCTAAAATTAAGACTCAGTATTATGTGTTGCCTTGACATCTAGTGAAATCGAGAGGGTCCTAAATGGCTAACTGTAAGTTCTCCTCCCCACCTTGCTCTCATGTGTATGTTCCTCTAACCAAACAAATCTCCTTATCAAAGGGACGAGGCACAGTTCCTGCTAATCCCTGAGTAGTGGGTCTCAGTTCCCTGTTAGCTCATGGAATTATTTAATAACCAATCACATTCTCCACAGGAAAAAACCAGGGGGCACTCTACCATCTTGATACCACAAAGCCTGCCTCCCACAGCTTCTAGGTGTTTGTGCTATTCCTGACTGTAGAATGTGGCCCTAAGTGGTATGCAGTGGCCTCCTTTCCTGGACTATGAATATATGTGACTAATGGACTGCTGTTGATATCATCTGTTCTGTGTTGGCTGTTGTATTAGTCTGTTTCTGTCGGTTATAACAAAATACATGGAACTGGGTATTTTGTAAAGAAAACAAAATTTTATTGCTTACAGTTTCAGAGGCTGGAAGTCCAAAGTCCAGGGAACACATCTGGTGAAGGCTTTCTTTGGTGGTGACTTCAGTGATGCCAAGTATCACATTGCAAAAATGGTGGAGCAGAGGGAAACCTCCTCTCATGTGCTCTTCTTTTAAAGCTCTCAGAACCACACCCCTGACCACCATTTTTAATCCATTCATTAGGCCTGGTCCTCAGAATCTAATCACCTCTTCAAGGCCCCACCTTTCAATTACCATAATAGGATCTCCCACCCTCAATAGTTATAGACGGGGTTCAAACTTCAGTGAAATTGGGAGGGCATCCAATCTATAGCACGTGTTATGTGTTTCTCCATCCCCATTACCCTAAGGCAGGAATCCCTCCCTCATCAACAGAGTAAATAGAAAGCAATTAAAATGGGGTTGGGGGGACCCCAAGATGGAATGCAGATTGTGACAACATCACCAATCTGTATTTTACAGATATGAAACAATCTCACTGAAAAGGGTAAAGGGAATAGGTGCTTACCTAAGGAAATGGTGGAGTCCAATATTATCACATAGAAATGAATGGAGTCTATAAGAGGAAAAGCAAAAGTAATTGCACACAAGCACTGGACTCAAGTTAATAAAATCATTATCCACAGGGGTAAGGGTTAACAATTCTCATATTTCTATAAACGTATACTTGAATTAAACAAATAAGTAAATGGATGGTAGATGACGGAAGCTAGGTTTCCCATTGTTGGAGTGGGAATTTACACATACGCAAAGAGAGGAGGCTAGAATAATTCATGTGATAATGGATTAGAGTTGATTGTATGTATCAGTATGAAGTTATAGTTAGCTTAATATAGTTATAAAGGTCTTATGGTCTGAATGTTTGTGTCCCCCTCCAAACTCTTATGTTGAAACTTAATCGCCAATATGATATTAGGAGGTGGGGCCTTTGGGAGATGATTAGATCATGAAGGCAAAGCCTTCATGAATGGGATTAATATCCTTATAAAAGAGGCACAAGAGAGCTGCCTTGCCCTTTCCACCATGTGAATATGCAGCAAGAAGTCACCATCTATAAACCAAGAAACAGCCCTCGCCAGATACCAAATTTGCCAGCACCTTGATTTTGTACATCCCACCCTCTGGAACTGTTAGAAATAAATTTCTGTTGTTTATAAGCTACCCAGTTTATGGTATTTTGTTATAGCAGCCCAAATGAACTAAGATCATTTCCACATATAGAAATATTTATTTTTATTTTATTTTTGGCAGCTTGCCAGTATGGGGTTTTGAACCCTTGACCTTGGTGTTCTAACACTGGGCTGTAACCAACTAAGCTAACTGGCCAGCCCTCATGTACAGAAATATTTAGAGATATAAATATATTTATTTGTTAGTATACACAAATTTATTTCCTTGCTCTGTCAGGAGAGAGGGTCTAGAAGTGATGACACTCCAGAAACAATGAGCACATCCTACCACCGAATCTTGGTTTCTAATACCATTCTCTAATAATAGTAACCAGGACTCCTTGAAAAAATTGATTATTCTAAGACTGGAAATATACAAGATGAGCCTGGAGCATTTTGCAGTGGCAGAAAGTAAGGAAGTGCTAAACAAACAAACAACAAAAACTACATTGATGGAGGTATGTCAAAGGGATATAGGAGCCAACTGAAAGAGTTCCCAAAGACCAAAGTTGGAACAATTTGAGCAATAACATGAAGAGGTATTGGTTTATAACCCAGTGTTAAAATAAATGTCCATCAGTTTACATTGCCATAAATAAATGATTGATTGAATACATAAATGAGAGAGAAGAGACAAATCTCTCACGAAGAATTTTTAATAATTTATGTAGATACGCCACCCTAAAGGAGAGGGAGCATAAATCCTCAATGCTTAAGTGTAAGCTGTGTTTAGTGACTTTCTTCTAAAGATTACAGAATGGAAAGGGGGAAAAATAGTAACTTTATAGTAGAAAAACCTGACAAACACAACTTTAGCCAGAAAACCAAGGTCAACATCAACAGTGATAAATCATGTTGACATTATGTACCCCGATATGATGTGATGAAAATGGACCATTTTCTTCATATTCTTTCTCCCTAAAACCTGTAACACCGGTCTAGCCTTGAGAAAAACATGAGAAAAGATGAATTCTGATAGAGGGATATTCTACAAAATTCCTGACCAGTACAACACAATACTGTCAAGGTCGCAAAAAACAAGGAATTTCTGAAAAACTGTCATAGCCAAGAAGTGCCTAAGGAGACATGGAAACTATCTCAGGCTGCTGTGATATTGTGATATGATAAGAAATATATCTTTGGTATCTGTCTGTGGTTCCTGGCACACAGCTCCTAAAGCCCGTGTAGTTGGGGCACTAGGAAAAACTTTTCTTCTAATATTTGATCTTTGTCCTCAGTTCCTGACACAGAACTCCTAAGAACTTTGTAATTTCCTGAATGATAGGAGTGTCTGACACAGAGCTCTTAAATCCCTTGGAATTTCCTAGGTGGTAGGAGCATCTTTTGTTTGTCATCTAATAAGGCAATACTTGGTGGGCTCCTGGATAGCTTCATGATAAGGGCTGGTCACCAAGAAAACCAACCATGTGACTAGAGAATTGAAACTTTCAGTCCAACCCCCCAACCTCTGGGGAGGGGAGAGGGGCTGAAAGTTAAGTTGATCACCAATAGCCAATGATGTAATCACTCATGTTGATGTAATGATGCCTCCATAAAAACCAAAAAGGACAGGGTTTGGAGAGTTTCCAGATTGCTGAACACATGGAGGTTATTGAAGGGTGGTGTGCCTAGAGAGAACATGGAATCTCTGAGCACCTTCCCACATACTTTGTTCTATGCATATACTCCATCTGGATGTTTAAAACAGCTTCAGATTTACAAAAAATTGTGAAGCTAGTACAGAATTCTTACATATCCCATACCCACTTCCCCCTATTATCAATATCTTACATTATGTGGTACCTGTGTTACAATTAATCAACCAATATTAATATGTCATCAGTAACTAAAGTCCACAGTTTATTCTGATTTCCTTAGTTTTTACCTAGAGTACTTTTTCTGTTCTAGGATTCCATCCAGGATACCACACTACATTTAGATGTTATTATGCACTGAATGTTTGTATCCCTCCCAAAATTCATATGTTAAATTTGAACACTCAATGTGATAATATTAGGAGGTAAAGCCTTTGGAAGGTAATTAGGTCATGAGGGCAGAGCTGCCATGAATGGGTTTAGTGCCCTTATAAAACAGACAACAGAGAGCTCTCTTGCTCTCTTTCCACCATGTGAAGATACAATAAGATGTCAGCAGTCTGCAAACAAAGGAGGTCCCTCACCAGAACCTGACCATGCTGATACCGTGATATAGAACTTTCATCTTTCAGAACTGTAAGAAATATACATTCTGTTGTTTATAAGCCACTCTGTCTATGGTATTCTGTTTAACAGCTGAATAAGGTAAGAAAAAAAACCAAACTGCTTTTCATACTGTCACTCACCACTCAATGCAACAGTTTTGACACCAGATTCTCCAGCACACAGACAGAGTGTCCTGTAATTTAATTCAATTTGGACACCACCTTCCTGGAGATATCAGATCCCATAGGTTAAGGGCTCAGTCCCATAGGACTGCCCCCCTCCTTCAGTGCCAATAACAAGTCCCAGGTTGTGAGCTGTGCTTCTGAATGATCAGCTATAAATTGGGATTTCCACAACCCCCTCCTCAGGTTCAATTAAATTGGTAGAGTGGCTCACAGAACCCAGGGGAACAGTTTACTTACATGTACTGGTTTATTATAAAGGTTATTAAAAAGGATACAGATGAACATCCAGATGGAATATATGCATAGAACAAAGTATTTGGGAAGGTGCTCAGAGATTCCATGTTCTCTCTAGGCACACCACCCTTCAATAACCTCCATGTGTTCAGCAATCTGGCAGCTCTCCAAACCCTGTCCTTTTTGGTTTTTATGGAGGCATCATTACATCGACATGAGTGATTACATCATTGGCTATTGGTGATCAACTTAACTTTCAGCCCCTCTCCCCTCTCTAGAGGTCGGGGGGTTGGACTGAAAGTTTCAATTCTCTAGTCACATGGTTGGTTTTCTTGGTGACCAGTCCTTATCATGAGGCTATCCAGAAGCCCACCAAGTATTGCCTTATTAGATGACAAACAAAAGATGCTCCTACCACCTAGGAAATTCCAAGGGATTTAAGAGCTCTGTGTCAGACACTCCTATCATTCAGGAAATTACAAAGTTCTTAGGAGTTCTGTGTCAGGAACTGAGGACAAAGATCAAATATTAGAAGAAAAGTTTTTCCTAGTGCCCCGTCTACACTGGCTTTAGGAGCTGTGTGCCAGGAACCACAGGCAGATACCAAAGATATATTTCTTATCATATCGCAATATCACAGCAGCCTGAGATAGTTTCTGTGTCTCCTTAGGCACTTCTTAGCTATGACAGTTTTTCAGAAATTCCTTGTTTTTTGCGACCTTGACAGTATTGTGTTGTACCGGTCAGGAATTTTGTAGAATATCCCTCTATCAGAATTCATCTTTTCTCATGTTTTTCTCAAGGCTAGACTGGTGTTACAGGCTTTAGGGAGAAAGAACAAAGTCTATTTAGAAAAAGCATTTAGGAAGCTGCTGTGGATTGAATGTCCCCCCACAAAACTCATTGAAGCTTAATCCCCACTGTAACTGTTAAGAGGGTGGGAAATCCTATTATGATAATGCAAAGATGGGGCCTTGAACAGGTGATTAGATTGTGATGAGTATGTCCCTGTGAGTGGATTGATTCATTCACAGAGTATGGGTGTGGTTCTGATGACTTTAAAAGGACAGCGAGTGACAAACTTAGTTCTCTCTTGCTCAGCCATTTTTCCATGTAATATACCCTGTGTCACTGTAGAGTCACCACCAAGAAGGCTCTTACCAGATGTGTTTCCTGGACTTTGGACTTCCCACCTTCTGAAACTTGAAATAATATTAAATATTGTTTCTTTACAAATTATCCACTTTCAGGTATTTCTGTTATAAGCAACAGGAACAATCTAATACAAAAGATTAGAGAATAATAATATCTAACAAAACAAATAACACATAGGTCACTGGCCCATGCCCAAGCCCCAGAGAGGCCCATCCACCACTGAGCAGGAGCAGAGGCAGCGAACCACACACTCAACTGCACTGATACAAGAAGAGTCACCATCAGAGCCTACAAATAGAGGAGGAAGTCTTTCCCCTCTTATCCCACTCCAGAGTAATAGAAGAAACAAGTGTCACACTAGATGACCAAACACCAATGAAAAAATACTAGAATTATAAATAAACAAGAAGATGTGATACCACCAAAGCAATATGGTAATTTTCAAGTACCAGCCCCATAGAGCAGGAAGCCCTTGAAATGTCTGAAACGGAAATGATCTTAAGAAAACCCAAAGAGATAAGAGAAGAATCAATTACAGAACACAATCAAACAAGAAAAAAATATTCAGGATATGAAGGAGGAAATTTAAAGAGATTAATACCTTACAAAACAGTGTGGCAAAACTCCTAGAAATGAAGAATTCACTCAATGAAATAAAAAAGACAAAACAGAAATCTTGAGCTGCAGGCTAGAGCAAGCAGAAGAACACATTTCTGACCTTGAAGGTTGTCTTTTTGAAATAATCCAGCCGGACAAAAAACAAAAACAGAGAATTTTAAAAAATGAAGAAAATCCAAGAGAGCTAGAAGACAACCTCAAGTGCAAAAATATTTGAATCACAGATATTCTAGAAGGGGAGGAAAAAGGAAAAGGCATTGAAAACCTATTCAAGAAAATAATAACAGAAAACTTCCCAGGTGTAGGGAGAGATGCAGGCCTTCAGATACAGAAAGCTCAAAGATCCCCAAACAGATTCAATCCAAAAAGATCCTCTCAGACACATTATAGTCAAAATGGCAAAGCTCAAAGACAAAAGAGAGAATTCTAAAAGCAGCAAGAGAAAAGTGTCAACTCAACTATAAGGGTGTCCTCATCAGACTAACAGCAGACTTCTCAACTGAAACCTTCCAAGTCAGAAGAAAATGGGATGATATATTTAAAATACTAAAAGAAAAAAATTGCCAGCCAAGAAGGATACCCAGAAAGGTTATCCTTCAGAAATGAGGGAGAAATGGTGTATTCCCCAGACAAACAAAAGTTATGTGAGTTCACTACCACACGGCCAGCCCTGCAAGAAATTCTCAAAGGAATCCAGCATCCTGAATCTGAAATATGATAATCGCTATCACAGATTCACAAGAAAGAGAAAAACCCACCATTAAAACCAAAATGTAGATGAGAAAGATAAAGAAGCTAAATCATGTCACCTTGAAAATCCAACTAACATTGAAGATGAAAAATAAAAGGGGAAGAAATGAAGAAATGATATTTAAAACATCTAAATAAAAAGCAGTATAATGACAGGAGTAAAGCAATACTTGTCAATAACCACCCTAAATATAAATGGATTAAACTCCACATTCATTGGACACAGACTGAGTGATTGGATTAAAAAGCTAGACCCAACTATATGCCCTCTTCAAGAGACCCACCTCACCTATAAAGACACACACAGACTAAAAGTATAGGGATGGAAAAAGATACACCATGCAAATGGAAAGCAAAAATGAGCAAGAGTAGCTATTCTAATATCAGATAAAACAAACTTTAAACTAAAAATCATAAATAGAGATGAAGAAGGCCATTACATAGTGATAAAGGGATCTGTCCAAATAACAATGACAAATATGTATGTACCGAACACTGGAGCAACCATATGGTTAAAGTAAACACTCCTTCAATTAAAAAAAGTGATAAACCCTAATACAATAATAGTGTGTGACATGACCACCCTACTTTTAGCATTGGACAGATCTTTCAGGCAACAAATCAACAAAGAAACACAGGATTTAAACTACACCTTAGACCAATTGGACCTGGCAGACTCCTACAGAACATTTCATCCAACAACTACAGGATACACATTCTTCTCATCAACATTCTCCAGGAGAGACCACATGTTAGGTTACAAATCAAGTCTCAGCAAACTTTAAAACAACTGAAATCATTCCAAGTATCTTTTCAAACAATGGGTTAAAACTGGAAATCACTAACAAGCAAAACTCTGGAAACTACAGAAGTGCATGGAAACTAAACAAAAGACTCCTGAATGACCTATGGGTCCAAAAGGATATTAAAGAGGAAACCAAAATATTTTTTGAAACTAATGAAAATAAAGACACATCACACCAAAACCTATGGGACACTGCAAAAGCAGTACTAAGAGGGAAGTTTATTGCAATAAATGCTTACATCAAAAGAATGAAAAGACTTCAAATAAATGACCTAACACTACACCTCAAAGAACTAGGAACACAACGACAATCCAATCCTACAAGTAGTAGATTGAAAGAAATAATTAAGTTCAGAGGAGAAGTAAATGAAATAGAGACCCAAAAATGATACAAAAGATCAATGAAACCAAAAGTTGCTTTTTTGAGAAGGTAAATAAAATAGACAAACCATTCACTAGGTTAACAAAAAAAGTAGAGAGAAGATGCAAATAACAAAAATCAGGAATGAGAAGGGAGACATTACAACTAATACCACAAAAATACAAAGAAACATCAGAAAATATTATAAACAACTGTACATCAACAATTATGAAAACCTGGAGGAAATGGATAAATTTCTGGACACATACAAACTACCAAGACTAAACCAAGAAGAAATAGAGAATCTGAACAGACCAATAACAAGCAATGAAATTGAAGCAGTAATTAGCAATCTTCCAACAAAGAAAAGCCCAGAATCAGATGGCTTTACAGCTGCATTCTACCAAACCTTTAAAGAAGAATTAACACCAATTCTCTTCAAACTATTCCAAAAAACTGAAACAGAAGCCATTCTCCCAAACACATTCTATGAGACCAGCATCACCTTGACACCAAAACCAGGTAAAAATACAACAAAAAAGAAAATTACAGGCCAATATCCTTGATGAACATAGATGCAAAAACCCTCAACAAAATATTAGCAATCAGAATACAGCAACACATCAAAAAAATTATACACCATCATCAAGTGGATTCATCCCAGTTATGCAAGGATGTTTCAACATATGCAAGTCAATAAATGTGATACACCACATCAACAAAATCAAGGACAAAAACCATATGATTATCTCAATAGATGCAGGAAAAGCATTCAACATCCATTCATGATGAGGACTCTCAGCAAATTAGGTATAGAAGGGAATTATCTCAACACAATGAAAGCCATTTATGACAAACCAATTGCCAAAAATATCCTGGAACAAGACAAGGATGTCCACTCTCACCACTCCTATTTAATGTAGTATTGGAAGTACTAGCCAGAGCAATCAGGCAAGAGAAAGAAATAAAGGGCATCCAAATTGGAAAGAATGAAGTCAAACTGTCCCTGTTTGCAGATGACCTGACGTTATATATAGAAAAACCTAAAGACTCTACGAACAAGTTCTTAGAGCTGATTAACAATTTCAGTAATGTTGCACAATAAAAAGCCAAGGCCCCAAATCAGTTGTTTATACTTGCCAATAATGAACTAAGATAAATCAAGAAAGTAAGCCCATTTACAACAGTCACCCAAAAAATAAAATACCTAGGAATCAATTTAACCAAGGAGGTGAAAGATCTCTACAATGAGAACTACAAAACCTACTGAAAGAAATTAAAGAAGACACAAAAAGATGGAAGGACATTCCATGCTTTGGATTGGATGAATCAAAATTGTGAAAATGCCCATACTACCTAAAGCAATCTACAGATTCAATGCAATCCCTATCAAAATACCAATGGCATCCTTCACAGAAATAGAAAAAACAACCCTAATATTCATATAGAACAAGAAAAGACTCCAAATGCCAAAGCAATCCCGAGCAAAGACAATAAAGCCAGAGGCATAACACTACCTGACTTCAAATTATATTATAAAGCTGTAGTAAACAAAACAGCATGGTACTGGCATAAAAATAGACACTTGGACCAGCAGAATAGAATAGAGAACCCAGACATCAATCCAAAGATTTACAGCCAACTAATATTTGACAAAGGCAACACAAAAAAACAAAGGGGAAAAGAGTGCCTCTTCACTAAGTGGTGCTAGGAAAATTGGATATCCATATGCAGAAGAATGAAACCAGACCTGCACCTCTCACCATATACCAAAATCAACTCAAAATGGATTAAAACTTTAAGTATAAGACCTGAAACTGTAAAAGTACTAAGGGAAAATGCAGAGGAAGCACTTCAGGAACTAGGACTGGGCACAGACTTTATGAACAAGAACGCAAAAGCACAAGCAACAAAAGAAAAGTTAAATAAATGGGATTATCTCAAACTAAATTGCTTTTGCACACTAAAGAAAACAATCAACTGTTATGACAACATACAGAATGGGAGAAAATATTTGCAAACTATACATCTGACAAGGAACTAATATCCAGAATATACCAGGAACTCAAGCACCTATATAGTAAAAACACCAAATAATCCAATTTAAAAAATGGGCAAAGGAGCCGAATAGACATTTTTGCAGGAAGACATACAAATGGCCAACAGGCCACTTAAAAAATGGTCACATCACTAATCATCAGGGAATTGCAAATTAAAAACACATTGAGATGTCTCCTCACCCTAGTAAGACTGGCTATAATATAGAAAGACAGAGAACAACAAATGTTAGCGAGGGTGTGGAGAGAAGGCATGTTCCTACAGTCTTGGTGGGACTGTAAATTTGTATAGCCACAATGGAAAATGGTATGGAGGTTTCTCAGACAACTACTGATAGATCTTCCATATGATCCAGCAATCACACCTCTAGGTATATACCCAGAGGAAATGGAAATCATCATGTCGAAGGAATACCTGCACTCCATGTTCTTTGCAGCTCTATTTCCAATAGCCAAAATATGGAACCAACATAAATGTCCATCGATGGAAGACTGGATAAGAAAAATGTTGTATACATACAACATGGAATACTATTCCACCATAAAAAATTATGAATTTCTGCCATTCACAGCAACATAGATGAGCCTGGAGAAAATTATGTTGGGTGAAATAAGCCAGGCACAGAGGGAAAAATACTACATGTGCTCGCTCATAAGTGGGAGCTAAGAGAGAAAGAAGGAAGGAAAGACCACAGTGGTGCTGGCAGAGGGAGAGAGCACACCTAGGGTTGCAGGATGGGATGGGGGAAGATGGGAGGGGGAGAGAAGTCAGGGATTATTTGAGTGGGGAACACAGGGAATAATCACAATTTGTGGTAACGGGCATGCTGACATTAATGATCTGGCCATCACATCCTGGGCACTGGGGGTGACTTGTACCCTATGGATATACATAATAATAATGGTAATAATAATAATAATAATAATAATAATAATAATAATAATAATAATAATAAAGAAACTTTGGGGAAGGAAAATGTGATAAATTCAGGGAGTAGGTTAGAATACTAAAATGCATGCCATTAGCAACTACATCTTTGTTGGAGGGCTGTAAATATGGGTCAGCTGAATTGAAGAAGCTTTGCATGTTTGTTTCTTATAGCATCCATGAGCGCATTCCTGCACTGAGAACAGTGGACAACAGCAAAAAATTAGCCAGAACTGACCTGGGCAGCTGCACAGGAGCCAATCTGTAAGGTATATTACACATCTCTGGGATGCTAAAACATCATAGGAGGTTCTATTCATCTGAGCTTTTTTTTTTTTTTAAACTGAGTTCTTCTCAGAAGAATTTTGACAAACCTCTTGGGGGAGGGGAGATAAAACTTCTTCCTCCCCTCATAAAATGCATGCTTGAGCAAGTTAGGGTCTGCTTACTACAGGATCTTCCCTGGGACACCGTTCCAGCAATCCTCTTTCTTTGCCTTTCCACTTAAATAAATGCTGAACAAATTTTTAAAGAATACTGTTTTGGAAGGGGACCAAATTAGTAGCCTGAATGGATAGTCAAATAATTAGCTTTCATAAGGCATTCACAAATTTATCAGCCTGTTATATTTCCCAAGTATAATTCAGTAAAAGCAATTGTAAGCGTAACCAAAAACAGGACAGTTGATTTGTATTTCCCTCTCTCATGGTCTCAAATGATCCAAGGATAAAATTTAGACTATCAGCATATCCTTCAGGCAGCCATCCAAGGATATTATTTTTCTTAACTGATAAGAATAGGGCAGTAAATAGTTTGGAGTTACATCTTCTGGCAAATGAATATACATTGTATTGCTGATTATGAACAGATCCAAATGCCTGATAATCAGCAAATCAATTGAGGAGTGGGTAGAATTAACATCTTCTTAACACTAAAGAACCCAGTCAGGACCAACAAATCACCTCCTACTTGGAGACGGGCCAAGAGAGTCCTTGTGAACAGTACCAAGATTTCCCCCAGAAAACAGTTCTGGGCCTATTTCTACAAAGATAATTGAAACTTAAAATTCATCATGAGGGGGGTTGCAAACACTTAGCCTAAAAAAGTTTCAAACCAGGAATTAGAAATCATCTCCCTTAGCTAAGGGGAAAAAGTTATCCACAATCTAATTTTAATTACTATAACTTCTTGAGGGAGCTTCTAATATAAACTGACTGTTGTTCTGTCACTCCCATAAGTTTGTGTTGCTTCGGGATCATCTTAATTATCCATGTTTTTGAAGTAAGTGCTTTGTCCTGGGATCCCTTAACTCTACAAACTGGGCAGACTTCATCCATACTCACTGCTCTACTTCATCTGCCATCTGTTCAGTAATGACACCCAATCTGTATCTCTGGACTGACTTTTCTTTGGAGCTATAGACCTGTGTTACCAGTATCATCAAGGATATATCTTTACCTGAATGTCTTTCAGATGCCTTAGTGTTACAAATAGTACTCATCATTTCAGTTGAACCTCTATTCCCCACTTCCCCCAAATCCCACCAGCAACCTGAGAGATAACTAAGATTCTTTCCTTTCCCTCTCTCTCCACAGCAATTTCTGTGCCTTGCTAATTCCATGTTCTAAATAGGTCTTGAGTTTTTCCATTTCCTACATGGTGCCTGTCTCATTTCTTCACAGGTGATTGCAAGTCTCCTGTTTCACCACTGCTTTGGTCTTGCTCTTCTCCAGTCTATCCTCTACCCTGAAGTCAGAGTTTAAAAAATTTTTTCTAGGGCTGGCTTGTGGCTTACTCAGGAGAGTGGTGCTGATAACACCAAGGCCATGGGTTTGGATCCCACATAGGGATGGCTGGTTCACTCGCTTCGGAGAGTGTGGTGCTGACAACACCAAGTCAAGGGTTAAGATCCCTTTACCGGTCATCTTTTAAAAAAAAAAAAAATTTTTTTTTCTAAAACTTATTTTTTTTTGACTTTGTAATATATGCATAAGGTTCAAAATCAAAAAAGTTACAAAGGGGTATACAGGGAAAAGTCTGCCTCTGATTCCTAGTCACCTGGTCTCCCTTCCCAAGGCACCCATAGCTACCACTTTCTCGGGAAAAGAATGTATTTCTTTTTCTTTTCTCTCTTTTTTTTTTCTTGTGATGGCTGGCCAGTATGGAGATCTGCACCATTGAACTTGGTGTTACAAGGTGGCGCTCTAACCAGCTGAGATAACCAGCCAGTCCAAGAATGTATTTCTAAACTATTCACTTCATATCTTTTCATAGCTTATCACCCTCTACAAGATAATGTCCAAACTGAGAAGTACATGACGCCTTTCAGGACTGAGTCCTGTTTACCTCTCATTTCTTCTAACAAGGCCCTCTGAACATCCAGGTTCCATCCACTGCAAACACTAGGTCTTCCTGAAACAGCTTAAGGCTATTTCCCTTCATACTTTTGCATATACTCTTGACCTTTTCTGATATGCCTTCTCCAAGTTCCCTGCATCCTTCATGCCACTCTTTGAGTAGAGAACATCATCTCTTAATACTTCTCTGCAAACATATTCAAGATAAAGCCTTGGCAAACCTCCACAGATAAAGGTTATACCCTCCTCTCATGATGCCTGTATTAGTCCATTTCTGTTGCTTATAACAAAATCCATGCAACTGGGTATTTATAAAAAAACCAAAATTTATTGCTTAGTTTTGGAAGCTAGGGAGTCAAAAATCCAGGGAACACATCTGGTGAGAGCCTTGGTGGTGGCAACAGTGACGGCAGAGTATCACATTGCAAAAATGGTGGAGTGGAGAGAGCAAGAGACACAGACTCTCCTCTCTCTTCTTTTAACCCCCTCAGAACCATGCCCCTGACCACCATTTTTAATCCCTTCAGTACAGCACGGTTCTACAATCTAATCATCTCTTCAAGGCCCCACCTTTCAATTACCATAATAGAATTTCCCACCCTCTTAACAGCCACAGGGGTGCCAAGTTTCTAATACATAAAACTTGGGGAAATAATTCAAGCTTCAGTGAGTTTTGGGGGGACATAATTAATCCACTACAATGCCCTTAAGACCATACAGGTGTTTTTATTATAACACCTATCACATTGCTTTCTTTGCCACTAAAAGGCAGATACTGTATTCCTTTGTTTTTTTACGTCCCAAGGACCTAGCAAACTGTCCAATAAAGTTTTTGTTTAATAATTATAGAATTAGTTACAATATTACTGCAAGCTAATGAAATATTAGGCTGCATTAATAGTTTTGTAGTACTCAGAATTTTTAGTTCTGACCACCATATTTAGAGATAGACATTGAGGAAGTGTAATACCTCCCTGATCGTGTAGAGTCTAGTAATGCTGCAATGGCCTTAAGAGGAAAAGACTAAATGAAGGTTCAGCTCTCTCAGAATCTCTAAAGGGCTAAACAGGAAGCAGCTGACAACTGACTGCACAGACCGGAGGTTCTCCACTGCATTGTTGGGTCATTGTGATGTTTTATCAGTGCTGAGATGTACGGTATCCTAACTTATTTGCAATAATAAAAGTTGAAGTATTGAAGTTTGCAAACAATTTACTTTTCTCCTAGAGTGGATTCAGGTTACTTCTATAGAAGTGGACTTCCTGTCCACTTCTATTCCAATATACTTTGCTGCAAGGCGCAGAGTTACAGTAAACTGGGTGTAAGCCGTAGTATACCTTATCTTTGCCTTTGCTCTGGAAGAATGTTGAGCACGCGAACATTATCTAGCCTCCTTGGGGAGGAAATATAGGGGGCTGCCACTGTAGACCATGAACTCCTCCAGGGCAGGGACAGTGACTTTTCATTATTTTGAAAATGAAATTTGCCACAGTGTTTGACAGTTAACAAACACTTGAAGAAAAAGGGGAGTGAAGGTTTGGGGATGGATCAATGGAAAATGGAAGGAATAGAGTGTGAAGAAAAATGTGACAAAAATTTTTAAAAAGGAAAGAGTAAAAAGCAAAGGAATACAGAAGGCTTTTTATTTACTCTCTTAGAAAGTTAATCAAATTCACTATTTTTCTCTATACTATTCTCTCCCCCCCACACACATACACTATCAACCCTTCCTGTCTCCCCCCTTCCCCTGTCTGGATTTGCTTTTTAACTCAATTTAAGAAAACAAAAACAAAAAGAACCAAGCAGTTAAAGCTGCCTAAACAAAGACTACAGGAAACTGGATAAGATAACCTTTAATAGTTCCTATCCAATTTTTGATTTATGATTCTAGGTTTTATTTCCTCAATAATGCTTTTAAGTGAAAATGGCATTTAATGACTATTTATTAAATAGAATTATAATCTACAATAGTTCAAAAGAGAAACAAACTGATGTATCTGCTAAAAAAAAAGTCTGTATTAGTCTCTGAGTCTTCATAATTTCATGAAGAGATTGGCAAATGGATTTGCAAAGTTCAGCTGTAGTTTGCTTCCCTGCAAGATGCTCAGTGGCTTAACTGGCGCTGCACAGAGCTGAAGTACCTTGTGATCTTTTTCTTTTATGTTAAAAACCAAAACAAAACAAAAAAACCCAGCAGACCCTACCTGGCCTGAATTCTAAACATGATACAAATTTAAAGTAATTTAAGATGATATTTCTGCCAGAGGGAGGGAGTTAGTTTTTTGTTTTTGTTTTTGTTTATTTTTTCCCTAAGAGAATCCAGAGAGCTATTTCTGCTTTGGAGAGATCCAAAAAGCCTAAGCTGCAGAGTTTCACAAGGCAAACAGGTAAAGGTGAAGAACCAGACAGCAAAAGTTACAACAGTAACCACTGCCTGTCCCCCAAATATACACATATCAATAGTCAAAGATTTCCTAACTTCTTGCTCTTCAGAATTTGTGCAGTTCATAATACAGTAGGAACTTGATTATCCAACAGTAGTTGGGATTGTTCTCTGATTATCTGATGTAATTCTGACCTTAAAGGCAGGGACTTTTGCTTCCCCTGCAATACTTTCCTTGGAACAAAAGTGCTTATTGCACGTTATTTTGATTTCATAATTAAAAAGAGGAAAAATCAAGAGAGTTGGGTAACTGATTTCCATTGGGGAAAAACCCGACATTTTTAGTCTTTTATTTTGTTATGCAATTTTCATGGAGTCGATTTTTTTTGGCCATTGACAGTGGCCCAAATACAAAATTGAGAACATATAAACAGTTTTTTGCCTACTGTTATAGAAGTGGAACTGAGTAACAAACTCACTTAAAAATTCTATTATAAATAACTATACTTTCTTTACTCTCCTCTGTGATATGGTATGGTCGCATTTATATAGATAATACAAGTCTTAACTCATGGCAAGTACAATAAATATTTGTCAATTGATGTGATTGATGTAACTGTAAGCCTTGTTTTTGGTCCAGTGAGAGTGTAGGAGCTGTCTTCAAAAAGTTCGTGGAAAAATTAATATCTTTTAATTACATTTTTCCACGAACTTTTAAAAGTACTCTCCTACATTTTACTGATAATTTAAAACTATTAATTCCTAAACATCAAAAAGTCTGGGTAATATCTCCCTTCTCGAAGATACATACATTCACACACATCCCCAGCCTACTCCCTGCAACACAGCTTGCTTTGGGGAAGACATCTCAAGGTAGTATCCTGGAGAAAAGAGCAAGGCTGCTTGATTTGTTGGGGTGCCCAACAGCAACTTACTGCTCAAAGTTAAAAAAGAGCTGGGGGCGGGGGATAGGACTCCATCAAAGACGCAGGTGAAAGCTCCCTCCGTCTTGTAGGTTCCATCTGAGCAGGAAAGATGAAAATCAAGGTTAGAAAACATTGGCAGGGCGGTGTCCCCTGCCATGTTTCAATTCACGCTGCATAGGAACAAGCCACCTATCTGCTTTACCCGAGTGGGCTTCCCCACCGTCAACCTCCCCCTTGGAATCACAAGGAGAGTGGGACTTTCCGACCGAGGAGTGGTAATTAGAGAAACCCACTCTAGGCAGAAACTCCGTCAGAGGAGAGAGGAGCCGAGGGGCTACCACTCTACTCAGCACCCAGGAAGCCCCCTGCCGCCTAAAGGTGGGCGGGCGCCGGGGCCGAAAGGATGCGGATCAAGGAAGCGGGTACCGGTGCCCCTCTCAGCGACCCCCGCTCGCCCCGCCAGGGGGAGCGTTTGTGCCCGACGGCCAGCTGCAGGAACTGGGCAGGCGGCGCAGGGCGGCGGCTCCGCACCACGGCTGCCCTCCCGCGTCCCCACCCCCTCCCTGGCCGCCCGCCCGCCCCCGGCGCGGCCCTGCCCGCCCCCTCCGCCCCCTCCCGCGGCGCCCTGCGCAGACTCAGTTCCTGGAGAAAGATGGCGACAACCGAGAAGCAGAAACACGACGGGCGAGTGAAGATCGGCCACTACATCCTGGGAGACACGCTGGGGGTCGGCACCTTCGGCAAAGTGAAGGGTGAGACTCCCCAGGGCAAGGCTCGGACCCAGCCCCGGAGCCGGACGACTTCCGCTTTTCGCACCTCTTCATCCTCCCCCGCCCCCTGCGTTCTAGTCTCCCGGCTCTGCAGCCACTGTCCCCGCTCCGGCGGGAGCGAAGCCCGAGGCCGCCGTGGGACTGCGGCGCGGCCCTCCCAGGCGGATGGGGGTGGGCTGGGGACCGGTCGCCATGGCGACGGCGCCGCGGCTGGAGGGGCTGGTCGGTGCGAGGGGCGACGATGCGTAGGTGCAAAGTTTCCCAAATGGGGGAGTCCGGGACTGCGCCTCGCGCTCCCCGTGCTGGGTGGGGGAGCCGGGGTCTCGGGCGGTAGCCCCGGGAAGGCGACCTCTAGTTCGCCCCGATTGTGCTCCCTCGGCTCAGGGCCAGCCCATCGCTTCCCTGGCGGTCCTGGCGTTGTCCGTATTTCCTTCCTCTTTAGGAGGCTGTCGGCTTACCTGACCCTGCAGTTTCCCGAGTGTGAAATGTGTTCTCCGAAAGTAAGGTTGCTTTGAGGGTAACCTACAAAATTAAAAAAAAAAAAAAAAGGCCAACTCGTTGGAAGGGATTTCCTTCAGAGCAGTTAGTCAATATAAACTGGTCATATCTTTGCGATGCATGGTTTATATATTCTGAATGAGTCTCCGTGCCTTCAGTGTTTCTGAATTATCAGTTTTGCAGTCTCTGTGTGCCAACTTCGTAGTGCAGATGTTACTATCAGATAGTATTTATTAGTTTATGAATACAGTTCATTTCCATTTATTTTCACAGGATATTTGTATTTTAATAAACAATTTAGTACACTTTATTTGAACTTTTTTAAAAGGAAAAGTAGAATCGCTTATCCTTGTGTTTCAACACAGTATTCTGGAAATAATAAACGTACTCTCCAGTCCACCAATTATGGCACAAAAAGTTTGATTGCAAACTTTGTGAAGCATAAATTTATTTTCTTTAAAATATTTGACTTTGTTATTAGGGATGTAGAGGAAGGAAGTTTAGAATTGATAAAAATAATTCATGCATTGGCTTTGGATAAACAAGAGACTATGACTCACATATACTAAGCTCTTGGTAAATATTTGACTTGAAAGAAAAAAAGTTATGAAAGTCTGTACAATGAATTAATTAACTGAGCCTTGCTCTCCCAGAGCTAAATAAACATTTTCTGATTTTATCTAGGGTTGGAAGAGGAGAACCCTTCTTTCTCTTGCCCTTTCTGAGTCATAGAACTGGAAAATTGCTGTATAGCCCACAGGGAAGCAACTGCCTAAGCCTTCTTATGAAAATCAGCAAGGCCATCAATGTAAGGAAGTAAGAAGCAAATGCCAGAATAGGGTAATAAGCTGTTAGGGTGGGTCCATATTAGGCCAGTAAGTCCTTGAAGTTTTTTACTTATTTTTTGCTAAGCGCTTTCTTTGTTAGTGATTATAAACTGCTTTTTAGTTTCCATGTATTGGTAAGAAATGTACATTAATGCCCCCAAAATAGTGATAAGACAGTCTTGATGCCCTCATCCCTTGCCAGAAGTTCTGCTTGGTTTAGGGTGTTCATTTACCTAACGTAGACCTCAGTGGAATCACTTCTATTTTCTTATTTGCTAAGTGGCTTTTGGCATGGCAGATAGGAAAGCAAGAAGAGGTTTTTCATCTTCTGGATTTGATCTGTGATGTGGCTTTGACATGAATCACTCCAGTAACTTCACTCTTCCTTAACCTTCACTTCTCTACCCACATGTGCCTCTCTTGAAATACCATACTCTTGTCAAAGTCGACAGTCTCCCAAATATTGAAAGGCCAGTGTTAGCCAAAGCTTTTATGAACTTGGATAAATTTGTTTGTAAACAAATTGGTTGATGTTGGTCAGAATCTTCAACCACTTTATTAAATTGTTAAAACATTTGGGATGCTTTTTGCCACAAGTAATAGAAAAATCCAACCTCGCCTAGCCAAGAACATCTGTGGTTCTCTCTCCAAAGCAAGGAAGCCCAGCATACCTCTCATGAATCTCATGGGCTCATCCAGTCCCTCTGGCCAGGGATGCCATGTGCCAATTGGCTTAGGCTCGTGTTCCTAAGTAGGCACTAGCAAAGGGGATGGCATTGCCCTTGGAGGAATATGGCCCCCCCTTGGATATGTGTGTGGGGGGTCATCTTCTTCTGAAGTACTTAGTGTGGGGGAGGGCAGGGTAGACACCTACACAGAAATGGGTATTGTTAGGAGAGGGAAAGGGGGACATGGATGCTCAGTGAGCAGGCAAAAGTAGCCACTATAGTGGTGATATTGGTAACTAACACCACCCTTAATTTGACAAGAATTCTTATAAATAAGAGGATTAGCCACATATTTCAATGGAGATTATTTGGAGTAGATAGAGCTTTTAAAGTTATACACATTGGTAAATATAACATGGAAACAAGATCTAAGAGAAGATGTGATATTGATATGCAGAAAAATTTCCAATATGATATTCCATGCCTACAGGAAATTTAATTTTTAGGGGGTAGTGGGCTGTATATTCAAAGTGATTATTTTGTTTCCAGGCTAAAAACAATCCTCTGGTTACTTAATGGTAGCACTTTGAGGGGAAAGTTTAAACAGAAAACTAGGGTTAATTTGGGATTTTGCTTGGATTATCTTAATTATTTCCAAGGGTATCTTTCTTTTTTCAGGTTGTCAAGATGTTAATCTCCATGTCCTTATAGTGGGGTCTCTTCCCACCTCCTGAACAATTAAAACCATGAACAAAGAGTCATGTTACTATTACAAAAATTAAAATGGCATTTTGTTAGTTTTCCTAGAGAAGATGGTCTCTTTAGTGGGATGGGTGTGTTTTTAGCAAATGAGTTGTTTATACATATAAACTAAGTTGGTGAGTATTTCTGCATAAAACTGCAGTTTCAGGTTAATAGGTAACTGTCCTCTAGGTGACTGGATGAAACAGAAGTTATTTGAAAATTCCTTTAAATTATGTATATCCAAAACATAAATTCCTTTAAGTAAAAAAAAAAAAAAAAAAAATCTGTGTATGAACTAAAGCTGTATATATCAGCATGAATGACTCTCAAGAATATAAGGTTAGGCCTCCTTCAAAAGCAAGTTGCAGAACAATACAGTCCGATGTTATTTATGTATATTTTTAAAACACGCAAAACCACTCATATATCGCTGGTGGGAGTATAAATTGGTATCATCTCTATAAAGTGTTAGAGTACTTATTAAAATTAACCCAGCAATTCAACTTCTAGGAACTTACTCTATGGATGTGCTCATGTGTACAAAAAACTGCTTATTCATTTGCCATATTGCTTGTATATACAAATGATTGGAAGTAACCTTTCTAACAGGATAATAGTTTAGTTATGGTTTATTCATACGGTAAAATACCTTGTGAACATTAAGGAAAAAAAGTGAGGAACTTTATATAATCTAGAGAACAATTTTCAAAGTGTGTTTTTAGTGTAAAAATAGAACAGTTTGTATAGTATGCTTAACATTTATGTATAAAAGGCAGGGGCAAATATGTACCTAAGTGTGACTGCTTGTATATGTATAATGTATCTCTTTATACATACAAAACCGGGGAAGTATGTAGCTGGGGATATTGCACTATGTATCTTTTTGTACTTATGAATTGTGTGTGTAGTGGAGGTATTGTGTATTCAAAATATATAAAATAAACATGAAAAACAATGTTACTATATTGTTTATGGATTCATATATATGTAGAAAAAAATATATGAATGTCTGGGAAAGAAAAACAACAAATTCAGGGTAGTGGTTACCTCTGGGGAGAGATGATGGACAAGGGAGTCTGGGAGGAGTCATAGAGGGCTTCGATTCTATCTGTAATGTTTTCTTGCTTAAGATGGTGGTGATACATGGATATTTGGTACATCTTTTGGTATGCTTGAAATGTTTTGTTCATTTTTTCAAATTTCTATCTATAGTTTTCAGAGCTTACCCCTCTCCAAAATTAAGCTATTTTCCTAACACTTTTAGTAGTGACATTTTTATTCTTTTAATTTTAAAGTGGGAATGAAATGGTTAGATGGTTAGAATATCTTCAGTAGATGTTTGTCTTTGTGTCATCTTTAGCCTGTTAAAATCCTCTTCCAAAGTATGATCTTGTTTCACTTTAGGATTATATATCTGATAAGAAGAGCGTTTTTTACAGTGTTCTGCAGTTAGATAAAGTTCCTTTTAGAGAGCAATAACATTGATAATAACACAGCTTGCTAGCTAATGTTTAGTTGACTAATCTGCTGTTTTTGTGAAGGAGACATTGTGAACGCTGGTTAACCTTTACTGTGGGTAATGTGCAAGTCTTCCATGTCCAAAATGCCTGTCTTCTACTTCATTTAAAAGCAAAACTTTACTTTTTGAATTTAGCACTGTTGTAAAACAGTGACAGTCTGAAGAATGAAGTTTTGAGCTTTGAAAAAGGGGAGAAATCTCTTAGTAATGCATATACCTGACAGTCCCTTTACTACATTCATTGATTGACTAGGGAGCATCAATTTGGCTGCAACTGCATTTACTCAATGGAGAATCTTTAGCCCAAATTTGAGAAAACAGTTCAGGTTCTGATATTGTGCCCTTTTCCCCCTCCTACTGCACAGTGATGGTAAGGTAGAGTGAATAGATAAAAAGACTTGAAGTAAGATGTATCCCAGCTTGATCACAATAGCTTTACTTTGACAAATAACAGAATCTCTCAGAGCCTCTGTTTCTTTGTCTGTAAAATAAAATAATATCTGCATCATAGATTTATTGTGAGGCTCGAATGTGATAATGTGGGTGTTTCCTAAGCTATAAGATACTATATATTTAAAAGCATTATGCTACTGAAATTTTAATATTGAAGCATGTTGGTAATTGGGTTCAAAACAAATGTTTCTCTTCCTATAAATAAGGAAATCTTAATAGATTATAATATGATGGCCTTAAATTATCAAGGGGGAGGGAAAGAATGGGTAAGCTGGAGGGGATATTGCCTACCCTGAAAGAGAAAATATTGTAGAGTCATCAGTGTTGGAACATTACTTCAAAATCTTGGAGGAAAAAAACGTGTATCAAATTAAGATTGGGAAATACCAAGTTAAACAAAGTTTAACAGGTTTCTTTATTATAGGACTTTACAGAGTCTTCACTCTATCATAAGCATAGCGCATCTCCAAAAGGGAGAGTATATATGCTTTCCCTGACTTACTGGATTATGAAATCTTTTTCCGTGGAGAGTCTTTAGTCCTGGTTGTAGAGCATACTTTAGGAAATCTATTCTGATAATTTTAGTTTTGTGATTTTTCTAGCCCGTAGAAAATTAGAATCCCCAAAGTAGAACATTGGAGAGGGGGCTCTTAAGAGTTGATTTTGATAGGCTGTGAAGGTTAGGATGCAACTTCAAGAAAGCAGAAAATCCACAGGAGCTGGAACAGAATAGACTAGGAGCAAGAAGTCCTATCCTGCTAAATAACTCCTACTGATATCATTGTGGGAGGGCACAAGGGAGTAACTGGTTCTCATGCAAGTTGAACATTTGCTTGGTTCCCAGTCACCATGCACACTGTGTTCCATTTAAGAAATCTTGGGCTTGTTTACTACAGTTTAGAAAACCTGTTTTCAAAAAAGATTGTTGTTTATTTACTTGTTAATAAGTTTAATGCTGAATATTATATTTTAGTAAAATCACTTCTTAAAAGTTTTATTAATTGACAAATAATAATTGTATATATTTCTGGGGCACAGTGTGGTGTTTTGATAGATGTACACATTATGGACTGTTCAAAAAGGCCGATTAGCATATCCATCACCTCAAATATGAGTACTTACCATTTTTTTGTGGTGAGAACATTTAAAATCCTCCCTCTTAGCTATTTTGAAATATACAATAATTATTAACCCTAGTCACTGTATTGCACAACAGAACACCAGAACTTATTCCTTTCATCTAACTGTAATTTTGTACCCATTGATCAACTCCCACACCCCCCAACCTCTGGTAACCACCATCTGCTCTCTAATTCTGTTAAGTTTGACATATTTATTTCTTTTATTTTTATTTTTTATCATTCTTGCTCTCATCTTATGGTTTGACAATGTCCTCTAGGTTCATACATGTTGTTGCAAATGACAGAATTTCCTATTTTTTTAAGGCACAAAGGAATAATATTCCATTGTGTATATGTAATACATTTTAAAAATCCATTCATCCATTGACGGACACTTAGATTGTTTCCATATCTTGGCTGTTATAGTGCTGCAATGAACATGAAAGGGCAGACATCCCTTTAACATATTGATTTCAGTTCATGGAGGTATATACCCAGTAGTGAGACTGCTTGATCATATTGTAATTCTATTTTTAGTTTTTTGAGGAACCTCCATACTGTTTTCCAAAATGGCTGTACTAATTTAAAGTACCACCAATGGTGTGTAAGCGTTCCCTTTTCTCCATATCCTCTCCAACACTTGTTATCTTTCATTTTTTTTATAATATACAATTTAAGAGGTATGAGGTGATAACTTATTATGGTTTTAATTTGCATTTCTCTTAAGATTAGAGGCTGAGCATTTTTTCATATATCTGTTGACCATGTATGTCTTCTTTTGAGAAATGTCAAGTCCTTTGCCCATGTTTTAATAGGATCATTTGTTTTCTTGTTATGAGTAGTTTGAGTTCCTTATATATTTTTGATATTAGCCCCTTATCTGATGTATGATTTGCAGTTATGTTTTCCCTCTGTGTGTTATCTCTTCATGATATTAATTGTTTCCTTTGCTGTACGGGAGCTATTTAGCTTGATGTAATTCCATTTGTCTATTTTTGCCTTTGTTGCCTGTGCTTTTGGGATCAGATCCAGGAAGTCACTTCCCAGACCAATATCGTGGTGCTTTCCCCCTATGTTTTCTTTTAGTAGTTTTATAGTTTCAGGTCTTATGTTTAATTCTTTAATCTATTTTCAGTTGATAGTTGTATAAGGGATGAGATAATGGTCCATCTTCATTCTTCTGTATGTGGATATCCAGTTTTCCCAACACAATTTATTAAAGAGACTGTCCATTCCCCATTATGGGTTTTTGGCACCTTTGTCAAAAATCAATTGACTGTAGATGTGTGGGTTTATTTTGGGGCTCTCAAACTTGTTCTATTGGTTAATGCAACTGTTTTTATGCCAGTACCATGCTGTTTTGATTACTAAACGTTTGTAATATATTTTGAAATCTGATAGTGGGATGCCTTCAGTTTTGTTCTTTTTGGTCAAGATTGCCTTGGCTATTCAGGGTCTTTTGTGCTTCCATATGAATTTTAGGATTGCTTTTTCTATTTCTGTGAAGAATGACATTGGAATTTTGATAGGGATTGCATTGAATTTGTAGATTGCTTTGGATAGTATGGACATTTTAACAATATTCTTCCAATCCATGAACATGGGATATCTTTCCATTTATTTGTGTCATCTTCAGTTTCTTTCATCAGTGTTTTACAGTTTTTAGTGAACAGATCTTTCACTTCCTTGGTTAAATGTACTCCTAAGTATTTTATGTTTTTGATGCTATTGTAAATGGAATTGTTTTCTTAATTTCTTTTTCAGACAGTGTGTTGTTAGTGTATAGAGACACTACTGATTTTTGTAAGTTGATTTTGTCTCCTGCAGCTTTACTGAATTTGCTGGTCAGTTCTAACAGTTTTTTGATGGTGTCTTTTAGTATTTGCTACATATAAGAGCATGTCATCAGCAAACACAGGCAATTTTACTTCTTTTCTTGTTTGAATGCTTTTTATTTATTTTCTTACCTAATTTCTCTGGGTAAAACTACAAGTATTATGTTGAGCAGATGTGGTGAGAGTGGGCATCCTTGTCTTCTTCCTCATCTTGGAGGAAAAGCTTTCTACTTTTCACTGGTAAGCATGATGTTAGCTGTGGGCTTGTCATATATGTCCTTTATTATGTTGAGGGACATTCCTTTTATGCCTTATATGTTGAATATTTTTTTATTATGAAAGGATGTTGGATTTTGTCAAATGTTTTTTCTGCATCTATTCAGATGATTATATGGTTTTTGTCCTTCATTCTGTTAATATGGTGAATCACATTTATTGATTTGTGTATTTTGATCTAACCTTGTATCCCAGTGATAAATCCTACTTGATTGTGGTGAATGACCTTTTTAATATAATGTCGAATATGGTTTACTGTTATTTTGTTGAATATTTTTGCATCTGTGTTCGTCAGTGACACTACTGGCCAGTAGATTTCTTTTCTTGTAGTGACTTTGGCTTTGATATCAGGGTAAAACTGGCCTTGTAAAATGAGTTTGGAAGTATTCTTTCCTCCTCAGTTTTTTGGAAGAGTTTGAGAAGAACTGGCATTAGTACTTCTTTAAATGTTAGGTAGAATACAGCTGTTAAGCCAGCTAGCCCTTTGCCTTTCTTCAGTGGGAGACTTTTAATTACTAATTCAATCTCCTTACTTGTATTGGTCTGTTCAGATATCCAGTTTCTTCTTGATAGGTTTTATATTTCTAGGAATTTATCCATTCTTCTAACTTGTCTATTTTGTTGATGTATAATTGTTTATAGTTGTCTCTTATGATCCTTTGTATTTCTGTGTTATCAGTTGTAATGTTTTCTCTTTCATTTCTCATTTTATTTGTCTTCTCTTTTTTTCTTAGTCTAAGGGTTTGTCAATTTTGTTTGGCTTTTCAAAAAACTAACTTTTTTGTTGATCTTTTCTATTGTTTTTGTAAGTCTCTATTTTATGTATTTTTCTTCTGATCTTTGTTATTTCTTTCCTTCTGCTGATTTTGGGTTTAATTTGTTCTTTTTTTCCTACATCCTTGAGGAATAACATTATATTGCCTATTTGAGATCTTTTTTCTCTTTGGTATAGGTGTTTTGCTATAAATTTCCCTCTTAGAACTGCTTTTGCTGTGTCCCATAAGTTTTGGTATGTTGTGCTTTTATTTTCATTTGTCTGAAGATATTTTTTAATTTCCCCTTTAATTTTTTCTTTTATCCAATAGTTGTTCAGGATCATATTTGTTTACTTTCCACACATTTGTTAATTTACTATTATTCCTCTTGTTATTGATTTGTAGTTTCATACTATTGTAGTTGGAAAACACACTTTGATGTAATTTCAATTTTTAAATTCATTAAGACTTGTTTTGTGGGCTGCTGTATGTTCTATATCCTGGAGAATGTTCAGTTTGCACTTGTTAAAAATGTGTATTCTGTTGCTGTTGCATGGAATATTTTATATATATGTCTGTTAGGTCCATTTGGTCTATGGTTCAAATCCAAGGGTTTCTTAGTAATTTTCTGTTTGGATGATCTGTTCAGTGTTGAAAGTGGAATATTGAAATTCCCTACTATTATTATGTTGCAGTCTGTTTCTCCCTTCAGATCTCTTATGTTTACTTTATATATTTAAGGTGTCCAATGTTGGATGTATATGTATTTAAACTGTTACATCATCTTGATGAATTGACCCTTTTATCACTACATAATGACCTTCTCTGTCTCTTTATGCAGTTTTTCACTTAAAGTCTATTTTGTCCATCCTTTCACTTTCAGTCTATGAGTGTCCCTTAAGGTGAAGTGAATCTCTTGTAGGCAGCATATAGTTGGGTCTTCTTTTTCTAATCCATTCAGCCACTGTATGACTTTTTCTTTTTGTTTTTTTTTTCTTTTTTTTTTTGGGTGGCTGGCCATTATGGGGTGTTACTCTATGACTTTTGATTGGACAATTTAATCTATTTACATTCAAAGTAATTATTGATAGGTAAGGACTTATTAGTGCCATTTTGTTAATTGGTTTCTAGGTTTTTTGTAGATCCTTTGTTCCTTTCTTTCTCTATTACTTTCTTCCTTTGTGATTTGATGACTTTCTGTAGTGGTATGCTTTGGATCTTTTCATCTTTTGCGTATCTCTTATGGGCTTTTACTTTGTGGTTACCCCAAGGCTTGCATAAAACATATGAATAACTGGGTACTTTAAGCTAATGCCATTTTAACTTTGATTGCATACACAAACTCTACACTTTTACTCCCCCCTCTGCCTACATTTTATATCTTTGATGTTGTAATTTACATTCTAAAAATAATTCCTATCCTTAACAAATTATTGTAGATTTAGTTTTTAATAATTTTGCCTTTTATCCTTTATACTAGAGATATAATTGATTTACCTACCACCATAACAGTATTCAAAGAATGTTTGGGATTTGACAGTGTACTTACTTCTGCCACTGAGAAGTTTTATACTTTCATATGTTTTCATGTTACCATTACTGTCCTCTTCCTTCAGCTTGAAGAACTCCCTTTCACATTTCTTGTAGGGCAGGTCTAGTGGTGATAAACTCTCAGCTTTTGGTTAGCTCAGTTGGTTCAAGTGCACTTGGCTGGTTAGCTCAGTTGGTTAGAGTGCAGTTTTGTAACACCAAAGTCATGGATTTGGATCGCCATACTGGCTAGCCATCAAAAAAATATATACAGTGTAATAAACATATTTATGCACATTTTTAAATCTACTTAATTCTAACTTAAGTTCTTAGGAGGGGAGCTACAGATTTTTAAAAAATGTAATGTCACCTTTAATGTTCTCCTATGGTGTTGATTGCCATTTTGTTTTCATAAAATGTTCTGTCAGTTTACTCAGCCATGAAAAAGGAATTAGTATATTAATTTTCCATTTAAAAAACAAACAAAAAAACTAATCATATACTCTCCCTGTTTATTTCGTTCTTAACGTCTTTGTATGTGAGTGTGCCTGCGTGTGTGCTTATGAATGAATTGGAATAATCTCTTTACAGTTGCTGTCAGGGTACCTTCCCTCTCCCCACCACTGTCCTCAGTTTTTGTTTGAATACAATCATACTTTTGTTAATTTCTTCTATTGTTTCAAAAGTGAAGAAGTTATACCTCTATATTTTTTTCCAATTAATCTATAGTTTGATGAAATGTTCAAGTATTAGAAAAAAGTTTTATGGTATAACTTGATTGGGTATTGATTTTGTTCTGTTTGTTTTGTCTTTTTTTTTGGCGGTAGTGGTGGGGCTTCTATTATTTACAGGTGGAGTAATATTCTACTCCCTGTTACTCTTGAGTTGAATTATACTCAATGCCCTATTCCTTGGATTTCACCTTCCCTGGTATTCTTGCTAATTTCTTCCTCATTTTTGGTATGTGGTCCATAAAATTTCCCATCACATTACTGCTGTAACTTACGGCTTTCTAAATGATTTTAATTGTTCTGTTGTAAAATTCTTCTTGCTCTGTTCTTATCATAACTCCTTTTATCACCCTGAATGTAGTTAATAATTTTTGCTAAAATATTCGTGCATTTCTTGGGTGAGTTTAATGTCTTTTTTTTTTTTTGTATTGTAAGATATTTTGCTTTTTCTTACCTTACATTTGGGTCATCTTCACAGAATAGGTAGGTCCCAGGACCCAGTTTGCTTTTGATCAGTACTGTTTTCCCCAGCAGCATTAACCAGCATATAGGAGATGCTCAGTACATAATGCCAAGTGAATGAATTTGAGAGAATGCTTTGAATCTCCTATTCCAGTTCCTTATAAAATGACAGAATATATGTCCAGAGTTTTGGATAAGCCCAAATCATTTTTTAAAGTTAATTGGGGTTGAAATTCACTTGAGCAGGGTATGATATGAGACTGGTTGGTGTGATGAATTGGAGTTCAGGACCAAATAGATTCTGTCTTAGTGTTCTTCCCAAGTCTGAGGCTATCAGTATTACCCAGTATTGTGGCTATTTCCCACTTCGGTTTCAGTTGTGCAGCTAACAGGAGAAGGTTCACACTAAGCCAGAGTTTGGAGATTTAGAGGATGAGATTAGGACACCTTCTCAGATATCAATAACCTAGTTCTCAGAAAGAAGTTACTTCCTGAATCGGGGTTTAACAGTCAAGTTGGCTGCTCTTAATTACATCTAATTACTATTGGAGATTGGAAAAAGCCTTATTAGAAATTAGAGTGTACTTGATTTCCACAGTTCATTTCAGCTATGATTATAGATTTTTCTTCCCTTTTTATTTCTCTTATATGTTCTATACCCCCATCCTCCTAATATAGTTGTATTATACTATTAGAAAGTCCATATTTGGGGCCGGCCTGTGGCTCACTTGGGAGAGTATGGTGCTGATAACACCAAGGCCACGGGTTCGGATCCCTATATAGGGATGGCCGGTTATCTCACTTGGGAGAGTGTGGTGCTGACAGCACCAAGTCAAGGGTTAAGATCCCCTTACCAGTCATCTTTTTTTTAAAAAAGGCCATATTTGGTGTTTTCATAATCATGACTGTAAATACTATTTGCTAAGCCAATATCTATGATTATATTTTGTTTCTTATAGAACTTTTAATTTTTCCTGGAGTTAAAAATTTACCTAATTTTTCCATCTGCTTAGTTTTTTTTGAAACTCAGGCTAAATTTCCAACATGGTCCAGTGCCTTTGTTAAATCTTTCTCATTATAATATTCCATACTTTCAAACCTATCTTTCAAAGACAATTTGTTTACCCCTTGCCCCTCCAACTATTCTTGGATCTTGGATCCTCTGATACATTTCTATCTGGATTTGTTGTCTTCTACATGTTTGTTACCTGTGACTTTGCTTCATCACCATTTTGGGGATTCTTAGTTTTTCTCCTGTATGTATCCCTTCTTTACTGGATTCCATGTCATCTTTCTTAGTTTTTTTTTTCCCCCTGATTTTGATGGAAAATATATTCTCCAGTAGATTCTTCAAAGAGTGCATAGAGACATAGAGGATAAATTTTTGGAGACTTTGTCTCTACAATAATATCCAGCTTCTGCTATTACCACTGACTAGGCATAGCATTCAAAATTGAAAGATAAAAATCACTTAATTTTTTTTTTTCTTATTTTTAGCTTCATTTAAAAAAATACAAACACATGCATGAACCAAAATTTAAAAGGTGCAAAGGGTTATGGATAGGGGAAGTATGTCTATAGCACAGGGGAGTTTTTTGGGATGAATGGAATTGTTCTTTTTCTGATTATAATGGTGTTATAATTTCTACATGTGTTACAATCCATAGAACTGTATACCAAAATAAAAAAATATAATTTATATGTATGATAGTTTAAAAAATGAAAAATAAATGAAAAGAATTTAAAAGTACAAAAAGGTATACAGCAGAAAAGGAAGTCTCTTTTCTTTCTCTCTACCCTTAGCCTTCCAGCTTTCCTTTCTGGAAGAAACCTGTATTACCAGTTTCTTATGTAGTTTCCTACTTAATTACTGTTGAACATCTAACCACTTTATTTTTATTATTATGGGTTTTTTTTTTTTTAATTTTTGGTGGCTGGCTAGTATGGAGTCTTGAACATCTAAACATTTGGGGGTAAATTGGGCAGAAGAGCAAGGAACTTAAATGTATTCAAGTATTTTCTGAGAATGCTAAAATTACTACTCTGAGAATATGTCTAAATATATTCCTAATCAAGCCTGGTACTAATTTATCGAAATTATTTCTCCTACAGTTGGCAAACATGAATTGACCGGACATAAAGTTGCTGTGAAGATACTCAATCGACAGAAGATTCGAAGCCTTGATGTGGTAGGAAAAATCCGCAGAGAAATTCAGAACCTCAAGCTTTTCAGGCATCCTCATATAATTAAATTGTAAGACATGTTTATATTAAATATGGTCCAATCATCTTTTCATCATTTTTGTTAACTTCCTTAATCTGATAAGTGGGAAAGATGACTGACAGTTCTTTCTGTTTCCTGGGGGTTTTGAAAAGTTTCTTCCTGTTCATGTATTTATCTAACCCCATTCATGATGAGTTAAGCTACATTCATGTTTTTTTGTGTTTTTCAGCTGTTATCCTTCTCATTCTTTCCTGTCTTCTGGACAGATGACTTTCTAATCAATGATGTTCAGGGCCCCTGTAGCTGTAGAACCAACAATGATCTGCTAGTAAAACCTCTCAACTTCCAAATTCCTACATAACATCTGTTAGCCTCAGTAGAGAAAATGCAGTGGAAAGGGTTTTCTCCTATGCTGCTTATATCTGATCATACAAATAAAATTTAAGGAATCTAATGTTTCAAAAGGGCAGTAATCTTAAAGTTGTTTGATACTTGCCAGTTGTAGGGTCTACAGATAATTTATTTACTGCTCAGCTCCTGCTTTATCATGCAGGCTATAACTTCAGTTGCTTTGGCTTTTCTACTGAATTGGCTTACTCAAAATTTGTTTCACTGTCACGTCTTCTAATTTGTTGAGGTGCCATGGTTTTTAATACCATATGTTGAGACCAGTACTATACGTTGATGACCCCTAAATGTACATCTCCTGCTTTGAAAGGTCTTCTCTGAACTCCAGACCCATATGCCCATTGCCAACTTTATACTTCCATTTGGAAGGCCACGGCGTATTTCATATTCAACATGGTCCAAACTGAAGTCTTTGAATTCTTTTTTTTTTTCCCATAGCTGGCTGGTATGGGGATTCGAACCCCTGACCCAAACTGAACTGTTCATTACTCTCCCAAACCTGTTCTTCCTATAGTTTTCACTATCTCAGTTAATAGTCAGTTACCCAGGGCAAAAATTTAGTAACTATCTTTAACTCCCCTATTTCTCTCACTTGCTACCATCCATCCCATCTCTTCCTTCAAAGTATATCTAGCATCTCACTGTTTCTCAGTTCTTTTATCACCATCACCCTGGTCTGAGCCACCTCTCAAGGACTACTGCAATAGCCTCCTGCTTCCACCTTTACTGTCCACTTCTCACTGCATCATAGTTCTTTTAATATGCCAGATTGCATGACTACTCCGTTTAAAGCCTTCAACAGCTTTTCATCTTTTTTAGAGTAAAGGCCAAAGCCTTATCATGGCATGTAAAGTTCTGTGTCCTCTGGCCTCCAGTTATGTCTTTGACTCCACATCCTATTTCTGTCTCCCAGTTTACTCTGCTCTAGTCTTCTTACCATTCCTTGAACATGCCAAGCAGGCTTCCACCTGTGGAGCTTTGCACTTGCTGCCTGGTTCATCTTCCTCCTGGATGATGGCATAATTTGCTCCCTTTCTTCCCTTAGGCTCTCCTCAAATGTTACTTTAACAGAGGCCTTCCTTGAGTCTCTACATAAAAGATTACTCTTAGTTTGCTTTCTCTTCATAGCATGTTCCACTACCTGAGACACTTCTTATTTAGTGTCTGTTTTCTGATTCCTGGAACACGAACTCATGAAAGGAGAGTATTTGTTTTGTTATCTGCAGCATTCCCAGCTCCTACTCCAGTAGCTGGTATATTATGGGTGTTTAGTATGTATTTATTGAATGAATGAATATACATGCTTTAATATCAGTAGAAAATGTTTTCTCTCACCAGGTACCAGGTCATCAGTACACCATCTGATATTTTCATGGTGATGGAATATGTCTCAGGAGGAGAGCTATTTGATTATATCTGTAAAAATGGAAGGGTAAGAAGTTCTGATTTAATCCTGTTTATATTTTTTAACTCCCCTTATCCCTTACTAGCATCAGAATGTTGGAAAGCAATTTAAGAGGTCTATTTAATAACCAGTTCCCTTAGTCTTATATTTGTTTAGGATCATACACTATTTGAGCTATAAAGGACCTTAAAGATTATCTTCCTACTGTATTTGTACAGATGTGGATACTGAGCCTTACAGTTTATTTTTTTTTTATTTTTATTTATTTATTTATTTTGGTCTTTTTTGTGACCGGCACTCAGCCAGTGAGTGCACCGGCCATTCCTATACAGGATCCGAACCTGCGGCGGGAGCGTCGCTGCGTTCCCAGCGCCGCACTCTCCCGAGTGCGCCACAGGCTCGGCCCAAGCCTTACAGTTTATATGTTTGCTCAAGGTCATATGATTTATTAATAACAGAGGTGGATTGAGACCCCAGAACTCGTAATCCTGAGATTTATGTTTTTGGGGTATACAATACTTTTAATATGTATCTTAAAGTATATAGTTAATCCTTACAAAATATATTAAATGCTTAAAAATCTAGGCTTTGCTAGTCAAACCTAGCCATATTTAAATTGCATTCATTTTTTGGTTTCAGAAATCTGATGTATGTGGAATAGTAAGAACAGGCTCCATGAATGAGGTAGTAATTAGACTTAAAGAATTTAGAGCTGGAAGGAACTTTAGAAGACATTTGAAAAGGACCTTCAGTTAATACAAAAACTGAACACTGCCCCTTGCCCATAATTTTTCTCATACCCAGGTTATGTGGCATTCAAAAGCCACTTTATTGCAGAGCTGTATTTAGCACTGACAAAGACAATTTTTCTCATTCTAAATCTAAAGCTATTTAATTATTCATTCATTTTCATTTGTTCTGTATAACATGTTTACTTTAATCAAAATCAAACCCATTAACCAAATTAATTTTGATTCGATTATTTCTTAACATGGTTCATTTCCATTTCAGGTATTCCCTGTCTCTACTTCACCTTCTGCAAACCAAAAAAAAAAAAAAAAAAACCAGGTTCTGCTTGAAAAAATGGAAACAGGCACAAGTTGAACTGATACCTTGTTTTCTTATCTTTTTCTCTTCCATTTTTTATTTCTTGGTCATTTTGTTTTACATTGTGGATATTTCTTCGGTTTTACCTGTTGAAAATCAAAATTTTGCTGTCATATTTTCTATTTCAAAGATCCTTCCTGTTTTCTGAAAACTTTTTTAATAGCCTGCTGTTTTTGATTCCACAGATGTAATAACCATATCTGTCTGAGAATGACAGTTTTTTTTTTTAAGTTTTCTTCTTTCCTTGCATTGTTTCTATATTTTCTGTGCTCTCTGCTCCCCATTTTTTTTTTTTTTCTGTTCATTTTATTTGTCTTTGTCTTTTGTGCATGGCCCTTCCTCATATATCTGGTGATTCTTGGTTGTCCACTTAATGTTTAAGAGTGAGGTACTAAATCCAAGCTCATATGGGTGGGACTTACTGATAGGTGGGCCTTCCCATAGGTTGAAGAGACAGGGACCTGTACATTTTATTAGGGTATACCAAATATCAATAATAACAAGTATTTTTTCTTAGATCAGATATTTGCTCCAGAAGAAACCCTTCCAGTTTTTTTAAGATATTAGCTTAACTACTAGTGTTCCACCAGCTGAGTGGGGAAGTGGACTGTAAGTCTCACTCGTTAGTATGTTGACTTTCACTTATCCCCATGTTTTTCTCAAAATACCTCATCCCTGCCTTGCTATTATTGAGAACAGAGCTGGTTCATCCTTACTTCTCCACAAGAGGTGAGTTTGAAAGCTTCTTGCTTTCAACCAGTTGTCCTGTTTTCAGTCCACTTCTCACTTCTGCATTCAGAAGTTCCCAATGCTTCCAATTTCTAGGCCTTTCCAGGGTTCTGTGTGCAGATGAGTTTAAGGTTTCAGTTTTCTCTTGTTGGCCAATGCTTTATCACTGCTCATCTACTGTCCAGCTTGGTGAATCTTCTTGTTGTCTCTTCTTTTGTCCTTTTTGCCTTTATATGCCTCTTTTATTACTGATGTCATTTTAGTGATGTTTCATGGATTGGAGACAAAAGATTCAATCTGCCATGTATAACTGGAAATATGTTTTGACTTTCCTAATCTTCCTTTATAGACATCCCTCTTTCATCCTTTGGTATTGTATTTGTTATGAATATAGTATAATTTTTCATTTTTGTAGCATATCTAGTTATTTTACCTCTTACATTTTGTTTAATCAATTAAGTTTTCTCCTATTCTTTCATATTTTGAACAAATATTCTTTTTTTCCCATGAACCTACATTTCTTTTAAAAATAAAATTGTTAGACTGCTAAAGGATTAGTATTTTTTTCTAGAGTAAGGATATTTCCTAGTACTTAATAGTTTTAATTTTGCTTTCAAAGAAATTACTAGTTTGTCTTTTCTCCCAGATTAACCATGCCATTTAAAATGTGAAAGTTTGATTTTAGAATGCTAATTAATGACCTTTATTAGAGATTTGCATATTACAGTCCTTCACCTAGAAGATTAGTAGCTTATTAATTAAATGACATCTTGGGAGCAGCGTGTCCAAATAATGGTTATCACTTGTGTTAGAAAAAAAATCATAAAATGAGAAAATATGAATAGAAAGAGAAGTTTTAAATAATATTTTAAGCATAAGATATAATTTTTTTTTATCAAACATACTAAAGATAAATGCTTTTATATTTTATAAAACAAATTAAGGGTTTTCTTTTGTTAAAATTAAAATGCCTTTTTTTTTTTTTTATGACCAGTAAGGGGATCACAACCCTCGGCACGGTGTGGTCTGCACCACGCTCAGCCAGTGAGCGCACTGGCCACCCCTATATAGGATCCGAACCTGCAGCCTCGGTGCTACCAGTGCTGCACTCTCCCAAGTGAGCCACAGGGCCGGCCCTAAAATGTCTTTTATTTCAGGACATATAATAACAAAGTTGCTAATTCATTAACAGTGCTTAAATGTTACTTCCTCATAGCTTAAAATAGTATTCCCACCCCAACATCACTCTGTAGTCTTATTCTGCTTTATTTTTCTTCAAAGCACTGTCCCTCCTTGATGTTATATCCATTTGTTTATTGTCTATTTTTATAAACTAGATTAGGGTCTTTGTTTAATTCACTGTTATGTCATGAATGTCTAAAACAGTGTGTAGCACACTGAAGATGTTCAACATATATCTGTTAAAGGAATATAGGGTGAAACATTTCTAATTTATAGGAGAAAACATGCCTAGTTTCAAGCAGAAATTGAAAGTATTTGAAATAGCTTTAATAGGCAAGCTATTACAATATAGTCTTATGCAGATGACAATATTAGAAAGTTGAGTTACTGATTTGGGTTCCAAGATTCCCTTACCATTTCTGTTTTGTGCTGCATGTATCGCCTTCTCATTTCAAAAGCATCTCATGAGTGAAGTTCATTTGCAATGTTTTATGCATTTTGACAGTTTTATAGGTTGGAGAATTATAGGCAGGAGAATTTATTTTGAAAGACATACCTTTAAGACGCCTCTTTACTTTTCTTAGCTGGATGAAAAAGAAAGTCGACGACTATTCCAACAAATCCTTTCTGGTGTGGATTATTGCCATAGGCATATGGTAGTCCATAGAGATTTGAAACCTGAAAATGTCCTGCTTGATGCACACATGAATGCAAAGATAGCTGATTTTGGTAAGGATATTTTTTGTAGTTTCATATGTTCATTATATTTAACAAATATAAGTAGCATTCTTCAGATAACTTTTATTTTATGTAATTGACTGATTATCCCAAAGTCTCCTCACCATTTTGTCTGTGAGCATACAAAAAGAAGAAAAGCTAAGGAATTCTTTTTCTTAGCTTTCTGTCTTTAAAATTGAGTTTTATGGTAGGTAAACAATTTAAGCTGGCAGCATTAGAGAGATCATTTTAAAAGAGACAATTATTTGTGAAGGAGAAGGTAGAAGCCTTATTTATTTTCAGTATGTTCTTTTGGGTTAAGTATGGGGAAAAAGGAAAGTGGGGTGGAATTATTCAAAACTTTGAAAGCCAGAAGGTGAACTATATGAGCAAAATTATATATATAAAATGTAAAATATTTTAAATGATAGAAAATCATAATTTCAGCTGAAGGAACATTATTTTGATAATGTTAAAAATGAATTTATTTTTCCTTTGTTTCCTTTATAAATTGTTTTCCCATATAAATTTTTTTCTTATATAAATTGCCATTGACATTTTTAAATCTAAGAGAAAAATGAATCTCTGCAACTATCTTTTGGTTGGCTTTATTTCAAATCAGAGGAAACTCTTGTAAATATTTTCCTCAGTTTTGAATATATATATTTTAAAATTTATATTCACTGAACAGTGCCAACCAAACCTGAGCTTTTTGGGGGGGGGGGGTAACTGCTTACATTATTTGACTTCCTTATTGCTCAGTTGTAATAATTATTTTTATACAGTGCATTTCTAATGGGGCAAAGGTTTCTTTTTGGAGTAAAGCTATGAGGGAACTTTAAAATTATTTTTTTTTCTTAAAGAATCAGAACAAGGTTAATAGAAACATTGAATTTTAATCCTTCTATTCATCTGTTCTATGTTATTTTCCCTAGTAATTTCCATATTAATAAAACTGAAACATGACAAGTTTATTCCAGTGAGCAAAATAACCAGCAGCTTAATATATACTCATTAAACTCCCAACAATGCACTAACTTTAAATGTTGAAATAGATTACATATTTTAGGGCATAATGACAGAATATCTGGGAACAGTAAAGACTATAGGAGATTGTTGAAGCAAAGAACAAAGTGATGATTTATCACTTTAATGCAGGCTCAATTTTATTGTTTAATAGGGTTTTGTTTTTATTTTTGTCCTTGGGAAATCTTTAGTAGCTGATTTTGTGCACTTTCAGGTCTTTCAAACATGATGTCAGATGGTGAATTTTTAAGAACAAGTTGTGGCTCACCCAACTATGCTGCACCAGAAGTAATTTCAGGAAGGTAGTATTTGATACCCTCCCGCCCCCAATACATTTGTCTTTTTCTCCTAGATTTTGCTAGTCTATGATGTCATATTTAATTCTAGTGAAAAGAAAGAAATATAAGGCTTGTTCTTTTATCTGAAAGTGTTCTGTTTTAAGAAGAAAATATTATAAGTGAAGATGGGTTAAGGACTCCATTTATAAAAGAGAATGTTGGTTTGCAAGTCAATATTAAAGTAGTTAGAAGAAAGTACTTCAGTTTTTTTCCTTGGTGGAAGAAATTAAAGGTTTAAAACTAGCGAGTTTTAAAGGTAGGTAACATGCTGAAAACTTGAATAATTCAGAAATATCTAGTAGTTAGAAATGATTTACTATTTACTTAGAAGAATTACAAGTGTAACATGTAGCTTTGATTTTTTAAATAGATGGCATTTTGTAGTAGCTTTAGGTTTTGTGATAAGAAGTGTCTTGGGGAATTGGACTACAGTATTGATAAAATCTTCAGACTTCATTTATGTTGAATCTTCATTCTTTAAATCTTTTAGAGAGTGCAAAATTGTAAGAATTCTAACTTCTCAATTTACTAACCACCAGCATTGAGAACTTGAGGATATCTGTACAGTGCAGCTTTTTTTAATAGTTTAGAAAACAGGATAATTTAATTTTTTTAAGAGTAACTCTTCGTTCTTTGCTATACCACTGAAATTGAAAACAGAGAAGCTTAAGTTTTTTTTTTTTTTTTTGTCATTTTTTTCGTGACCGGCACTCAGCCAGTGAGTGCACCGGTCATTCCTATATAGGATCCGAACCCGCAGCGGGAGCGTTGCTGCGCTCCCAGCGCAGCACTCTACCGAGTGCGCCACGGGCTCGGCCCGAGAAGCTTAAGTTTGTTCACTAGCTTTCATAATTAGCTTTTAATAACTTTTCATCCAAACCACATTTCTTTGAATGTTTCACATCTTGATTAACTGAGAATGCAGAAATATTGTAGTATTTTCTTTCTGTTTTCATAAGCTTGCTTGCCTAGACTGCTCGAAGAAATTATATATGAGCATGGCTCAATAATAAGGCAGGAGTAACTAATTTTAGATATATCAAGTTTCATCATCATCTTTTTATGTTAATTGTCCAAAATTCTTTTTTAAATTATTATTTCATTTGTGTTTTATATCTTAATTCTTTGAGAAGAAAACAATTCAGGACCTGGATGCAGGGAGCAGTGTTAAAGAAATTAAAAGAAATGTGTTATAATTATGCATTATGCAATGGGCTATTACTGAAATCTAATTTTCCTAATTTGGATAAGGTCTTTCTTCAAGGTCTGGGTGAATGGGAACTTTTAATTTCAAAAGGGTACTTATTGATCAGTTGAGCAATTTATTTTATCAATGTAAAGAAATCCTTTTGCGGAAGCCAGACTTTGAATCGGTGATCTAACTACCTGCAGCTAGTTAAGTTAGTTGGCTACAGTGTACTACAGTATTTGTGAACCGGTTTGGCTTTCTTCCACAGCCTCAGGTTCCTTTTACCTTGGTAGGAGGTCTTGGGTTATTGGGGAGAGCAGGTTCAGAGTCCATCAGTAAAGAACATTCTCAGTTGATAAAAGATAATTTAATCTCTGTTCTGTAACCAAAACCCAGTGGTTTTAAATTCAATAGTGATATGTTTGTTCACGGTTTGGTCTTATTGGTTGGATCCCTTGAAGGCCATAGTAAGTAGTAAGAGCAGAATTTTAGCCATGGTCCATAACTTACAAAACTTCTTGACTTTTGTTTTCAAAGATAATACTGATGGAATTAATATCTTTATGTATAGTATGAAGCAATAGCTATAAAAACCATAGTCTCACTACTAATTCTTTCTGAAATATCCTTATTTGAAATTTTTGACTACTTGATTGACTCTTAAGTTACTAATGATTATTTAATCCAGTTAGTATTTCCTGTTACAGATTGTATGCAGGCCCAGAGGTAGATATATGGAGCAGTGGGGTTATTCTCTATGCTTTATTATGTGGAACGCTTCCATTTGATGATGATCATGTGCCAACTCTTTTTAAGAAGATATGTGATGGGATCTTTTATACCCCTCAGTATTTAAATCCTTCCGTGATTAGCCTTTTGAAACATATGCTACAGGTGGATCCCATGAAGAGGGCCACAATCAGAGATATCAGGTAATAAAGCAATTTGAAAATTATCACATCTAATGGTATCCATGATATAAGTTAAGTGAAAGAAAAACTTTTAGAACAGAATATATATATATATATATATATATATATATATATATATATATATATATATATATATATATATATATATAATATCCTCCGTTTATGTGAAAAAAATACGGTATATAGACACATTTATTTATTTTATTTTGGATTAAAAATACACACTAAACTGGTTACCTTAGGGAAGTAAGGTTGGTGGGACAGAGGGCTTTCACTTTTTATTTATGCATCTTTGTTTTGAAATTGTTACAGTGAACATTATATTATTTTTTAAGTTAAATAAAAAAAGCTAATGAAAAATAAAAGGGACCCTGGTGGGGGGGGTTAATTAAATTTTGTAGTGGTTCTTTAGGATTTTCTATAGTATGCTTCATACTTGACTTTAATGTATTCTCATTAGGATTAATACTTTCTAGTACTAAATTTGTGTGTTGCTATTTGAATTCTGATCTCATGAATTATTGTGTTTTTTTACTTTTGTTAATCTCAAGGGATGAGGAAATTTTAATTTAATCAATGATATGTTTTTCCTAGTAGTATACATTTGAATCACATATGAAGTTGCTATTTTGTAGGTTAAAGTCAGTATTGCCAGTTTCATGTTTCAACTAATAGTTTAAATAAGGCAGAAGTGATGACACAAATCTATTTTTCAAATTTGGGCAAGCCATTTCTGATGAAGACTTAAAAAATTCACTGCAAACTTTGTTTCTTCTAACATCATTGTTTCATTCCTTTTTTTTCCCTCTGTGCAAATTTCTCTGTTGGTCTTATAATGGCTAGATCACACATTTCTCTGGAATGGAGGGAAAAGGAAGAAAGAAGTCAGATATGGATCTAGGAATAATAAATAAGAAAGCATTAGGGTAATGAAGAAGGAAAGATTATGTGGAACTTGAAGCTTTGTTACTTGCCATTTACTCCATATGCTTTAAGATTACGTAAAAAAGAGACCCTGACTGGCAGGGCATGATTTTACCACCAAAGGAAAAGGACAAATCATTCTCTAAAATTTATATTTAATATGTCTCAGTGTGTGTGTTTTTGCTTGTTTTACATATTTTTTTCTAATTAAAATGTAATATATTACAATTGGAAAAAACTTAGAAAAATGCCAAATAAATAGAAAAGAGAATAAAAATTATCTTTAATCTTTTCACTCAGAAGATACCCATTGTCCTTTTGGGTGTTTTCCTGTGTATTTTTTTTTTTTTTTTTTCTAGTTTTAGCATAGTTTTTGACATAGATCTGGTCTAACATATCCTTTTATATATGAAGTTAGGGAATTGGAACAAGAAATCATTCAGAGCATGACCTTTTGAGGCATACAGAACTAGGTTGTAGTCATATTCTGCCACTTACTGTCTTTGGGACTTTGAGCAAGTTCCTTAATCTGCTTCAGCCTCAGTTCCTTCATTTAAAACAGGTATTACTTCATAGAATAATTTTGAGGATGAGGGAAGATAATGTATATGAAGTGTTTAGCATAAAACCAAGCACATAGTACGTAGTCAATGAGTGGTAGTGAGAGAGGAAAAAACACAACCTGTTTTTTCTCTGCTTTCACAGCACAGTCAACAACACAGAATACAAACTTCTGTGAACAAATGTTTGGAGATTTCTCCTCACCACCAAGCAAGTCAGAAATTCTAAGGCGAACACCAGTTGAGTGCCCTCTAATCTAATTCAGTTCTGACATTATCAACGTGGAGATAGTGTCAGATCCCACAGGTTGAGGACTCCCCTAAACTATCCCCCACTTTAGGTGTCAGTTGCAAGCCCAGGCCTCTGGAACCTTTGACCAACCAGTTATAAATCAGAGTTCCCACAACCCCGCTCCTGGAATTTGATTAGTTTGCTAGAGCAGTTCATAGAACTCAGGGAAACACATACTTTCATTTACCAGTTTATTAAAAAAGATAGTTCAAAGGATACAGATGAAGAGATGCGTAGGACGAGGCATGGGGGAAGGGGCACGGACCTTCTGTGTCCTCCCCAGGTGTGCCACCTCCATGTGTTCAGCTATGCGGAAGCTCCCCGAACCCTATGCTCTTGGGTTTTCATGTATTGAAGCATGGGCAACCATGTAGAAATGTGATTGGCCAAAAAGCGTATGATCTAACACTAACAGACTGGATGGTGAAACCCAGTAAGGCCTGCTTGTTCAGGTTCTTCTCAGTCTCTCTGTGCAGCATTATAGGTGATAGGATGCTACCCTTTTGGAATGGAGGTCTTATCACCTACAATCAGACAAGGGAGGTCAGTGAATTTCTTTATGGCCAGCTCCAAGACAGAAAGGCAGGGCAAGATTAGAGTTCTGCCCTGGGGAGCCAGAAACTGTGAACAGAAACCACTATATGTATATCATAATATCACAGGTAGTTGTCTACTATTTTTGTTCTTATTACATTCTTCTCAACTACATATCAGAAGAGTATTATAATGAAGCTACATAATATGTTCTCTTTCTGAGCTAGAAATAAGCTGTTCTCTGTCACTGTCATTTTTTCCAAAACCTTAAAAATGTAGACTTTTCCTGTTGCTACATCAGTGCTTTCTCCCTCTTAAAGTCAGAGTGAGGCTGCAACATTTCCCTCGATATATACAATGAAGTGTGAGGTAGAAGAGGAAAATCTGTTTGTAAAACTGATAATAATAATACAGTATGGGTATAAATACAAATGAATTCATATCCTAAATTCGCCAAACTGTTACTTTCAGTCTCAGCTCTACTCAAAATCCTTCTCCTGATCATGCCATTTTCTCCCAGGGAACATGAATGGTTTAAACAGGACCTTCCAAAATATCTCTTTCCTGAGGATCCATCATACAGTTCGACCATGATTGATGATGAAGCCTTAAAAGAAGTATGTGAAAAATTTGAATGCTCAGAAGAGGAGGTTCTCAGCTGCCTTTATAACAGAAATCACCAGGACCCTTTGGCAGTTGCCTACCACCTCATAATAGATAACAGGAGAATAATGAATGAAGCCAAAGATTTCTATTTGGCAACAAGCCCGCCTGATTCTTTTCTCGATGATCACCATTTGACTCGGCCCCACCCTGAAAGAGTACCATTCTTGGTTGCTGAAACACCAAGGGCACGTCATACCCTCGATGAATTAAACCCACAGAAATCCAAACACCAAGGTGTAAGGAAAGCAAAATGGCATTTGGGAATCAGAAGTCAAAGTCGACCAAATGATATCATGGCAGAAGTATGTAGAGCAATTAAACAATTGGATTATGAATGGAAGGTAAGAAAGACAGTGTTCTGATTAGTAGCTTATATGACAAATCTGTAGTCCATAAAATGTTTTATAGAAGAATTGCTTTTGACTCTGTTTTTGTCCATACCATATGCTAGGTTGTAAACCCATATTATTTGCGTGTACGAAGGATGAATCCTGTGACAAGCACATACTCCAAAATGAGTCTGCAGTTATACCAAGTGGATAGTAGAACTTACTTATTGGATTTCCGTAGTATTGATGGTATGTACATCATACAAAACAATGTATATGACATGTTAGACCTTGACACCTAACTTGGTTTTTTAGTCTTTGATTCTTTTGAAGCTTCTTGACTTGTTCCTAGTATATAAAAGGTGGCTTTCTGTGCCTTCATGATATTAATGTTTGTGAATCTTGTTGTTCATGTAATCTTATGGTGTATTGTCCTTTTAAGATTATCTTCTTGTAAAATCCTTAAAGCCAGATGCAGTCTGATACTAAAGTGATAGTTTCCTGTCACATTTCTGATTTTCTCGTGTGGTTGATTTTGGTAAGATAAAATGTTTTATTTAGAAATAAATGTTGACCTTTTTATACATTTTTATTTATTATTAAAGAATTTTTAAATTAAGTAGAAGATTTTGGCAAATTCTTCATTGGCCAAATCAATTGTGTTAAGATACAGTGCCACCTTTGTTTATGGAGGATTGTACGGAATTATTAGATGAGGTTCACTGATGTATTTTTTTCTTCTTTATAAACTCAAAAGTAGTACCTACATAGTATCAGAAAGACAGGTTTAGGCTGTGATATGCTAGCCAAACATGTTTGCCTGGTTATCTTTATGTCTAGACAGTATGTATCTGCTAACACATACCAATGCAGTCTGAGATATGGAATGGGTTTTATTTTTCTTATATTTTGGGTCAACTTTGCAACCTTAGATTTAGTTGCACCTGGGTTTACCAATCGATTGACCATTTATTGTTTTTGTACTGTGTTCCCAACATTAGTTTTTCTTTGATTTTTGTTCATTAGAGTTGTTGCTCTTTTTTATGAAATCTTAAAGCACTGTGCTGAGAGTTTGGAGATTTGGGTTCTAGGCTTTTCTGTTCATTTGTTACTTTGTCACTTAACTTCTCTGGGTTGTTGTTTTCTTATCAATAAAATGAGGGCTTGAATGAGATGATTTCCAAGACAACTTCTAAATTTCACAGGCATTGATTCTATGATTTTAATATAGAGGGACTAGTTATTATTGCTAGGGAATGATGTTTATTAAGCCCCAGATTATTAGTTTACTGGGCTTGTAATCTTGGATTGCAAGACTGACGAGTAGTTACATACTGTACCCAATCTTGATTAGCCATCACAAGAATATATGCTGTGTGTTTAAAGGTGAGTGGTTTAACACAGACTTGTTGCTTCTATTTTAGAAAGTATTTAAAATAACATGCTCTTGATAGCTGGTGATTAGTAGTCTCACTTAAAGAAGCAAATTCACTACTGTTCAAAAAAATTGGGGGGAAGGCTGTAGATTATAATAAATTGAAATTCTTTTTACCCAGATGAAATTACAGAAGCCAAATCTGGGACTGCTACTCCACAGAGATCGGGATCAGTTAGCAACTATCGATCTTGCCAAAGGAATGATTCAGATGCTGAGGCTCAAGGAAAATCCTCAGAAGTTTCTCTTACCTCATCTGTGACCTCACTTGACTCTTCTCCTGTTGACTTAACTCCAAGACCTGGAAGTCACACAATAGAATTTTTTGAGATGTGTGCAAATCTAATTAAAATTCTTGCACAGTAAACCTAAAACTTTGCTTATTTCTTTGATAGCAATAAGCAGACATAATAAATCATAGCCAAATGCTTCCATTTATAATCAAGTTATACATAATTATAACTGAGGATTGGCATTCTGAAACGCAAGTTACACAGGGATTGGAATGTGATTAATAGTTAAAAGCCTAATGTGCAGAAATGAATTAAGATCATTTTGTTGTTCATTATTCAGAAGGCATATAGTGTAATATAATATGTACAATGAATTATAGGTCTCTCAGGCTCACTTGATTTTTGGCTATTTTATATTTAGTGTACACAGGACTTTGAGAATATTAATTTACCATAAAGGCCTTCGTATATTATTACATGTTTATGTGTTACATATTTGCTTCACAAATTTGTTCAGTAAATATTTGCCTAGAATTCCCAGAGACCTTTTATAGGTGATTTTGTTTTCTGGGCTTCTTAACTTCTTAAATAGCTAGTATCTTTCAACAGTAGTAACAGTCTGGATAACTTCTTCCATATCCCCCTCTTAAAATTCTGTAGTATATGTAAGTCATATCAGATATTAGACCCAATTACATTTTTTAAAAATTTTTTAATTCCAAAAACGTACAGAATTCATATATTCACATACTCTAGGCACTAAGTTTAATCTTACAATTTGTCCCACTATATTCTGTACGTAAAGTGTTCTTTTTTTTTTACAAGAGCTGAGTTGTATACACTGTAAATAAATAATTGTTTTTGCCAATTTCACAAATTCCCCTGGCTCATCATGTCAGTCAGTATTGAATGTATGCAAAAATTTCTATTCGATTATGTATCTTTTAAATTGATTCAATGCATAGAAAGACCATCTTTTATAAACTTTAAAAGCTTGGTTATTATTTTTTCCCCCAAATTCTATTATGAATATCTTTAAAAACAGAAAAATTGAAAACTGTAGAGTGATCACACATGTATCTACCATTTAGATTCAACAATTATTAACCCTTTGCTATATTTGCTTTTTCTATATATGTATAAAGATAGTTATGCATATATATGTGTGTAATATGTTTTTTCCTGAACCATAATGTCAGACACTTATCACCCCCATGTACTTCAAACATCTCCTAAAAATAATGACATTCTCCTAAAAAACCATATACCATTACGAAATTAATAATTCCCTAATATCTAATACTCAGTCCATATTTAAATTTCTCCAGTGATCCTCCAAATTTCTCTTATAGCTGGTTATTTCAAATCAGGATCCAATTAAAGTTTTCACATGGCATTTGGTTATATCTTTTTAGTCAGATATAACATTATTATTATTATTTTGATAAAATATGAAACAGATCAGTTATTCTAAATGGTTAACATTTATCTTGGGTTTTAATTATTTTTTAAAAAATTAACATTATGGGAACTGTCTAAAGATGTTTAATCTTCCTAAGCTCTCTGATTTAATTTATATTTTCTTTTTCTCGCTCTTAGTAATAGCATCATATAATAGGTATAAATGAAGATTTAATTTAAAGTCACCTCAGATAAAATTAGTATCATGTGTATGCTAATAAAAAATAAATATTCTGTCACCCTATTTGCCTTACATTATTTTAGCTTCAAGAAATTGACTTTTTTTTTTTTTGGTATTAATCATTTCCCATTACAACAGAACTATCTTTTTTCTGTTTTAAGAATCATTGTATTTTAGGATTGTTTTTGGAAAATACAGTGAGCACCTATGTAACTAAATGATAATGTACTCAAATCTCATGACAGCTTGCATAAATGCTTACTGTAGTGAAGATTTGACTCCAGCACCTCTAGAATCATGCACTGAATTGAAAAGAAAAATTTTGCTTCTTTTTGTCCAGGGCTTATTCTATTCAACTTTAAATTTGAAAGCTGTATAAAGTAACAGAATTTCCATTTAAATATGAGTTCAAAACTGTCTGTATAACTGTATGTGGCCCTCTATTTGGGGGATATTGATTTAACTTAGGCTGTCTAAATGCAGCATTATGTTCCTGATGTTAAGAACAGAACTGTATTTTTAAAGTTACAGACTTGTATATAGAGCTAAGTAATGTCTCTATAAGCTGTTGTGGGGAGGGGGGAGGAAAAGGAGGAACCAGTTAAATAGGATCTTCTAAAAATTGTTAATTTTGTAAACTTTGCTTCTTTTATAAGTTATTGTGATTACTTTTAGTTACTGAGTTTTATTTTGGAGATATTTAAATATTGCACTTGTATAAATAGTATGATAAATGCACAGACTATTGAGGTAAATTCTTTTTTAAGCTAGCATATTTGAAATGACAACTTTTGGTTGTGTCAAGTTGCAACAGAATTTTCACAAATTTATTGTAGTTTGCAAATTCTTACTAATATTAAAGAGTAAGGGGAGACAATGAAAATGATTTTTAATCTTTTTTTATTTTTTCAACAGTATATTTTTTTGTGATTTTATGCAGCCATATTTTTACTTTGTCTTGACAAACTGAAAGATGTATAAGGTTTTTGCCAGAAATGTACTGTATACATAGTTTTAAATATAACAGATTTTACTGATATGTAAAAGTTTTGCCATTAAAATAATTGATTTTTCACTGAGAGGAACTTTTCTACCAGGTTTGGGCATATGGGAGCTTAATATATCATATCTAATTTAAATAATTTCACTGAAATAAACTCCATTGCTTTTACTTTGATATTTTTTCTTGAGATGCTTTTGTAGTTTTAGATGATTTCATACAAAATCCTTCCTTCCCCACTCCATACTGCCCTTTTTGATCTTGTAGTGATACTCTTCACACTGAATTAATGCTTGGTGGCCTGTGAGTAGATGTAGAACCCCATCATCTATGTTCCGACTGGCACCTTTGGAATGAAAGAAAAATGTATGTTGTCTAAAACTTTTTTTCCTTAACTCCTTCCCCCATCTCCCCACCCACAGTAGAAATCTTATTTTCACTGAGTTCTCCTGACAAGATGAATGAAATTCCACATACAACATAACTATAAATTGGTGGTAAGTAGAAATCAATCTTTGTGGTTCATGTATGTTTTGACTGGAATATATTTAAGTATACAATTTCAAGTACCTTGATTTAGAAAGATGCTATAATAAAGAAAAGCTTCATTTTTCATTGATTATAATGTGCTTACTTTCTTAACCTCTGGGAAAACTAAGTAGAAAAAAAAATCTTGTTCTTGGCTGAATATCTGTGCACCTTTCTTTTTAACAATATACTTAAAGATATAGTAATTGACCAAATTTTATTACTCAGATATTGTGATTTTTGTCTCAACTAAATGAGTTTTGATTTTATCTAAAAATCACCCACCTAAACAAAGTATTAAGATATATGTAATAAAAGCCAAAGTAGCTACCATTTATCAGTTGCTAATACTGGATTTGGTTAGAATCCAACTATTGTTAGAATTTAATTAGTATTAAAACTTTTATACATATGGCATTGTTAGGCAGAGCTTGTACTAGATTGATGGCATTGTAAATCTTTAAAACAAGAGAAAACAGTGCTAAAGTGTGTTATGAATAGATATAAGGTTCTTTTAAGGAGCTTATAAGTTGCTTTAAATTATATAAGAAATTCTCTTGCTTGAAAAATCAGTATTTATTGAACTGTTCTATTTATTGTAAATAAACTGTTCTATTTATTGTAAATTCCAATAAATATAACTATGATACATTTAGAGGATTTTTAGCAACTTGGAAGCTGATCATGTTGTATATAAAAAGACAGCATTGGAAATGTATTAAATACATCAATAGGTGAGTAAATATCATAGATCAAAGTAAGTAGAGAAGTAGTGGGTGAAGTATAAAAACATAGTGGGAGGTAGCTTTTATCAGAGTAGAGGGGATCGAGTTTTAAGTTACTTGAGTAATTTAGGGAAGACCCCCTAGAAAGGGGCACAGTTTCATGCACCATTTAATTATTTACTCTGCAAACTATACCCTCTCATGGCTCGTATAAACCAAGTACTATGAATGCCATAAGATATAAATGCTGCTCTGAGCATCTCGTTAAGGAGATACATATTTTAAAAGACTTCCATAGAGGTATAACATATACAGAAAAGTGCACAAGTCGTAGGTATTTGGCTCAGCAAAATACAGAGAATATGGCCATGTAAATCTCTACCTAGAATAAGAAACACTGCCACCACCTTAGTGTCTTTTATATTTAATATCTGAAGTGTTATATTATTAAGTGGCTGGCCATTTAGCTCACGTGGGAGAGTGTGGTGCTGATAACACCAAGGTCAAGGGTTCAGATTCCTGTATCAGCCAGCTACCAAAAAAGAAAAAAAAAAAAGAAGAAGCAATATATTATCACTTTTGCCCTATTTTATAGATAACGCAGATCAACTCTGGTACAATGTAGGAAAGAACTGCACAAGAATATGAGTGTCAGGAGTGGGGATCGCTGGAGGCCATCTTGGAGGCTGGCTAAGGCTAACAATCATGCATTCATCATTTTGAAAATATTGGTTCATTTAAGCAGCTTATACAAATGTTGATGAATTTAATCAAACAATATAAATACAAATCACATCTGATAATATCTCCACTGATCTCATCAGAAATGTCTGGAAGTATTGGGAAGCTGCCAAGATCATTTTGCTTAAAATCTTGGATTTTATCATGGACAACAATGTCAGTTGTTTTTCTTGAAGTAACAGGTTTCCTTTCCTCATTTTCAAGAAAAGAAATATCCAAGTCTGAATAACCAATTTGTCAGTCATTCTTCTAAGTAAAATTGTGTTGCACCAAAAAAGTATCTACTTTAGTTTACAATGCAATCTCATACGTGCTTTTCCTTGAGACATCATACTTCAGTATGAAGGCTTCTCATTTTGTCACAGAATATTTTTAAAAGAGTGTACACGAGGGTCTTTTTGATAAGATACTTTAACAGCTTCACCAAGGATAATCGAGTGACGGCATTTATTTTTCTTACTGTGACTGTGTGGTGGCAAAGAATACAATGGCTACTGGTACAGTTTGGTATCGTCTTAATTCGTGTTGAGGTGCCAGCAGTTTTACCCAACATTGTTTTTCCACCATCAGTGCAAATGTCAACATTGTGAAAAGGACAAAGAATATTTTCATATTAATATGAAAATAGTTTTGGCTTTGAAAGGATCTTGGCCACGCTCAGAGGTCTCAGGATCACCCTTTCAGAGTCACTGGTTTACATCAATCCTCAACGGGGCAGGGGTGGGGGAACTATTTTTCTTCCAGGGATATTTGGTAGGGCACTGTCTGGGGAAACAATTTGGTTCTCACAACTGGGACGGTGGTGGTGGATGCTAATAGCATACAGGGGGTAGAGACCAGGGATGCACTTAACATCTTACAAAGCACAGGTCACCGCCCCCCGCCCCCTTCCACCAACTGTTAACGTTGCCGAGGTTGAGAAAGGGTCTATTCGCGCAAGATAGCTACATAGGTACATTAACACCTTAATTTTTTCAATTTCCTAAGCACATACCTGTGTTACGTTTGCCCAGCTATTTATTTTTCAAGACATGGCCCACAGCTACTTTGGCCGAAATTTTCTCTTCTGGGTCCACCTTATTTGTGACTTCCGACGTGAAGCCTACAGTTTAGCCAACTGCCCTCCCTGATCTGTCCCCTTGAGCCATTTTCAATCGAGTTTTGGCTTTCCGTCCTCTGCGACTGGCCGGCCTCATCAGCTAGGTCGAAGACCCCTTTAGAGCAGGATACATCTTAATCCTTTGAATCCAAAGACTATACTTTCAGGGATCATTTCTATAGTTCGTTAATCCTTTGAATCCACCTCAAAATCGTTTTCCCCGCGCCCTATTTGCTTTACCTGCTAATGGCAAGGGCCGCGCCCTACTGCCGTGGCAGCTCCTCAGCCCACGCAGCCGCATTTTCCCGCTCTCCCGCACTGCGCTCGCCCGCGCGCCTGACGCTCGGGGCTGCTGCTAGAGGGCGCGCCCCGCCGAGTGGCCCTGACCACAAATCCCAGAAGGTAATGCGGTGGGGTTAACCGCAGTGACTTCTGGGACTTGTGGTTCTGGAGAAGGAATGGGCGGATGAGAAGGTCTCTGAGTCGTCTCTCTTTTGCCCACTTCTGTGGACTGTTCGGATGCCCGCCGAGTGCGTCAAACCCATTTTTTAGAAGACCAGGCACCAAAGGTAGGCAGGTAGGAAGTCGAGCGTGATAACTTCCGCTTCCGGTGGACAAAGGGCAAGCAGAATGTAAACACGGGACCACAGGACTGGTTATCAGGTACTGTGGCTACCTGGTCCGCAGTGGAAGCCGGAGGGAGTGGAGGAAAACGAGGCGAGTAGGTGTTGTGGTCAGGGGAGAAAGGAGCTCCAGAAGTCAGAGTTTGAGACTCGACGGGGTCTGGCAGAGTCGGGACACTAAGGTTGGTCTCCAGGGATAAGCGAGTCTGGGGCTTGGGCCCTCCCTTGCACCGCCGCCCGGGGCGGCTTTTCGCGCTTGCGGGGCGGACGCTGCAGGCCGGACCTTCCCTCAGGAGCGAGGCGGAGCTTGTTTTCCGTCCTGCGTTGAAGAGGTCTGGGGCCGAGGGCAGCCTAGTGAACTCGCAGGTGACGTCCAGGGCAGCCTTTTTGAGTTTCTTCGACTATATGAACATTTTTTTTTAATTATTGGCCGATGAAGGGAAAGTCGCTAATACTGATTTCTTTCTTGCGGTGACATTTTTTGGTTAGTTTCTTGAATTCCTTACCTCCGAACACATCCCTTTTACCCGAAGGGATGTTGTTGCTATTTCCTGATCGAGTTCATCCAGTGGTTTCTGGCCCTGGACGTTGCTTCCTCGGACGCAGTCACGACGAGCATTTTCTTGCTTGTGGTTGGGTAAAATGTCAAGCTGTCACATTATACCAGTACAAGCATTTAGAATACAGCGTCGTCGTTTAGAATTTTTATGGCATTCCTTAAATATAATTCTGTATAATAAGGTGTTGACTATGTCTGGTTTTACGAGTTTAACATGAAACCCAAATGATTGTGATTAGCCTATATGGTTTCTTAACCAGCTGAAAAAATGTTATCTAGGATGTTGGAGCCTCGTGTATCTAACTATAGATAGGTTCAGGAAAGCCTCCTATATCAGAAATTTTAATTTCATATTCGATACCCTTAGAGGAACAATAAACTCATACTATTTGAGATATCTGAATCAACTCAGAGTGTTAAATTTTAGAAGGCGAAAAGTGTATGCATATTTTCTAGGACTCGCCCCTTCTTTTGAGCCTGGCAAATTTATTATTCAAAACCTAAGTCCTCCACAAAGCCTCAAGTGTTCCTTCTCTGACGCCATAGTATCCTTTGTTTACTCTCGTAGCACTTATCCTGTATTATAATTGACTATCTCTGTGATCTCCAGACAATTTTGTATAAAACTTGCTAATGGCCTTGGTGACAGATTCATGCTTGTAACCTCAGTGGGCCCTTGATACTGTTTGATATTTCTACTTATTGTTGCTTTTCCGAATCTCCACAGTGACTTTCAGATGTTTCCCATTTTTCTCAAGTGCTCACACCAACTATACTTTCCCTTTACTTTCAGCGGATGACTAGCTTCCTATTTTCCTGAGTAATGTTCAACTTGGAGCATGAAATCCATCACTCTCCTTTCCTTCCACCCCTGAACTTGCCTGTACTTTTCACTCAATATTAACTTTTTTTTTTTTTTTTGTCTTGTTCCTTTCTTCACGGTAAAACTTACCAATTGCTAGCCTCATCAGGTCTTCTGTTCCCTTATAACTTCATTCTGTCCTGACCTCTTCAGCCTCTGATCTCTAGAAGACTGTAAGGGATTTGTGGGGGGGAATGGCACAAACACCTGAGGTAATGGTGTGTATGGCTTTTTCATACATGGTTGAGTACCACTACCTGGTCTCTTAACCTTTGCTTGTTCTCAGCAATTATAACAATGGTTTGGGTTGGGAGGTGCGGAAGATAATGGGAGTCTGAATGTCCAATTAATTTAAAAAAAAAAACAAAAATATGTGACTCTGTCTCTCCCTTTTTCCTTTCTTGCCTACTTTGTCCCCTGACCTAACCAATGATTTCTAATGTAATCTGCCTTCAGTAAACACACCAGGTTTCTTTTAGTATTAATAGGGTTCCCACACTGCCTGGTGCCTTAAATTGCTAGTATAAAAACAAAGTTCCATTTGGAAACTTGAAGCCAGAAAACTTAATCATTATTCTTGTTACCTTTAGAGTCAGTCATAAATACAAGATTTCTTCCTTAGCTTGTCTTATCCTGATATCTTGCGAGGCCTTCCTAACAATCCTCAGGTTGTCCTCACTCTGTGCCCCTGGACTTCTGTAGTATACACATTTCCGTTTTCAGCCATTTCTTCGTTCTTCCCCTGGGATACTTGTAGTCATCTTCAAATGTAGGAAACTTATTCTCCCATATTATGATGGGTCTAGAGAGTTTGCATTTTCCTAGTTCTCTAGTATAGTTGATTATCTCTTACTCCTCCAGGTTTTTCTAAAAATCCCCGATCCTGTGGAAAGCTTGTGGCTCACCTATATCATCCTGTACATGTCTTGATTGCTGGGATTTATTGGCACTTCCTCATATTCATTAAGAACTTAAGGACATGACCCACAATTTTCTTATCCTTCCAAATTCTGCCATTAGAAAGGCCCAAGGGGGCCTTTCCATGTGAATGACCTCACAGCCACCTTTTCTTCTTTTTTAAAAATGTTTATTATTTGTGTTGGAATTATTTTTAATTTTTAAAATATTCTTCTGTTTTGCAAACAAACTCATTGTTCTGCAATGAGCATTATTACTTTTACATTCAGGAAAATGTGTAATTTCTATTTATAACTTATTCAAGACTCATCTCAAATGCCATTACGTTCTGAAGCCTTTTCTTCATTCCTCCAACCAGATGTGACTATGCCCTCTTCTTTCTTCACAACTCTGTATCTCTAGGACATTTACAATCTTTTTCTGTATAATTATTTGTATACCAAATTCACTGTCTAAACTACCCATTATATGTCAATAGGATGCCCCAACTTCTTGCAAAGGACAGGATGCTGAATTTCATTTCATATCAGTGTATCCTGTATCTTAAAAAGTCATTCACTGTTACTTATTATCCCCTAAGCATACTCTTATTCTTCATAGCCCATGCCACCTGAATTTATGTTGTTATTTCTGAGCTGATTGCCTGTCTCCTCCACCAGAATAAAAGCTCCACCATGGCAGTGACTTTTGTTCTCTAATACCTAGAACAGTTCCACGCACACAGTATACCCTCACTTTTTTTGTCTTTTTACTTCTGGTGATTACTTATACTTCATTTTGGCCATATGCATCAGTGGTGAAGACCTTGAGATCTGCTAGAACTTATTCACTATTTCATTCTCCCTCCTTTACTCCCACAATGTCCATTCTTTGATAATTTCATATAGACTTTTAGTTCATTGCTTTTCCCTGTCTCTCTAGTTGATCATTCAGTTGATTATAATCTCCTTTTGATTACAGACTCCTTTAAGAATAGAATAAAAACTTAGACACTGTTCCCCAGAATACACACAGGAATATAAAAACTTTATATCCAATTCTAGAGGTTTCTCAATATCTTGAAGCCTATCTATGCAACTAGTAAATTCTTTGATCCCTCAGTTAATTTCTTCTCTAAATAAATATTTGTTGAGTTCTTTCAGGATTTCCTTCAACTTCGTTCCATCAGTTATCCTCTTTCTTATCCCTTACATTTGTATATCACTGCAGATTTACGAAGCTGTTTAACATCTGTTATTTTTTTGATTTCCCCAGTAATTCTTTGAATTAAGTCATTTACCAAGTTTAGATATTTTTAAACCTTTTTATTATGGAAAATTTCAACATATATGAAAGGAGAGAGAGAAGTACAATGAACCCTATGTATTTATCACCCAACTTTATCAATTATCAATTCACAGCAATCTTATTTCACCTTTATGTTTCCCTATACTGTAGTCACCAGCCCCGCTGATTACTTTGAAATAATTCCTAGATATCATATGATTTCATATGAAATATTTAATCATGTATTCCTAAAAGATAGGGTTCTTTTAAAAACATAATTACAGGGCCGAGCCCGTGGCGCGCTTGGTAGAGTGCGGCGCTGGGAGCGCTGCGATGCTCCCGCCGCGGGTTCGGATCCTATATGGGACTGGCCGGTGCACTCACTGGTTGAGTGCCGGTCACGAAAAGGACAAAAAAAAAAAAAAAAAAAAAAACAGAATTACAACTGAAAATATAGCAGTAATTCCTTAATGTCATCAGATATCAAATCAGTTCTGATTTCCCTTATTGTTTCATAACTGTTTCCTCCCCATTGGATTTTTTGAATTGGGAGTGAAACAAGATCCACACATTATGTTTGGTTAGTATGTCTCTTAAGTCTCTCTTTATATAGGAGTTACTTCCGATCTTTCTTTCTTTCTTTTTTTTTTCTGGCAGTTTATTTCTTTTTTTTTGTCGTTTTTTCGTGACCGGCACTCAGCCAGTGAGTGCACCGGTCAGTCCTATATAGGATCCGAACCCGCGGCGAGAGCGTCACCGTGCTGCTAGCGCAGCACTCTACCAAGTGCACCACGGGCTTGGCCCTGGCAGTTTATTTCTTGAAGAAACCAGTTTTATTTTTCTTTAGTTTCTGTTTTCTGCTATCTGTATCTCTGACGTGTTATTGAAAATGCTTAAATGTATCTCATAGTTCTTATGAACTGGTAGAGGCCTGGTGTGATTCAGGATTAATTTTTGCAAGAGTGCTTCATAGATGGTGTGCCACTTCTTTTCAATTTTTGCAGGAGGTGCATAATGTCCAGTTGTCTTTCTTTGTGAAATTAGCAGCCATTGATGACTTGCCTACATCCACTAAGTAGGAGTTAAAAAATGGTTATAGTCTAATCCTATTATTCCTTCTTTATTTATTAGTTAGAATACTTCTGTAAAAGGCTGGTGACTAAGACGGAGATGCAAAGGATTACTCAAAGCCTATTTCTTCTGAGCAATGAGAGGCCCGAAGGGGTTAGATCCAAGGAACGACTTCTTCAAGAGAAAAGGAATTCCTGAGAAATGACCCTGAATCAGGGCTTTTTCTCGTTTTTTTATTGTCCAGGCAAAAAGTTACAGAAAAGAACACAGATGGTTAATCAGTCATAAACAAACATAAACACTGGCTGCATAACAATTTTCATTAAAGCAGGTGCAACTTAAAAATAATTTAAGCAATTTACCATCAAAGGAGTCATAAAACTAAGCTATGTGACATACAAAAGAACCAATGAGATAATCATTATGGCAACACTTAGTTCCCTAGGAAACTTAGAGAAGCAGTTGAAGGTGAAATGTGGAACCAGATGCTAATTGGCAGAGTAGCCTTGAAGCTTTCAGTACACATATTTTCCTATAATTAGGTTTAGCTGCACCAAGGGCATCTGCCCTTAGAGCAAGCACTTATGCTGTGTTACAATTCTCATATCCCCACCAGAGACTTTTTAGCCCTGTGAAAGTTTTCTGTTTTTTCCCAATCTTAGCATATCTATGTGCAATACTAAAAGGTTAGGTTATTCCTCAAACTATAAGGCTTTGGCCTTGCTAAAACTACAGGGCAGTGGCCCTACTATGCTACAGCCTAAACTAAAGGTCTTTGGCCCTTCTAACAGCTAAGGACTGTTGTCCTACTAAGATAAAGATCCTACTAAGCTACAGCCTGATCTAAGGATGGTTGTCTTTCTAATCTAAAGGCTGTGGCCCTACTAGGCTAAAGGTTAAGGCTCTGTAAAATACATGCACTTTATTGTTAGCACCCTCTACAAAATTTAAATTTTAAAGCTGTGTGTTTTTTGTTTGTTTGTTTGTTTATTTGTTTTTTAATAATTTTCCAGAATGGCTTCATTTGGGTGGAAGAGGAAAATTGGTGAGAAGGTCTCAAAAGTCACTTCCCAACAATTTGAAGCTGAAGCTGCTGATGAGAAGGATGTAGTTGAGAATGATGAAGGGAACTGGCTTCATGCCATTAAACGTAGGAAAGAAATTCTCCTTGAAGGCTATGCCGAGAAAAGTAAGCAGTTGAAGGATGAAGGAGCCAGTTTGGCTGAAAATAAAAGGTATGTTTTTAGAATGGTTATGAAGTCTATAAATTTATGTTTTAAAAATATGATTTAGGTGCTAAACTAATGAAAGGAATAAGCTGTTTCAAAGTCACCTGAAAATTCTTATTTTCAAGGAAGATGAAAGTCTTCAGGATGCTTATAATGTCTCTGCTTTGCCGTCATTTTTGTTCTGTCTAAAGAAGAGTAAATACTAAATAAAATGTAACCCAGCTTATTGGTTAGTAGAAGATGGTCTAATCTCTGGAAACTTTCTCCTTATGATATTATGTACCAGGTAAATTAGGCATTTCCTGAACAGCTTTGAGGGTCTATACATTTAAAAAAATAGGTATTCAGTTATCCTTTGCCATTTCTTTCTTATGTACTTCGGTTAATATGACTTGTAGGACAGTAATTTGATAATAGCTCATTTATTCATAGCCCTTCCTTAGCTAAGCTCTTATACCATTCCTACATGTACCCATTTCTTTTTTCTTTTTCTTTTCCTCTTTTCTTTTTCGTTTCCTTATGCATGTCATTTAACTTGTTCCTGTATCCTATGTATTTCTTGTAAAATGAAAGTTAGGTGTAGAGATGTAATTTAGAGTCTAAACATTTTTGTCAAGAATATGTCATAGGTAATGTTTGTGGTTTATGTTGCATCATATTGGGAGATAAATAACGTTAAATGTAGCCATTGGAAAGACATTGTGCCTGTGTTTGTTTGCTGTGTTTGATATCTCTTGAGAACCTTATTTTTATAAAAATCTCAAAGCATCTGTCCATGGTGAAGAAAATATGGTATTTTCCTATACGGAAAATATAGGAAAATTACTCTCGACAGTGTGAGAACTATTGATTTATTTGTACTAAATATATGATTTTTAGAAGATATATGTTTGACTAGCAGGAGCCGTATCTGAATAGGTCTTTGGTTGGGATAGAATATTCTTCAGAATATCCAAAGATCTAAAATCAAGCCTGTGTACCTTTAACTGGTATCTTTCATTTGATATTGAAGAGTTTGAGAAAGAAAATGAAGTAGTACTAAGTAAGATGCACTTTTTCTCTTCTTTCTTTTGTTTTTTTTAAACTGGTAAGAGTGGTTGTAAGATTCCTTGTTAATCATTTTTGTCATAAATGAGTCAGTTGAGGAACTGACATATTAGTTTCTAGGTCTGTTTTTATTTTTGATTCTTGGGTAATCTTTTATTATATATTAATATAAAATATAAAATGGTGCTTAAATTATGTTAGCATATCAAATTGGGGATGAAGGATAGAAAATAACAGTCAAGATCAGTTAACATCTTAACAGCCTAATGTTAGATTATGAATTCTTGTTTGTAGTATTTTATTTTATTTTATTTTTTTTTTTTTTTTTTTTTAAAGATGACCGGTAAGGGGATCTTAACCCTTGACTTGGTGTTGTCAGCACCACGCTCAGCCAGTGAGCGAACCGGCCATCCGTATATGGGATCCGAACCCGGGGCCTTGGTGTTATCAGCACCGCACTCTACCGAGTGAGCCACGGGCCGGCCCCTTGTTTGTAGTATTTTAGGTATAATGATTTTTCCCTTGCAGAACTTTGCAAGATTGATCATACTGTCTTAGTCAGAAGAAAACCAACTATAAATTTTCCACATTTATGAAATTACTTTCAGAACAACCGTAAAACATCTTTAGAAATTCCTGTAAATGCCTGTTAAAAGTTCATTAACTTTGTTGTTTTTGCATTTTCTCTAGACCACACTAGTGTGTAGAAGGGAAAAGCAATTCAGTTATTGCCATGGGATTCCCTCTAAACTTCCTGTGGTAGAAGAAAGATATCAGCTTTGCAGATAAACAAAATAACTCTTGTTTTCTGTCTGCATGTCAAAACATTGAGTCACTTCACTAAAATCAAGTGGATTGAATGCTTTATTTTGAATAGAGAACACTGTGAGATGATTAAGTTTTTTGCTCTTTAGCATTTGTTTTGGAGTAATGTATACACAGCTTTAGAAAATAACTAAACAGAATTAAAGGAATCAGATGGGATTGAGTAGATTGGCTCCTCTAAGCCAAACAAAAATAGAAATAATAGTTTATAAATATCTAAGAGAATATTAAACTTGGTTGAAAATAATATAAGGAGGAATAGTGAAGTTAAATTAAAAAAATAAAACTCAGTCCCTGCTTACCAAATCAACTACATCTTAACCTCTCTCATTTTCACTTACATTTAAGCCATATTGGCCTTTTGACCTTCTTCCCCTTTTTTATTTTTTATTTTTATTTTTTGATGTCTGGCTGCTATGGAGATCTGAACCCTTGACTTTGGTGCCCTCTTTGTTTTTTGAACACAGTGCTTATACAACTTTGTGTTATGACTCTGTCTGAAAAACTCTTCTCTCCTGTTTTCTGATGTCTGTCTTCTTGCCCTTCAGATCTCTGCTCCCGTGTCATCTTCTCAGCGAGCCCCTCTTTGATTATTACTCGGTCTGAAGTAACACCCCTATGCTCCCTCTTTCTCCATCACATCAGCCTGTTTTATTTTCTTTTAGCATTTTTCTCCCTACCTGCCTTTTTTGGGGGAGGGCTGACCAGTACAGGGATCCAAACCCTTGACCTTGTGTTACAACACTGCACTCTAACTAACTGAGCTGACTGGCCAGCCCCTCATTTCTCCCTTTTCGAAGTTACCTTATATACTTATTTAGTTATTCATTTATAAGTTGTTTCCCTTCTGTAGGAATGTAAGCTCCAGGACAGTAAGGACTTTATCTGACTTGTTGGACTTGTACTGTATTTTTAGCTCTTAGAATAATTTGTGGCACTTACTAGGCCATCAATAAATATAAGACTGCCATTTTTTGGCTATATTATGGCCAAGTGGGTTTTTGTGGGCTAATTACTGTTTGCTGCATCGTATCCGTAGAATACACCTTTTTAAACTCAAATTTAGAATACAGTATCCTGACAGTATATTTTACTTCATATGTCAACCACACAGGGCCTTTGGGAATAGAATTTTTCTGCTGTCCTGCATGCGAATATGGCAGTTGAGAATAATCGCTCTATTCTGAGTCTCATTCCTTTTCCCGTAACCCATAGGCAATGACAGAATTTGGAGGGGTAAGAAAATTGTGGGTCAGGTTCCTGAGTTCTTAATGAATATGAGGCCTTTCCATGGGTTTACTGAGAAGGGCACAGGAACTTTTTGGGTTGATAAAAATGTTCTTTATTATGATGGTTGTGGTGGTATGTACTTGATTGTATATATTTGTCAAAACTCATCAAACAGTATGCTTAAAGCAGGCACATTTTTTGGTATATAAATTATAATCCACTAAATTTGATTAAAAAAAGAAAAAGTTGAGTGCTTGTCAGATGTAAAATAATTGTTTGTTTCATATATCTCTATATGTTCAGGATATATATTTGTTTGTTCTGAATTTGCTGTTATTTTGCAAATCGATAGAAGGGAAAATTTAGATTTCAATAAAATTATGAATCTGGATGTTATATATTTTGGAGTCTTGATCATGTTATCACCCTGTTAGCTTTTTTCAGTACCTCTTGTGCATTGCCTGTGGGCCGATGTAAGAAGTCCTCAGTCTTAATCCAGAAGTGAAGTGAGGATTTTTGCAGTTGTATGTATTCACAGATTTTAACTTCGAATCTCATCTCTTCAACTTAACATTTCAGAGGATGTGTAACAGTCATGTAATCTTTGTTAGGCTGAGTTTTTTTGATAAAATGATTGTAAGGATTAAGTGCAAGAAAGATGGACCAGCTTTGAATTTGGAGTGGGTAATAATCCTTAGAGTGATAGAAAAGAAGGATGCCTCTGGGTGAAAGGCCAAAGAAGGAGAGAGGGAGGGAGGTTGATGAAAGGGAACTTCTTCTACTTCCTGGGATACATTCTTTTGCCTCGTTGTGATTTTCTTTCTTTTTTTTAAAAGAAAGAAAATTTTCACATTGAGTTCTATTGAGTACCTAGAGAGTTGTCTGAACACATTAAATGTAGCATGATCCAAGTGTATTAATGTCATCCCTCCTCCAAAGGAGGCACAGTTCTTTAGCATCATAGAGTCTCCGAGTTTACTTCATCAGTAATGAATTAACTATTCTTAGAAAAATTTGACTTGCAATTGAGTGGTTTTTAAATTCTGGAGTTCTCCTATGTAGTATTCATGATTCTTTGTAACAAAAGACTGGTTTACTCTCCTGCCCAACCCCCAAGTAATTTTGGTGCTTTATAAAGACAGCATAGTGAACGTAGTAAAGAGTGTGGATTTTGAAGTCAGGTTACCTACATTGGTATCCTGTCTTTATCATTTCTGTCTGTATAAATTTGAGGCAGGTTAACTCTCCATCAGTTTCTAGTTTCCTCACATGTAAAATGGTGATACATATTTTATAGAATATTGGAGGATTAAAGAGCAAATTCATGTAGCAAGCACTAAGTAAATGTACTTTAGACATTATATTTCAGGATTTTATATGTTATTGGTATATTTCATGTATTATTAAAATTTTTTATAGGTTCTTTTGTTCTGATGTCTTTTTTAGAGTTATTACTAAATAGGATATACCTTTTCAAGAGGCACAGTGTGGTTCTCAATTTCGATATATTGGCTTTTAAGTTTTCAACCACTAGATGGTGATATTTGGTTGTCTAGCTAAGTGGTTTAATTTTTCTTTGTTAGAATCAGTGTGTATGTGTGTGAAACAGGAATATAATTAGAATCTATCATTAATTTTGTCTCTTGTCTAGAAAAATATACCTACCAAAGTAAATGTGAATGATGTAGCTGTGTGACACACATTCTACTCATTGCCACCATGAGAGTATTTATTTAATGAGTGATTTTGGCTGAGATCCTGTGGAAAAGAAATAAATGCAGTCAGTGTAGAATGCCTTTATTTTCTCATCATCATATCTTCCATCCTGACTGTATCTGTACCCATGCAATATATTTGTCTTCACTTTTTTGTGACGATGTGTCCTGCATTTATCAAAGACCCACCCCTCCACTTGTGTACTAGATCCCATTCCTTCTTGCTTTCTAAGGAACATTGTTCCACAAATTACCTCTTCTTATTTTTATATTATCTGTTCCTCCCTCTGTTTTGGCTCCTTCTCACCAAGGTATACAAACATACCGTGGCAGCATCCATTTAAAAAGCTTCCCTTGGGGCCAGCCCTGTGGCTCACTCGGGAGAGTGCAGCGCTGGGAGCGCAGCGGAGCTCCCCCCACGGGTTCGGATCCTATATAGGGATGGCTGGTGCGCTCACTGGCTGAGTGTGGTGCGGATGACACCAAGCCAAGGGTTGCGATCCCCTTACCAGTCACAAAAAAAAAAAAAAAAAAACCCCGAAAAGAAAAGAAAAATAAAAAATAAAAAGCTTCCCTTGACTCCACATACTCTACCATTTCCTTGTTCACCCTTCACTGCAAACTCCATTTCTTGGTGAATCATCCTCTTGGTCTGTTCCAGTCAGGATCCTGTCCCCCCGTAAACTGAAACCACTTTCATAAAGGTTATCAATGACCTCCATGTTGTCTAATCCAGTCATCACTTCTCTGTTCTCATTTACTTACTCTGTTCTCATCATTCAACAAGTTGACCACTCTCTTCCTAAATATAGTGCCCTTTAATCTTCTGTACCACCACACTCTCATACTTTTACTTTTGTTTCAGTGTTCACTTCTTTTTAATCTTTCTTGCTGCATTCCATATACATTCTTTTCTTCTTAAACTTATATGGTTTCCTGCATTCTGTACACTCTATACTGATGACTATCAAATACTCCCTGCAGTGCTGTCTTCCCACCTGTACTCCAGCCTCTTAAATCTCCAATACTTGCTTTATACCCTCTTGGATGTCTAATTAGTTTCTCAAACTTAGCATGTACAGAGCAGAATGCTTGATTTTTCTCCCAAACATCTGGCGCTTTCCTGTCTTCCCATGTCGGTAAAGGCACCACCATTTACCCAGTTACTTAAGCACCCAAACCATGCTGGTTTATGTGCCATTCCAGAACTAATTAGCCCCACTCACCTCCAGCTCTCTGCCCTTGAGGCAGTTCATGCTGTTGTTATGGCTGAAGCCCTGGTGGCTGCTATTAGCATAGACCAGAGAGCCCTGTTATTGATGCTGACTGAAGTAAAAGACCACCACACCTTGACACTGGCCAGATTGGACCTGCAGAGGCTCTGGAGGGACTGGACCAAACACACAGACTGTAAGTATGTTAAAGCCTTATGGGGAAGACTTTGACCAGTGGGAGACAGAGTATGGGAGGGAGCCTGCAGATAAATTCTTTTTCCTTCTTCTCCCCAGTGGACTCCTTCATAGGTCTCTGAAGAAATTCTACAAGGTAACAATCACCTGTGTTTCTTTGTGGAGCTGTTGCCAGCTTAACATAGACCTTCTATTTGTTCCCTTTCCTTCCTGCTTTACTTCTCTTTCCTCCTCACTCTTGCTTTCCTGGGATCCTACCCTCCAACAAAGAATTAGCCAATAAGCTTTGGCCTCAGGCTCTGTTTTCCAGGTAACCCAAGATAAGGCATCATCCTGGATTCCTTTTTTATTTTCACCTCCCATATCCAAACCAAGTGACAACTTTTCCTTTTCAACATATTCTAAAGTTCTTTTTTCCCACTTCTGTTTTCACTTCTATTATCCTAGTGTAACCTATAGTTATCTCCTATGTAAATTACTTTGGTTGTCACATAATGGGTCTTCCTGTGCACATTTTTATACCCTTACAGTTCATTCTCCTTCCCTGAGCCTGACTGAACTTTTGAAAATGTAAATCAGTTTATGTCTCTCTGTTGCATAAAAACTACTGATTCTTTATCACATATATGAGGGTACTTCAAGAAATTCATGGAAAGATGCATATTATTTTTCAATTCTGGTTTTCCACAAATTTTTTGAAGTACTGTTATACAGTTAAATTCACACCCATAATCGTGGCCTATTAAGTTCTTTGTGATCATGGCTTCGGCCCACTTCTCTGACCTCCCTTTTCTTCCTTCCTGTACTATAGCCATGCTTGTTCTATATCTTTTCCTCAAAGCATGGAGTGTTTGGTTTTGCCTTTGGCTCTTCCCTTTATCCTGAATGGACTTTCTCCAGATTTTCAGTTGGCTGATCACTTTTTGTCATTCATGTCTCAGTTAAGTGCCTTCCTAGAGAGACTTTTCCTGACCACCCATTCTAAGTAGTGACTTGGTCACTCCCCATTACATCCCTTCATTTGTTTTTTATCATGGCATTTATGTTTTAAATTAGTTTGTTGTCTTTTTCTCCCCATCCCTTTGCCACACGTATATAGTCTAAAAAGTAAGATTTAGAAGAATAGTAGGGACCTTTTATATCTTGCTGAATGGTGCATTCTCAGTACCTAGAATGCTACCTGGTCCACTAAATATTTATTAAATGAATAAGCTGTTAACTATATAGCTCATTAAATTTGAAGCTATAATAAATTGTAAATCTAATTCAGAGCAAAGTACCTAAACAATTTGATGTTTCTATCTGGTAAATGAGCATGTTATCTAACTTACTTGGCTTGGTCACCAGCTGTTCTTTTACTTCAGGGAAGGGTATTATCTCACCCTGCCTTTGTACAATCTCTGGAACTATTCACTTTGCTTCCTTCCTTGTGCTAATTCAGTTGTATATTGTTAAGGTTGTCTTTAAACTGGCTGAAGCAGACTCTGGTCATTTATTAACCACAGTGACTTTAAAACAAGTTTTTTTATCTTTTAATACTTCCTATCCAACAGCTAGCTGCAGTAGAGCCAAGTCTGTTCAGTCTGTTCCAAACTGAAGTTGAATTAAGAGATATGCCGCAGAAGTTATGAGAGACCATTGATTTATTAGGTGCCAAGTTTCCTATGATCCAAAAATGGAGGAGCTAAGTGGTGCCACCCTTAATTTGTATGACAAAAGAAGTAAACCAAAGAGAGAAATGAGAGGGGATAGGGAATTCAACAAACTAATGATAGTGAAGTAAATGTCCACCATTTCTTGCTTCACTTTAGCCAGTAGAAAATGGCTCACTTGTTTGTTCTTCTAGACCTTGGTGTGCCTAGTGGGCAACAAAGCACATTTTATTTAGCAGTGCCTCTGCTGGCATCAATGGTTATATTTTCAAAATAAAAGCTGGGCAGTGGAAAGGAGAAGACATTTTTCTTTTTTCCTCAAATCTGTGTGCCTCTGTATATGTGAATGTATGCCTAATGAAAAGAGAAAACAGAACTAATAATGGTCAGTGTCATCTTGAAACTCTTAGTCTATACTGTAGTTGGGGACAACAAGCCTAGATATATAAGCAGCTTTGAGGGTGGGGATGGGGTAAGCTGTTCTGTTTCTCAGCAGCAGTACTAGTGGCCTTTCAGACAGGACAGTTCTTTATTGTGCCGGATTGCCCTCTGCCTTGCAAGATGGTAACGTCCCTGACCCACTGCCACTAATGCCTTCCAAGTCATAGAGACAACCAAAAACGCCTCTGTAAATTTCTATAAATGCCTTCTGTGGGGTGATAACTGCCTCTGGTTGAGTTAGGCAGAAAATAGGACTGGAAATAAAAAGGACGTTTGACAAATACAACAAACTTTTAACAGTGGTTGGGCAAAGTAGAGTAGGGGTTGGCAAACCACAGCCTGTTTTTGTAAATAAAGCTTTATTGGGACACAGCTGTGCCCATTTGTTTATGTATTGTCTGTGGCTGATTTTGCAATACAGTGATGGAATTGAGTAGAATGACAGAAACTGTATGGCTCACAAAGCCTAAAATATTTACTTTATGGACCTTTACTATGCGAACCCTTGCTTTGGAGGCCAAAGACCTCTAGCTCCTTCCTTAAAAGCCACAAAGACTCCTGACACCCCAAACATTTAAGGTCTCAAGGTCCATCTGCTATACCTAGAATTCTAATTTCTTTGTTCTTTCTACTCATATTCACATTCTCCTAGTCTTGAGATTTCTTATATTTTTATACCTAAAATGATGAGATGGAACAAAGTAAGAATTGCAGTGTTTGCTACTTTTGTCTTAAGTGTAGAATTTCTTTCTACTTCCATATTTTTTCTGATGTATTATCAGCATGGTACCTCCTGTCCCCTCTTTTCACTTCTTCCATGGTTCTCTCTGCTGCTTTCCAGGACTTCTCTTGGAAAAGGTAGGACAAACGAGGTAGATAGAATCTGTGATATTAGCACCTTGTACATACCCAGAAATGTTCTCGGTGCTGTAGAGAATACAAACAAATCTTCTGATTTCTGAACTCATTAGTGAAGAGGAGACAAAAATTCATGGAAGAATTAGAGAAAAATTAAATGAGAGATATCATTGGGGTAGTTGGAGAAAGCATTGGTCTTGTAGTTAAAACAGTGAATGTCAAATCCTGGTTTTTGCAGGATTGATACCATGTACCTTTGGACTAGTCCTGTAGCTATTCTCAGCTTTTTTTCCCTCATCAATAAAATGAGAACCAATAATGCCAATCTTGGAGGACTTTGAATACTGAGTGAATTAACTTCTCATGAAAATGATTGTGTTAAATAATTGTATTGAAAGTGTATTGTAAAGCATAATATAGTTTAGAAATACAAGTGTTACTATGTAGTCAGTCAAATGGTACTCATGGTTAGTGGTTGGAGCCCTTGGTGGAGTTTTTCATGAAGAATGGAATGTTTCAACTTGGTCTTAGAGGAGAAATTGCCTTTGAATAGGTGAAGAGAAGGAAGAAGGCAATACTAAGTGTGTGTGTGTGTGTGTGTGTGTGTGTGTGTGTGTGTGTGTGTGCGTGCGCGCGCGCGTGCGCGCGCGCACTAGGGGATCTATAGGAGCAAAGACATGATATGTGAATAGGGACAGGTTAAAGATGCAGCTGAGTGGAGCAGAGGCATAGGAGGGGAGTGGTAGAAAAAAGATTGTACTTTTCAGAGTAATAATGGAGGAAATACATTTGCTAAAAATAAGTCTTGCAGAATTTACTACTGTTACGTTTGTTATTTTGAAGGAATAAGTTAATTTTCCAAAGAAGACAGAACATAGCAAATTTCCAAAGTTTTTCATGTTGTGTCTATAAAAGCATTTGAAAATATTGTTTAGCAGGTCTTGAAATCACCCACAATATGCCTAAAGAAGCACAAAAACTTTCTTTTTAGATGATAGAGTTACTGCTTTTAGAGGTAATATCATTAAAGCCAATTAGATGATAGCACCAAGGGACTAAATTTCTTTAATGTTATGTATACTTTTAGTTAAGAACAATATAGATAATAGCTATAAATAATTAGAAATGGGTGTTAAATTATAAGCATTGTTGAGTGGCATGTATTTTTTCCTTCATTATATGTTACATATGAATCCATTTTTAATGTTTTCCTGAGGTGTACCCACATGGTCATGTGGATTTTGTACTTTAATAATAAGTTGCTGGGTTTAATTTGCTAATCCTTTATTTAGGATTTTTACATTTATCTTAGGGACTCTAAAATCTTCAGAGATTGCTAAGATTGATTCTTTTTTAGCACAAAAGTGTACTTTATTTTTATTGCTAAATTCTACAAATATGCTGAAATGCCTTAGGACTCTTAAGATTATTTTTCTAATTGTGGAATTTAAAACTTTGGATTAGGCATTGACAGCTATTTTCTGGTCAGGGCCTGTTCTATATTGTCGCAGTTAATCACACAAAGACTATGACTATTCCATGTGTTCACCTTATTCCTCCAGAAATTATTGATATCTGTTAGGTGCTGTTGTGTTAGGTGCTAGAGCTGTGTGAGCAAAATAGCCATTGCAGTGTGTACGTAGAACGTTTAGTTTTAATGAACACAGAAATAAATGTAAAATTTAAAATTGTTCTATAAAAAAAATAACAGGGTGCCTTGAGCCAGTATTCACCAGAAAATTTTATTTATTTATTTTTGGCACCTGGCTGGTATGGGAATCCGAACCCTTGACCATGGTGTTATAACACCGTGCTGTAACCAAATAAGCTAACTGGTCAGCCCTCAGCCAGAGTAATTTAGATAATGGGGTCACAGAAGGCTTCTCTGAGAAAGCAGGTGATTGGGTTCATCCAGGTGAGGGGAGGGAGCCTAATTTATTCTTTTGTTTTGTGCATACTTTGTGATTTTATAATGTATTTATCATTAAAATAAGATAAAGCAATTTGCTAGAGTCATGCTGTTCTTTTTTTGTTTATTTGGTCCAAATTCTATGATATTGAAATTAATTTCGGACAAATTAGATTTTATTTTTTGGCATTTATATGTATGCTAAATAAGTGGATAATAGAGGTGATAAAATATTTTAAATTATCCCTGTATCTGAAGTCAAAACTGGAGAGTAAAATTGTGACTCTTTACTTGTTTCAGAAAATTCATTGTCTAGTAGATATAGCAAGGAATAGAACTAGATAATTGCTTTCAATACAATAAGACCTAAGAAACATCCTGCAGTAGATAGTAGAAGTCACATCCTTACACATATTTCAATTTGCTTTGGAAAATGACCTTTGTATAATGTGTGTACACCTTTATGTAATGTCAGAGCTCCTTCCTGCTGTTTCCAGAGTGAATTAATCTGCCCTAAATGGTTCTTATCTATAATAAATTAGAAACTTAAGGACATGTTTGTTTTTTTGTGTAAGTAAAAAGTATAAGTTATTACTGGAAGTGAACTTTATGACTTAATCTAATCCTGTGTCTACATAATTTCAGTAAATGATAGCTAGGTTTATTTTAAGGTGTTTTTACATTTTTTCCCTCACTTAGTAAAAACACACTGGGACTCTCTATTCTGACCAACATCTCAACACTTCTTCTGATCCAGTTCTCCCTTCCCTAAATATGACTATCTTGAGAAAATATGCAAATAGGAAGCGTGTTTTTTCTCTTTCATTGTTTTTGCTTTTTTCTTTCTTTCTGAGTCTATTATTAAACTATAGTAAATTACATTCCTTATGATGAATGCTTATTGTAACTGTATATTGTTTGTTCTTGCTTTATTCAAAATGCTACTGCAAATTCTAGACAGGGAAATTCAAAATAATTGAGAGGTTTTTTTGGTTTAATTCAGGAAATTGATCATTGTTTAAAAGTTGGAACTTGATGTAACTACACTGGAAATAGATAGTTTTTGGTCAAATTAGATTTATCTAAAACTTTCAGTATCTTTATAACATGTATGTGAAATCTCCAACATAATCAAGGAAGTAAAGTAAACTTTTAATTTCAAATATTGCATGCTGAATAAAGAAAATCACTTCCAATAACAATCTAAACTGAGTCAACCAGAAATGTCACTTTTATCATTAAGCATTTTGAAGCACAATTATAAATATTGGAAAATCATGTAAAATAAAGTGAAACCTTTCAAGTTCTTGAGAGCATTGTTTTTGATAAGGAAATAAAATAATGGATCTTACTATTAGCTACTTATTTCCTAAAAATGTAGCTATTTAGGAATACCTTCAAATTTTTTTTTGATGTTTCCACATAACACATAAAATTATGTTACAAATAAGCAATAGAAGTCCATCCTGAGACTAGTGGAAAGTGATAATCATTTGTGGTTGGTTACGTTTTGTTTGACATAGAGAAAAATGCTATGAAATTTCTTGAATACAATCAAGCCTCATTGCTCATAGATTCTGTATTTGTGAATTCACCCATCCCCTAAAATTTATTTGTAACCCCAAAATTGATCCTCATGGTGCTTTCACAGTTACTAGTGGACATGCGCAGAGTGGCAAAAAAATTTGTTACTTGTTAGGGACATTCCCAGCTGAGGTCAAATAAGGTGATGTTCTGCTTTCTTATTTTAGCTCTCATATTGTAAACATGTCCTTTTTGTGCTATTTGGTGCCATAATGTTCACATTTTTGTTTTTTGTTGGTAGTTTTGCTGTTTAGAATGGCTCGCAAGTATAGTGCTGAAGTGCTGTCCAGTGTTCCTAAGCCTTCTTGTGCTGCATTCAAGCATAAGTATAGTGTTGTTGGGCATGAGTTCAATGTTAATGAATTAACAGTAATAAATAAAGTGTCTTTTAACAGAAACACACATAAAACAATTATGTATTGACTGATCAGTTGATAAAAATGTTGTGACTAGAGGCTTGCTGAAACTTAACTCTGTGTGTCTCCTAGGAGCAGTGATTCAGTATTCACTAATTCAGTGGTTGTGATGACTTTATAGAACATAACTACTGTGAATTATGAGAATTAACTGTATATAGAATAAAGCTTTTAAATTTAGTATTGTTTTAATGTATGCAGTTTTTCTTTTTATCAATAATTTAATTATGACATGTAATTAAAATTTACTTTAAAGTTGTGTTAAATTCGAAAGTCTCCCTGAGTCAGTAAAGGTAAAATTATAGTCAATGTCATTTGATGTTTTTTATTTTATATTCTGCTCTCCTCATCCAGATCAGCTTAGTATACTAATTTCTTACATCTTTTTTTACTCACTAAACATTATTTAGTGCCTTCCTTAGGCATTGATGCCGCAAAGAAGATAACAAATAATTTAGTGGCTTTTGTGGGGTGACGCACAGGAAAGCTATTTTGATATGGAGAGCATTTTTTTAGAGGGTTCATTGGATGATATAAAAGGAGGGCATTTAACTAAACGGGGAGTGGAAGAATTAAAGAATGTTTGACAAGACTTGGGGGAGGAGATATTATCAGAGCAGACTCTTGAAAGACAAATGGAAATTAGCTCAAGAACAGGCAGAACAGTGTTCTAACCAGAAGGATCTTCAGTGCGAAGCCAAGAGGAGATCAGAGAAAATCTGCCTCCTTGGAGAATTGAAAATACTTCAGGGGAACTGGAAGGAGTATAATATACAATGTCAAGTGAAAGGGATGTCTAAACATGAGTGGAGACTTTGTAGAAGAGGCGATGTCTTGGGTCTCTTAAATGCCTTGGTAGATTTAAGGTGCTTGAACTTTAGTATCCTGAAGGTAACCAGAAATTTTTGAAATATTTCGGTCATTAAGGTAAACTTATCAAAATTGTGTTTTAGAAAAATTATGCTGAGATGGAGTAGAAAATGGATTATTCAGGCAAAACTGGTCTCAGGAAGACTGGTTAATTGAATCTTTTATAATTCAGGCAAGGAAGACCTACACTAAGTGGTAGCAGTGACTGGGTTAAAGGAATGAGAGAGATATAGAAGACAGCAGATTGATGACTAATGTGACCCAGGGAAGGGAAAAGTGGAGTCAAGAATAACTGCAGGACTCTGTCTTAATAACTTGGTGGGTGCTGTTCTCTAAGTCAGGGACATATGGGTAGAGTAGATTTGGAGTAGGGGGTGATGGTAAGCTTAGTTTGGACATGTGTTTGAGATATGTCAGTCCTCTCTTGATCTCATATACCTGTCTAGTTATTTTCTTATATCTTTGTTATTTACAAACAAAACTTCCCAGTGAGTTGTCAACATTCATTGTCCCCACTTCCTCATTTCCAGTTCCTCTTTAATCTTGTTTCTTTTCCCACCATTCCATGGATACTGTTTTGATCTGTGTCACCAATGACCTACATGTTACTAGATATCTCTGAGGTATTCGGACAGCTCATCACTCCCTCCATGACAAACTTTTCTTTTGGTTTCTATGAAATCACACACATTTCTGATTTTCCTCCTTTCTCTCAGTCTCTGCTTCTCATTTGTCTTTGTTGGTCCTTCCTTCTTTGATCTCTGAATTTTGAAAACTCCAGCTTTACTGTCTTCTCTTATTCTCATCTCTCTGTCTCTCCATGTGATCTTCTCCTGTCCTGTGGTTTGTTTAATTTATTCTTAAAAGTTTTAGTAAGAAAAAAGCAGTAATATATGCTCATTATTTAAAAAAGCAAACACAAAAATAATAAAGAATATAAAGTAAAAAGTAAGTCTTGGCCCCACCTTTCCCCCGGTCTCTTAGTTCACTTTCCCATAGGCAGCCATAGTTATCAGTTTCTTGATATCCTTCCAAAGATAATCTTTAGATTTATAAGCATATGGGTCTATATATCTTTTAAAACACCATAAATTGTAGCATTCTAAATTTATACATTATATATTCATAATTGTTATTTGTTATTTATACATTATTCTCTTGCTTTCCTTTTTAAACTCTTAGGGATCATTTTGTATTATTACATATAAAACTGTATTTTTTTTTTAATGGCTGCATCTCTCATTATTCAAACTCTTACTATCTAAAATCAGGAACTGGAAAGATTTAGATATGAAGGAGTACTTGTATTTCATTGTATGATGTATTATAATATATTTAACCATTTCTCTTTGAGGAAGGATATTTTCATCTTTAATTTTTACCAGTGATACAGTGAATATCTCTTCAGAGATATGTGTGTACACATACAGGTCAGTCTATAGGAAAGATTTGTAGAAATGGAATTTCTGGGCCAAACTGCATTTTTTAAACTATTCTACTTTTTTTTTTTTTTTCTTTTTTCTTTTGAATATATTGTTATTAAGTAACCGACTTGGGTTTTAAAAGGTGTTTGTGTGTGTGTGTGTGTGTGTGTGTGTGTACATAATGCATATATAAGGACAGGGAACATGCATATAACTTTCCATTAAAAATTGTTTTCTAACTTTTTATTATGAAAATTTTCAAACACACAGAAAAGTTAAATAGTACAGTGAATACCTATACACACCACCTAGATTTAGCAATTTTTATCATGACATATTTGCTTTATTTGTGTATACGTTTTGAACCATTTGATAGTAAGTTGCAGATATCATGAAAGTTTATCCCTAAAACTTCAGTGTCAGTAAGGACATTGTAGTAGATTGAATTATGTCCCCCCAAAACTCACTGAAGCTTGAATTGTGTCTCCTAAGTTTTATGTATTAGAAACTTGGTCCCCACTGTGACTGTTAATAGCATGAGAAATCCTATTATGGTAATTGAAAGATGGAGCCTTGAAGATGTGATTAGATTGTAGGACCATGCCATGGTTTAAAAATGGAGGTCAGAGGCATGGTTCTGAGGGCTTTAAAAGAAGAGAGAGGAGAGTCTCTTTCTCTCTGTACTCTCTGCTTTCACCGTCTTGCAATGTGAGACCTCTGGGTCACTGTTGCCATCACAAGATGGACTTTGGACTTCCCAGCCTCAGAAACTGTAAGCCGTAAATTTCATTTTCTTATAAATTATCCAGTTCAAGTATTTTGTTATAAGCAACAGAAATGGACTAATACATTTTTCTAAACAATAATTAGTACATATGAAAACTAACAGTAATTCCCTAAAATATTGTAATATCTAATCCATATTTATGCAGTTGTCCATAAAATGTCTTTTGCAGCTTATATTTTTGAATCAAGATCTAATCAAGACATATACAGTTTTAATGGTTGTTATATGTTCTTAGTCTCTTTTAATTTCGAGCAGAGATCTGCACACTGTGGCTGGTAGACAATCTGGCCTGCCATCTGTTTTTACAAATAAAGTTTTATTGGAATGCAGCTGCAGTCAATCGTATTGTCTGTGCCTGCTTTCACACTCTAGTAGCAGAGTTGGGTAGGTGGAACAGAGATTATCTGCCCTTCAAAACCTAAAATGTTTGCTCTATGGCCCTTATAGAAAAAGTTTGTGGACCCCTAATTCAGAGCATTACAATAATTCTTCCACCTTTAAAATTGTTTTCCATGGCATTGAATTTTAGAATTGTATAGGCAAATTGCTTTGTAGAATGTCTCACACTCTGGATTTGCGTGATTTTTTTTCCTCTGGGTCATTTAATTTTTTTCCTGTATCTCTTGTATTTTCTGTAAACTAGAAGTTAAATCTTGAAGCTTTATTATATTCCAGTTTAATTTTTTTGCAAGAATATTCATAGTGTTGTTTATTTTCTGTTGTATCACACCATGATGTAGATAATATCTGGGTACCCCCTTTTAGTGGTTAGTAACAGGTCAGATTGGGTACCAGCTTTATCCTTCATTATAAAGTTCTTCATCAACCTTTTCCCTAATTCTTAGAGCATCCACTGATGATCATTGCCTAGATCCACTGTTTCATAGAGGTTTACAGAATGGTGATATTTAAAAATTCTAATATTCTTTCTGCATTTACTGGTTGGGTTTTTTTTCCCCCCTGTAGAGAAGAACTTTCACTCATCAACTCTTTGGTTACAAGAGGAATACAGAGGAAAAGAATAATAAATGCATGTTTTGTTTCCTCTTTATTTATCAACTTCCAACATAACAATTTGGTGAATTAGTGCCTTACCAAGCTTCAGTGGTAAACAATTAATTTTGTATGTAGATGTATGATAGTACTTCAGAAAGTTCATGGAAAGATTTGTATTATCTTTCATTTCTGCTTTTCCATGAACTTTATGACATACTCTTGTGTGTATGTGTTTGTGTGTATATTAACAGTTTTGTTGAGATATAATTCATATATAATACAACTAACCAATTTAAAGTGTACAGTTCAGTAGTTTTTAGAACATTCACAGAGTTGTACAGCCATCACCCCAAAAAGAAACCCTTTACCCATTATCATTCACTCCCCATTTTCCCCCAACTCACTTATCAGTGTGAAACCCCTAATCTACTTACACAATCTCTATGGATTACACAAATCTATAGAATTGCCTGTTCTATACATTACATGTAAATGGAACCATATATAAAGAGTTTTTTGTGTTTGGCTTCTTTCATTTAGCATAATGTTATCAAGGTTCATCATGTTTTAGTATCTGTCAGTACTTTGTTCCTTTTCATTGCTAAATAATATTCCATTGTACAGGTATACTATATTTGTTTATCCATTCATCCATCAGTTGATGGACATAGATTTATATATTTTAAACATTATTATGAACTCAGGAATTTTCATATTTTTGTGGTCATAATTTTTGTTTGTTTGTTTGTTTGTTTTTAATGCTCAAATTGTCCCAGATTAGTTCAGTGAGAACCTCTTCAGGTTGGCTCCTGTGTCCTTTGATATGTTCCCTTATATCTTTGATAACTTTCTTGTACAATGAGTTCCAAATTCATCTTGTATGTACATTTTTCACTTAAGATTTGAAATTAGCTATTTATCTGACTAGCCCTAGTTCATTTTACTGGGAAATAGTATTTAGATACCACAGTCTGGGTGTGAGGTGTGCTTATTAATACTGACTTGTCATTGCTATTAAATATTTTTTGTGAACTGAGTGAGATATTTTATTGATTGATTGATTGATTGATTGATTGAAGGCTGGCCAGTACAGGGATCTGAACCCTTGACCTTGATGTTATAACACGCTTTAACCAACTGAGAGGACATTATTTTTTTAAGTGAGAACTATTCTTGAATTTTGGGGGGCGGGGTGGCTGGCCGGTGATGGGATCTGAACACCTGATCTTGTAAACACTGTGCTCTAACCAACTGATATACTGATATTTTCCATTAAAATTTGAGTTTTAACTAATTTAAAAATTTGATACCTGTATTTCTTATTATGCTACAAATATGGATTCTTAGTGACATTTGTATAATTGCCTTTTCTTCATTTTACAATATGCCTATAATAGTTTCAAAGTATCAATACCAATATTAATATTAGCAATAAATGTAATTTAAATGCTAGTTTAGACTCCAGGGCCCTACCTAATCCATCTTCCTAGTTATTTCTTACATTTCGTATCATTCTTTTCTTGCTCACCGTACTTCAGCCAGGTTGGATTTCACTCTTTTCCTTGTAGATGTGAAACTTATTCATGAGTACTTATCTCTGAACTTGGCATTTTCTGCCTAGAATATTTTTTCCCCAAATCTTTTTATGTGTAGGTTATTTTTATCCTTCAGAATCCACCTAAATAACACCTTCTTAGATAGTCCTCCAACTACTCAGTGTACAGTGGGGTGGATGGCCCAAATTACTCTGTCTCATCATTTTGTTTATTTTCTTTATAACAGGCATCATATTTATTTGATTACTTGTTTGATATCTGTTTTTCACACTAGAATGTAAATTCTGTGGAGGTAGAAACATGGTTTCCTTTTTCATTGCTGTATGCCCTATTAGTAGCACATATGGGTGTTGAACAAATATTTGACTGAATAAATAAATGTGTAACATCCGTCTGCCCAGGTGATTTTCTTAACAGGATTCAGCATCTTTTGGTAGGAACAAAGAAGGCTGAAAGTTGATTCGATGAAAAGTTGTAGAGATAATACATTTGGTGGCAAGACGAGGTAATCAGGATTTGAATGTGCTGCCGAGTTTATTCTTGAACTAGTTCATCCCTAGTGATGTCTAGGTTAGAAAGGTAAGGGCATGTGACCATGTAATGGGATCAAAGGAAAATTTAGGTGAGCATCTAAGAGTAGTTGTATGAGGAATGAGGGAATGAGAGAACTAGAGAAATTGTATATTTTCTTTTCTTTCTTGGGCTCTCATACTTACATCTCTTTTCCAGCTGAGGCTCTTACTAATACGAAGAAGAAAAACCCATTCATACCTAACTAAAATAAAAAGGTAGATGGTTGCAGGTGTATTGTAAGGAAATTTGTAGAAAGAGCCAGATCTTAAGGACGTTGGAACTAGAAACCCTTAGGAGGGATGTATTAGTCCATTTCTGTTGCTTATAACAAAATACACAGAACTGGGTATTGTATAAAGAAAACAAAATGTATTGCTTATAATTCCTGAGGCTGGGAAGTCCATGGTCCAGGGAACACATCTAGTGAGGGTCTTGGTGGTGGTGACAGTGATGGTAGGGTAAAATTTTGGAAAATGGCGGAGCAGAGAGAACAAGCGACAGACTGCCCTCTTCTTTTAAAGCTCCCAGAACCACACCCCTGACCACCATTTTTAATCCATTCACTACCACACAGTCCTACAATCCAATCACCTTGTCAAGGCTCTACCTTTCAATGATCACAATAGGATTTCCCACTCTCTTAACAGTCACAGTGGGGGCTAAGTTTCTAATACCTAAAACTTGGGGGACATAGTTCAAGCTTCAGTGAGTTTTGGGGGAATATAATTCAATCCACTACAAGTGAACACAGTGTTTTTCTGTCTTTCCCAGAACTATGTTTATGTTTTTAGCCTACTATTTATGCATCTGCTCTTCTACTCTTTATTCACTCAACGAGTAATTATAGAGCACCTGTCCATGTGATGAGCATTAAACAAAATGTAAAACTTCTTGTCTTCATATTCTTTTTTTTTTTTTTTTTTGGCTTATGTTTTTTAATACAGTTTTATAGTTTTGTTCCTATAGATACTATGCCTTCCTTCCCATATATTTTGTACCTTTGGTCACTGTGTGAATAGGATATTTTTCCCATTTCCATTCTAACCAGAAATTGCCTAGACAAAAGGAAAAGCTGTTCATTACATTCTTTACTTTCATCCGGGCACTAAATTCTCTAGTTAATTCTAGTAGCTTATTCTTTTTGGATTTGTATTCTTTTGTATAGAAATGCAATCATACCTTCTAAAAAATAAATATAATAATTTTTGTACCTGATCTTACACCAGGAAGGTCGTCTTTAGCTGTACGACTGCTATGAAGCTGTGCTCCTATCCTTTATAGCTGCTTCCCCACAACAGGCATTTGTTGCTGCTGCCTGAGTGGTCTCTTTTCTCTCTTTATCCTAATGGGAGAGATGGATAATAATCAACAGAAATAACAGATATACAGTATATCATTTTAGATAAGAATAAATATTATGGATAAAAATGAAGAAGTGTGCTAGGATATGTTGGGGCTGGTATTGAAATTTTAAATAAAGTAGGTAGGTGGGAAAGGCTTCTCTGAGAGGATGACATTTGCATTACCTAAATGAACTGAGGACACTCAGAGAGTGGTTATCTAGGGACAGAACATTCCAGGCAGAGGGAATAGTGGTACAAAGGCTCTAAGGCAGAAGTATGCTGGGTGTTTCTGAGGAGTGATAAGGAGGCCAGTATGGCTAAAGCAGGAAATAAAGGGGCCCAGCCAAAGATGAGGTTAGAGAGAAAAAAGATAGCCAGATCTTGTAGGGCCTTGGTCAGAATTTTGGCTTTTATTTTGAGTAAGATAGAGAACGACTAGAAGATCTTGTTGCCTTCTTGCTTCCTCTTCTGTGCCCTTGGTAAGTCTCTGGCACACCGTGATCCCTTGTGATACCTAATTTACGTATCTTGTCTGTTGAGCTCTCCAGCTGAGTCACCACTGTCTCAATTTCCTACTTTCAGCTCTCTCAAATTTCCCACTTTCAGCTTCAACAGAAAGGAATCTGGGGGATGGCCAGTTAGCTCAGTTGTTTAGAGCGGTGTTGTAGCACCAATGTCAAAGGTTCAAATTCCCATACCGGCCAGCTGCCAAAAAAAAATAGAGAAAAAAATCTGATTTGTCTCAGGTCAGTTGAGCCAGGCTGTGGAAATTATAAATTGCCACTTAGACAGTTGATTGGCTAATCTTGGGTTATATGTTTGTTTTTGGCCCAATCAGCTGTGTCCTGGGTTGAGGAACATGTGGTCTGCCACCCACTTAGGAGGGTGTAAGGTTGGGCAGATAATGACAGCCATAGCAGGTGTTGCTTCATATGTTACACTTCTAGTCTGTTGCCTTCAACTCCCTTAAAACATGACCATCCCCCTTCATTCCTGTGGAGTATACTATAAAGCAAATATATTTCACAGGGCCTAGTTTCTTATAGGTTCAGGTTTAGTCTAACTTCTTAAAAGTACATATAAAATGTTGACCTTGCAAAAGACTGAAAATTTCCCCAGGCTATAGTCTCTGTTGTAAGATAAAAAATTGTAACACAGCAAGGTTGCTGGCTCAAAGGACAGACAGGTTACTGATTGATATGTAAAGATGCTGGGAAGTTGCTGTAGGGAGAAGGAATGTTTGCTAAGATCCAGCTTTTGTTGGTGGATCATTTAAATTGCCTTATTGCTTGTTTTACTGAATGTTACCAGCCTGTATTGTTAAACTATAACCCCACCTATGTTCTCTTCCAGTAACTTCCTGGTCTGGAGAATAAATGCGGGAAGTGAACCCCAATTCGTGGTTAATTTCCCAAATGGAAGGAATGATTCTTGAGGGTTCTGGGATATTAACCCCTTTTGGGGTTTCTCACTGCTCAGAAGAGATGGGCTTTGAGTAATCTTTTGCGGCTCTGCCACCCAGGGGAAAAGAGGGTGACAAATCCATGGGAGGCAAAATAACATATTCCTACTCTCTATATCTTTTCCACTCCCCACCTCACCCCCAACTCACAAACACCAAAATTTAAGAAGGAAATGTAGGATTTTATTTCTTTTTAGTTCATTGCATACTTATTGAGTACCTGCAATATGCCAGTCATTATGGGGACAAAGCAGTGAATAGAATGAGCTAGATTCTTGCTCTCATGTAAGTTACATTCTCCATCTTAATTGTAGATGTACATTGTAGATGGAGAGATAGGTGATAAAGAAGTAAATTAAGAAGAGCTTTAGATTGTGGTAGTTGTTATAAAGAGAGGGCCTTCTGAAGAGATGACATTTGAACTGAAACTTGATTGCCCATTTTAGTACCAGTAGCCTTAAATTTTTAAAGCTAGTGGTGCCATGCTTTAGGTCGAAGTTTTGCAGTATTTTATAACTAGAAAATGTTTACTCATTTATATTGTTTACAGGTTTGTTGGTTTTATTTCTACATTTTTGGAGGAATAAAGTTCTTTTTTTTCCTCACAAAGGTTTTGAAAATAGCATTCGTGTACATGTTCTTTTATTATTTACATAGATTAAATTAAAAGTAATAGTTCAAAAACTAAAGACTTTACCAAACTGCCAATTGACATCTAACCAGGGACTTTCCACTCTAACCAATCAGATATGTTTTCTTTGTCTGTCTTTTGCTTCAGGAACATTCTATAAAAGTTTCCTCTCTCCCCCGTCCTGTTAAGCTACTTGCGGTCTGGTGCTGCCCCAATTCATGAATTGCTGAATGCTCAAATAAAGTTTTTAAAATTAAAAAATATATAAAAAGCATTTATTTTAAAAAGAGCTTTTAAAAGAGTGTGTATGTGTGCTTTTGTGCGCACATGTGTGTATGTATTTTAAAGACTAAATTGAGGTTAAAGGACATGAGAGGCTGTTGCTTTTTGTGTGTTTCATTATAAGGATTTCTCCCCTTTTCTATAAGACTAAAAATAAAATTTTAAAATCATAATGCTTACTGTTCATAATGAAACTGGGCTGTGGCCCAGTTGGCGCAAGGAGGTACAGGAGGGCAGGCCCTCACTCGGGCAGCTGGAGGAGCATGGACTGCCCTGCAGGGAGGTAGGTGATGTTCCGAGAGCATGAGAGCTGGTACGCGATGTCCTCTGTGGTTTCCAGCTTGCGTAGCTCAATCAGGACATCACCCACAGTGGCCAGGGAGTTGGCGATCTGCTCACCTGCCTTGGAGTGGCTCTCAGCAGCTATAATGGCTGCCTTCTTCTGCGACTTAGCATTTTCCACCACAAATCTGTCCCTCTCTGCTTCCTGCTGGGCCACCTGTTTGGCTTCCACTGCTTCTGTGAACTCCTTCCTGAAGGTCAGATGAAGGGCACATCATCCAGGATGAGCCCAAAGGTTGCTGCTCGCTCTGTCAGGTCATTGCTCGCCTCTCTGGAGACCAGCTCTCTCTGGGTGATTAGTTCTCCAACATCAAAGCGAGCCACCACTGACTTGAGAATCTCTGTAGTGACGGGCAACAGCACACATTCATAGTAGTCCTCTCTGATGCTGGTGAAGATGCAGGGAAGCTGGCTAGCAACAGGCTGGAAAAGGATGCACAGTGTGATGTTAACATTCTGTAAATCTTTGCTACCAGGGGTGACTGGAACATTACATGGTTGAGAGCATCAGTCAAAGATAATTGGTTTCTGTACCCAGGGGATTAGAAAGTGAGTTGCTTCCCCTATCACAATGTCCCGCACTCACAGAACTGGTCAAAGATGACAGCTCTGTGCTCAGCATCCACAGTATATAAGACAGAGTTCACTTTGTCTCTTGCAATGGCTAAGGCCAGGACAAGCTTGCTGATGGACTCAAGCACTTTGGCAGCCATGTTTCTTTGTGCTGGACCTACTCACACCTGCTTCCACTCTGGTTTTTTGATTAGCTTAGAGATGGCTAATTCTAATAACCAAGCCTACTGGGAACTAAAATTAGGGGAACTATATTATAACTATTATGGGAACTATTACTGGGAACTATAATTATTCTTATAAAGTTGGCAGGTCATGTTAATAGAAAATCTGAAGAGAAGTAGTATCGACAAGTAAAGATAATGTTTATTTATTCTCTCATTGGCTTTCTTCTTAACTGAAAGAAATTAGTGAGAATGATATCTTGAGTTATACAATGTTCCTTTTAGGGTGATCACATTTCCAGTCAGTTTTACATCCAATATAATATACTGTATTTGACTCCAAAATACAATATTTTTTCTTTAATAATTATTATTCATGGTCCACTTCCTTCCAAAAGGGAATTGTAGTGGACACAGGGCAATTTTTAATGTATAACAATGAGGATCCATCGAATAAGTTTTGTTATAACTGTGCATTAGAATAGTAGTATTCAGCCTTTAAGCATTATGCTATAGAGAGAAACATTTAATGATTTAAAGACATGGAAAAATATTTCACACATGTATATGTGATGTACAATATGTAAAAAAACTAGAAGAATATGCGATAAAATGTTAACTAGGTTAACTATGGTTATCATCTTTGGGTGGTGAAATTATGAGTGTCTTTTATTTGTGTTTGTGTGTGTGCTTTGTCTATTTTCTGATTCTTCTCAATTTGTATATCCAGGAAGCAATTTTTATATCAAAACAACTATCATTTACTCAGGCACAGAATATAAGAGAGAGCTGATTTAAGGACATTTTGTGTTAGAAAAAGAATTATATACACATTAGCTGTGATTTAGTTGCCAACATAGATTTGCAGTCTTAGGCTGCCTTCATAGAAACAAATATGCAGATCAAAAAGGATGTAAGAAGTCCACTGGAATTTGTGCAAATCCTGCCTTCTACCTCTTTTCCTTTCTTTTCTACGTGTAAGCTGTCGTTTCTTATCCCAAGAGTCCACTAGTAGAATTCTGACTTTCTCATTCCTTTTGTATAGGTTTCTTTTCATCTTCTCCTTTGTTAACTTGAGTATCAGGTGAGGTCCTTGCATCTTCTCCCTACTATCCCTCTTTTTTTAAAGTAACTTTTGCTTAAAGAAGTCTACATTATCTTGTTGGGGCAGGTGTGGGGAGGGGTCTGGGAAAGGAAGGACTCTAAGAATGGTAGAGAGGTTAGCATAAGAATTCAAGCAGTGTGATCTGATAGATATTGACTGTTCAGAAGTGACTAGTCACTGAATTCTGTACAGTTTATGGTATTTTAATAGAGTAATTGTAATTCATAAATAATTTTATGGTACCTGAAATTTTAACAGCACCTGAAAAGATACTTTAAATGGCTTACTTGGAACTGTGTTCTAAGCTAACATTAACATGTGAATTATCTGAAGATGACTGGGAGCCTCAGATTGTCACTGAGGATAACTAGGAGCTATCACAGTGGTTTAGCCAACTCATGTCTACTGCCTCCTAAGCATAAAGTTTGTATGGAGAATTGTGTGTCGTCCACTCAGGCCTGTGCAGGCCAAGATAATGGCCATAGCCTGACACTTGACAGATGTGCTCAAGTACGTGGAAAGCAGAGCAATGCAGATAGCACTTCAAAGGGGTCTCTAACTCAGATGGAAGGAAGAGAGCTGACAGCAGCCAATGAAACTAGGTGTCTCCACTCTTACTTCCCACTTTGGGGAACCTGGCTCTAGACAGGTGTTGGGTTTGGCAAAATCCTTCATAGAGAAATAATGTCAGTTAGTGAAACACGTAGAGATTTGATTTTTGACTTATAAGAACATCGTTGATGCAGGCAGAGCCGGGGAAAAATACACAGCAACATGGTAGCATATCATAATAATGAGGTGAATAATGCAGTAGAATGAGTAAGATGGTCACACTGTGTTCAAATCATTGGATTGAGCAGTCTTTGACCCAGAGTTAAACATTATGTTAAACAGATGTCTCCTCAGGACTCAGCAAAGGCCTCTGTTAGAAAAAAAGATATTATCAGTGGTCTAGGTAACAGTTCTGACAGTTATCTTTGCGTATTCAGGTATGATCTGCCTAGAAACAAAGGTTGCCAGCCTTTGTGGCATAGACGTTCAGGTGATAGTTATGCATAAGCTACAAAATAACTACAAAATAACCATATTCACTGCCACAACCTATGATGGCAGTTAAGGCAGGCTTTGTAAAGCACCCTTCCACTGTGTCCGCACTCACCTCTGCTGCTAGCCATGGAGTTGGCACTGTGGCAAACTTATTCTAAGGCGGCAATAGCCCATTCGCCATTTGTCAAGATGGTAGAAGACCTCAGAAGTGTTATTGTCCATTTGTATTATTTATTAGTAAAGGAACTCAATAGCCAGTTGAAAAAGAGGGAGCGAATATGCTTTCTTATGTACTTCAACTTTGTGTTATCCAAGTTCTGCCTTTATTTCTTTAGTTTTCTGCTCCCTGCTTAAATAATAATCTGCAGATGACATTTTGGTTATTATATTTGGTTTGGATTTTCACACATTAGGAAGGAAATTATGCACAAGAACACATACAGAGAAAATGAACCATCTGGAAAACAAATAACAAGTCATTCAAGAGAAGACAGCACTTGACAGGTCTGACCTAAGATACTATGACAGATAATATCAGTGGTTTCACAGTCCTGGTTTCTCATTAGTATTACTTGGGGAGCTTTTAAAAATACATATGTCTGGGCCCTTGCCCAAGAGTTTTTGTTTTAATTGGTTTAATAGGCACTTGTGTGTGCATGTGTGTACGTGTGCATTTTTGCCCCTGCATAATCTCCTTAAATCATTCTGCACGTAGCCAAGAATGAAAACTGGTGGATTATATATTTTCTGTTTACCTCTAGGAAGCACAACTCGTAGCATTGGGGTAAAGGTAGTGGATAGAAAGTTTCAGCTCATTCTAATGAAGAATTTTTAGTAATTAGAACTTTCTCCTCCTAGAAATATTCAAGTATACACTGGTTAACCACTTGTGAAGGATACTGTGAAGATGACTGTTTTGGATAAAACGCAGGACTTGGGTGGCCCTTAATTTTATTGAAAAAGTAAAAAGTGCTGCTGTGCACCTACAGATTTGGTGTGGAGTGTGCTAAACTCCGTTTGGGGCATACTGAGTTTGAGCTGTCTGTGGGACATGTAGTCGAAGATGTTAGTTGACTGGCCCTGGAGCTCAAGAGAGACCTGACTAGGAAAACGTCGATGAAAAGGTGGTAGTGGAAATCACCACTTACGTATTGTTTTTTGTTCATTTCACCCATTTCTTATAAGCTTACCATGTATTAATAGTGATGAACAAAACAGATATAGTCCCTGCCCTTATAGGCAAAGAAACTTAAAACTGAAGAATCTTTACCTAATTATCTGGCAACTTCTTGAACTGTCATCTGTGTGAGCTAGATTGCTGCAGCAGGGCCCAGGGTTGCAACTGCATCATCCATTTCTCAGAAAAGTCCTTTATAATACATCTAAAATAAAGGAGAGCATATGCAGACATCAAGGTTAATGAAAAAGAGAAATTCTGGTGGTGATTTCTCAGCCTAGAAAGTAAAATAAAATGGATTTCTAATATATCTTTTACTTATATTTTGCTTTTTTCTCTTTCCGTCTCTCCCTTCATCTCTTTAATTATTCTTGCATTTGTAGCGTTAGTATTATTAGTTCCTGAGTAGAGATATTTTTTGATAAACAATTATTCCCTAGTACCTGATTTTTAAATTTGGTCATGTACTTTGAAAAATGTATTGAAAATACAATATTAATGTAACTTTCACAACTACAGATATCGAGAGGCAATTCAGAAATGGGATGAAGCACTGCAGTTAACTCCAAATGATGCTACCCTGTATGAGATGAAATCACAGGTAATAATTATCGAGAATTATATTATGAAGTTGCTCTGTGTTTGGTGAGCAATGATGAACCAAACTAGCATTTCCTCCCATTTTCTTTTTCAAATACAATTTATTGGAGAAAAAAATATTTTACTATTATTACTTATGGCTCTGCCTTATGCATAAAATTAGGAATTCATTTGCCTTCACAATGAAATTGACTGTTATTTCCACCTAACTGGCAAGACATGAGCAGATGGATATCTTTTTAAAAGTTACTGGTGATCTCTTACATAAATAAAACGTGTTTGCTTTCTTTGTAAATTAAGCGTAGTAGACTTAGCAATTGCTCAGTTTTCTTCAAAATGAGGATGAATTGGGTTCTGGATGAGATTTCTCTAAAAATGGCCTAGTCCTTAGCAAAAGGTCACTATTATTAATAGTTTAAAAATAACATCTGTACTTGAAATATACATTTCTAATATTTTGTGGGTAAGTCCATAAAGAAAACTTAAGAGCACTTGAATTAGGTTATTTAAGAGACTTTAAAAGTCTCAGAGAGCAGTAAACATATTTTTGGCAGGGAATTGTTGCAATTCAGTCTTGATCTGCACACCTAAGTATTTTTCAGATGATGATCTCAAGATACATGGGACATACCCCTTATCAGCTTTGATTTTAGTTTATCCAAGTAAAACTCATATAAATTATGTCCACTGAATCAAGTGTTATAAGGACCTTCATTTGGATGTCTTTAATTTTCAATCTTAAATAAGTGTTATTAATGGCAGGATTTGTGGAGAACTTGTATGAAGAATTGTTTAATTTAGAACCTAATAATGAAATTTGTGTCACAAATTCTTCTAAAATGTTAATGGTCCCAAAGATTATAGATAAAATCCAGCCCTTCCCATAGACTGCAGTGGAGGGTTCTAGAATTCTGTGATTTTTCAGGATTGTACAGTTTGAAGTTGAAAGGCCCAGTTGTGAGGAGGTATATGGAATGTTTAAATGATTTTTATAGCAGAAAGATGTTTACTAGGGACAGGATGGCTGGTTGAACAAATTAATTTATGTGGTCCTAAAGCAAGACCTAGGGTTTCCTAAAAGCCACATTGTAAATAGAATAAATATAAGTGGAATTGGGGGTTCAAATAGCTCTCAGCCACCATGGCTGGAATATGACTACTTAGTTTTGACCAGATGAATATAGTTTTCAGTAACTGGAAAGGGAATAGTTTATATTTTCATACTTATATTTGTGAAAAGAGGATTCTAATTCCTGACCCTGAATGGCAGAGGAGGGGGTACAAACCACTGAAATGCTATGTTTACTGGACTAAAAATATATTTTAAAAAATGAAAAGGTTGTTTATGTATGGCTTATCCATCAGTAGTTTGCTAATTTATGAATATTACTGACAGGTTTTTTTTTCTTCTTTTTGGCTTGTAGGTCTTAATGTCTCTTCATGAAATGTTCCCAGCAGTACATGCTGCAGAAATGGCTGTCCAGCGAAATCCACATTCATGGGAGTCTTGGCAAACTTTGGGACGTGCTCAACTTGGATTAGGAGAGATAATCCTGGTAAGGAAGTCATATTATTATAATGTTGAAATTTTAAGTTTGTTTTGACATGTTTTTGATCAACCAAACAAAAAGTGAATAGCCATTTATTAAATCTATTCAAAACATAAATAGGAAATTACTTCTTAAAGGTATTAATTCATAAACAGAGAGCGGAGTTATTACCAAACATCTTTTTTGATTATAAACACCAACTGTATCAGAATCAGAATATTTTTCAGTTATTGGGCATGATGTAAATTTTAAAAAAAATTAATGTGTAACATTGGCATTTGCTAAACCCAATTTAAATAGACAATAAGCAACTTTTAGCTTAGTTCTTTGGATCATTAAATTTACCACATTATTAAGTATTAGCATTGCTGTGGAGACAAAACCTCTTTGGGAAGGAAGAAAGTAGAATATGGTAGACTAATGGTGATAAATATTTAGACTGAAAAGTTGCTAGGCTTAGTGAGGGGAAAATGGGGAAGAGTAGAAACTTATGAAAATGAAATACTCATTATGTAAATTTTATTATAAATTGGTCCTTAATGCATTTCTCGACTTATCTGGTCTATCACTTGTTGGTAGTAAAGGCTAAATAGGTAAGAATTAGGTGTGAGAATTCTCTTGTTTTTGTTTTGGCACAGTTGTATATATATATGTATATACTAGACAGCTAGCAAAATTTACCTTCCTAAAAAGTGTTTGCAAATCTAATACAGTAGTGCCAAGTTTTCTCTTTGTCATTTTGTTTAATGACAATATTAAATCTTTAATCCATTTTGAGTTGACTTTTGTGTATGGTAAGATGAGGATCCAATTTCCTTCATTTGCACATAGATATCTGGTTTTCCCAACACCATTTGTTGAAGAGATTATGCTTTCCCCATTGTGTTTTCTTGACACCCTTGTCGAAGATCAGTTGACAGTGTATGTGTGGATTTATTTCTAGGCTATCTTATTTTGTTCCATTTATCTACATGTCTTTTTTGTGCCAGTACCTTACTGTTTTGTTTACTGTAACTTTGAAATCAGTATATTTTGAAGTCAGGTAGTGTGATGCCTCTAGCTTTGTTGTTCTTTCTCAGAATTGATTTTTCCCACTTTGTGCTTAGCTGGAGGGGAAGGGTTATAGCAACTTCCCGCCCAAACATCAGTCTGTTCTAACTAGCCCTAGCACCTAGATTTTGCCAAGTACCATCATCATTTTGGACAGGCAGGACAGAAGCCAGTCCTTCTGGTAGCTCCCATAAAAGTTGGGGCATTGGACACTGGGCCAACTTTTCCTCTCCTCAGGGAGAAGCTGGGAATTTCTTTTTCCCTCTCTCTTTTTTTTTTTTTTTAATTCTTTTATTATTCTTTTTAAACAAAGGGCCCCAGTGATAGAGGACCAGGGGAAGGGGGAGGAGAGGAAGTTAGGCCTCTTCCCACTCACCCCTCTTCCTTATATATTTATAATCTATTTACAAGCCCTGGGCGGGGGGGGAGGGGGGGGCAAGGGGAACTCCCTCAGCAGGGTGGGAGCAACCCAGACTGCTTGTCCCCTGGGGACCCAGGTTCCTTTGCCCATCAAGAAGGCTGTCTGCTCCCAGGGCTTTGTCATCCAGTGTAGGGCATCTGGTGGGGAGGCCTGCTGGTAGAGGTTGATGTGCTGGGTATGGAGGTGGAAGATGGGGCCTTGAGATGGGAATTGAGGCCAGAGAAAGACCTTCCAGCTGGGGGAGTTTGTGACGACCAAGGTCCCCCAAGGAATTTTTTTTTTTCTTTTTCTTTTTTTTCCTTCTCTCTTCCCAAGTAAATATCTTCTGTCCAGAGAGTAAGTATACTCAGAAAAATGCACAGTAGATTTAGATGAGTGGTTCTCAACTGGAGGCAGTTCCGTCCCCCAGGGGACATTTTTCATTGTCTGGAGACATTTTTGTTTGTCACATCTGGGGGAAGGAGCTGTATTGAATCTAGTGGCTATAGGTTAGGGATGTTGCCGAACATCTTACAATACACAGGACAGCCCCCTCAAAATAAAGAATTATCTAGCCCCAAATGTCAGTAGTGCTTAGGTTGACCTTGGTCCAGACTGAAGTGGATTGGAGTTCATGTAACTAAGCAGTATAACATAGTGAATAAGAGCATGGACTCTGGAGCCAGACTGCCTGAGCTTACACATTTTGCTACTCTCTAGCTGATACCTTTGGTGACTAATCTCTCTGTGCTTCTGTAAAATAGAACCGAAAACAATAGCCATAACTACTTCATAGGATTATTAGGAGGATAGATGAGTTGATATATGTAAGTCTTTGAATAGTGCCTGGAATGTAGTAAACACTCAGTAAATATTAGCATTGTTAAGATCTGAACTCTTGGACCTTCCTGATTGTGGGTTAGCCCAGGAAATCCCCAGGTTTATATCTTTGCTGGTCTGTAGAAGCTGAGCAATATATTTGCTTTGTCTTGAACCCTTATATCAGTACTTCTGTTTTAATGGCTTTTAGTCCATCAGCATTTTGTCAGTCACTTTCTTTCACACTTCTGTAATTTTTTTTTTTTTTTTCACCATAATCATTATCCAGTGGTTAGGACAAAACCCTAACTTTTATCCTTTATGTTCTAATACATTAAAATAATATTTAAGAATGCATATGTGTGTAGTACACACACACACACACACACACACACACACACACACACACACTATTGTATTCAACACAAAATTTAAAAAACAAAATGAATGAAAAACTCTGACCTTTTTTTTCCTTAGGCAATTCGAAGTTTTCAAGTAGCCCTTCACATCTATCCAATGAACCCTGAAATATGGAAAGAAGACCTTTCTTGGGCAAGAACGCTCCAGGAGCAGCAAAAGGTAGCACAGAGGATTAAAAGAAGTGAAACACCAGCTGAAGTAACACATTTTTCACCAAAGTCAATTCCTGACTATGACTTTGAAAGTGATGAGATTGTTGCTGTTTGTGCGGCTATTGCTGAAAAACAGAAGACAGTGTCAGCAAATAAAACAATGGTTATTGTGTCGGCTTCTGGAACTGTAGAGACTGTAACAGAGAAGGAAGATGGTGCTACACCACCAGATGGCTCTGTTTTTATCAAAGCCCGATGAAGCAGTATTCATAGAGGAATTATTTGAATCTATCCTTTTGATTGCTATGTTTAGACATAGGGGCATTTACTCTGGAGATAGAGGGCAAAACTGTTTATAAAATAAGTTTTTCAGGTGAGGCATATGAAAGCTAAATAGTAGAATTATTGTATAGTGTTTGGATTATACTTTGATAAGTTATGATTTATACTACTTAAGATTAGTATTCTGAATAAAATGGTTTTTTTGATTAATAAACTTAATCTGAATATATAAATGAATACATTTTGAAGACACAACTTGAAAAATGTATTCTCGAGTCGTAAATACAGGAATGGCCAGTGGCATTAAAGTATTGATTAGTTGACTTCTGTTTTATGATAAAGGATGTGTGTGATTTCTTTTCCTCCTAGAAATATACTGCTGTTACTATTCACTCTTACATTTATTTTTTGCTTCTTAAGAGTAAATCTGTCACAAAGCTTGAGTATTTTTCACATTCATTTAGATTCAAACTTGTCAGTTTGTTATGTGTGGAACCTTTGAAAGTTTGGCTGAAAATGCATGCAAATGTGTACATTCTGAACATTTTCTGAAGTTTCTCTTAATTCTGATTTGTGCGTCTGTTTGTTATAGCAGTTGTACTTGTCTCCTTCAGTATTTGTTAGATGTGTGAAGTACTGATACAAGTTAGAATGATGGTTTTATTTTTTAATTGTTACAATACTGAGAGTAGTCCTTACCACAAGTGAGTCATTTTTAAAATGTGCTTTTTTTAAAATGAACGACTTTTACAATTTCATCATGACAAGTTGTACTGCTTTATTATCCCACTCGAAATCAATATTTTCTTTTCCTTATTTTTAAAAGCTTTAAAAATCCTAAAAAAACCTTAATTCTTTGCTTGTAACTTTCCAGCTGATGATTTGGAATTACTTTCTCATATAACTTTTTTGGAACTTCTCAGCAAAATGAAAAATAATTACAATTTTAACTAGCTAAATTATATCTTTCTATTAGGGATGTTATTGTCAGAGTGCCAATAAGTAAATAACTTAAGCATAAAAAAACATAAAAACAAAAACTAGAAAGTGATTTATAGTACAATACCATGAGTATGAGGAGAATATATTAAAGAAATATTTTATTGAAAGGCCATAATTACATTCACAAATTAATACTATCATTGAAAATGTGAATTATTATTTTTATACTATATATTGTAGTACAATTATATAGAACTATTGGGCACTGTTACTTCTGATACTCAGGAAGATATTTTTGGTGTAAAATTAATTTTTTTCTTTATTACAATGAAGGTAGGCTACTTTATGTTAAGGGATCTTACTTAACACTGCTGGAGCAGGTAGGTAATTGTGTACATTTTTATGAGGATGATTTTTAAAAATTTTGTTTTAGTGGAGTGCCTATGTCTTTTTTTTCCAGAGTTGGAGAAATCAGCACTTGCCTTGAAAAGTATTGTATTTTCCCCCTAAGTTATATCATCAGAAATTTAGCTCTGGTTAGGTCAGTTTTAAAGTTATCTAAAAAAAGAAAATTAAATTATTATTATTTTTTTTAATGAGGTATATTCTTACATGGTAGATAGGTATCTAGAGGAGTGAGTACTCAACATTTGGTACATTGTTTTGAGTAATGGGTGTTTATTGTGTAATTTGCGAATAGTTTTTTCTTCCATTTTGAAGATTTTCCTATTATTTTGTATTGTTAGCATTTGAAAAATAAGATTGATTTACTTAATTTTTTTTCTTAAGTGAAAATAATATATATAAAGCACCTTGCATGGTGCCTCACACATGCAGTGTTCAGTAAATGCTAGCTATTTCTGTGAAGAATTTGAATTAGTTTGGAAATATTTAACCTGCATTTCTTCTGACTTAGAACTTCTTTGTAATCCTTTCCTTATCTGAAAGTGAGAAGTAACTACTTCCAATATCATAGAATGGATAGATATCAGTTGGGGATTATTCTTGGCATGAGGTCTATGCCTCCTCCCCAGGACAGAGTTCATGTAGGCACTAGACTGTTAAAAAACCTAATGTTTCCTCTGTGTTGATGTTGGTAAAAGAGCCAGGTTAGGCTCTTCCTTACTCAGATATAAGACATAAAATAGTTTAGACATAAGATGAAGGAGAAAAAGGAGTAGTGAGTTACGGAGAAGGGAGGCACTTCATTTCTTCAAACCCCAAAAGATGCTTATTTTAGCTAACACTATTCTATGTATAAAGAAAAAAATGCATTCATTATTTTACAAGGATGTGAACACTGATATACAAGTATTTCCCAAGCTTGTTAATTGTAACAACAAACCTTTTTGAATCTGAAGAAAAATAATTGATGTTCATGATAATGACATAATTATAGATGTTTAATATACTTTCTGAAATAACACTGCTTAGTGTTCAAATTATGCTTAATATAATTAAATTATTCTTGTTTGAAAATTGTATGACATAGACACTCATTAATCAGAACAGTACACATTTAGACCATGCCTGATGACCTGAGAATCATATATTATTCTCTAGAAAATAGGCTCTTAGTTTATCTTAAATTTGCTAACAAATACTACATAAACATTGAGAAGTCATGCAACTTATGGATCACAGAATCAATATCTACTGCAACTTGGCCTGTGTACATAATTTGTGGTCGTGATTTAAGTATGAAAATATTTTAAAATGATGTTCGATGGCAAAACTATAATGAAGACTTGAAATAAAAAAAAACTTTCAGAAAGTTAGAGTTTCCATGATGATAACTGAAAAGTAAATCTTTTTAAGTTTGAAAATTATGCTTTACTGTGTTAGTCAGTTTCTGTTGCTTATAACAGAATACTTGGAACTGGGTAATATATAAGAAAACAAAATTTACTGCTTACGGTTTTGGAGGCTGGGTAGTCCAAAATCCCAGAAACACATCTGGTGAGGGTCTTTGGTGGTGGCTTTACAGCAATGCAGGGTTCTCACATGGCAGAAAATGGCAGAGCAGAGAGAGAGAACTCCTCATGTGCTCTCCTTTTAAAGCCCTCAGAACCACGCCCATGACCACCATTAAACCATCAACCTAATCACCTCTTCAAGGCCCCACCTTTCAATTACTATAATAGGATTTCCCACCCTCAGCAGTTACAGTGGGGATTAAGTTTTGGGGGTCAGTCAATCCAAGGCATTTACATCATGATTGAAAGGTTGTTTCATTGTCTTTCCTAGCAGTAAGAAAATTACCAATCAGTTCTTTTAATTTCCTTGAGTCAGAAGCCTTTCTAAATTGACTCTGGACCAGCCATTCTGAGCTGTGATTTCATGATACATGTATCTAAATGAGTGGTGAGTTGACACAAGAATCATAGTTCCATAATAATTACCTTCAAATCAATTGGTATATTAAATATGCTTTTTCTGAGAGGGTATTATTGAACTGACAATGTCCTTTGTCATTGGTGGCATTTTGGGATAGAGAAAGTAAAAACTTGTGTTTTCTTAACCAATAATAAAATATGGAAATTTGTAAATTATTTGCCCCCTTACTAAAGTAAATTAAAATGAAATAAAGCAAGTTATTCATAAAGTCATGTACCTTAGTCACTTGCAACTCAATATGGCCACTTTGAATGGAAAAGAAAGGGTGACCCTTTAGCTAGAGTATGATGAATCGTGCCTTAATGTATGTGAACTTTACCTGCTGTATGTGTGTTGGGAAAATATAGGAAAATGGTCAGGGCCCCTCAGATATTCAGAATCTTGCCAAATATTTGCTGTGAATAGGTTGTGTGTGGGTGGAGTTAGTGGCCTGCGTTGCACCACAACCTTGGCTGGTGTTCTGCCTCTGGTGGCCACCGCCACAAGTGGCCATGCTTTCCAACCTGTGGCTTCCAAGGAACTGTTTGCTGGTTACCTAGCTCATAGACCTGTGTGTAAAGGGTCTGGTGACCCAGCCTGGCATGTGAGGGGTCTGGGGACCCAGCCTGGTGTTTTTAGGGTTTGTGACCTAGTCTGTGAACGGGCTTGAGGGGTCTGTGAGCTCCAGACCCAGCCCTAGCTCGACAATTGGCCCAGTTGGTGAGGGTTACAGGCAAGTAAAAGAGCCCGAGAACTGGTGTGGTTCAGTAACTTTACAATTGACATCATGAACAGGATTAAAAGAGCTCCACAATTGGCCCAGGTGACAGGATTCCGACATTAGCAGAGCACCACAATGGGCATAGTCTGCGACAGGATTCTGAGCAGTTACAGGAGCCAAAAAGCCCTTGGAAGAAGGAGGAGATGTGGCTACTTGTGAATATGCTGTGCCCCTATGGCCACTTTCCTGTTGACTGGGATCTGGTTGCTTCACACTGTACTGCAAGGTAGCATAGACCAGATACTATGGCAGAAAACCCTTTGGGATGGGGAGGAAATGTGGCTGTCCTTGAGCATGTGGTGCCCGGTGGCCACTTTTCTGCTGACCTGGCTGCTGCTCGCTATGCTGCAAACTGATTGAAATTTGTGGCAGAAAGCAGAGTCATTGGAAGCAAGGATGATTATCCTGGAGGATAACATGCAGCGACTGGCCATCCTTGCTTCTCACACCTGGGAAGACGACCAACCCAGTGGTGAGTTGGGGGAAACTGTGCGTCTCCAGGCATGACCTGTTCTGCACGAGAAATTGAGAAAGTAAAGCAACAGAAAAAGGAAGAGCCCCTGGTGGCTGCAACTATGAGATCTAGGGGTGGATGGTGTAACGTGCTTTAGAGACTATGTAGTAAACACATGTTGCATTTGTCTGAAGGCAAATGGCTTGAAGGGTGCCACTTAAACCTGATGGCCAGCCAGGTAGTGTAAAACCCGAGAAAAGAGTGCCACATGCAGATGGGCAGATGTCCCAAGGACGGGTGCCCCTGCAGAATTTCAAGTATGTTTTCATCTGGTGAAAAGGTGGAAAAGTTAGTCTCCATTACTACGTGCCTGTCTCGGTGGCAGCAGTTACAGGAGAGCTGCAGATATGCACAGTCAGGGCAGCCATTCCTTGATGGACTGGGTGAATGCAGCTGTTTAACTGTGTGGGTGAGTGCTGCTGAACTGCCTGAGACTGAGTGAATAGCTGGTGAAAGCCAAGCTGATTGAAGTAATTCAAAAAGCCAGAATTTAAAAGGGAAGCAGAGTGTAAAGATTTGGAAAATTTGCAGCCTGGCCATGTGGTAGGGAAGCAGAGAGCCATAGGAAAACTCAAGGGTGAAGCAGATAAACTGTTTGCTAAAGACATTATCTTGGCGGTGAGGCAGCCAGATGCTAATAACCAGGACAATGGGGAAAATGCCCTAAAGGCATTTGAGAAGTCTGGATGGGTGCCCCACCCTTCATAGGCCCTGAGGTCATTTGAGAAGTTTGGGAGAGTGCCCTTCTCTTCGCATCCTAGGAGGACTGAGTCATCCCAGAGGACAGACCTGGGGCACTGCTGCCCTCGGCAAACTGCTCCCTGCATCCCAGCCACTTGGCTGGACCAATTCTGCCTCAGCACCTCCAAAGAGCAAAAGCCAAAAACCTTGATGGCGTTCACGTTGTGTTAAGTTTGCAGGCCAGCAGTATGGGAGAGCAGTGGAGGCGTGGCAGCCTCCACCCAGATTTTGCAAGATGTTTGAAAAGGCCAGGGGCACTCAGGCAGAGACCTGCTGCAGAGGTGGAGCTGTGTGGAGGTCATCTACAGAGCAATATGGAACAGAAAAGTGGGGTCAGAGCTCTCACAGAGAACCCCCACTGAGGAAATGTCTAGTGCATCCAGGATGGTGGGACTGCCACCAGAAGCCCAGAACCATGGGACTGCTGGCAGTGTGCAGCGCCAGCCTGGAAAAGCCACAGGCACCAGGCAGATCAATGGGCTGCACTTGGCGGAGTTGTAGGAGCGAGGTTGCCCAATGCTTTAGGGGTCCAGGTGCCCCAGTGTGCTTAACGTTTGCCCTGTTTGGGTTTCAGATTTGTTTGGGGACTGTTTTTCCTCTCTATTCCTCCCTTCTGGAATGGGAATGTGTACCCAATATCTGTCCCACTGTATCTTGGAAGTAGATAAACTTGTTTTTGACTCTTTACAGGTTCACAGCTGGAAGGAATTTTGTTTTTGGTCTCAGATGAGACTTTGGACTTTGGACTTACAAGTTGGTGCTGGAACAAGCTAAAGACTTTTGGAGCTGGGATGGAATGTGTAATATGTTAACGTAAGGGTCATTTATCCTCGCTAAAGTAACGTCATGGAAGATTCTGAATGCATAGATTGTGCGATGAGGGACCCTGAAGGGGTGAATTGTTGGGAAAATATAGGAAAATGGTCAGGGCCCTTCAGATGTTCAGAATCTTACCAAGCATTTGCTGTGAATAGGTTGTGTGTGGGTGGAGTTAGTGGCCTGGGGGGTCCTTGGCTGGTGTCCTACTGCTTCTGGCAGCTGCCGCTGCAAGCGACCATGCTTTCCAACCTGCAGCTTCCAAGGACCTGTTTGCTGGTTACCTAGCTCATAGACCTGTGTGTAAAGGGTCTGGTGACCTAGCGTGGCATGTGAGGGGTCTGGGGACCCAGCCTGGTGTTTTTAGGGTTTGTGACCTAGTCTGTGAACGGGCTTGAGGGGTCTGTGAGCTCCAGACCCAGCCCTAGCTCGACAATTGGCCCAGTTGGTGAGGGTTACAGGCAAGTAAAAGAGCTCAACAATTGGTGACATTGGCAGGATTCCAACAGAGTCCTAGCACCACAATGTGGCTAGGTGGCAGAAAGGTTGAGAAGTGCTGATCTGTACCTTAGTGGGAAGGCATTGGGGTGGGGATGGCTTCCTCTCACAGTTTTTCCCAGGACATCAATCAAGCAAGGAATGCTGTTCTCTCTCTCCATCTCCACAGGAAAGGAGGGAGTTGAAGGTACAGAATTGAAGATGCTAGCTCCTTTCTCCCCTGTTGGATTTGTAATGCCTGCAGAGAGCCTGTGTTGTGCTCTCTTCCCAGCCACATTGTGAGCCTTGCGTGAAGGCTTTCTGCCTCTACAAGGGGAGCCCTGTGCTTGTGAAGACCTATCCATGCCTCACTGAGCAGTTCTGTCTAATTCTGGGTTCATGAGAAGGACATTGTTGGCACAAACCTAAATTACATCCTCTAACCTAAACTTCTTCAGCAATAAATCTGTTATATTGAATCTTCATTTGTCTGACTGTGTCTCTCAAGTGGTTCGGATGTTAGGAGGGAACAAGGGATATTATTTCATGACTCCCTCAAACCTCAACAAAAATTAATGCAGAGTATATTTGAAAGTAAGCATGTGATATATTAAAAACTAAATGTGGGAATTTTTTCTAATTTTAGATTTTTTAAAATCATGGAAGTTCTATTGAAAATAATGTTAATTACAAGGCAATATGTAAAAGTTTTTTCAGGATATTTAAAAGGTCTGCTAACATGGAATTGTGATAGACCATAATATTGACTCTAAATTTAATTGATGTGAAATGAATTATAATGTCCTCTGTCCACCTCTATCAACTTTCTTAAATGAGTATAATTTAGATATAATAAAATGCAAGCTTTGTAAGTTTACAGTTTGAAGGGTTTTGACAAATGTGAACACCCACTACACCACCATCATCAAGATGTAGTACTAATACATGTTCACCCAAAAAGTTCTCTAAAGCTCTTTTTGCAGTCAATTCTCTTCCATCCACCCTAGCATCCAGTCCTATTCAACTACTTACCTGCTTTCTGTGACTGTAAATTAGACATGACTTTTCTAGAATTTCAAATAAATAAATCATACAATATGTACTCTTTGTATCTGACATTTTCTTGCTCAATAATGCTTTTGAAATCCATCCATGTTGAGGTTCATCCGGGTTATTGTGTTTATCAGTAATATGTTCCTTTTTTTGCTGAGTAGTATTCTATTGTGTGAATATACTGCAATTTGCTTAGCTATTTGCCTATTGATGGACATCTAAGTTGTTTCAAGTTTTGTTCTATTATGAATAAAGCTGCTATGTACATATGCCACAGTTCTGTTTTCATTTCTCTTGGGTAAATACCTAAGTGTGAAATTGCTGAGTCTTATGATAAGTATATGTGTAACTTTAGAGGAAACTGCCAAGCTGTTTTCCAAAGTACCATTTTGTGTTCTTATCATCAATGTATTAAAGAGGTTTCATTTGCTCCACATCTTTGTCAATGCTTGGTATTGTCAGTCTTTTAAATTTTAGCCACTTCAGTGGATGTGTGCTGGTATCTCATTGTGGTTTTTATTTTTATTTTTTTAAATTTTAACTTCTCAATATACATCGTAGTTGATTTTTGTGACCCTTTAACCATTCCTCTTTCACCCCTCCCTTTTTCCCCTCTGATGGAGTTTGGATGTGTTGTCCCCTCCAAAACTCATGTGGAAATTTGATCTCCAATGTGGCAGTGTTGGAAACTGATTGAGTCATGGGGGCGGATCCCTCATGAATGGATTAATGCTCTCCCTGGGGGAGGGGGAAATAATGAGCAAGTTCTCGCTCTGTTAATTCTCGCGAGAGCTCATTGCTTAAAAAAGACCCTGGCACCTTCTCTCTCTCTTGCTTCCTCTCTCTTGCTTTCTGTTGCCATGTGATCTGCTTGTACCCGCTGGCTGCCTGCCACTTTCCGCCATGAGTGGAAGCAGCCTGAGGCCCGTGCCAAATGCAGCTGTCCCAGAATCGTAAGCCAAGTAAACCTCTTTATAAATTACCCAGTTGCAGGGATTCTGTTATAGCAACACAAAACGGACTAAAACACCCTCCGTCCCACATCATATCTGTTCACTTGTCTTAACAAGATCAAGAAATTGTTGTGACTGTTATGTCTTCTTCCCCCCTCCTTTGTTTGTGTGTTTATCTATTTATTTATTTATAGCTCCCACAAATAAGTGAGAAAGTGGTATTTCTCTTTCTGTGCCTGACTTGTTTCACTTAATATAATTCTTTCTAGGTCCATCCATGTTGTTGCAAATGGTAGTATTTCGTTCTTTTTTTATAGCAGAGTGGTATTCCACTGTGTAGATATACCACAGTTTCCTTATCCACTCATCTGATGATGGATATTTGGGCTGGTTCCAGCTCTTGGCTATTGTAAATAGTGCTGTAGTAAACATGGGAGTACAGGAATCTCTTCAGCCTGATGATTTCCATTCCTCTGGGTATATTCCCAGCAGTGGAATAACTGGGTAATATGGTAGATCTATTTGTAATTGTTTGAGGAACCTCCATACCATTTTCCATAAAGGCTGCACCAATTTGCAGTCCCTACAATAGTGTATGAGAGTTCTTTTTTGGGAAAACTGGATATTCATATGTAGGAGAATGAAACTAGACCCGTACCTCTCACCATATACCAAAATCAACTCAAAATGGATTAAAGAATTAAATATAAATCCTGAAACAGTAAAACTCATTGTGGTTTTAATAAGTATCTCCCTGATGATGTTGAGCAGCTTTTCACAGGCTTTTTGACATTTGTATATCTTCTTTTGGGAAGTGCCTGTTCAAATATTTTGCCCATTTTTTATTTAGTTTATCTTATTATTGAGATGTTAGAAATTTTAGTTTATTTTGCATAAAAGTCCTTTATGAGATATAGGTAATATACTTTTTCCCCATCTCTGTCTTGCTGCTTTGTTTTCTTAATAATACCTTTTAAAATGCAGTTTTTAATTTTGATGCTTTCCCGTTTGTTTCTTTTCCTTTATGGTTTTACTTTTTGTGTGCTAAGAAATCTGTGCTTGCCTCCAAATCATGAAGATTTTCTGTTTTCTGGTAGAAGTTTTATAGTTTTAGCTTTTATAACTAGGTCTGTGATCCTTTTCAAGTTACTATTTGTGTATGGTATGAGGTAAATGTCGAGGTACAGTTTTTGATGCCTTGTTATTCAAGCACAATTTTTTGAAAAAAACTGTCCTTTTCCGTTGAAATACCCTGGCATCTTTGTTGAAAATCAATTCACCATGTATTTGAGTGTCTGAGCTCTTTATTCTCTTGCACTGATCTTTCTATATATCTACTCTTATACCAGTACCACACTGTCTTGATTACTTGCTTTACAGTGTCTTGGGGGGGTGGCAGAGGGCGGGCGGCTGGCTGGTACTGGGATCCAAACCCTTGACCTTGGTGACCTTGGTGTTACTACACTCTGCTCTAACCAACTGAGGTGACTGGCCAGGCTTGCTTTATAGCAAGTCTTAAAAAAGTGTGATTCCTCCAACTTTGCCACCATGCCCCAGTTGTTTAGCTATTCTAGCTCCTTGGCCTTTCCATATACATTTTACAATCAGCTTGTCTATATCTACATGAAAGCCTGCCGGGATTTTGATTGGAATTGTGTTGAATCCTTAGATCAGTTTGTGAAATGTTGCCATCTTAACAGTATCATGTCTTTGAATCCATGACCATGGCATAACTCTCATTGTTTTAGGTCTTCTTTAATTTCAATAGGTTTATCCCTAAGTATTTCACTTTTAAAAAAATATTATCATAAGTGGTGTTTTTAAAATCTTATTATTAAAATTTGACAACTATTACATATAATACAATTGATTTTTGTATATTGACCTTATAGCCTACAACCTTGATAAATGCATTTATTAGTTGCATTAGCTTTTTTGTAGATTCCTTAGGGTGTTCTACATACATTATCCCAACTTTATGAATAGTTTTCCTTCTTCCTTTCCAAACTGTATGCCTTTTATATTCTTCTCTTGCCTTGCACTTGCTACAACCGTATGATATTAAATAGAAGCTGTGAGAATGAACATCTTTGCCTAGTTTACAGTCTTTTAGTCTCTCTTAAGTATGATGGTTGCTGTAGATTTTTCATACATGTCCTTTACTAGATTGAGGAAATTTCCTATCTAGTCTGCTGAACACAGTTTATCATGAGAGAGTGTGAATTTTGTTTTTTGTATTTCCTGCAACCAAGAAATGATTATATGATTTTTCTCTTATTCTCTTTATATGGTGAATTATATTTATTTTTCAAATGTTAAATCAACTGCATTTCTGGGATAAGCCCTACTTAGTCATGATGGATCATCCTTTTTAGATATTGCTTGATTCAATTTGGTAATATTTTATTAACTATTTTTGTCTGTGTTCATGAATGATATTGGTTTATAGTTTTCTTGTAATATTTTTGTCCAGTTCTTGAATCAAGGTAATGGGGACCTCATAAGAAAGAGAAGTTGAAAAGTATTTCCACCTACTCGTTTCTCAAAGTGTTTCCATAAATTTGATATTTTTTTCTATAACGTTTAATAGAACTCACAAATGAAATCACTTAGGCCTAGACTTTTCTTTTGAGTAAGGTTTTTAATCACAAATTCAGTTTAAAAAATAACTGTAGTATAGATATTGTCAATTATGTCACATTCAATGATGGTGTGGTTTGGTTAAATCAGGATACAAAAATAAGTCTATTCATTGCATCTTGATGTGTCTCTTTGTTCTTTATAATCCATAGGTTCTCCTTCCTCTTTTTTTCCCCCCCCAGTTTATGTTTAAAGGAATTGGATCATTTGTCCTTTGGAATTTTCCACATTTTATATTTTGCTTATTGCATTGCATACACCTGATATCATTGTTCCTTTGTATCCATGTTTTTGATAAATTGCCACATATCTAGAGGCTTGATCAAATTTGTTCAATTTTTTGTCAAGAATACATCATAGGTGGCCTTGGGTATTTCCAGTAGAAGTTAAATATTTCTGGTTATCTCCTCCTCTTCGTAATGTTGGTAATCATTGACTATCATTGTCTAGACCTATTATTTCATTGGAGGCTACAAAATGGTGATAATCCTGTTAATGTTTTGGTACTGGAAAACTTTAAAGAAAAACTTTTCCTTATCACTTTTCTTACTCTGGAAAACAATTTATTTATTTTTATTTATTTATTTATTTATTTTTTCCTTTTTCTTTTTTATTTATTTATTTATTTTTAAATTTTATTTTGTCGATATACATTGTGGCTGATTATTGCTCCCCATCACCAAAACCTCCCTCCCTTCTCCCTCCCCCCCTCCCCCCCAACAATGTCCTTTCTGTTTGCTTGTCGTATCAACTTCAAGTAATTGTGGTTGTTATATCTTCTCCCCTCCCCGTTTTTTTTTTTTTTTTTTTTTTTTTGTGTGTGTGTGTGTGTGTGTGTGTGTGTGAATTTATATATTAATTTTTAGCTCCCACCAATTTATATAGTAAAGGCAGCTTATACGGTAAGGGCTTGGTTCTTTCCCTTTATTTACCACTTTTGAAAATAATGACCTGGTTGGTTTCTTAGCATCCTCCAAAGGTGACCAGTGAAGTGTTTGTTTTGTTTTGTTGTATCATTATAAAGTCATGCATTGAGACATTTTTGATATGTCAGTCTCTGCAGTTATTACTGATGGTGTATACATCCTGAACTTTTAGTAGATAATGCTAAGTTTATTTTTCAAAGTGGTGTGTCAATTTTATACTCCCACCAACAGTGTATGAGATTTTCTAAAGCATGCTTGATATTTTCAGACAAAAATTTTTACATATATGATTGGTGTATAAGGGTATATATTATTGTGCTTTCATGATTGTTTATTTTTAATACTTTAGGGTATTAACTATTGATTTCTTACTGTGGGTGAATATGATTCAGCTCTCTTTCATTCCCCCAATATATTTACTAATTGTGCCTTCCCAGTATTGTTAATTATAATTTTGGTTTCAATCTATTATTATCTAATATGGCTATGTAATTATTACACATAATTGAGCTCACGTAGTATATTGTTTATTTCACCTTTCTTGTATCTCTCTTTGTTTTTCTTGGATCAATAATTGCCTTGATTTTGTTGTTGTTGTTCTTTAGTTTTCCATGTTATATATTACTAATTTTTCCGTGAATGTCTAAAAGGACGATAATACTCCTCTCATTATTGTCAAACATCAAATAATCAAATAATTTATCAATTTTTTTTTCTTTAATCTGAGGCATGTTCTAGAGCCCCCTCTCCTGCCTCAGTCTGGTTTGACTGTGCTCTTAGCCTGCTGCAGAGCTGTTGCCTTGAGCTCTCTTTTATCGTTGTTCATGGAATTCTCTTTGCTTCTCCTTTGTATTGAATCCTGTTTCACCCTTTTTAAAGAAAAACAAATACTTAATTTGTTCAGATTTTAGTGTGTGAAGTTGCTATGGTTAGAAGTTCTTAGGCTATAGGTATGTTTTGTGTTGTCTTCTGTCCTCCTCTTCCATGGTGGGGAATGGGGTGGCTGGCCTAGAAGGTAAAGGTAAGGGAATTAATGAATGGTAGAGATGTTGGTATTAATATAAAGACCATAGGCCCAGCTCTCTCTCTCTGTTTCTTTCTCCCAAGGTGCTTCCAGTCTGGCGCTAAAGCTCCAGCTGTGGTCCAGAGCAACTCCATGCTGAGCAGTAGGATCAAATGTTCTCTCTTAGAGTTAGTCTCTTTTTCTCTGGTTCCATTTCTTATGTACTTGGAGGGCAATCATGAGATCATAAGTGCAGCATCTTAGACTCAGGCTTGGATATGATGGGAGAAGGGCATGAAGTGGGGGGAGTGGTAGAAGAAAGCCAACATCATGGCTTGGTTTGTTCTGAAACTAGCACAAGTAGTTTAGGGAAAATAGATGTTTTGTGTAATGCAGACTTTTCTGCATTAAAATTTGAGGCCAAAAGGCATAACTAACAGTACATATTACTGAACCTGGATTTTTCCATGGCCCTTTGTGTTTGTTGTCCCAATAGAAAACTTGTGGACAGGGCTGGTTGTGAATGGGGAAGGGCTTCCATGGTGTGCTGGTAAATTACCACTTTAATAGCACTACCAATCTATCTTTTCTAACACACTTGACCTAATTGGTTAGATTGTCTTAAAGATTATAAGATGGTGTTAAAATTAACTTCTTGTCTGCTATATTCTATTAGGACCAGGTGGGACTTAATACCAGCTAGTTAGACAATTAGAACTTTCCTGCATAGAAAATTAGAAGCTCTCTAAGTGGTCTGGAACAAATGTCCCATAGTGGGAAACAAAAAGCAATATTTATATTGCATAGCTGTTAAGTCTTACAAATAAATATGGGGTAGATGATTGAACAATGCTGAAATTCTTTTCCTTGGCTGTTCTTTTAAGAAGACAGATTCAACAAGAAAAAAGACATTGTTTTGTAGTGAATCGTGTGCCCCAAAACTGTTTTGTTGAAGCCCTGACCCTTAATGTAACTATATTTGGAGATAGGGCCTTTAAGGAGGTAATTGAGGTTAAATCAGATCGTAAGGGTGTGTCCATAATCCAATATGACTGGTATCCTTGTAAGGGGAGAGAGAAACACCAGGGATGTACACACAGAAAAAAGGCCACGTGAGGACACAGCAAGAGGGAAACCATTTACAAGCCAAGGATAAAGACCTCAAAGAGAAACCAACCCTGCCAACAACTTAATTTTTTTTTTTTTTTTTTTTTAAAGATGACCGGTAAGGGGATCTTAACCCTTGACTTGGTGTTGTCAGCCCCACGCTCACCCAGTGAGCTAACTGGCCATCCCTATATGGGATCTGAACCTGTGGCCTTGGTGTTATCAGCACCACACTCTCCCGAGTGAGCCATGGGCAGGCCCAAACAACAACTTAATTTTGAACTCCCAGCCTCCACAGCTGTGAGAAAATAAAATTCTATTGTTTAAGACACCCAGTTGATGGTATTTTGTTATGGCAGCCTCAGCCAAGTAATGCAGACATATAACCCAGTTAAGAAATGGACAAAGAACTTGAATAGAAGTTTTTTCCAAAGAAGATATATAAATAGTCAATAAGCATATAAAACATCATTAGTCATTAGGGAAATCAAAACCGCAGCGAGATAATATCCGTTAAGATGGCTATAATAAAAAATACACACAATAACAAGTGTTGACAAGGATGTAGAAAAAATGAAACTCTTGTACATTGCTGGTGGGAATGTAAAATGGTACAGTCATGTGGGAAAACAGTCTGACATTGATTGCCTCAAAATATTAAACATATAGTTACCATATGTCCCAGCAATTTCCCTACCCAGGTATATGCCAAAAATACTTGAAAATGTTTTCACACAAAAACTTGTACACAGAAATGTTCATAGCAGCATTACTGATAGTAGCCAAAAACTGGAAACAACCAAAATGCCCATAAACTGATGCATGAATAAACAAAATTGTGGTATATTTATACAACAGGGTATTATTCAGCCACAAAGAACAATGAAGTACTGATTCATGCTACAATATCAATGAATGTTGAAAACATGCTAAGTGAAAGAAGCCAGGAACAAAAGCCACACATTGTGTGATTTTATTTATATGAAATGTCTAGAATAAGCAAATCAATAGAGATAAAGTGTTTGCCCGAGGGCCGAGAGGAGGGGATGGAGAGCAGAATGGAAAGTGGCTGAAAATGGGTATATGATTTATTTCTGGATGATGAAAATGTTCTGGAATTAGCAATGATGGTTGCACAACTTTGTGAACATACCAAAATATTTTAAAGGGTGTAAAAGGTAAATTTTATGGTATATGAATTATGTTTCAATTAAAAAGATTAAGCCAAATCAGTGCTCTGGATGATGAAACCGAAGTAAAGATGAATGAGATTATGCCTTGAATGTTAATAGTGTTAACTTGTGAACAAGGCTCTTGGTTTTCCCCATGAACACGGGTGGTGAGTATGTATGTATTCATAAATTTAGGTGTTGTCTCATTGCCCATTGCTTCATGTTTATGGAGGCAAAACAAAAGCCTCATTCACAAATAAAATAATCTCTGAAAACCTTGCTTCTTAGGCATTGGGGTAGCATGGTGAAGTAGAACATTTTTAGAAGTTTAAGGCACTTGCTCCTTTTCTGCACCATCCCTACCTCAGCTGAAAATCACTGTGCTGTTAGGTCTGTGAAGATGACAGTCCTGCTTTTCTGACATCATCCAAAAATATCTTTAAAAACTTGCAGATAGCAAATCATGACCTCACTCCTAGGGATTATTGCTACTTGAAGTGTGTGCTCAGACTGGCAGAATCATGTAGGAGCTTTTTAGAAACATATACACCCCAGGCTGACTGAATCAGAAACTCTCCAGATGACTTTGAAGTATGCTAATGTTTGAGAAGCACTGATCCAGAGAAATTACAAGGACCAAAAGTTTATGCTAATTTTTTGTAATAATTATTTGGCTTCTTTACATGTAGCAAGTTAAATTGTCTCCTCCGCGAACCCCCCATACAATCTGGTGATTTGAGTATATCCAGCACCCAGATCTTGGTTTCTAAATACCATTCTACACCAAGTGGATCTGAGGCTTTGTACTATTCTTGCAGCTTTTCTTTAAATTTAAAATTATTTCAAAATAAAATTTTTTTAAATACTTCAATTTGAAAGGATATAGAAGATGACCTGAAACAAACAAAAACCACACAAGTTTTCCAAAACTGAGGATATGGAACTCAGATTGAATGTATTTATTTATTGTAATCTCCAAAATAATTTCAGTTGGCACAACTGCTTCTTTAAACCATATCAATATCAGGCTCAGAAATTACAACAAAGCAATTCACGAAAACACTTTAAGCAAAAAAACATGCTTAATATTTCTTTGAGAAAGGTCCTTCAAATATGTGTACAGCATTACTAGTGTTACACAAAAGTGTTAGAAGGTGACCCTTAAGTGCCCAAGTTTTGCATCCCTGACAAACATGAAAGGCTAATTTAACCACATTTGAGATCCTTCCACGTCTCAAAATAAAGGTATTTATGATGCAACTTGCCTTCTTAAAATTTAAAGGATATTGTAGGTCATTCCTTAGGAAAGTAAAACTATGCACACTTTCAAGGGAAAAAAGTTGCTTAGTCTTTTGATTTTTATATTATACACTTAAATTATGGATTATTTATTAAAGACTTTTAAAAATTTATGTTACATTTTAAAATGTACCAATTAGTGGGGACAAAAGTTCAAAATATTTACCAGCATGTTAGGTTCTCCTGAAATCACAGTATTCTGGATAAATAAATGTACTTATCATTAAAAAATTTTTCACTATGTATTATATACATAGCTTGGAAAGAACTTTAATGTTTTGGACTATTTTTCACATCTTAAATTGTTTTTTTTTTTAATTTACTTGATAATACTAAACTCTTTCTTTTAAAAAAATTATATCTATTTTATAGACATTAGTGTCACTGTAAATTCTCAACACCTTGGACTGAACTTGTTTATGAAAAAATCCTAACATCTGCAACTTCAGCTGGTTATACTGGGAGGAGAGGGGTTACCATAATTTTATTGTACTTATGTTAACAATAAACCTTCTCATAGAGAAGAAAATACATTAAATACCTTAAATCATATTTACAACAATAAAAATTCACATTTCATGCTTTAGTGAGACACTTAAATCATCCATAAGGTAGTCCTCATAGTTTATTGGAATAGAGCTCTTTTAGTATATGGGCTTCTGCTGTGTGCCAGATATAAAGCTCTTGATGTTATGAAAATAGCTAAACTTCTATCATTTTCCTATCCAGTACAAAAACTGAGGGTAAGTCTTCCCAGCCATCAAGTTGTGACTACAATCCCATGTCACGGAGGGGTGGCAACCAATGTGCTTCAGGACCCATGTGAATGAACTTGATTGTTTGACAAGGGCTCAAAAGCCAAGATGTTTTCTAATGTGAGTCATAGGGCAAAGATAGCCCTTCTGAGCACAGGTAGATGCTTCATTTCTGTGTCTATTGCACAGGATTTCATAAGGTTCCAGAAATGGTGCTGCATCTCTTTTTTTTAGCTACTATATACATTTTTCTGATAAGTTCAGTGTTTCACTGGGAAATGTGACTTGCAGGGAGCTCCCCTTAGGGACAGGCCCAGCCCTACTACTCCCACCAACCTCATCCACCAGTAAGACGCTCTCAGAGTCCTGACCCTGTGAGGAGTCCGAGGTCTCTGATATTCGCAAAGTCCTCAGCGAGGTGGTGTCTGCTTGGGCCAGGCCCATGCCAGGCACACCTGGAAGCAAATTCCTGCCTCCAAGGCCATTTTCACTGAGTTCTGGCAGGTAAAGGAGGGTCTGAGATGTGCTGCTGATCTCCTTCAGCTCCCGGGAGAGGAAGGAACGAGAGTGGCCGGACATGGCAGAAGATGTCCTGCGACTGTCTGAGCAGTGCTGTCCTGAACGGTCTCTGCTGGACCCGCCAATGCGACAGAAGAGGCATTTGATCTTCTCTATTGCTCTGCTGAGCACTGTCTTCCGCAGGAGGATATATATCCAGGGGTCCAGAATGGGGTTTACAGAAGCAATTCGGATGGCTTGCAAATCTGGATTTTTGCTGATGTCTCGCACCAAGCTTGGCTGATATAACTGGTTGACGAACACTCGCACCTGCATAAATGAGATGCCCATTGTCAGTAATCAAACGGGAAAACACGTAAATGCTGTGCCTATAGTAGCAACATTAGGCTTCCGCCCTCTTTTCTGGTAATAAGTCCCCAGTAAAGAACAGCCTACATGATAAGCCGCAGAAAAACCAGTAATTATGTACACTTATGTTGTGAGTTAGTGTAACTTTAACTATTTTTGTAACCATCTAATGGATATATTCCCAAATCAAAGATGGTGTACAAAAATGCAATGTGAGTACAGGTAACATATGCATAGTCTCCTTGAGAAGCATTTTATTAACTGCAAGTCTGTCAGTGCTTTTAAGTTTTTGTAATTCTAATGAGATTTTTTTTCCCTAAAAGCCACTGATTTCCCTCATTCCAGCTATTTTATATATTTTAAATGAAAACTCATTTTGTATGTCAACTAACCACCTCATCATCACAGAAAAGCCAAGACACTTTTATTTTAGAGTCTACAAGAATGTGCTGAAAGCTTTTAAACCAACATTAGGTTTTCCTATCATCCAGAATAACCAGAGAATAGTTTTTATTTTCTCAGTGACTCTGTTCCCCAATTACAATCATGATGGATGGGTGAGAGTTTGATGGATAAGTGAGAGATCGCTTATCACTTATCCAGAGTTCACTTATCACAATAAGAGTTCACTTATTGATGGATAAGTGAGAGTTTGCTTATTTAGAGGAAAGGACCTAGCATTTCAAATAGAGGAAGCTCCAAGTGCAAAGTCATGAAAGAATGAAATATGTCAACTTTTGGGAACTTCAAATGATTCTGTGAAGAGTGCATGAATTTATGTAAATGTAAGGAAGACTATCATTTCATTCCTTAGAGGTAAAAGCATTTGTTAAATGTACACTCTCAAATTTACTGTTAAAGTATAAATTTTTTTTGCATAGGCATTTGCATAGGCATTAATTCCACATTTATATAAAAATCTCATCTGTAATTCTTAGAAAAATAGTGGTTTTAAGACACACACATAAAGATGATGCATAAAAACCATTAAAAAGAGAAATAATTCACAAAAGCATAGCTGGAGCCATTTAACTAGGGGTAAATACCTCAAGCTTTAACAAGACTTGAGGGCATCACTGCCTTAACATACAGTGTAATAATTAATGATTCATGGTGTATGAATCACCCAGAAAAAGTAGAATTATTTCAGAAAGATTTACTACAATTTGGATAAAAAAAATGAAGTTTAAAATGTTTAAAGAAATAAGTTTCATTAATTTGTAAAATTCAATTTATATGAAACTTATTCCTGGATGATGCAGTGAGATATAACTGTTATTTCTATTTCTCCCTGAACTGGAATTTAGACCTTAATCAGCTACAGGTTCATGATCCTTTATCAAGAAATTTTTGGGTGTTTTTCATTTGTTACTGTTTTTACTTTTTTTTTTGGTGGCTGGATCATAAGGGGATCTGAACCCTTGACCTTGGTGTTACTGACACCAGACTCTAACCAATTCAGCTAACCTGCCAGCTCTCACTTGTTTGGTTTTTGGAACTTATTTGGTTACAAAACCTGACCTAAACTTATTTTGGTAGCAGAACCTGAACTGAACAGACTGTGATGCTATTTATAGTTTTATTTATTCCACTTAGAGTAAACATTCCTATATTTTGCTGCAAGGGTACTGTTCCAGTTCTGATAGGGACATTTACAATGTATTAATAATTATTTTTATAAAAGCCCAGAAACTTTGAATTATGAAACCCATCTGACCCTAAATGTTTTGGATAAGGAGTTATGGACCTGTAAATCCCACAGAATAAAATGTTCAAATTAACTAAGATTAAATTAATATCTTGATCTCTGAAAGACAGCTAAATAAAGAATGAACTAGAATGAACAGCCATATATGATATCTTTTCTTAAAATGCTTTTATGAACTATGCTTGGATAAATGATGATATCAAGACGAAGCATAACTGATTTTTTAATGTTTACAAAAACTAAAAAATAAAGCATGTTGGTTTCTTCCTTCCGTTATTGAGGTCCTTGGCTATGCCTGGGAACCTAGTAGTTCCCTCAAGTCTACAGGCCTTTTCTCAGACAAGGTGTTTGCTGCTGAGACCCGGAGGTTTTGAGGAACTGATTAAGGTCCCCCACCCTGCTGGTGACAGAGTCTGGTCTGGTCCCGAGGTTCCAGATGACCTCCACATGCTTTCTGCTCTACCAAGCTTGCTTTCTGTTTAAGAATTATTTCCCAACAATGGAATTATTTTTAAAAAGCATGAGATCTATATTTTACTCATATCTCATACTATTTTCCTAAGGTAAAAGAAATGATGGATTTAAATCTGTTAGTATCAGGTCTCATGTGTAATCTCCAGAAAAGACCTGTTGCAGCGTTTGTGCGAACTTGAGACTTCAAGCCTCTAGGTGGCGGTATCGCTCTACATGGTGGTTTTTGACACTACAGTCCCTCCCTAAGAAGCATTTTGCACAGCCATCTCCAAGACTTACAGAACAGGATCTTGGTTAAGTCTGAACTTTGCATTTCTGAGATTTTTAACATTCAACTGTTTTGTTGCTGGTTGCTTCTCCCACCACAACCTCAAAGGAAACATGTTTACTACTAAAAGGAGGAAGATTTTGGAACAGTTAAAATGGAATGAAATTTGTAGCTATTTAAAGGACCGTATTAGGAGTTAGCATTTTATTTTCAAATTTCTGTAACCTTTTAGCAAAGTCAGAGTGTTGTAAAAACAAATAATAATGGGTTTTCATAATCAAAGATGACAAGAGACAAGGAAAGAATCATCTCTATGCCTCACTTTATCTGCAGAAGCAATTAATAATTTTGACTACTATAGAAGGGAATAAAAGGAAGCTGTATTAAATGTGTGCTCTAGGCTGGCTGGTTAGTTTAGTTGGTTAGCGCACAGCCTCATAATGCCAAGGTCATGGGAGCCACCAAAAAAATAAGTGTGCTCTATTTTAGGGTTCCATGGGTGGTGGGGAGGGAAGCTTGCAATTAGTATAAGCCACCGAACACGTCATTTAATGTCTTTTCAGTAAAAGGGAATTCACAGGGCAGCAAAAAGATGAGTATAAGAAGCACAACTCCGAATTCATGTAAAAAAAAAAAAAGCTGGTCGAATTATTTGAAGAGAATCAGTATGAATGAGTTTTATGTTGCATCAGATTCTCAGTGAAGATTTACTTCAAGGGAAGAAAGAATAAAATACAAAAACGAACAAAAACTCCACACACTTTACAATGTTTGTGGACATGTGAGTATAGCAACCTGTGCTTCACTTTAAAGGCTACTTGGTTTGCTCTCCCCCAAGCACAGAAACCCAGATTCAGATGGGAACATCCACACCCCCTTCAATGCCACTGGGAAGCAGAGCACACTTTTCTGGAATTCTGATCCAACAGGCTCTATATGCCATACAAATAAACAAGTTCGGGCAGTTTTCAATGTTGGAAGTGTGTGCTGTTGATAACCTCTGTGCTCAGAACCTCTGAGTCAGGGGAAAACACCTTAAAATAGTCACAGAATACAAACAACATATTTACTTTCTTCCAATTTTAAAAGTTAGTCTTTTTCTTAGTAGCTGCAGATTTGTGCATGTGGCTTATTATTCATATGGGCATACCTTATAGTATTCTAAACTTCTTGAGAATGATTAAAGATTATAGTTCAGGAGCAATGGAACATGGAGAAAATGAAATAAATTCAAAAGAAGGTGTGTTGACAGGAAAGCTGTAAGGGGGGCTATAGCTTGTAGAGGTAAACACACAAGCTTTGGAATTAAACAAACCTCTGCTCAGATCCTGGTTCTGCTCCTTATAACCTATGGACAAATTATTAAAGGGCTTACTTAGTACAGTGCCCAGCGTATAACATCTACGTTGGCTCTCATTAATGTTTCTTGTAACCCATGGTGGAAGCTTGGCCGCTGTGGAATTTATCAGTAATTAGAACACTGCAGTTTAGAGGTAGCTGTACTTTCTACTTAAGAATAAATAACCTGTTTACTGGGAATGTCACACTGAAAACATAATGTTGAAATCCTGATTAGACAGATTTAGTGATTAACTGTCAAATAGTAATGCTTTCCAGTAAACGGCAAGATCTGTAACTGGATTTGTGTGTGCGCCCCTTGTCCTACTCCAAGCACATAAAAGAATATCTGTGTGTGCTCAGTTATCTCACTACCTTGTGAAGAATCCAAAATTGACACAGCTGTTACTAGAAGTTCTTACCACTTTTTTCCCTTAAGTAAAGGACAGTGGAAAGACTTTTTGACCGGGTGGTGGTGTGACAGATCTCAGTTATTATTCCTTCTGGGTCACTAGTTGGCCATTTACCATAGGCAAGTTACTTAATCTCTATAGGTCTATCTCTACATCGAAAATTTATTCCTGAAGATTTTTATTTATTTATTTAACTCTTACTTTCAACATTCTAACAGGAGATTACAAGAATCGCTTCAGCTATGAGATAAAAAATCTTGTTAGCAGATATTCAGTAAGACCAAAGCCTGACAGGTCAGCAAGATATGGTCAAAAGAGACTAGGACTCACCCATAGCCACCCCATCAGTTGCAGAATAATAGAAATCCTTTATCCGCAGCTTGGGAAACCGAGGTGCAGAGAGGGTGAAAGTACCCATTTGTCCTGCTTTCTTCTAGAACTTTTTCAAGATTTAAGTGAGTTGGCGGATGTGGGACTACCTTACTTTCATGTGTTACTCTGCAGTATTCAAGGAACTACTACTGGGTCTGCAATTTCATGTTATGACTAAAAATTGCCTCTAGGAATTGCTATTTTTTAACAGCCAAATTTATTTGAAAAATAGTCAAATCCTTTAGATTGTGCTGTAATTGTACCCAAATTTATTGCATTACTCTGTACCTGATAAAAATAGATGTGATTTTTACTGATCTGAAATCCCATAGGTTGTTTTATGACTCCATTTCCAGTTTGTCTATGGTAAACAAAAGTGTATCTATTTACACAGTTTTCATCTGTATTTATACACTTTTGCTAATCTAATGCTGGTGAAGGCTTTACAGAAACAACTGATTTATTGTAAGCAACCAAATAAACACTCACAGGAAGCTATTCTCCTAAGATCCTGTTTTATCCAACCCAGGCAGAAGATGAATCAAACTGGCCATTCTACCCCTAACAGAGATGAATACTTGTTATTTCAGGGTAAGAAAGAAAATAAAAGAAACAAGAAACAAATACCTTGGCTTGCCTGCGCATGGGGGAAAACGCCTTTCCAAATTCTGCAGTGTAACTGTTTAGCCCTGAGGCAAAAGATTTGATTATAATTGTTATCTTAATATTAGTAACTGCAAAATTAGGGACCAGAAATTGACCTAGCTACAGAATTTAACACCAGGAATTTAACATCTTAGGAAGCTGTCTTACTTGCATATTTCTAAAGAATGCAATCCCCTTTATTTATCTTAAGCAAAGACTCTTTCATTTGTTCAGTGTCTCCTGTATTTTTTTTAAAAAACAGAGACTGGTTATAAACAGATGAATGGACAAAATGACAAGAACCACCTACCCCCTAAATCTTGTCCTGGGATGTTTCTTGCAGATTGCGTTTATACCTTCTCTATTCATTGGTCACGACCCACTTCAGAGAATTTTGTAGGTTCAGCGCAGTTCCTTATATCCACAAATAATTTCCCAACCCTTCTCCTATTTCCATGCCAAGCTTAGCTCTATTTATGAGATATGCATATTTTGGATAACAAATTAAAATTTACTTGTTATACTGACCTCAATATCAATCACCCTCTAAAAGCCACTGTTGTTTTTTCTTCCTTAGTGTCCAAAAGACAAAAACGTGGCTGCTTTTCAGTGGCCGCTTGTTTTCCTTATATATTGTGTCAAACTTGTGAAGATTCCAGGTAAACTATATTTGCTCTATCGGTTAGCTTTTCTAAAGCATTTTAAATGATCCAAAGGGTTTGATTTTCCTCAAGTGGTTTTAGCAATAACTTGATTTGATAAAGTTAAAATAGATGCCTCATTAGTTTCCTTGGAACTGAAGATAGGACCAACTGCTTTAAATGTCAGAGAGTTCAGAAGCTTTAATCTTAAATTACAATATGAAGATGAGAAACATGAAAAAAGAAAGTTGTAAAAGTAAGGAAAATAAGACTATACTGGTGGATAAGCTTCCTTTTTGATTATTTTAGTAATTGCTAAATTGTGGGTGGGTGGGTAGTGTAATGACCCCATTACTTATCACCAATTTACAATTAAACTGATTCTGAAATTAGATTTTAGTAGCCAAACCTCAAGACTAAAAACTGAAGCCACTACTATTTGTATGATTCTTTATTCCTCACAAAGGTATGCAAGTGCTTTACTAATGTAATAACTTCTTGGTTGAGACCGTTTCAATTTTCAGGTTGAGATGACATAACATCTACCATGCGTTACTGACTTTATACCAACTGGACAGTATTTCTTGTTAGTTAAAATGTGGTGAATTTTCAAATCACAAATATAACTCCTATAATTTCTTGCCTCAAGGTCCTCAAATAATTTCAAAGGCTTTGTGATAGATGGCCCCGAACCTTAAGGCCAGGTCTACCACTGCAGTCCATAAAATGAATTAAGCTTTGACTGCCTCTCCAGATGCTGGAGGAAAACACTTCATCTGGGACTGTGCAGGAATCAATAGCTTCACATGTCTACCTCCAACCAAAACATATTTGTAGAGTACGTACATGTTTCTCTAATTCCTCAGTTCCTTAAAGTGGATGTTCTGTACATAACCATTCATTTTGTCATTTACTGTTCTGTAAAACATGAGGAAGAGACCAGGGGAACTGGGGCCCCAGCAGGAGCTGGATTGTTTCTTCCAAAATCTCATTTTATTCTGAGTTGCCACTACAAATAGTAAAATATATTTATGTGGCTCAAATGTGACCTAAAGTCTGGAAATTATATTGGGTCCTGGAATGGCTAAAGGCTCCTCTGGCCAATTATATTTATTTCTGTTTATACGAATTGGCAAGAAGCTACTGTATGCTGGCTCTCAGCCACCTCTAAGTTCCTTACATTTACAGTCACTTTTATCAGAGATATAATATTTTTACTTCAAAGATCCCTGGACAGTATTAATAAAGGAAAGAATGGAATAATACCCCATCACATTAATTTTTCTCTTCTTCTTATTAAGCATAAGAAAGAGAAGGCGTCTCTTGTTGAGTTGGTAGTTTAGAATTTCCAGGAATGCAGTGTTTTAAGTAGAACTCAGAGCTAGTTGCTTTCAAGAGAAACTCTACATAAAGTATTACATTTGTCTGCCCATCTGCTTCTGGTGCTTTTTTTTTTTTTTTTTTTGGCTGGTCCAGGATCAAGCCCTGGACCTTGGTGTTAGCAGCACCATGCTCTAACAAACTGAGCTAACTAGCCAGCCCTGGTGCATTCTGCTTTAATGACAAGCAAAGTAGAGGACGAGGTAGGGTTTGAAGCTTTCTCTCTTACGTTATTTTAAAAGTTAATCCAAAGGCAATTTTAAAGATGTCCTGAAAATGAAGTGTTCCAAAATTCAGACACATTGTACAAAGGCCAAAATTAAGTGTTCTAGGAGGGAGACATGCTGTAGTATTACATGAGTAGGGTTTGTAGTCAGACGGTCCAAAGTCCGTTACAAGCTGTAGAGCTTTGGCTTGGTGATAAAGAAGACAGCCATCTCTAAACCTCAGCTTCTCTATAATGGTGCTGTTATCTCTCATGGTTGTTGAGAATTCAAATTCATTACCTCATGTACATTAGCCTGCCCGTAATTGGCTCCCTGAGAAATCTTGCTTTCCCGGCCTCTAGAGAGAATGAAGAAACCTGAGTCTGGACCATGCCTGCGAAAGAATTATAATTCTTGTGCATTAAAATGTTCTCCCAGGGCATACCATGGTAAAGAGCAGGGGACTTAGCTTGACAGTGTAGGTTCTGCTGGAATATTTTAAGCAAGTTATTCATTCCCTCTGTAAAGTAAGGGAGTTAGATTTGACTAAAAAGCTTCTGATATCTCTTTTAGCTCTAAAGTTCTACATAATTTACAGGAAAAACGCAAAACGTCTACATAAACCCAAAACGCCAAAAATGCCACTCTCTTAAGGAAGAGATCTTACAACAAAAAGATCGCCCTCCCTGACGTTTTAGGCTCTGCAGTTCGTAGTGTGGGTACAGCGGGTTCCCCCCACATCTGAGAGAGAGGGGCGGGGTGTTTCCGGAAAACTCAAGGCCAGTGTCAGGCAGCAAAGGGTAGGGGTTGTCCCTGGACAGAAAGGAAGTCAGGCTTTCGGACAAGAAACTCGGGGATGTAGGGGAAAAGCACCTGCTAAATCTCGTTAAGATCGGGACTTAGCAGGGGGTTGGGCCTGCTGAAGAAGTGTGGGGATCCCAGCCCCGACGTGAAGGAGACACACTGCCAAGGAATCAGAGAGAAAGGCGGATGCAGGAAAAGGGCCGAGTGGGACCGCAGCCCCGGGGCACTCACCACGAGCGGGATGGAGCAGATGAGCACCACCAGGGAGGTGGCGATGAGTAAGATCACCATCTGGATCTCCGCGCCCGCGATGCGGCGGAAGCTCCGGCGGCGCCGAAAGTCGCTGAGGCGCGGCAAGGCCGGGGAGGCGGTGGGGTTGCTCCGGCAGGCGGCTGAGACGGCGGCGGCCGCGGCCGCGTGGTGCTGCTCGGTGCCCAGCGAGGTGCGGCGCATGAACTGGCGGTGCATGCGGAGCAGCGCGCCGCACACGAGCACGTTGCAGAGCACGGTGGCGAGAATGAGGAAGGAGCTGAAGCCCGCGTACATGTAGGAGAAGGCAGCGTTCGCAGTCACGTTGGTGGTCCAGTCGATGAAGCACCAGGTCTCAGGGTACTGCAGCCGCGAGCTGCCGAGGCCCATGTTGGGAAGCGCGCAGAAGAGCACGTTGGACGCATAGACGGCGAAGAGCGTGAGGCCAGCCAACCGCTTGTCCACGTAGTGGCTGTAGAAGTAGGCGTGGTTGATGGCCAGGTAGCGCTCGATACTCATGGCACAGATTATGCTGAGGCCGGACAGGCTGAAAAAGAGCAGGATGAAGGTGCTGTATTCGCACAGCGCCGGGCCCCCGGGCCACTGGCCCTTCAAGTACGTGGCGATGGTCACCGGGCTCACCAGCAAAGTGCCCAACAGGTCGGTGACGGCCAGCCCGCATACCAGCGTGTAGAAGGTCGTCTCCTTCTGCTCCTTGCGCGACTTGCACAGCACCACGATGGCCACCAGGTTGCCCACCACCCCGAAGATGAACATCACCGCTGGGATGGTCACCGGGCTGTTCAGCCGGTCGGGGATCAAGGAGGCGGACGCATTGACCCCGGGAGTGGACATGATGGTGGTCGGTGGTGCGCAGCCTTGGAGTGCGAGGTGGGGATGGCAGGAGAGAGACAAAGTCGGGGTGAGCAGAAATTACCACTCACAAGGTGTGAGACCCGTGCGCAAGAAACAATATGCTGATGAGACAGAGGAGCAACTCGATCCCACTTTCTGGATTGCAGCCACTTACCAACTGCGGCTACCGAAATCTGCAGGCTCGCGATAAACGTCCTGCCAGCAGCACCACTCTACTGACATTAATATTTATAAGCTGATACTGCTATTCTCTCCTCCTCCCCCCAACCCAACTCACTCCACTTCCAAGACGAGCAAGACCCATCTCAAGGGAAAAGTGGCTCGCTAGTATTATTCCCGACAGACTCTGAGTCAATAAAATTCTCACTGAAAACAAGTTTTGGAAGACAATCTGGACAGCGCACTCTTTCCTCCTTGGCTCCCTTCGAGGAGCGCCCGGCCACCGCGTTCTCTGCCCGATGCCCCCAACCCTATCTCACCTGTAGCGGCCGCAGCGGTGGCAGCTCCGTGAGCCCCGCAGGGACAGGCCTCAGATATCGGGGACCCGCCTCCAACCTGCCTTCAGCCTCGTCCCGCTCAGTCTGGAGCTTGCCAGACCTTTGGCTTCTCAGAGTCGGGTCTCAGTGGCTGCCAATTTTCCGGAACTTGGGTCAGAGTGGGCAGCTTTCAAAAGTTTGGAGAGCAAGAGGGGTATGGGGTGGGTCGATGAAGCCTGGTCTTCAATTTCTTGTTTTGTTTTTCCCGTCCCCCTTCCTTCAAAAACGAGCCCAGCTTCGCAGAGCCGGGAGGTCTGGTCCGCGGGAGGACAGGGTCCAGGTGTGCGGCGGTGCGCGCAGGTGGCACGAAGCGTCAGTACCCGGCTCCCGCCGCCCTCCTCCCCAGCCGCGGGCAGCACGGGCGGCTACCGGAGCTGGCGGCTGCCGCTGAGGCCTCTCCGAGCGCTCTGGGGGCGGCTCGGCGTCCACTCGGCCTGTGTCTCTGACTTGGGGCTGTTCATCTTCCTCTCGGGCTGCCCGGCTCCGAGCTCCGCTCTTGCCCTTCCACTCTCTGTTCAAACTTTTCTCCTCCTCCAAGTTTCCCTGGTGGAGGCGGAGACAGACGGCGCGCGGCTCGGGCGCCCATTGGCCGGACAGGCACGGGGCGGAGCGCGTCGCTCCACGCGCCGCGAGGAGGCGGGCACAGCCGGCGGGGGGCGGGGCTCCGGGCGCCGAGGGTCCCTCCGCGCCGCTGGGGGCGGCTCCGTGACTTTCCCGGCCCTGAGATGCGGAGCAGGCGCAGCTGGCAGAGACTCTGGGCAGCCCCGGGGCTCGCCCGGTCACTCTCTTAGCCACTCCTTGAACTCGGCATCCATCCGGGCCAACGCTGAAACCAGCCACTCTTCTCCCTCCCTGCTTGTCGCTCCGAGTGGGGTATTTCTTGCATCTTCTGCCCGTGGGCCGCAACATCTGTGATCTGGAAGGGAGGGCAACTGCTTTAGGACTCCACCTTGGAGCGGCGGCGGGGCGGGGAGGAAGGAGAAGTAGGGTGCAAAGGCGTGGGCGCGACCGCGTGTGCTCCGGTCACACTTGGGTGCGCGCCGCGGGCGTGGTGGCTGGGTGGATGGGTGGGTGGGTCCTGGGCTTGGGCGGGGAATCAACGAAGAATCCTTCCTCTCACCATAAAAGGAGTTAGTTGGCAGTGCCCGGTAGGGCACCCCAGACAAAAAAAAAAAAAAAAGAAGAAACGAGGATTACAACGTCTGCTGGTCTGCTGGTGCAGGTGGCAGAGCCTTGCGGCTTTGGAGAGAGGTGGTTGGTGAGGGTGGAGGGGCTGTCTGTGTGACTCCGGAGACCTTTGTGTCCCTCTGGGGAACTTTTCTGCTCTGGAAGGACCGGTAGACTAAGCTTCATGCCTTGGGCCCTGTTATGTTCGTGTTGGACACCTTCACCAGGAATCTTTGGAAAGGCTAATAGAGGGTGAGGAGGGGCTTGTAAAGTCATTCGAATAAAGCGATTCTCCAGGCAGCTTCTCCTAGTTAACTCTTGGAAAACTTGTTTGCTCTACCTTTTTCTTTGAATTAGTTTGTTTGGCTTCTTGTCTGGTGGAGAAGTTTTTCTGTGTGCTCATTCACTTCTTTCTATACTATTTCCTAAAATCACAACTAAAAACTAAAAAAAAAAAAAAAAAAAAATGTTAAACTTCATGGTTAATTAAAATTAATTCATCATTAAAAAAAAAAACTATAAAATGAATTTGCGTGAGTTTTTGCACAGCTTGAACTCCTCGAAAAACCTCTTTTCTTCTGCAGTGTATGTGAATTTTAACATGCTGTATCTCCTCTCAGTATAAGAAAATAATTCGAGTCTTTAAATGACAAAGAGACCCTCATTTCTTAAATTTTTTTTATGAATGAACAAATCTCTTAACTGGTTCTCCAGTTAGTAACAAATGAGCAATAAGAAAAACAGAGAGCTTTCCAGATCTCAACTAATTACAGGTCATAAAATATTGAGAATCACATTTACTTGTGTAAGGCAACATATGGATACATTAATATAGCATCATTCTGTTGTCTGTACTATTTCCTCATGAATATCAGAAGGAAAAGCATACATTTGTTAGCCAATATAAAAAGAATCGATGGTGACTGGTCATTTTCTCAATCTTCTCTCAATCACTCTTATTGCCACAGCTTTGTCTATGCTCCCTTTGAGCAGTAACCTCTATGATTGTCAGCATGGAAAACAGATCAACCCTAGGAAAAAGGACCCTGCACACTCTGCCCTATTCCTCACTAAGCACATTGCTTAGTGACAGCTGGTTTGTCACTAAATATGTGAAGAGGAGATGGGAAGTTCCTTATGTGTTGTTTTTTTTTTCCCCCCAGTTTTTTTTCCTTTCGAAGCTCCTAAAATAGAAAACAATTCGGATTGGTACTTGTTAATTTTTCACAATGAAGAGTATATTAAATATAAAAACTGAGGCACACGCTGAGGTAATTAATAACTATTACAGGTTTTCACATGTCATTGATAAACTGGGCTTGTTATCAGTTGAGTTGTTTTTCTTACCAGTCCTTTAAATTTTCTTTCCATAGTAGCTATAGGAAGATGGAGAATCAATAAGAACCAATATACAAGGCTAAAAAAATGTAATGAGGTTTATCTGTACTCTCTTGGTGTACAGTTCTGAAAGCTTAAATTTAGCCTTCAAAAGTAGAAGTTGAAAGTTTGGGAAACAAGTGATTATTTTATTTTCTTAGTTTGAAGAACTGGGACAGTGGAATTCAATTTTCCTCACACTCTGCCAGGAATCTACATTGCAAAGGGTAGGAAGAATTGCCACGGTTATGTGGGAAATTTTTGTCATTGTATGTTTCAGTGAAGAGATTTTTATTCTAAGCATTGTTTTCTATTCTTCCTTTTGGTTTCTGCTACAATCCCTACTTCTCTGCACTGGAGGACCTGAGTTCAATTCTTTAGAACTGTCATTAAATCCTTTCTGAAGGTTTGAACTAGTCCAAGAATTGCCTGACTGATCAGTTTGATTGCTCTGTTCTACCTTATTATTTGATTACTCTTTTGAGTGACCATCTTAAGATGGGAACCTGTGGAGCCACAGCTACTGTCTGGAATCCTGTCAACATCACGAATTGTAGCACTCTTAGTCCTGTTCGTGACACCAATTTTAAAGCTAGGCGACCACGCCAGTTGTTGGGCTCTTTTACCTGCCGGTAATCCTGCACCGACTGGGCCGATTGTTGAGCTAGGGCTGGGTCTGGAGCTCCCAGACCCCTCAAATCCATTCACAGACTGGGTCACAAACCCTTCATATGTCAGGCTGGGTCCCCAGACCCTACACATGCCAGGCTGGGTCCCTAGACCCCACACACGCCAGGCTGGGTCACCAGACACGTCACGCAGGTCTATGAGCTAGGTAACCGGCCAAAAGGTCCTTGGAGCCATAGGTTGGAAAGCATGGCTGCACAGGGCAGACACCTGAGGAAAACACCCACCTGCCTGCTTCACTAAAACACTCTCTCTCACTCTCACACACACACAAGAATAGCAACAAACCTAAAAAGATACATTGGCGCATTGCACACTAACTCCACACACACACACACAATTTGCTTTCAAAGAATGCTGAACCATACCCAACTGGACGTGAGGGGAGGGCCCTGACCAAACTATTCTATTTTCTCAACAGAACCCATTTAAAAATAAAGGCTGCTTAGGGGTTACTAACCATATTCACGTTGGCTAGGTTGAATCTTCCTTAGATCAAAGGAAATATGGGACAGACAGAACCTGAGTTCAGCCAGCTGGAAAGTGGTTAAAGAGGGGACAAATCCTGGGAATCAGATTTTGCTTGGACCCCTTACTAAGCTACAGCTGAAAGGATATAGAGCATTCCTGAAGCACTAACATTCATGTAGCAAAGCCTTTGCAAATTGTGTTTGCTCTTGTCTTCCATGATAGGCCTTCCGGAGACTCAAAACAGAGTGTAAAAGGCATCTATCTGGTGCAAATAACACAGTACGCTTGGATACATTTGTTTTTCACATGCTCATCCGGTCGGTTCAGTGATTACAAACATGGCATTAGCCCGACCCTGGGCATGGAAAGAGGCCCACGATTGTGGTTGTGGCCCTAATGACAGTTCTCCCTTTTTAACGGCACATTTCAGATATGGTCTCCTAATTATTTTCGTTTTCTAAACATGAATTTTATGCTGAGTCTAGTGCCTGGAGTTACAGATGTCAGTACTGTGATTAACTCCCCAACATCTTCATGTGGCAATAAATAACTGCTATGGAGGCTGGTTGTCACCGAGTGATTACTTCAGCTGCCTCCTGCTCCAACAATTACAGTTCTCAAAGTGATGGCTTTCTGCTTTTTTATTTTTCCCCTCTTTTATTTTTTCCCAAATAGTTCCACTGCACCCCCATTATGGATTGGGCCAATGAGCAAAGAAAGGAGATTGTTTACCTAATGTTGTCCCTTTTAGAAGTTACAGGTAGAGAGATAAAGCCTTACTCGTTCAGGAGTCTCTTTTACGGAAGAGAGGACCTTCTGGTTATACTTCAGTTTTTTTCTCACACCTGAATTACTGTGTATTTTAGCACTTCAGAATATACACAGAAACTCCCTGGTTTAATCATCAACACCAGCATCGTCTGAAGCTCATGTTAATTTATCACTTTTCATAGCACTTTCTCATTTGCATTCACACATGATCTTATTAGCAACCCCTGAGGATAAGTAGGTTTGATGGAGACTGTCCTGTTCCACCTGATCCTTTTTCTGTTTCCTCTTGAACACATAACTGGATGGTATTTCCTGGACTGACTTCTCGTGGTTAGGTGCAGCCCATAGAACTGAATTCCGGCCAATGGAATAGAGGTAGATGCGATGGGTGCTACTTCTAGGCCTGGTCTTTATAAGACCCTGATGCTCCATACTCTCCATCTTTTCTCTTCTGCCAACAAAATGTGAGATGCTGTTCTATGGCAGAGCCACTAGATAGAAGGTGAGTCAGCCCCTGAATGCCTGCATGAAGTGGGAACTCTATTCTGTTCCCAGCACCCCTCATTGGACAATGAAGTGAATGAGAGATAACCCACTGAGATTTGAGGGGCTCCTTGTTTCAGCAGTTAGCCTATGCTGGCTAATATAGCACGCTTGGCACCATGTCTCCTTAATGGATGAGAATGTGGGTACAGAGAAGATATGTGACTTGCTCAGAGTCACAAGAATTAGTAAGACTAGCTGAAAGTTATCCAATGCTTAGTTTCTGTGAGGCACTGTGCTAAATGCTATGTGCATATGACATCTAATTCTCACAACAAACCTATAAGGAAGGTACTAGGTAGTAATATGCTCATCTTGTAGGTAAGCAAACCAAAGTTTTGTTAAGGAATGTGGGAGACCTCATTTTTCAAAGGCTGCTCAGCCTCTGAACTCTTTTCCTATTTGGGGACTCCTCCACTGTGTGATGTTGTTTGGAGAAAAGACTCAGCTTGCAGTGAGAGAGGCTTAACGGGCTAGATCCTCTCTCTTTCCAACCCCTGTTGGGCTCGAGCATTTGCTTGCCCTAGCAGATGCCACTGCCCAGAAATCTAATTTTGAGAGAGTGGCACAAAGACAAGGAGCAATTTGAGTCAGTTACAGTGATACTGAGTCTGGGAATGGTGGTGCCGAGGGTCCCAGAGTGGCAGTGGCTGGTGACTGAGGTCCCCGAACTACTATGTTAGGGAGGTATGACCTTGGCTGAATTTCCTGCTGCCAGCCTTCCTGTTGACTGTGTGACTGGTTGTCTTTCCAATAAATTACTTTCCTGCTTAAATTGATCCTACTCAGTTTCTGTTGCTTGGAATTAATAACCCTACCTAGTATAGACAGGTTAAATAAATTATCTAAGATCGCCATACTGATAAATGATAGAGCGAGGTTTTTAATATAGGTCACTCGGATCCCAAAACCCGCACCCCTCACCTCTATAGTTCTTAGTCCAAACTGAAACTCCACCCTTATAACTCTTAGTGTTCTTTTTCAACATCATTGGCTTTGGGATTAAGAAAAAAGTTGGGGTTTAGGGCCATAGTAGGTAGGTTGTATAAGCCTTAGTAAAAAGGAGTTTTTACTAAGTGGGTTCTTTTGAAGGTTAAATAATATAATCATATGAATAAAATGTCTGATACATATTAAAGACTTAATAAATATTACTCTATTATTATAGTTATTTTTTATAGTTTACTGTGTAATAGGGGAAAGAAACTGTCCAGAAAGGGAAACACATTAAATTTATAAATAAGCACACACAAATATACATTTACACACTCTGACCAATGCTATGAAAGAAAAGAACAGGATAGACTTCGTTTTAGATTTGAGATCAGGAATGACCATTTTGAAAAAGTGGTATGTTCTGAGGAGGATATTTGTTTACCTACAAAATGCCTCTAGTTAACAAGAACAGGTTATCTCCCATTCCAAGTACAAGAAACCTCAAACAAATTCTGGCTGAGAGCTCCATGTCTGCTATGTCTAATGCCTCAGAGGAAACAGGGAGATCCTACAAGCCAAGAACTTGAGTGAATTTCTAAGAATTCAGAGAGTGGATCTTAAGGAAACTATAAACTAAATAAAGTGGAAGGAGAGGAACCTATGACTTGAGAGAGTCTATCACTTAACCATGATACTTAGCAAACCCCTGCGACAGAAGCTCAAGTCTTTTAATTTGGGGGAGGGGAGAGATGAAGTAAGATTGTTTTCTGAGGACAGTATCAACTTCACCATCTATTGAAATTAAAGCCAAGAAAGAGTTTCAGGTCTGGCATGTTCCTTTCCTTCCAGGTTAGTGGGTATTTAATCACTAAGTAAACTAAAGTTATGAGTTAAAACTCTGCTGTAGTTAAAGAAGATATGAAGGTATGAAAGCCTGCAGAAGGCCAGCTCCTTTAAAATAAGTGAATTAAATGGGATGTTTGTTTTATTAAAAAAAACTATTTTTTTAAAAAATAGCTACAGTGCTTGATCTAACAAGAAATGAGATTTGATTGTTTATAATAGCAATTTTGTTAATATAAGGCTTTCTGATGCCAAATTATTTTGAGTACATGTTTTCCTGTAAAATAATTGATTATATATTTTAAAAGCCTTAAAATTTTCCTAAAGCAGATCTGCAGAAGGATTCATTCATTTAATTTAACAGGAGAAAAAAGGAAGTACATTTTGAAGATATCTAATCTGAGGGCTGAGAAATCAAACATGGATTTTTTCTCTCCATCCTGAATTAGCGCAAAAGTACCAATTGTTAAGAACTAAAAAAATTGTGAAGGTCTAGTAGCTGAAAGCACAGCATACAGTTCTTTTTATTTATTTATTTATTTATTTATTTTTTTAAAATTTTATTTTGTCGATATACATTGTGGCTGATTATTGCTCCCCATCACCAAAACCTCCCTCCCTTCTCCCTCCCCCCCTCCCTGCCAACAATGTCCTTTCTGTTTGCTTGTTGTATCGACTTCAAATAATTGTGGTTGTTATATCTTCTTCCTCCCCCCGGTTTTTGTGTGTGTGTGTGTGTGTGTGTGTGTGTGTGTGTGTGTGTGTGTGTGTGTGTGTGAATTTATATATTAATTTTTAGCTCCCACCAATAAGTGAGAACATGTGGTATTTCTCTTTCTGTGCCTGACTTGTTTCACTTAATATAATTCTCTCAAGGTCCATCCATGTTGTTGCAAATGGCAGTATTTCATTCGTTTTTATAGCTGAGTAGTATTCCATTGTGTAGATGTACCACATTTTCCGTATCCACTCATCTGATGATGGGCATTTGGGCTGGTTCCAACTCTTGGCTATTGTAAAGAGTGCTGCGATAAACATTGGGAAACAGGTATACCTTCGACTTGATGATTTCCATTCCTCTGGGTATATTCCCAACAGTGGGATAGCTGAGTCGTATGGTAGATCTATCTGCAATTGTTTGAGGAACCTCCATACCATTTTCCATAGAGGCTGCACCATTTTGCAGTCCCACCAACAATGTATGAGAGTTCCTTTTTCTCCGCAGCCTCGCCAGCATTTATCGTTCACAGTCTTTTGGATTTTAGCCATCCTAACTGGAGTTAGATGGTATCTCAATGTGGTTTTGATTTGCATTTCCCGGATGCTGAGTGATGTTGAGCATTTTTTCATATGTCTGTTAGCCATTTGGATATCTTCCTTAGAGAAATGCCTATTTAGCTCTTTTGCCCATTTTTTAGTTGGGTTGCTTGTTTTCTTCTTGTACAGTTGTTTGAGTTCCTTATATATTCTGGATATTAATCCTTTGTCAGATATATATTTTGCAAATATTTTCTCCCATTCTGTTGGTTGTCTTTTAACTCTGTTAATTGTTTCCAGCATACAGTTCTTAAAATTGTCTTGATGCCTTAATAATCTGTCTTCTTGTCTGATCCTATTTCATCACTGCTGCAGGGATTTGAAAAGATATGCTGGCAGTGGATTGTCTAAAAAGTGATTTACTCTGAAATGAATTGAACTCTGTTCAATTTAAACATTGATGGCAGATAGTTCTTCTGTAAGTATCCAACCTATGGATTAAAACACTTTCTTATAGCCAAACAAACCATCAAAAGAAAAATTATTATTTAGTTTTGTTTTCCTTTTTCTGGCTTGCATTTCTTTTTTTTTTGTTTGTTTGTTTGTTTCACAAATTCAACATTAAAAAAAATTCCCAAAAGAATGGAAATAAAATATATTTTTCTCTTGAGGAGGATGTACTCTAGATGAGGCTTTACCTGGGGTTACATGATTTTGGAGATCCTGTTTACAGACTCCTTTTGGTTCTTACATGCTGCACAGTCACCTGAACTTCAAGGCGTGACCTAGAAATGCCCATTTTATGAAGTGCCCATAGGTCCTTAATTGTCAGAAAAGTCCAAAGGTCTCTCTTTTTGGCCTAGATGACAGACCATTTAGCTTTTAATCCCAAATCAAATCTTTCAGTCATTGCCAAAGTTTGGTCTTAAAGAGCAATATATTTTTTAAAAAATCAGTGATTTCTATCTTTTAAAGATTTTTCCCTTGGCACTTTTTTAATGGTTAGGTTATTCTCTTTGAAATCCAGCAAAAAGTGCTTTTGGGGGCAGTAAGGTGATGCTATTTGCTGTGTATAAAATACAGGAGAAGGAGCAGGTTGTGAGGACAGTTAGTTCAGTTTAGGTGCTACTGACATTGAGGATATCTACTTAAATAAATGCAAAAATCAATTGGTTATTTGTATCCAGGGGCCAGGAGAGAGCTTGGAGGAGAGAGGTTGAGTAATTTTCATTGTGTCGATGGTAATTGAAACTGGAGCTGTCACCATCTGCACAAGTGAAGAGGAACAGGAAGGTTTTCATGATAACCTTAACAAGAGGGGATCTTTACTTTGAATTATCACAACACAAGTACTTTTCCAGGGTATATATGAAGGTATTCAAAAAGTTAGTGGAAGCGGAGGAGCTGGCGGCAGCGGCAGCAGCATAAGCGGCACCGGTGGTAGTGGCGCCAGTGGCAGCAGCGGGGGAAGCGGCACCAGTGGTAATGGCAGCAGCAGCGGGAGCAGGGGAAGTGGCGGCAGTGGAGCAGGCAGCAGCGGAGCAGGCGGCAGTGGTGCCGGCAGCAGTGGCGTGAGTGGCAGCAGTGGGGGAAGTGGCAGTGGCAGGAGCGACACCCTGCGGTACTGCCCCATTACCCAGCAGCCCGGCAGAGTCCAAAGTGACTAGAGTGGTGGCTCCCCGGAGAGGCCCAAGACCCGAGGCAACGACACATGCAACGCACTAGTGGGCAACTGAGTAGTCACTGAGGTAGCCATACCAAATTGGCAACCACAGCAACATCTTAGTCAGTCAACAGTGTCAAACCTGTGGACTGTGAAACCCCCTGCCACAATGAATAAACATCAAAGAAAAGATACCAGAAATATGAAAAATCAAGAAAATACACCACCCAAAGATAATAATCTCAAGCTCTAGATCCTATAGAACAAGAAGCCCTTGAAATGACTGACAAGGAATTTCGAGTGATAATTCTAAGGAAACTGAATGAGATACAAGAAAACTCAGCTAGACATCATGATGAAACGAGGAAAAGTGTATAGGACCTGAAAGAGGAAATGTACAAGGAAATCAATGTCCTGAAAAAAAATGTAGCAGAACTTGCTGAACTGAAGAAGTTATTCAACGAAATAAAAAACACAACGGAGAGTTTAACCAGCAGGCTTGTCGAAGTTGAAGAGAGAACCTCTGAACTTGAAGATGGGCTGTTTGAAATAACACAAGCAGACAAAAAAAAAATGAAAAAAGAATCAAAGGCATTGAAGAAAATCTGAGAGAGATATCAGACAACCTTAAGCGCTCAAATATCCGAGTCATGGGTATTCCAGAAGGGGAGGAAAATGGAGATTGCATTGAAAACATATTCAACAAAATAGTGGCAGAAAACTTCCCAGGTATAGGAAAAATCACAGATCTTCAGATGCAGGAAGCTCAATGATCTCCAAACATATTCAACCCCAAAAGGTCTTCTCCAAGACGTGTTATAGTCAAATTGGCAAAACTCAAAGACAAAGAGAGAATCTTAAAAGCTGCAAGAGAAAAGCGTCAAATCACCTATAAGGGAGCCCCAATCACGCTAACATCAGACTTTTCATCACAAACCCTAAAAGTCAGAAAGGAATGGGATGATATATTCAAAATACTAAAAGACAGAGATTGTCAGCCAAGAATACTCTACCCTGTAGGGCTATCCTTCCGAAATGAGGGGCAAATAGTATATTTCTCAGACAAACAAAAACTGCAAGAGCTCACGACCACACGACCACCCTTACAAGAAATCCTCAAGGGAGTACTGGGTTTGGTTCCTGAAAAATAACTACCGCTGCCATAAAAACCCAAGAAAAATCTAAACCCACTAGTATAATAAAAATGGCCTTCATGAAGAGAAAACAAACAAACAAAAACACTATCTACAACCTAAGGAACCAACAAACGCAGAAACCAAACAGTTATTCAGAAAGCAAGGAACAAAAGACACCTAAGACAACCAAACAACAATCAATAAAATGCCAGGAAAAAATCAACACTTTTCAATAACAACTCTTAATGTAAAAGGCTTAAATTCCCCAATCAAAAGACACAGACTGGCTGACTGGATTAAAAAGGAGGACCCAACTATATGCTGCCTTCAAGAGACCCACCTCACCCATAAAGACTCACACAGACTAAGAGTGAAAGGATGGAAAAAGATTTACCATGCAAACAGAAAAGAAAAACGAGCCAGAGTAGCTATTCTTATATCTGACAAAATAGACTTTAAACTAAAAACCATAAAAAGAGACAATGAGGGACACTACTTAATGATAAAAGGACTGATCCATCAAGAAGACATAACAATCATAAATATGTACGCACCCAATATTGGAGCAGCCAGATTTATAAAACAAACTCTATTAGACCTAAAGAAGGAAATAGACACTAATACCATAATAGCAGGGGACCTGAACACCCCACTGTCAATATTGGACAGATCATCTAGGCAAAGAATCAGTAGAGAAACCCAAGATCTAAACAATACTCTAGACCAAGTGGAGTTGACAGATATCTACAGAACATTCCACCCAACAACCTCAGAATATTCATTCTTCTCATCAGCACATGGATCATTCTCCAGGATAGATCACATATTAGGTCACAAATCAAGTCTCAACAAATTTTAAAATATTGGAATTATCCCATGTATTTTCTCAGACCATAGTGGATTAAAACTAGAAATCAATAACAAACGAAATTCTGGAAACTATACAAACACATGGAAATTAAACAGCATTCTATTTAATGACATATGGGTCCAAGAAGAAATCAAGCAGGAAATCAAAAAATTTATTGAAACTAATGAAAATAGTGATACATCATACCAAAATCTGTGGGATACTGCAAAAGCAGTATTAAGGGGGAAATTTATTGCATTACATGTTCACCTCAGAAGAATGGAAAGATGGCAAGTGAACAACCTAACACTTCACCTTAAAGATCTACAAAAACAAGAACAATCCAAACCTAAAGTTAGCAGACGGAAAGAAATCATTAAGATCAGAGCAGAACTTAATGAAATTGAAACGCAAAAAACAATACAAAAGATCAATGAATCAAAAAGTTTTTTTTTTGAAAAGATAAATAAAATGGACAAACCATTAGCATGGTTAACAAAAAAAAAAGAAGAGGGAAGATTCAAATGACAAAAATCAGAAATGACAAAGGCAATATTACAACTGATTCATCTGAAATACAAGGAATCATTCCAGACTACTATAAACAACTATACGCCAACAAGTTTGAAAATCTGGAGGAAATGGATAAATTTCTGGACACACACAAGCTTCCAAAACTGAGCCATGAGGATGTAGAAAATCTGAACAGACCAATAGCAATAAAGGAGATTGAAGCTGTTATTGGAAAGCTCCCAACAAAGAAAAGCCCAGGACCAGATGGATTCACAGCAGAATTTCACCAAACATTCAAAGAGGAAAGGACACCGATTCTTTACAAACTATTCCAAAAGATTGAAACAGACGCAAATCTCCCAAACTCATTCTATGAAGCAAACATCATCCTGATACCAAAACCAGGTAAAGATATAACCAAAAAAAAACACTACAGGCCGATATCCTTGATGAATATAGATGCAAAAATCCTCACTAAAATACTAGCAAACAGAATACAGCAACACATACGTAAAATTATTTGCCACGAACAAGTGGGATTCATCCCAGGGATGCAAGGTTGATTCAACATACGCAAATCAATAAATGTGATACACCATATTAATAAAATCAAACACAAGGATCATATGATCATCTCTATAGATGCTGAAAAAGCATTTGACAAAATTCAACACTCATTCATGACAAAGACCCTCTATAAGTTAGGTATAGACAGAAAGTATCTCAACATAATCAAAGCCATATATGATAAACCCACTGCCAATATCATCCTGAATTGGGAAAAGCTGAAAGCTTTTCCTTTAAGAACAGGAACTAGACAAGGATGCCCACTCTCACCACTCCTATTCAACATAGTGTTGGAAGTACTAGCCAGAGCAATCAGAGAAGGGAAGGAAATAAAGGGCATCCAGATTGGAAAAGATGAAGTCAAACTGTCCCTGTTTGCAGATGACATGATCCTATATATCGAACAGCCTAAAACCTCTACAAAAAAACTCTTGGAGGTGATAAATTATTTCAGCACAGTAGCAGGATACAAAATAAACACACAAAAATCAGTAGCATTTCTTTTCTCCAATAGTGAACATGCAGAACGAGAAATCAAGAAAGCCTGCCCCTTTACAATAGCCACCAAAAAAATAAAATACTTAGGAATTCAGTTAACCAAGGATGTGAAAAATCTCTATAATGAGAACTACAAACCACTGCTGAGAGAAATTAGAGAGGATACAAGAAGATGTAAAGATATCCCATGCTCTTGGATTGGAAGAATCAACATAGTGAAAATGTCCATACTACCCAAAGTGATATACAAATTCAATGCAATCCCCATCAAAATTCCAATGACATTTTTCTCAGAAATGGAAAAAACTATCCAGACATTTATATGGCATTATAAAAGACCACGCATAGCCAAAGCAATGCTGAACAAAAAAAAAAAAAAAAATAAAGCTAGAGGCATAACACTACCTGAGTTTAAACTATACTACAAAGCTATAATAACCAAAACAATATGGTACTGGCATAAAAACAGACACACTGATCAATGGAATAGAATAGAGAATCCAGAAATCAACCCACACATCTGCAGCCATCTGATCTTTGACAAAGGCACCAAGCCTATACACTGGGGAAGAGACTGCCTCTTTAGCAAATGGTGCTGAGAGAACTGGATATCAATATGCAGGAGAATGAAACTAGACCCATACCTTTCACCATTCACTAAAATCAACTCAAAATGGATTAAAGAATTAAACATACACCCTGAAACAATAAAACTTCTTAAAGAAAACATAAGAGAGACACTTCAGGAAATAGGACTGGACACAGACTTCATGAATATGACCCCAAAAGCACGGGCAACCAAAGGAAAAATAAACAAATGGGATTATATCAATCTAAAGAGCTTCTGCACAGCCAAAGAAACAATTAACAGAGTTAAAAGACAACCAACAGAGTGGGAGAAAATATTTGCAAAATATACATCTGACAAAGGATTAATATCCAGAATATATAAGGAACTCAAACAACTTTACAAGAAGAAAACAAGCAACCCAATTAAAAAGTGGGCAAAAGAGCTAAGTAGGCATTTCTCTAAGGAAGATATACAAATGGCCAACAGACATATGAAAAAATGCTCAACATCACTCAGCATCCGGGAAATGCAAATCAATACCACACTGAGATACCATCTAACCCCAGTTAGGATGGCTAAAATCCAAAAGACTATGAACGATAAATGCTGGCGAGGCTGCGGAGAAAAAGGAACTCTCATACATTGTTGGTGGGACTGCAAAATGGTGCAGCCTCTATGGAAAATGGTATGGAGGTTCCTCAAACAATTGCAGATAGATCTGCCATATGACCCAGCTATTCCACTGCTGGGAATATACACAGAGGAATAGAAATCATAAAGCCGAAGGTATACCTGTTCCCCAATGTTCATCGCAGCACTCTTTACAATAGCCAAGAGTTGGAACCAGCCCAAATGTCCATCATCAGATGAGTGGATACGGAAAATGTGGTATATCTGTACAGTGGAATACTACTCAGCTATAAAAACGAATGAAATACTGCCATTTGCAACAACATGGATGGACCTTGAGAGAATTATATTAAGTGAAACAAGTCAGGCACAGAAAGAGAAATACCACATGTTCTCACTTATTGGTGGGAGCTAAAAATAAATAAATAAATTCACACACACACACACACACACACACACACACACACACACACACACACACACACACACACACACACACACACACACAGAGAGAGAGAAAAAAACCGGGGGGGGGGGAAGAAGACATAACAACTACAATTCCTTAAAGTTGATACGACAAGCAAACAGAAAGGACATTTTTGGGTGGGAGGGGGGGAGGGAGGAGGGAGGGGGGTTTCGGTAATGGGCAACAATCATCAACCACATTGTATATCGACAAAATAAAATAAAACTTTTTTTAAAAAGTGCTTTTGCATTTGATTTTTTTCCCTGTTTTTCTGAGATGAGATTTGTGCAGAGAGGATTTGTACAAACATATTCACTTTTAGAGATTACTATTTGCAGGTATGCTTGCTTGTTTTTAGAGGCTTGGGGGAATTGTTTCCTTTGCAGAGCCAGTGTCAACCCTATGATCCCTGAGCTACCATGTTAATCATAGTGATATTTTAAGCTTGGGGCAGATGCTAATATCCCATTTCCCATTCCATCCATAATAATGAGAAAAGCTTTCCTAGAGTTCATATTCAGGGCCACTATTGGGAGATTCCCTTTTATACATGCCCTTCCCTGAAAAAACTGTTCTGTGACAATGATGACCCCACCAACTCCTCTTTATAATAGCAGTCATGTATTGAGCCCAAATTAGGAAACCAAGGAATCTAGACAACTAGGATTCTGAACACCTTTCCATAATGGTTTGCAGAGCTAAACCAAGCAGAGATTCACTGTTTCTTGCCTTTTCTACTTCTCTCCCTGTCTCTTTCCAGTCTTTCCTTCATTTTTCACTCTTTATCAACAACCTCCATGGCTAATATATTAAGTACTTGCCAGGCAATGTCCAAAGTGCTTTTAGTGAATTATTTTTCCTATTTTAAACATGAAAATACTGAGATGGAGGGAAGTTAAGTAATTTTTCCAAAGTCACAGTACTCATAATTGTGAATTATACTGTCCACCTCCTAAACACTTCATCCCATCCCTTAAAAAAAGTAAAGGAACAAAAGCAACCACATTTCAATAAAGTAATTAAGGTAAAACTTCTCCGAATAATAATGGTATATTCAGTCTAGCCACTCACAGCACAACCCTGTGCTCCCAGAAAGCAGGGGCAAGAAGAAAAAATAGAAAGTTCTTCGCAGTATTTCTGATTTGATCTTATACCCATTTATTTTAATTTTCTATTTGATGTGGGGGCACTTCTGCAACTGCCAAATGGATTGATAACAAATTTTATGACATTTAAATGATTGAATACTTCCTTGTGAAGCTCTGGCTTATTCTGTTCGTAAACACTTGGCCCAAATCAACTTTCCTGCTTAGGCTGAGCCTATGCATAGCAATAAAGTGGAGAGTTGTGTCAATAACTTGAAAAAAAAACATGTAACCACACTAGCTATGTGGAAGGGATTGTCCTAGGCTCTTACTATTTATCTTAGTTAAGCCTATGGTAAACCTACAAGAGGGTAGCATTTTGCTCCATTTTATGGAGGAGTGAACTGAACCTTAGAAAGAGCCCCTTCAACAGGCGTCTCCGTGGAAGGAGGACAAGAGAATGATCCCCTACCCACTCAATTCAGGGTGGTGGTGTAACATGAGTGGGATATAAGGCCTTAGCCATCTTCAGCTGTGTGATTTTGGGCAAATTAACTTCCTGAAGGCCTCCTTTCCTTGTGCTGTCAATTCTTAGGGGAGCTGTCTAATTTACCAGCTCTATAGAAAGATGTCACTGCCATGATCATACTTTGATAATGCAAAACTCTGCCCTCTTTCTTCACTAAATGGTTCACGCATACTTATTCATGTCTTTAGCACTGGCAGGCAGTACTGCCCACACCTGAGGCTTCTTTAGGCTCCATTGGAATACAGGCTTTATCCCCTGTAACTGCATTCATTTTGGTGCATCTCTTTTATGGGAGATGGGGTGGGAATGGGCACAGGAGAAAAAGGTAAACATTGGCTCCAGGATGGCAAGTGGAGAGAGGGAGAGATGCGCTGCCATCTATCCCTCTTCTTCTTCCTGTACACATTGCAGACATTGATAATCAGCAACTGCAATGCTTCTTTCAGTAGCCCACCACCCATCTACTAGTGGTGGCACAAGAAATGAAACTTATTTGCTATGTTTGATCTAACATATGATGTGTACAGAACTGATTCTAAGAGACCCTAATAGATGGTGGCTTCATAAGCCTATGAAGGTATGTATATGAGCTCCTCTTTGCCTAGGCGGTTATGGAAGGGCTATGAAGATCTTTAATCAGGATATTTTGCTTAGGAAGGCAAATTTTGTGTAAAGAGATTATGAAAGGGGCATAGAAGAGAGAGATTATGATCATTAAATATGTAAATATAAAATAAACTCACCTAGGTTAGAGGGTCCTGCAAAGCATATTAACCTATTAAAAAGATAGTTTTATTAAGAGTGTCTGGAATGTGTCTAATAGTATAGACACCTTTAAACTAAGTGCCTATATTTGCCACTTTGGGAAGCAGCAGGACACAAACCGAAGAGACCAGGAATGAATTGCACTTGGGTTAAACTGTGACTTCTAAAGGTTTTCAGTTGTTATGAACTAGCTAAATCTTCTAATAACTCAAATGGAACTTGGGGAGCCAAGTAGAAAGTAAATGAAAAAAAAAGGCAAATTACAATTATTAAAACCTAACTCTATTCAGTAGATATTTTATACTGTTTAAGCATGCACAAAAATGATTGCTTGGAAAATTAAATAATTTAAAACCTATGACATAGAAGTTTGCTACCTAACGAAGCCCTTTAGGGAATATTTCCCTGAAGGATCAAATGTTCATTAATTATATTTATTTTATCTTTTTATTTTTTTCTGTGGCTGGCTGATGACAGGGATCTGAACCTGTGACTTTGGTGTTACAACACTGTGTTGTAACCCACTGAACTAACCGGCCTGGCTTATCTTTTGTTTTTGATGCATGATATATTTTAATAATTATCATTTGTGTAAAGTAGAATGAGTATTTTAAGTTATATGCATGCAAGTTGAACTCTTGTTTATCTCCCATAGTAAAAGGGTAAAATACTGTTCTGTGTCTTCATTGTGAGTGCAGTGCAGTGTAAAATTGAATCTAGAACCAGAGAGAGGAGAAAACTCAATTTTTAGTCTCACTTGTACCTGCCTTGACTGTTTCAGAGAATAGAGCTTACTCAGGCTGATTCTGTTATGGTGCTTTACTGTCAAATGTGGACACTTGCAGGAGCTGAATCATTTCCCTAAATGTCTTCCTGACCCCCCAGGGACTGGTGAGGAGCTTCAGAAGAACATACATCTAATTAAAAAATATTGTGAACAAGAGCATAAAAATAGTTCTTTAGAATGAAAATGGGATGTAATGGGCATGTGACCCTTGAAGTTCCACCTAGAAGTTTAGAAGTCCCCAAGACAACAAAAACAAACCCGAGTGGAAAGCCTGTGTCATTAACTACTATCAATAATGTAGGAGATCTGGATGACTTATTCAAATTTATTTATATTCTTTTAGAATGCCCAAGGTCATTGCAGATGTTTCCTTCTGAATAAGGTGAGTCACCTTTCCCCAAGAGACTGACCCTTTGAAAATGACAAGAGAAGAGACTATGCTTTCCTACCCATTCTTTTTTTCTCCACCATAAAAATATTCCCAGCATAGTAATAAGGATACAGCTTAAATTATTATATATAGTGTCTATTTTAATTATTTAAGGGCTCTAAAAGAAAAACAACTGTAAGCTTTTGAAAATTAATACAGCTTAGAACAATAAGTTCTAAGTTTTAGAATGATCAGTTGGCAATACTGATTCTGCCTAGAAAAAAGGGTTTTGTGGTCAAATAAATTTCTCAAGTGCTGTACATATTCCCCTGTTAGAAAATCTCATTGCACAGTGTTATAAAAGGCCCTGAGATGTCTAATAATTTTTAGAAATCACACTGTTTAACTTTGTCTTAGTTAGTATCCCCCAGATTTATTTGATCATGCAGTTTTTCATCATTAACATCTATTAACATAATACAGATTAGAATTCCTTGGAAGATATGTAGGGGATCTTTCCAAATATGGCAAAGGATGGTTTATTTTTCTGAGGAATAATTCAGAGACAAACATTGTAATTTCAGCAGATACATATTAATTTTAATGTGTTAGAAACATGCATATCTCATTCATAAGTTTTTAGGGATATTGTTGCTTAGGATGAAGTTAATTTATGTACAAAAAATTGCATAGATTTAAAGAAATTATAAAGTAAATAATAGTGGAGATAATATACAAATATGATAAAATCATAAATGCATAAATTGAATGTCTGAAGGTTGGAAAATTCTGATTTAATCTGTAAGTAGAAATGCAATCCAGGTGCTTAAATAGGCATGGTATTTGAATGTGTATATTCAGATTGGTTGTCAGGAAACTAGGTGGGTAGTTAGTTAGCTCTCTGGTTCTGCCTTAAAATAATTTTGTGAGTTGGGAGAAGCATGTTCTAGACCTCAGCTTTCTTATCTGTAAATAGAGTTGGGTTGGAGCATACCTGTGACTGACTTCAGCTCAACAATTTTGAAGTGAATGAAACCTTATGGTGGTGGTCTGATCTGCTTACCCACTTCAGGGTCTCTGGGACTCAGGGAAGGCTCTTTAATTTCTGTATAGCTAGAGAACCATAACCTGTATCACTGTCTTTACTAGGAATACAGTGTCCAGACAAATACAAAATTACAGCTGGATAGGAAAAATAAGTTCTGTTGGTCTACAGTAGTGCTAGGCATCTATAATTAACAATAATTCATTGTATGTTTTCAAATGGCTAGAAGAGAGGAGCTCAAATGCTCTCATTACAAAGAAGTGATAATTTTTTATAATGATGGATATACTAATTACCCTGATTTGATCATCACACATTTTATACACATGTTTAACTCTTACCCCATAAATATGTGCAATTCATACATGTCAATTAAAAAATAAGTTAATGCAAAAAATAAATAAATATAAATAAGAGTGAATGAGAAGACAAGCCAGATTGGGAGAAAATATTTGCAAAAGATACATCTGATAAAGAACTATTATTCAAAATATATTTTTAAAAAACTGTTAAAACTTAACAATAAGAAAATAAATAATTCAATTAAAAAATAGACAAAAGACCTGAACAGACAGACAGACACCTTACCAAAGAGGATATATAGGAGGCAAGTAAGCATTTGAAAAGATGCTCTACATCATATGTCATTAGGGAAATGCAAATTAAAACAACAATGAGATGCCATTACACACCTATCAGAGTGGCCAAATTCGAAACACTGACAACACTAAATGCTGATGAGGATGTGAAGCAACAGGAACCCACATTCATTGCTGGTGGAGATGCAAAATGCCACTTTAGAAGACAGTTTGGTGGTTTCTTACAAAACTAAACATGTTCTTATCACACAACCCAGCAATCATGTTCCTTGTTATTTACATGAATAAATTGAACATTTATGTCCACACAAAAACTTGCACATGAATGTTATAGCAGCTTTATTTATGATCACCAAATTTGGAAGCAATGAAGATAGCCTCCAGTAGGTGAATGAATAAACTGTGGTATATCCAGACAATGGAACGTTATTCAGCAATAAAAAGAAATGAGCTATGAAGCCATAAAAAATTATGAAGGAAACTTAAATGCACATTAGTAAGTGAAAGAAGTCAATTTGCATGATTCCAACTATAAACAGAAAAGACAAATTATCTACTCTTCCCATAGGTAACCTACAATGGTGGTATGGACCTAGTATGATCAGAGTAGATAATCCTATTAAAAAATGGAAAAACTGGAAGGTACAGAGGAGTCATTGGTTCATAGCAATTCTGAAATCCAGCTGGGCACACTTGGAAGTTGTTGATTAAGAATCAAGGTGTGGAAATAATTCTCCATGGCTCTTGGCTTCACCCTGTGCTCTTATTTTCACTTTATGAACCATTCCTACTTTTTCATGAAAGGTAGTGTATTTGCAACTGAGTAGTTTTTTTGCAGCCTACTTCCTGCTTGTAGATGTTCTGGGGTACAAAGGCCTTTTTACACTTTGTACTTTCTCTGTCTCTTTCAGTCCAAGCTGGTGGTGTCTCTGCCAATGTGATATATGTAAAGATATAAGTATTTACAAGCACAGAAATTATATGGAGAAAGGAAGAAATCCTGTTGTGGGCAAGGAGCAACTGGAAAAGTTGCATGATAGACAAAGTCTAAGCAGAAATTCCAAGAATGAATAGAAATCTACCAGGAATATTACAAAAGAAGAGCAATCTAGATTTAGGGAAGAGATGTACAGAAGTACAATGGACTAAAACTATAGCACTCATACAGGAAAATACAAATAGTTTGGTATTGATAGAATATATGGCATGCCTAGACTTTTGGATTCCATCTTATAGCTTAATATTTCTCATAATATGGTTTACCAATCTCCCACATCCAAATCATTTGGTGCTTATTAAAAACGCAGCTGCATGAACCCTATTCTAGATGTACTAAATTAAACTCTCAGAGGAAGGACTAAGGGGTCCCTGAGTTTTAAGATTAGCTGCTCTATGACATGCCTGTTAGAAAATTTTCAGTAGGAGATGGGTACCACAGCAGGATTTACATTTTAGACAAATTACTCTGGGAGATGTATGGAGGGTGGCAAGATGGTCAGAAAGGGTTCAGGTAAGAAATGTTAAAGGCTTATAGAGATGAAAAAAGGAGAACTTAAAGAGTTTTAAATATAATGAAGTTACTATAAACAAAAGAGTATGATACATTGGGTTTTTATGTATTTGCATATCATTTAGATATAAAAAATTTTAAATGCATAAATGTGTAAAGTTTTGTAGGTAGTAGAGGGAGAAAATAACACCAGTAGTCAGGGAAAGGAGAGGCAGAAAAGAGTGGGAATGATATTTGAACTGGGACTTGACGCATGAACAGGATTTCACAAAACAAAGAAGGGAACTTACATGTAGCACACAACATGCATAAAGCAAAGTGAGGATCTGATATGTTTTGGAATATTGGGAAGTTGGGTTGGATTTGAGTATAGTTGCTTAAGGGAAAGTGGTAAAACATGAGGTAGAAAAGAGATGTTAATGCTTCTCCGGAGAGTGGCTAGGTGATCATCAAGCTGCTTCCTTCTTTTCTTGAGCACACACATTTTAGGCTGCTTTGCAGTTAGATGAGAATATGCGATTGAGTTCTTTTCATTGCAATGTGCACGGAAGTCATCCACACAATTCTAGATCTGGCTTATAAAAATTTCCTATATGTTACTCTTCATCTCACTGTAAATATGTATGGCAACCTCAGAGGCCACTTGTTGAAGAGGCAAAGCCACGAGATAGATGGAGCCTAGATTTCTGAGTCAACTTTTGGAGTATAGGTGCCCACTGATGAGGCATACCCATTTTGGATTTAACATAAGCAAGAAATATACTCTTATTGGGTTTGAACCATGGCATATGCATATCTTGCAAAGGAATTTAGACATTATCATCTGGGCAAAGAGGAGTCAACGGAGGTTTGAAATAAGGAGTAATGGGAACTGGTTTGGTTTTTAGGGGAAAATCACTATCAGCTTATAAGAAAAAGAGATTACATGAGACTCTTCCACAAATGTTCAAAGCTGTCTTGTGAATGGGGGATTAGCTCTGCTAGGGCCAGGGCACAGATCAAAGACTATATGCATAAGGGAAAGTTATAGGAGAAATGAGTTCTGCTCAGTCCAGAAGGAAGAAATTTCTAATAGAGCTGCTCCTAAAGAGGTCTATAGGGAGAGGTGAGCTTCCTTTCCCTGAAGAGATATCCAAGGGAGGCTGGAGGACTTCCTGTTCTACTTTTTGGTGGAGGACTAAAATACCTTTAAGATGTTTTCCAATTTTGGGATTCCATGACCCAAAGTGGTTATTTTAGTCTGAATTAACAGATCTGAGATATATATGCATATATGGTAAGTCACTTAACATTTCTGGACCTTGGTTTCCTTATCAGTAAAAGAGGAACAATAACAGAACCTACATCACAGGGTTATGGTAGGGATTAAATGAGTTAACATGTGTAAAACACTCATAACACCAGTCCATAGTGAGTACTCAATAAATATTAGTTCTTACTACTATATTCTTTAAGGATGCATCTTCCCTAACCAGTATGAGGCATGTAATACATCTTTTTATATTATTATGCATATTTTCACATTAATTATCTAATCACTGAGTTTGAATTCTCTTGTTTCATTTTGTGTATATAACCACAGCCATCCTTTCCATGTAAGTTTGAACCTGCAAACAAAATTTAGCAGCTACAAAATTTGCATTAACTCTTCATCTGTTTAATTCTGCTTTCTATTTCCTCATTGCTGTTTTCAGCAGGTCATTAAATAGGCTCAGATTTCACATGATTATGAGAATGAGCACAGAGGTTTCACACACATGCACATAAACACACATATGCACACATACAATTCTCATGAAAAATAACTCTTCAGGTATTATTTCTTGAAGAAAAAGAGACAGAACTTAATTTCCTTAATGCTTTTGCATCTTTTTCCAGAGGCCTGTCCTGATTTCTTTCAGTTCCTGGTAGTACGTCCTACGTTAATTATCATAACTTTAAAATATCACAGATCCTTAAAAAAACCAACTAGATTATAACACAATAGTCTTTTGATTCCTAGGAATATAGCTCTTGGCCATAAAAAAGAAGGGGATTAACATGGTATTTATTACTTCCTACGTATTTCCTGTGATCTGGCTGGCCACCTTGGCTTAAAGAAGACTGCACTTGACCTCACATTGTTGGGAATCAGGGATAAGGTTTATTAGCTTTACCTTAATTAAACCAGTGCCACACAACAGGATGAGGGATATCACTGCCCCTTTGTTACTCTTGGCAATACTCTCATTTCTCTTTTGTGATAAATTACCCACCCTTTGTCCTCTGATTATCCACCAGGGAAATAGGCTATTGCTTTGTGGAGCAGAGAAGGAAGTATATTACCATTTAATTTTCAACTGCAAGTGTTGGCACATTGTGTCAGCAACAAATAAATATGAACAGCTCTCATCTGATGTTTGAGTGATTCTGAGTTTGTTTGATTAGGGCTTGATGGAAGACTGCCTTCAAAGGCTAAAATTCTGCTTTGGCTGACAGGTACCAAAATTATGAAGCCACGACTGGGTCTCTGGCTCCAGAAATGAAGGAAGCAGCTTTTCTCCCTGGGTGTGGGACATTTGCCACAGCAGTGCTCACAGAGTAAGGAGGCAGCCTATAGAGTACTGCAAATGTGTTTTAAAGAGATTCCTCTGTTCTTTATTTTCTTAACTTTTTAAACCATTTTATTGGGATATGATTGACATACAAAAAGCTATATATATTTAATAAATACAGCCTGATAAGTTTGGAGATATGTATCATGAATCTACCACCTCAGTCTATGCCATAAACATATCCATCACCTGCAAGTTTCCTTCCACCTTCTTTATTTGTTATTATCATTGTTTGTGATACTAACACTTAACATAAGATCTACCCTCTTAGCAAAATTTTCAAGTGTACAGTATAGTATTGATAACTATAGTTACTATGGTGTACAGTAGATCTCTAAGATTTATTCATCTTGCATAACTGAAAATTTGTACCCTTGACTAAATAACTCCCTGTATCCCTTCCCACCCCTGCCAAGATACCTCTATTTAAAGCAGTGGTTTTACACCCCAAATTGTCAACAGTGGATATTTCTTATAAAGGATTTTGTGGGTGGTTGATGAGTCAGTATATCTTGTATTGTTAACTTAATATATAACTGTATTGTTTGATTTTCAAAAAATGATTAATGTAAATTGCATTTGTAGTAAAAATGGTCAAGACAAAAAACAGCAGCCCTCAAATGCTTTTAATTTTGGAGAGGTACTCTAATCCTGAGATAGTGTTCTTGCTAAATATATGTTGTCAGGATTTCTATGTGTGTTTCAGAGCTGATATTCTCACAAGAGCTGAAGCTTGTATTTTTAAATTTGGCATGATTGAGTAGAGAAGAGAAGAAAAATGACATGGAGAGGAAGGCAAGAAATGAGATAGCATAGATAAACCAGAATTTTTGAAGCTCTGTCTATAAGGAATTGGCTTTGTAGGACAGAAAAGCAAGTCTCTCCGTGGGTGTATTAATTTGCAAGGGCTGCCTTAACAAAATACCACAGACTGGTGTCTTAAGCAACAGAAATTTATTTTTTTCACAGTTTTGGTGGCTGGAAGTCCAAAATCAAGGTGTCAGCATGGTTGGTTTCTCTTGAGGCCTCTCTGCTTGGCTCGCAAATGGCCGCTCTCTTGCCATCTCTTCATATAATCTTTTCTCTGTGCTCTTCTGTGCACCAGAAGTCTCTATGCATCCAAATTTTCTCATCAGGTTACCAGTCAGATTGGATCAGGGCCCACCCTAATGCCTACACATTAACTTAATCACCTCTGTAAAGGTCTTATCTCCAAATATATTCTGAGGTAAGGGCCTCAACATATGAATTTTGAGGAGACACAATTCAGTTCATAATAATGGGTAAATTCTTACAAAGCTTTGTATTATTCTTACAGATGTCAGTGAGAATGAATTGGGGATGAAAATGACTATAAACCTTCAGATTAAAAATAACTGATGATAGTTTAACGAAGAATAACAGATAATAACTAACACATCGTGCAAAATAAAGAAAATTAAAATGGAAGGTCAACTTGAGATGTAAGCAAACTTATGTACACATGTAATGCATGAAGAATAATAAAAGAAATTGTACATTTATAGTAGAGGAAAATTAACTTGTTAAGAATGTCTGCATTACTGATGATTGTGTGGTTTAGTTTGAAATCTTTCTACAATTATAGTCAAAGGGACTAATGCTACTTCCTCTATTATTATTTTTTAAGGAAAAACAGACATGGAAAGTATAAACATTAAACAAACTGAAGCTTTAACAGAAGTTGTTATTCAGTAACAAAGGAAATATTTACCTGGTATCCAATTCACAATTCTTTTAAAAGCACAATCAAAGTATTTTATTCAGAGTAGATATCTAGTAAAATATTTGTTTAATTATACCAAAATTTGAAAAGTAATATCACCACAATTATGACAGAAAAAAAAAAGTTTCACAATTTTCTAACTTTCTGTTATTCCAAGAGGTATTTATATTCCTTAGTATTTTACTGTCAGCCTACCGGTTTGACATGTACCATGCATTGCCTGTGTTGTTACATTTTTTTTTTTCTATGTCCAAGTCTTGTCTCCATCAACAAAACAAAGCATCTTGAGGAGAACAGCAATGTCTAACTCATGCTAATCGTCCCAGAGTCTGGCACACAGTAGGTAGCTAGTGAATTATTATATTTTATCAAGATTAAGTAGTGTAAGATTTTTCTCACACATTTGACTCTATTTTGTAAAATCATGAAGTCTCAAATTGAATTATGAAAATTGTCAGATGACTTCATGGCTGACTCTTAGCTATTGACTCAGTTGTCCAAATAACTTCCTCAGGCCTCAAAATACTATAACCTGAAATGTTTAGAAAATGTAGATTAAAGGGCCGTTTTAATTTTTTCTTTTCAAATTACTCGTGTTAGGTATAGCATGCGGTAAAAACATGGACTTCTGGGTTTATAATTCCAGCCTTGCCATTTATTAGCTGTAATGACACTGGACAAGATACCTTGGTATCTCATCCATAAAATGGGATGGTATTAATACCTACCTCTAAGTGGTTTTCTCAGAATTAAATGAATTACTCAGTGTAAAGCTCTTAGAAGAGTGCTTGGCACATTGTTAAGTGCTGTATTTTCTTTTTCAGATATCCTTAATGGTTCTCTGAGACAAAGATACTACCTTCCATCCCCCTAGCTAAGACTTCTGCACTTGTGATGTTGCACAATTAAACAAACAAACAGACAAACAAAAAGGGCATTCTACAAGCAAGCTAAGTTTTAACCTGGGAAATTAAGACTTACACTCTTCAAGCCAAATTTCAATTTACCAGCTGAGAAACAATGACATCCTTCAGAAACGGTGGCTGCCTTAGATCTCTCACACCAAGTGCTATGTGTGTTGATTGCCTAACAAATGAGCTGTTTAACGAGAAGTCCAGACAGGATTGATTACAGTTCTCTAGTAAGGAATCACTTCAGACATTTGATCAGTCCAGAATGAGGTTTTCTCAGAATTCCACAGGTGTGGCTTTAATGCTGTGAATTGCTTAACAGAAAAGATTGAACTTGGACTCAGTAGGCTATCAGAAACACTTACTTGGCAGCCTTTCTAGGGTCAATAGGGCCACCATCTCTGAAGCAGTAAAGATTACGTTCTCACAGGTAGATCAATGGACTCACAAGGAAGCTGTGCACAAGGGTCTGGATTGATGGCAACTGTAGCCTGGGGTAGCTTGCCTTCTCTAGCAACTAAGATGTCTCTGGTTACAGTCCTGACCTGAACCCTTGGGATTTTTTAGAGGCCCTAACACTAACTGGCTGTGTGGCTTCAGGCATATCCCTTAACTTCTTTGGGCCTCACTTCTTTCATGGGTAAGTGAGGGTATAGGGCAAGGTGTTCTTTAAACTCTCTTCCAAATCCAGTGTTCTATGGTTCTGTCCTGGAAATGGCATGGTCAAAAAAGACGTATTTGACTAACTCACTAACACCTTTTCATAAAAGCAAAGTCAGATTTTCACAAAAGCAATGATACAGTTAATTCATATATTTAAAAAACCTGTGCTTATAAAATGAGAACTGGCAATTAGCTAATTTGGATTTGTAATTAATTAACTAATTAATTTTTTAGCATTTGACCTTTAGGAGAAAGCAGCAAGTCCAAAGAAATGAAAATGAATTATAAAAACCAAATATCCTGAAATGCATTGTCAGGGCCTAGTGCAATTCAGTTCTAGCTCCTATAATTTTCACATCTTTAATAGTCTACAGTTATAATTGATGCTCAGTAATATTTATTTATTTAGTGACTACAATGTATTGAACTTTCCTAAATTCAGAGAATGTAGCAATGAATGAAATGGGAAGAAATCTTTGTCCATAAAATATCGAAGTCAGATTAAATTACTTTAACTAGGCTATACTTAGAAGTAAAATGTCCGAATACTTTTTATATGTTTGCTGATATATTTTGGAAAGATTTTTGATCATAGCTACAAATCAGATGGGTTTCCTATAAAACTTTAATGAGAAAATTCAGTTTTCCAGACCAGAGTTTGATTTTCCAGAGAGCTACAAATCAGATGGGTTTCCTATAAAACTTTAATGAGAAAATTCAGTTTTCCAGACCAGAGTTTGATTTTCCAGAGAGCTACAAATCAGATGGGTTTCCTATAAAACTTTAATGAGAAAATTCAGTTTTCCAGACCAGAGTTTGATTTTCCAGAGCAATATTTCATTGGACTTTCACTAATAATCTGTGTGCATTTAGGCAAGTCATTTCACTTTTCTAATCATCAATTTCCTTGGACAAACAGAGTAAGAAAAGAGGCAATGTCTAAGATGCTTTTTTATCTCTAATATTCTGTTTAAAGCCAAGTTCTCTCCTTCTTCTTTCTCTTTTTTAGAAGTTCCCAGCAGTTATTTTTATATTGACTTTTCTAAGAAAACCCCTGTGCCCCACTCTAGTCTTTGTCTTACCCAGGGATACTATTATATGCTTTCATTTACAGTGACTGGCAAAGAAAATCTAGACTGCTCTTCTCCTGTGCTGCTCACAGAGAGTTATAACTGGTGGTTTCATTGCCCCTAAAAGCCCTGGCCAAAGAACAGACACAGAGATTAGCAGATAAGACATACAGATGACTGAAACCTGAGTTAGTTGCCTAACACATGGGTGAACTTTTTCATAAATTCAATCAGTCAAATGTCTAGCAAATATATAACAGGCTAGGTATAAGTCATACCCCTTGGCCCTCATAAATGTATACTCTTAACAAAGGAAGTTAATGCTAACATATCTGAAATATTCAAAGAATTCTTAAATGCTCAACTATATGGAACTAACTGTAATTGTGTTAGAAGTACACGAAAGGGAGAGATGTGGGTTTGGAATAGTCAGCAGAGTTTGATGGAAGAAATTTGATCTGCAGAACATCTTTAAAGAAAACTAAAATATATGATTCTTTAATGCATTAATTCATTTAACAAATATTTATTTAGTGGATACAATGTATTGAACTTTTATAAGTTTGGGGAATGTAGCAATGAATGAAATGTGAAGGTCTTTGCCCACACAGAGCCTGTATTCTAATAGAAGGAGGTAAGAAAAAATAGATAAATAAAATATACATCAAATTATAAGCATCAATGAATTAGAATATTTAGATAGTAATGTAGGCATAGAGAATGCTCTACAAAGTGATATAATCAGACAGTATCAAGCTAACCCTCTCATTTTATAAATGAGGAAGCTGAGGTTCAGAGGAGTTAAGTAACATAACTATGGTGATATGGGTTAAATGAGTCCCCCCAAATTTCATGTATTGGAAACTTGACTCCTATTGTAAAAGTGTTAAGAGAGTGGGAAATCCAATTTTGGTGTTTGAATGGGGGGGCCTTAAATAGGTGATTAGATTGTGAGTACTGTGCTATCTTGAATAGGTTGATCCATTCATGGAGTAATGGACATGATTCTGAGGGCTTTAAAGGGAGAGAAAGTGATCTGGTTAGCTCTCTTTTTCAGCCCATTCTCACCATGTGACAATCTGATTGCTACGGGACCCTGTAAAGAGTTCCCACCAGAAGAAGGCCCTCACCAGATGTGTTTCCTGGACTTGGGACTTCTCAGGCTCCAAAACTGTAAGAAATAAATTTTGTTCTTTATGAATTACCCAGTTTCATGTATTTTGTTATAAATGACAGGAATAGACTAATAAAGAAAATTGATACCAGAAGTGGGGTGTTATTAAAAACAAAAACCCGGAAATGTGGAAGCAGCTTTGGAATGGAATGATGGGCAGAGGCTAGAAGAATTTGGAGGAACAGGCCAAAGAAAGCCTAGATTATAGTAAGGGCTTAGAAGACAAGAAGTTCAGGGAAAGATTGGAGTGTCTTAGAGACGGTTAAATGGTGGAGACCAGAATGCTGATAGAAATATGAACTGTAAAGGCCATTCTGCGGAGATGAGATGAAGAGGAAGTGAGATGAGAAGTAGATGAGAAAAAGCTTATTGGAAACTGGAGCAAGAGTCACCCTTGTTATAGAGATGCAAAGAACTTGGCTGCGTTCTGTTCATGATTGAGGCTGTTATGGAATGAGGAACTTCAAAGTGATGAACCAGGGTATTTGGCAGAAGAAATTTCTAAGCAGCAAAGCATTCATGCAGCTGCATGGTTACTTTCAATAGCCTACACTGACTTGTAGCAGAGAAGGCATGATATAAAGCCAGAATGTATAATTAAAAGGGAAACAGAGAGCAAAAAATTGGAAAATCCTCAGCCTGACCACATAAAGAGTAAAAAAGTGTGTTTGGCAGAGAAAACCAAGGTCATAGCAGAGCAATCATTTGCTAAGGAGATCAGGACAGAAAGAAGGAATCATCAAGAGAATGGAAGGAAGACCCTGAAGGAATTTCAGAGATCTTCAAGGTGTCCCCTGCCATCACAGGCCCAAAGGTCTAAGGAGACAGAACGGTTGTGGGAAACAGGCCTGGGCTGCCCTCCATGGGTTAATTGCCCAGGGCCACCTCAGAAAGCTGTTCCCTGTATTCTACTCCACCTGATACAGCAGCTCCAGCCATGACTAAATTGCTCCCAGTGCTGCTGGACTCACTGCTTTGGAAGATACAATCTGGAAGCCTTGGCAGTATCCATATGGTGTTAAGTCTTTAGGATCTCAGATGCCAGAGCTGTGGAGGCAACCCAACTTCAAAGGATGTATGGAAAAGTCTGGGAATCCAGGAAGAGATTTGTCACAGGGTCAAAGTCATCACAGAGGGTCTCTACTAGAGCAATGCTGAGAGGAAATGTGGTATTGTGTTGCAGCAAAGAACCCCTACCAAGGTCAAGCTTAGTGAAGCTGTGAAAGTGAGACCACCATGGAGACCCCAGAATTGTGGAGCTACTAGTATGGAGTGTCAGCCTGGGAGAGTTGAAGCACATAGGAAAACCATAAAAATGGGGCTGCCCGAAGACTTGGAGGCCCAACTTCAATACCAGTGTGCCAAAGATGCCAGACATGGAGTCAAGGAAGATTATTCTCTAGCTTTGAGATTTAGTGCCTGCATTGCTGGGTTTCAGACATGCTTAGGACCTGTTACCCATCCCTTTTGGCTCATTTCTATCTTTTGCAAAGGAAATGTCTGTCTTATGCTTGTCCCATCACTGTATCTTGGAAGTAGATAACTTGTTTGATTTCACAGATGAGACTTCGGACTTTCAAACTGAAATAAGTTAAGACTTTGGGAATGGAATGAATCTATTTACCTGTGAGAAGGACACAAACTTTGGGGGCTGGGGAAAAATGCTATGGGTTAAATATGTCCCCCCAAAGTTCATGTATTGGAAACTTGACAACCATTGTAATAGTGTTAAGAGGGTTGGAAATCCAATTACAGTGTTTGAAAGGTGAGGCCTTTAAGAGGTGAATGGATTGATCCATTAAAGGAGTAATAGGCATAGTTCTGATGGCTTTAAAAGGAGAGCAAGTAAAAAGGTTAGCTCTCTTGCTCAGTCCATTCTTGCCATGTGACAACCTGGTCACCATGGGACCCTGTACAGAATTCCCACCAGAAGAAGACCCTTACAAGATGTGTCGCCTGGACTGTGGACTTCCCGGCTTCCAAAATTGTAAGAAATAAATTTTATTTCCTTATAAATTACCCAGTTTCAGATATTTTGTTTTAAGCAATAGAAACAGATTATTGCATAAGGTCACCCAGTTTATTAGCACGAAAGGAATAAAATCCAGGCTTCCCGTCTCCTAGTCTATGGTTCTTTTCAGTATGTATGCACCTCTTAGCTAGCGATATCACCCAGTTAGAGAGGTGGCAGTCAGCAGAGCTTTTGTGGGACTCAATGGGCAGATTCTTTGTACTGGAGAGAAGTGGAAGATAAGGTGAAAACGAAAAGACAGATGAAAAAGATAGTGCCAAATCTGAAAAATTAGACACACAAGTTTGGATTTGATGTGGTGATAAGAAAGACATGAATCAAAGGATCCTTAGAAAATTTTGTAAATATTTAGTTGATTACTAATTCTTCAGATCAAAAAATACATTGTGTGATTGCTCTCTTCTCCCTTTTCTTCTTTCCCCCATCATTCCCTGAGAAATAACTCCTTTGGCTGGTGCTGTTTACTGTCAGGTGGAGCAGTACTGTTTTCTGAAACTATCAAAGATACTATGCTGTGCTTTATCTTGAAAGTAAAATAAGGCATTTTGTATAAACACAAATGTTTTATTGCAGTTTCACATTTAGGGATTAAAATGCTGGTGAAATTAATGTTGGGTAGGAGCTAAATCTAGACACTAGATTTACATAAAATGAGCAAGTTGAATTAGATACAAATTGAGAGATGTCATTACTCATACTTTTATCATAAATTGGGAATTAAGTACTTAAGCTCCTTCAAGACACAATACATAAATTATAAACCAGATCATTCATTTCCTTAAGTGCAGCAGTTGTTGTTGCTGACTCATTTTCATGTCAAGTTTCCAACAACTGAGAGAGAGAGAGAGAACCACCAAAAAATGCACAAGAATTGACATGTAAATAGAAAGATGCCATGACAACAATGTAGATGCAGAAACAGCTTTTTTTTTTATTTAAACTTTTCTTTGAGGAAGAATAATAGCTGTAAGTAGAAAGAAGATATATATATTAGAATACTTACTACTAGTTCAACAATCAGAAAATTATCAAATAGGGCAAATAAATCTTGTGATTGTTGCTGCTGATAACATGCTAGATATAGGTGCTTATTTTGGCCTAAATCTAAAGCATGTCTTATTTTGGGACATGATGAGTATTTTGAAAAATGCTTCAGGAGTTTGTGCATAAGGTTATAACCAGGGGATTGTGAGCCTTTATCAATCGGAGTTCATGGAATACATTCAAGCTATGCATTGTAGGCCTCAAGCACACTTTTAAGAAATATTCTAAATCCATGACTAAATCCACAATTTCAAACATATATTCAGTGCAAGGCTACTTAGATTTTTATGTTTTATGGTTGGAGTGGAGTTGGGAACCTTAGCTCTAATACTCACTTGAAGGTCATTGCCTATTGCAATTTTTCTACCAAAGACCAGAATCACTTGCATAATTAATGAACAAAACCGTTACCCAGCAAGAAGATCCCTCCTACCTTCACTATATTTCAGGCTTCTTGTCATCTTAGGGTTAATAATCCATAAAACAAAGAGAGCTCTGAGCAGTGACAAAAATATCTATCACTGAAGTTAAGTATGCTATCGAAGGTCAGCAGAAGAGTCATCCTCAGGCCTTTATCCAGAATACATGGAATACGTCTGGCAAGGTTTAGGCATGTGATCACATGCCTAAATACATATGGAAGAAAAGTTTGAATACTTTAAAAATTTTCTCATAGGTCTATATGATGTTACATAGCTCCCTGATGGCTAATGATAATAGCCCTGAGTGGTGAAGAAATGATATTAATTCATTTACTCTGTTCAGTAAGTAGGAATGTAATAAAGTGGTTCAGACAAAATTTTTGTGTATTCAAAGAGGTAAATTTAGGTTATTTAGAAAATTCATTTATATTAGCTACTTCATTTCAAGATGAGGAGAGAAAGTTATCTGTATTTATGTAGCACATGTACTGCATACTCAGCAAAGAGGCAGGCACTGTGTGGGGACTCCAGTAGGGGCCTCAGGACACGAAAGCCAATACCAGGGCCTTGAGAAATGTGCTCTGTGTCTGCCAGCATGTGAGATGTGGGAGAAATGAAATTCTTTGTTCCCACAGAGTGGCAAAGGCAGTAAGGACAGGCAAGGATGTGTACTTGGTGGGCCAATTTGCAGATCTGAATACATTTTCCTTATGGTTGTTAGGTTCTTCAATAAGAACAGATTTAGTTTTTCACAGATATAATTTTATAAATGATAGTTAGTTTCCAAGACTGGCTCACAGTCTTTTTATTTCATAATATACCTGAGGTCCTGAGTTCTAAACTTCCACTTAGTGTGAAGATTTTTTGTTGCTAAAACAATTGATTAAAACCATTAATACTCTAAGCACCTTGGGAGAGGTGGAATCTGGATGGTCAGTAGACAGGAACAGTCTGAGCTGTTGAACCCACAAGGACAGAGACGATAGGGTGAGGAAGAAGAAGAGCAGGAGTCCCAGCCAGGGAAACAGCAGGGAGGATGCATAGCGCTCTGGTTCTCAACCTTGACTGCACATTTGAATCAAGTGGCATGCTTAAAAAATACTGATGGCTGAGGTTCTGTCTAGACTCTCCGGGGCACAAGCAGGGGTATTTGGAAGACACGAGGAAATCAATTTGGAGAGAATGGAGGTTCCTCCTCCTACACGCAGAGCAGCCCATGCATAGGCAGCAAGTGTCAAGGAGAACTCTGAAAATTGCTCTTATCTGAAGGTTATGATGGAAGGTGACTTTTTTCTTTTTTTAGCAGTAACAATAATGAATAATGTAGTATTTTGTGATGTTTACTCTGTGGGCAGAGCTTCTTAAAGTTGGTAAGGAGTGGAGATGAGGCTGTCAGTTAAGGGGCTACTGCGATGACTCAGGCATAAGGTCACAGCCTTGGGTGGGAGCTAGGAGAGAAGAAACTCTCAAAAGTTGAAATGCTAGATTATGTATCTTGAGCACAGGGGCACTTAAGACTTGTGGAATAAATGAATGGAAGGGCAAAGGGGAGAAAAGTGCTGAAAAGGACTTCAAAATATGAGCGTCAGTGAAATAGCATGACCACAACAACAGATGGGGAGGGAGAAGTTGCTTTAGGTGAAAAGATAGATTCCATTTTAGATATGCTAAATGTGTGGGGACAGTAATCACAACAACAACTATCATGGACCTGACCACTCTGCCTATGTGATGGAATATCTGCCTACTTCTCTGGCCCCTCCTGGAATCAGGGTCTCCGGCCACAGCCACTCCTCCCAGCTCTAGAGTTTCCCATAACCCTTCCGCGACCTTGCTTGGGGTCTTGTTCCCACTCCTTCCTTGGTCCATCCCATTCAGACTTAAAGTTTCCATAGGGAAGATTTTCTTGCCGTACTCTCACTGAAATTAACTTCCCTGTCCCATTGTTCAGCACCCTGTCCCTGGATGGTTCCTTTATAGCTCACGATTGCTCTTGTACTTTAGCTATGACTAGTTCAAGAGCTTGCTCTGCTACTAGATGGGAACATCCATATAGATGGAGACCTTATCTGTTTTGCTCACTCACGTACTCCCAGGGTCCATTTACCATGTGCTTGTTTCATAGTAGATGCTTGAATAATTGAATATGTGTCAAGCATTTTGCATGCAGTATCTAAACAACCCTATGAGGTAGACACTATTATTACTCTCATTTCACAGATAAGGTGAGATAACCTATCTGAAGTTACGCAGCTGGTATGTAGCAGAACTGGATTTTGAATTCTCTGATGCTAAAGGCTGTGATTTTTAGACTTTAAGCTATTTTGCCTGTGTCAAATGATTATATATATAGGAACATGATAGCACAAGCTCAACTATAAGAAGACAGAAATGAGGGGACATAAAAGAAAGAGTAAGGACTTTTAGGAAATTGGAGACGTTTGAATAGGAAGGGATCTTGAAGTTTATGGAAACCAAACCCTTCATTGCACATGTGAAGAAAATTGGTTGAGGAAGTTAAATGACTTCACCAAGGTCACTCAACTGGTTACTGTTTGGGAGGGTGCTAGATTTCAGGAAGCCTACTTCTGCTTCTGTACCCCAGATATCTGTAGGCACAATTTTCTCTTTGGGGCCAATACATAGGCAAGCCTCTTTGGTTCCAGAACCCCAAGTTGAAGACAGAGGGAAGAGAAACTAGGAAGGACCTGAAATGAGGATTACGGGTAAATGAAGTGTTTTCTGGAAGCTTATATGGCTCTGATTATATCGTTAACCATCCTTTGTTGTAGCAACAGATTAGCCTGCCTTTGATGCCGGTAACTTAGGTGCCTTTCACTTTGTTCCCCACACTTTGCCAGGATGATTGGGTAGAGGGAGATGGTAGCTAAGAAGTATGGAGGAAGGGGGAAGAAAGGGAGATATGTATGTTAACTGGTTACCATAATTAAATTGGGGTTATATGTCCTATCTTACATAACTCCAGGGTGACATAAAACTTTCTTTGAGAGTACCTTGAGTGGGCGCTTAGCTTCAGACTTTCCCTAGGGTCAGACTGATTTCTCCAGAACTCATTTTATCGAATTTTGGACTTCTGGGTCTGGGCAGGAATTAACTTCACCTTGAGAAGGGAGGTGATGCTTTCTTTTCTGGGACCTCCTTTTTAAGGCATTCAGTACATTGTTGGGGTTGTCACATAAATACCTATACCACTGCCAGGCCCAGAAAAGAGGGAGAGTTAGAAACCAGAAATCCATGGCTCAGTGTCCTGATCTGAACTTTATTTATGTAAATACAAATGTGTAGGCTGCTTTTACTTTATCTCTCTTGGAGGATGTTCTCTGTGTTCAAAACTTGGCTATCTCCTACCAGCATTTCCCTCACATAAAATGTGGTGAGAAATCATTTCCCCTGAGGCTTTGCTTTTGCATTCATTTTCATAGGGTTGTAGTGAGAGAGCAGATGGGTGAAAGTTAAAGGGTGCTACTATAATGTCTTTACATGTGTTTGATGGAAGCAGAAGTCTAGATTAGGATCATTTCCCTGAAGTTAGAACTAGTGAGAAATTGTCCTGCTGTCTGGCCTTTGCACAATTCTTCTGACAATGTCAGGAATTTCTCTGGCATCCGTTTCAATGGAACTAGAGTAATTAACAGATGTGATCCAATTGTTTTGTGAATGTAGCAGGCAGCAGGGTTTATTCGCCTAATAGATGCTTAGGATCACTAGGATTGAGGTGAAAGGTTCCTTCCAGAACATATCTTTGTTTGTGGGGGAAAAATGAGACTTCTTGCCTTTCAGTCAAGTTTTGTGGTGACCTTGTCTTCATAGTGCCAGGTTGTGCTTGTGGTTTAGTTCAGTCTCTTGAAGACAGACTCTCTCTCTAAGAAACTGTACTTCTCCATAGGTCCTGTGATGAAGGTGGAATAGGAATACATTTCTCAGGATCTGTACTTATTCTATTCACTCATTTAGTAAAATAAAATCAAGAATCTGAATCAGAATATTCTAGAATTTCTCACTTTAAAAGCAATTGCAAAGCAGGAAGAATGTGACTGAGGCATATGATTAGGGCAAGTCTATGAATTACCTTGCAAAACATCACACTTTTGAGAGTGGAGGGGGGCACTATTAATAATTACAACAGGCCTAAACTGTCCAGGTAAACCAGTGTCATCTAGTCACTCTGATTACCATGGTGGTGACAGTGGAGTATTATCTCCCAGGGTTGAGTGCTTGGCACATTTTATTCATTAAACAAATGTGTAATAAAGTCCTATTGCAGGTGCTGTGAGAAAACTAGATATGCAATAGATGTATAACTCCTGACCTCAAGGAGTATAGGGTGTTGTGAAAGAGATGACTATTAAGAGTCAATACTGATAAGTTCTTAATTATGTTCAGTCTCTGCTCTCATGATTTTAATCTCACACATAATCATCAGTTCCTTATTTGAAAGGAAATGCTGTAACATCTTTCTTAACTTTATTTAGTAAGATATGTTACAGAAATTCAGTTCTCTTTACAAAATGTTTCTTTTCCAGTTTGCTGTGGATTGATTGAATTGCGTCCCCCAGAGTTCATATATTAGGGGCTTAATTCCCACTGTAACTGTTGAAGGTAGGAAATCCCATTATGGGATTGAAAGGTTGGGCCTTGAAGAGGTGGTTAGATTGTAGGGCCATACCATGGTGAATGGATTAATAATGATGGTCAGGGTTCTGAGGGCTTTAAAAAGGAGAGTGCATGAGGAACTATTCCTCTCTCTGCTCCACCATTTTCTGCCATGTCAGACCCCTGGGCCAGTGTTGCCACCACCAAGGCCTTCACCAATGTATTCCCTGGTCTTTGGATTTCTCAGCCTCAAAAACTGTAAACAATAAATTTCATTTTCTTTATAAATTACCTAGTTCCATTTTGTTATAAGCAACAGAAACAGACTAATATACAGTGATTATATAGATTTTTCAGCTATATTCTTTTTATGGACTATACCAATATTAGGTCTGATAGAAATGTTTTAATGGTAAAATAAGAAATTATTCTTTGCCAAATTGTATCCATTTAATGTAAGTAAATGTTACCCTGTGTAGTGCTTTCAAACTCACAAATTACTTTCACGTAAATATTCACTGCAATATCTACCAGGACAGGGGTCTTCTCTGTCCTGTTCACAAGGAAATCCACAGCACCTGGAACAGTATCTGGCATGCAGGGGCTACTCAACAAATATTTGAAATGAATCAATTGCCTATGATATTTTTATTTATTTATTTTGCTCAGGGAATCCTTTATTCAAATGGTAGTTTACATGGATTTAACAAAGAAAACTGATTATAGTAGAACTTTTATGGCTAAAAGGAGGGCATGATCTTGAAGGTCATATCCTACCTCTCATAACCCCCATCCCTTGGATCAGCTGTGAAAAATATTCATCAAGGATGTAGAATAATGGAGATAGAAAAAGCATTAGAAAACACAAAGGCAGAGAGCTTATTTTGTTAGAGATGAAGAGCATGGAGCCCAGTGAGCCTAAATAAAATGCCCATGGTCACTTGTTGTATGATATGACCAGGACATGTACTCAGGTCTCCTGGCTCTAGGGCAAAGCTTTTGTTCTTACAGCCAGAGCTAGATTAAGGAGATTAGAGGCAGGTTAGCCAGGCAGCTCTGAAGCAAGCCAGTTTGCCAGGAAGCTGAATATTACCGAACATATAGCAGAGATGAGAAAAATCGTATGTACCAGATATTTTCCCTGAAAGACTTCCAAGTTTTGTTGGAAGAAATATTTTAAGTCATGTGCATGGGAGGTGAGTTCCCACCAAGGCAGTGTATTTGAGAGATAAATAGTCCTAGAACTGCTTTCAGAGTCTTTGTGTCATTGGTTTAGGTTTGCAGATTAGGAGACAGACTTACTGACTGAAGAATTAAGAGTACTTTCTTTCAAATAAATGGTGAATAATTATTTACAGAATCTGTTTGAAAGAGTGCTAAATAATTAGCACCCCCAGGACTCAAAACTCTAGGTCTAGTCCAGATTACAGAACCCTGGTTTTCTCATTTACGAGTTAGGAATTGAGTTTCTTCCCTTTAGAAACAGAGCTATGTTAGACTGTCATATTGTAACCACAGTCTCCTCGTTCAGGATGATATTGGCAGTGGGTTTGTAATACATGCCTTTTACTGTGTTGAGAAACTTTCTTTCTGCACCCAGTTTTCTGAGAGTCTTTATCACGAAGCGATGTTGAATTTTGTCAAATGCTTTTTCTGCATCTATGAGATAATATATGAGATAATCATATGGTTTTGTCCTTCATTTAATTGATGTGGTGTATCATATTTATTGACTTGCATATGTTGAACCGTGTTTGCATTCCTGGGATGAATCCCACTTGTTCAGGGTGTATAATTTTTTTTTGCTGTGTTGCTGTATTCCGATTGCTAATATTTTGCTGAGGATTTTTGCATCTACGTTCATCAGAGATATTGTCCCTCAGTTTTCTTTCTGTTGTATCTTCGTCTGGTTTTCATATCAGGGTGATGCTAGCCTCATAGAATGAGTTTGGGAGAATGGCCTCTGTTTCAATTGTTTGGGATATTTTGAAAAAGATTAGTAGTAATTCCTCTTTAAAGGTTTGGTAGAATTCGGCAGTGAAGCCATGATCCCAGTCTTTTTTTTTTGGGAGACTGCTGATTACTGCCTCAATCTCATTGCTCGTTATTGATCTGTTCAGGTTTTCTATTAAATTTATCCATTGTCTCCAGGGTTTCAAATTTGTTGGCATATAGTTGTTCATAATAGTCTCTAGTGCTTCTTTGTATTTCGTGGTATTGGTTGTAATGTTTCCTTTTTCATTACTGATTTTCATTATTTGGGTCTTGTCTCTTCTTTTTTTACTTAGTCTAACTAATGTTTTGTCGGTTTTGTTTATTTTCTTAAAAAAACAAATTTTTTTCAATGATCTTTCGTATCATTTTTGGGGTCTGTATTTCATTTAGTTCTGCTCTGATCTTAATTATTTATTTACATCTACTAATTTTGGAATTGGATTGTTCTTGTTTTCCTAGTTCTTTGAGGTATATAGTATTAGGTTGTTTATTTGAAATCTTTCTATTCTTTTGATATAAGTATTTGTTGCAGTAAACTTCCCTCTTAGTACTGCTTTTGCATTATGCCACAGGTTTTGGTATGATGAGTCTTTATTTTCATTAGTTTCAAGTAATTTTTGATTTCCTGTTTAATTTCTTCTTGGACCCATATGTCATTCAGGAACATGTGGTTTAATTTTTATGCATTTGTATAGTTTCCAGAGATTCACTTGTTATTGATTTCTAGTTTTAATTCATTGTGGTCTGAATAGATACTTGAAATGATTTCAATTTTAAAAAGTTTTTGAGACTTTATTTGTGACCTAACATGTGATTTATCCTGGAGAATGTTCCATGCCCTGATGAGAATAATTATATTCTGTAGTTGTCATATGAAATATTATAGACATCTGCCAGATCCAATTGGTCTAGTTTAGTTTAAATCCTATGTTTCTCTGTTAATTTGTTGCCGAGATGATTTGTTGAAAGCTGAGAGATGTTGTTCAGGTCCTCTACTATTATCTTATTGGGGTCTATCTCTTTCTTTAGGCCTAATAGTGTTTGCTTTACATATATCTGGCTGCTTTGGCATTGGGCACATATATATTTATGATTGTTATAGCTTCTTGCTGCATAGATCTCTTTATCAGTATGTAGTGGACTTCTTTGTTTCTTTTTATGGTTTTTGGTTTAAAATCTATTTTATCAGATGGAAGAATAGCTGTTTCTGCTTGTTTTTGGTTTCCATTTGTGTGATATATCTTTTTCCGTCCATTCACTATTAGTCTGTGTGTGTCTTTACAGGTGAGGTAAGTCTCTTGAAGACAGCATATAGTTGTGTCTGCTTTTTAAATCCAATCTGTTAGTCTCTATCTTTTGATCTAGGAGTTAAATCCTTTTATAGTTAAGGTTGTTATTGGAACATATTGTGTTACTCCTGGCATTTTATGATTTTCATTTGGATGTTTTAAATATCTTTTGTTACTTCCTTCCCCTTTTATTGTTTGTCTTTAATGTTTGCTGGTTTTCTTAGGTGGTAATATTTAGTTTCTTTATCTTTCTCATTTGCACTTTTGTTCTACCATTGGTTTTTGTTCTTTCTTGTATATTTGTTGCAGTGATTACCTTTTTGGATTCCAGACGCAGGAATCACTTCAGGATTTCTTTCTCTCTCTTTTCTTTTTAGAGGGGCAGCAATTTATTTATTTTTTATTGGTTATGAATAGTCATGAGATAAAGCTGAATGTCACCACTCATGCCCAAGATTTGATGGCCAGATCCATACTGGCAGCATGACTATTACCAAGAATTGCAATCACAGGCTGTGTCTCCCACCCCATTATCCCTGACCTTGTACCCTATCCCCCTTTCCCCCACTCTACCTTATATCCCTAGGTATGCTCTCTCCCTCTGCAAGTCCAACACACCACTGTGGTCTTTCTTTCCTTCCTTCTTTCTCTCTTAGCTCCCACTTATGAGTGAGTACATGTGGTACATCCCTCTGTGCTTTGCTTATTTCACTCAACATAAGTTTCTCCAAGCTCATCCTTGTTGTTGCAGATGGGAGAATTTCATTCTTTTTTATGGCAGAGTAGTATTCCATGGTGTATATATACATTTTCCTTATCCAATCATCCACTGATGGACATTTAGGTTGGTTCCATGTCTTGGCTATTGTAAACAGAGCTGCAATTAACATAGAAGCGCAGGTATCCCTTTGACACTATGATTTACATTCCTTTGGGTATATACCCAGAAGTGGGATTGCTGGATTATATGGAAGATCAATCTTTAGTTGTTTGAGAAACCTCCATACTGTTTTCCATAGTGGTTATACTAATTTACAGTTCAAACAACAGTGTAGGAGCATTCCCTTCTCTCCACACCTTGCCAGTATTCTTTATTTTCCATCTTTTTGATTATAGCCAGTCTAACAGGGGTGAGGTAATATCTCAATGTGGTTTTAATTTCCTTGAGAATTTTTCCACTCACAGAGTGTGTGATGGTAAATTTTTACAGTTTTTGTTTGTCTGGGAACTACACTATTTCTCTCTCATTTCTGAAGGATAGAATTGCTGGGTATAGTATTCTCGGCTGGCAGTTTTTTCTTTTCATAATTTGAATATGTCATTCCATTCTCTTCTGGCCTGTAGTATTTCTGTTGAGAAGTCTGCTCTTAGTCTGATGGGGACTCCCTTTTAGGTAACTTGATTCTTTTCTCTTGCTGTTTTTAAGATTATATCTGTCTTTGGCAGTTTGACTGCAATGTGTCTCAGATAGGATCTTTTTGGATTGTACCTGTTTGGAGATCTTTTAGCCTCCTGGGTCTGAAGGCCTGTGTCTCTCCCTATTGAAGAAAAGCTTTCCATTATTATTTCACTGGACAGATTTTCAATGCCTTTTCCTTACTCCTGCTCTTCTGGAAAACCCATAATTTGAATGTTTGTGCACTTAAGGTTGTCCACTAGTTATCTTAGATTTTCTTGATTTTTTATATATGGGCTATTTTGAAAAGACCATCTTTAAGATCAGATTTTTTTTCTTCTGCTTACTGTAACCTGCTGCTTAAACTCTTGGTTGTGGTTTTTATTTTGTTGAATTCATCCTTCACTTCCAGGAGTTCTGCTACATTCTTTTTTAAGGTATTAGTATTTTGTAATTTTTCTCCTTTGTTTCCTGGATTCTTTTTCTCATTTCATTGTGTTGTCTAACTGTGTTTTCTTGTATCTCATTGGGTTTCCTTATGACTTTTGCTCAGAATTCCCTTGCAATCATTTCAAGGGTTTCCTGCTCTGTGGAGTGTGTTACTTGAAAATTATGTATTCCTTTGGTGGTATCATATTTTCTTTTCTTTTTTTTTTTCATATTTCTAATATCTCTATGTTGATGCCTGGTCATCTGGTAGAGTAGTTACTTCTATTTCTCTGGAGTGAGCTTTGAAGAGAGAGACTTCCTGCAGTAGATATGTTGAGTAGGATGTTTTAATATTGGTTTTGGGTAGATGGGGTAGTGTGGTCTCTGTGTGAGTTCTTTGGCCATATTCACTGTTGGAGTTGTGTGTGAGTGCCACTGTGGCATAGGCACTGGGTCACTTAATAATTCCTTGCTGAGGTTAGTAACATTGTGTTTGTTCATCAAAGATGTGGCAAGCTCTCAAGTTCTGGGGAGAAGTGCCTGGGTGCCCTGTCAATCTTCGGTTGGGCTGAATGTCCCTGGATGGTCTTGTTGGCACATTGGTTAGCATCCTGTGACCCTGATGAGTGCCCTGGGGTAAACTGGGGCTCCTTGGTTTGAATGGGTGACCTGGGTGGTGTTTCTCTTTCCTCTTTCTCCATGTATGGGCTCCTCCTTTGTCCTTACTTTCTCCTGTTGATTTCCCCTCATGGGTTGGTGGTGACTGGGAATTTTTTTTTCTTGCTCTATTTAGATGTTCTGAGTTTCTGCAGTCTTGACAGGATTCTGTGTGTGCCTCTCCCCAGATCAAGACAGTCGTGTAGGCTGCACATGTATCTCCCACCCCGAGGTGTGCTACCGCGTGTGGAAGCATAATTCCCTCTTTGGGTTAGGTGACTGGGTTGAGGGTCTGTGCTCTCTCACCTCTTTCTCTGGACTCTGCTGGTGACTCTCCTTGTGTCAATGCAGTCAGATTGTCAGCAGGTCACCTACATGGTGGCTGTGGCTGCTTCTGTGGTGGAAAGCCACCTTTACAGTGGCATTGGCTATGTCAGTGGCTGTGGCAGACCACCCATGTGGGAGCAGAGTCTACAGCACTGGCAGGGGCTGCCTGTAGCTCCTGAGAATCCTTGGGCATGCTCCTGCCATCTGTTGGGCAGGATCTGCCCATGGCTCCTTTGTTTTTCACACATTTTTGTTTATGACATGCTGTAAGAAATACATTTTTTATCACAACCAATAAACACATTTAAAAATATAATTAACAATAATAAAAGTATTATGAAATGATTATTACCCTTACTATATATTGCACTCATATTTTTTATTCTATTCTATTCTATTTTGTTTAAAAAGTGCTCGTCATAACGCACTAAAATAATTTCATAATTCTCTAAATCTAAAGTGAAATTTGAAAAACAATGCTGTAAACAATGTGACAGGCATCAAAGAAGATGTTCCTGAATGGGAAGAAATTGTAGTCAATTGGAGAAGAAAAGATTAACTTATCACTGGAGCATATTTTAAGACTGTGTTTAATTAGTTGCCAAATTGTGTGATACAGTCCAATAATAATGAAAGTTCAGCTTTAATCAGTGTTTTTACTTTATTGAAATACAAAGATCTATGTTAAAGAAGGCAACTTTTTAAAAGCATGCCTATTTTATACTTTATTTTATGTTTCGAAGATGCATCTTTTTACATATTCTTATGAATCTGAGGTCTATCTTATAAACTGATCTCTACAATCTTTACATCTTTACAATGTATCTTTATAGTTTCTACTTTGGGGCAGGTGTCATAATTCAATTGACATTGCTTGTTCATGTTAGTCTTGTTTGTTGGTGCTGGTAGCATGACTGTGTACAGGAAACCCTTCACCTTTTGCCTACTATTTGAAGAAGGAACATAAATCTTTTCTGGTAAGGAATTCAATCCAACCTGGTAAATCAAGTAAGTGTCAGCATCAGAACTGCAGAATGTTGTTAGTGGTTTGGAGAAAAATCTCAGAAGCAATAATGATGTACACCCCAAAACAAAATACTACTTCCCCCATGCCATTGTTAATAGAGAATATGATATGTGGAAAACATTAACATCAATAACTATGCCCAAAGTGATTTATAAGAGTTGAATTTTAAATTTAAAGTTTTAGGGTTTTCTTCACCAATTAATTTTGTTTATATATTCCTTTTTTATTTATACATGAAGGATATATATATATATAAAGAAAGGCTATATCTAAATAAGTCTAACAGAACTTTTTAAAGTAACTATAAAATAAAGTATCTAACTGTTAAGAAGCATGTGTCAGCATTTAAAAACAGCATTTATTTTTCAGTAGCACACTAAATATCAATTGCATCTTATATTCACGATCAGTCATAAGCAAATGCAAGTTAAAACCACAATATAATATCACTATATACCTACTGGAATGACTAAAGTGAAAAAAAGACTGACAAAAACAATTGTTGGTAAGGGTGTGGAACAAATGGAACTCTCGGCAATGTATGGTACCTGAGTCAAGATGGCGGTGGCTGCGGTGGCTGGCGCGGAGTAGCTGAGATAGAAAAGGCGGCCACTGGGCCTCAGGCAGCCGGGAAACTTGTGGACCTTCCTCTTGCCATCTCTTAAGGGAGGACCACAGCTGCTGGCCGGTCGTGGGGGTGACCGCCACTTTGCCCCCCGGCAGGAGAGGCTGCCTCATTTACAGGCAACAGCTTTGAAGTGTGGAGGAGGAAAAGAACTGTTTCTTAGCTGCAAAAGCGAGTCTCGAAACAGGGAACACGGCGCCAGGGCTGCTGTGGATGCAGACAGGATCCCGGAGCGCTGAAGGCGGCCAGCTGCCCTATTCAGGATTCGAGGTTTCAGGCCGGCATTAAAGAAGATTCCTGGGAGCGCCCGAACCGTGCCGCAACTGAACAGCCCGAAGCAGCAGCGGCCGAGAACGGGGAAGGCGGCAAACCAGAGGCAGAGTGAGCGCCCGACCTGGCACAGCCCTGTGAGTGACCCCTGGACCAGCCCTGTTTGGGGGGCTGACGCCCACCCGGCTCCCGCCTGCATCACCAGGCCACTCACCGCCCTGGGGCTACCTCCATTTTCCCGGGTGCTAGCAGCTCCGCCCTGCTCGGCTGTCACTGAGCCTTCCCACTTGCTTGGCCCGGCGCGGGGCTTTCTGGAGCCTGCAGGCCAGCCTCCCCTCCCACTCCCTCTGTGGTTCTCTGGCGGGTTGGTGGCGTGGGGCGTCCCCGGCCAGTGTCGGGAGGGCAAGGAAGTACGGGCAGGCCGACTGTCACTCCACCACACCCTGGACTCCACCCCCGGTAAACTTCCTGTTACTGGGAGGCAGTTACCATCTCTGTGGCCACCAGTTCGGAAAAAAGCCTAACCAATTTCTGGTTGGGAATAGTGTGGTAGGAGAGTTCCCAGGTCTGCTTGAACCTGCTGGAGAGCTGGCTGCAGGTGGGCACTAGACTCGGTTTATACTGGGGGGATACAAAGGTGAACAACTCCTGAGAAAGATCTACACAGTGCTACAAAGGCGCCCAGAGCGACCGGTCATCTGTGCCTAGCAGAAACCCGGCAGACTTCCTGGGCGAGGCGGTGCCGAGCAGGGTCTTGAAGGCCCAGCTGATAGACGAGGGTTGCAGAAGACACGCCCCAGCCCAGCACAGTGCGCACAGAGTGGGGAGACATGCGGCCAGGGAGGCGGAGACTTGACAGAAACCACACACCCTGTGGGGTCGCCACTGCACGATCCAACAGCCTGGGCCAGAGCACACGGAACAGGGAGAAGTCCTGCACAGGAAGTGAAAGCTCAACAGCGATCACACACCCTGTGGTACGTGATCCACCAGCCCAGCAGAGTACAAGCTGACCAGAAAGGTGGCTCCCTGGAGAAGCCCAAGACCCAAGGCAACCACACACACAAGGAACTAGAGGCCAACTGAGCAGCCATGGAGGTAGCCATACGAAATTGGCAACCACAGCAACATCCTAGTTAGTCATTAGTCTCAAACCGGTGGACTGTGAAACCCCCTGCCACAATGAATAAACATAAAAAAAAAAGATACCAGAAATACAAAAAAATCAAGAAAGTACACCACCAAAAGTTAATAACTCTCAAACTCTAGATCCTATAGAACAAGAAGCCCTTGAAATGACTGACAAGGAATTTCGAGTGATAATTCTAAGGAAACTGAATGAGATACAAGAAAACACAGCTGGATATCATGATGAAATGAGGAAAAGTATACAGGATCTGAAAGAGGAAATGTACAGAGAAATCAATGTCCTGAAAACAAATGTAGCAGAACTTGCTGAACTGAAGAAGTTATTCAGCGAAATCAAAAACACAATGGAGAGTTTAACCAGCAGGCTTGTCGAAGTTGAAGAGAGAACCTCTGAACTTGAAGATGGGCTGTTTGAAATAACACAAGCAGACAAAAAGAAAGAAAAAAGAATCAAGGACATGGAAGAAAATCTGAGAGAGATATCAGACAAACTTAAGCGCTCAAATATCCGAGTCATGGGTATTCCAGAAGGGGAGGAAAATGGAGATTCCCTTGAAAACATATTCAAAAAAATAGTGGCAGAAAACTTCCCAGGTATAGGAAAAGTCACAGATCTTCAGATCCAGGAAGCTCAATGATCTCCAAACGTATTTAACCCAAAAAGGCCTTCTCCAAGACATGTCATAGTCAAATTGGCAAAACTCAGAGACAAAGAGAGAATCTTTAAAGCTGCAAGAGAGAAGCATCAAATCACCTATAAGGGAGCCCCAATCAGGCTAACATCAGACTTTTCATCACAAACCCGAAAAGCTAGAAAGGAATGGGATGATATTTTCAAAATACTAAAAGACAAAGATTGCCAGCCAAGAATACTCTACCCTGAAAGGCTATCCTTCCAAAATGAAGGGCAAATAGTATATTTCTCAGACAAACAAAAACTGTGGGAGTTCTCTACCACATAACCACCCTTACAAGAAATCCTCAAGGGAGTACTGGGTTGGGTTTCTGAAAAATAACTACCACTGCCATAAAAACCCAAGAAAAATCAATACCCACTAGTATAATAAAAATGGTATTCATGAAGAGAAAACAAGCAAACAAAAACGCTATCTACAACCTAAGGAAGCAACAAACACAGAAACCAAACAGTAAATCAGAAAGCAAGGAACAAAAGACACCTAAGACAACCAAACAACCAATAAAATGCTAGGAATAAATCAACACCTTTCAATAACAACCCTTAATGTAAAAGGCTTAAATTCCCCAATCAAAAGACACAGACTGGCTGACTGGATCAAAAAGGAGGACCCAACTATATGCTGCCTACAAGAGACCCACTTCACCCATAAAGATTCACACAGACTAAGAGTGAAAGGATGGAAAAAGATTTACCATCCAAACAGAAAAGAAAAACGAGGTGGAGTAGCTATTCTTATATCTGACAAAATAGACTTTAAACTAAAAACCATAAAAAGAGACAATGAGGGACACTACTTAATGATAAAAGGACTGATCCATCAAGGAGACATTACAATCATAAATATGTACGCACCCAATGTTGGAGCAGCCAGATTTATAAAACAAACTCTATTAGACCTAAAGAAGGAAATAGACACTAATACCATAATAGCAGGGGACCTGAACACCCCACTGTCAATATTAGACAGATCATCTAGGCAAAGAATCAGTAGAGAAACACAAGATCTAAACAAGACTCTAGACCAATTGGAATTGGCAGATATCTACAGAACATTCCACCCAACAACATCAGAATATTCATTCTTCTCATCAGCACATGGATCATTCTCCAGGATAGATCACATATTAGGTCACAAATCAAGTCTCAATAAATTCAAAAAAATTGGAATTATCCCATGTATCTTCTCAGACCACAATGGATTCAAACTAGAAATTAATAACAAATGAAACTCTGGAAACTATACAAACACATGGAAATTAAACAGCATTCTACTTAATGACATATGGGTCCAAGAAGAAATCAAGCAGGAAATCAAAAAATTTATTGAAACTAATGAAAACAATGATACATCATACCAAAACCTGTGGGATACTGCAAAAGCAGTATTGAGGGGGAAATTTATTGCATTAAACGTTCACTTCAGAAGAATGGAAAGATGGCAAGTGAACAACCTAACACTTCACCTTAAAGAACTAGAAAAACAAGAACAATCCAAACCTAAAGTTAGCAGACGGAAATAAATCATTAAGATCAGAGCAGAACTGAATGAAATTGAAAACCAATAAACAATTCAAAAGATCAACGAATCAAGAAGTTGGTTTTTTGAAAAGATAAATAAAATTGACAAACCATTAGCATGGCTAACAAAAAAAAAGAAGAGAGAAGACTCAAATAACAAAAATTAGAAATGAAAAAGGCGATATTACAACTGATTCATCTGAAATACAAGGAATCATTTGAGACTACTATAAACAACTACATGCCCACAAATTTGAAAATCTGGAGGAAATGAATAAATTTCTGGTCACACACGAGCTCCCAAAGCTGAACCATGAAGACGTAGAAAATTTGAACAGACCAATAACAATAAAGGAGATTGAAGCTGTTATTGGAAAGCTCCCAACAAAGAAAAGCCCAGGACCAGATGGATTCACAGCAGAATTTTACCAAACATTCAAAGAGGAATGGACACCGATTCTTTACAAACTATTCCAAAAGATTGAAACAGACGCAGATCTCCCAAACTCATTCTATGAAGCACACATCATCCTGATACCAAAACCAGGTAAAGATATAACCAAAAAAGAAAACTACAGGCCGATATCCTTGATGAATATAGATGCAAAAATCCTCACTAAAATACTAGCAAACAGAATACAGCAACACATACGAAAAATTATTCATCACGATCAAGTGGGATTCATCCCAGGGATGCAAGGTTGGTTCAACATACGCAAATCAATAAATGTGATACACCATATTAATAAACTCAAACACAAGGACCATATGATCATCTCTATAGATGCTGAAAAAGCATTTGATAAAGTTCAGCACTCATTCATGACAAAGACCCTCTATAAGTTAGGTATAGAGAGAAAGTATCTCAACATAATTAAAGCCATATATGCCAAACCCACTGCCAATATCATCCTGAATGGGGAAAAGCTGAAAGCTTTTCCTTTAAGAACAGGAACTAGACAAGGATGCCCACTCTCACCACTCCTATTCAACATAGTGTTGGAAGTTCTAGCCAGAGCAATCAGAGAAGAGAAGGAAATAAAGGGCATCCAGATTGGAAAAGTTGAAGTCAAACTGTCCCTGTTTGCAGATGACATGATCCTATATATCGAACAGCCTAAAACCTCTACAAAAAAACTCTTGGAATTGATAAATGATTTCAGCACCGTAGCAGGATACAAAATCAACACACAAAAATCAGTAGCATTTCTTTTCTCCAATAGTGAACATGCAGAACGAGAAATCAAGAAAGCCTGCCCATTTACAATAGCCACCAAAAAAATAAAATACTTAGGATTTGAGTTAACCAAGGAGGTGAAAAATCTCTATAATGAGAACTACAAACCACTGCTGAGAGAAATTAGAGAGGATACAAGAAGATGGAAAGATATCCCATGCTCTTGGATTGGAAGAATCAACATAGTGAAAATGTCCATACTACCCAAAGTGATATACAAATTCAATGCAATCCCCATCAAAATTCCAATGACATTTTTCTCAGAAATGGAAAGAACTATCCAGACATTTATATGGAACAATAAAAGACCACGAATAGCCAAAGCAATGCTGAGCAAAAAAAATAAAGCTGGAGGCATAACACTACCTGACTTTAAGCTATACTACAAAGCTATAATAACCAAAACAGTATGGTACTGGCATAAAAACAGACACACTGACCAATGGAATAGAATAGAGAATCCAGAAATCAACCCACACACTTACTGCCATCTGATCTTTGACAAAGGCACCAAGCCTATTCACTGGGGAAGGGACTGCCTCTTCAGCAAATGGTGCTGGGATAACTGGATATCCATATGCAGTAGAATGAAACTAGATCTATACCTCTCACCATATACTAAAATCAACTCAAAATGGATTAAGGATTTAAATATACACCCTGAAACAATAAAACTTCTTAAAGAAAACATAGGAGAAACACTTCAGGAAATAGGACTGGACACAGACTTCATGAATACGACCCCAAAAGCACGGGCAACCAAAGGAAAAATAAACAAATGGGATTATATCAAACTAAAAAGCTTCTGCACAGCAAAAGAAACAATTAACAGAGTTAAAAGACAACCAACAGAGTGGGAGAAAATATTTGCAAAATATACATCTGACAAAGGATTAATATCCAGAATATATAAGGAACTCAAACAACTTTAGAAGAAGAAAACAAGCAACCCAATTAAAAAATGGGCAAAAGAGCTAAGTAGGCATTTCTCTAAGGAAGATATACAAATGGCCAACAGACATATGATAAAATGCTCAACATCACTCAGCATCTGGGAAATGCAAATCAAAACCACACTGAGATACCATCTAACCCCAGTTAGGATGGCTAAAATCCAAAAGACTCTGATCGATAAATGCTGGTGAGGTTGCGGAGAAAAAGGAACTCTCATACATTGTTGGTGGGACTGCAAAATGGTGCAGCCTGTATGGAAAATGGTATGGAGGTTCCTCAAACAATTGCAGATAGATCTACCATACGACCCAGCTATCCCACTGTTGGGAATATACCCAGAGGAATGGAAATCATCAAGTCGAAGGTATACCTGTTCTCCAATGTTCATCGCAGCACTCTTTACAATAGCCAAGAGTTAGAACCAGCCCAAATGTCCATCATCAGATGAGTGGATACGGAAAACGTGGTACATCTACACAATGGAATACTACTCAGGTATGAAAACGAATGAAATAGTGCCATTTGCAACAACATGGATGGACCTCGAGAGAATTATATTAAGTGAAACAAGTCAGGCACAGAAAGAGAAATACCACATGTTCTCACTTATTGGTGGGAGCTAAAAATTAATATATAAATTCACACACACACACACACACACAGACACACACACAAAACCGGGGGGGGGGGAGAAAATATAACAACCACAATTACTTGAAGTTGATACGACAAGCAAACAGAAAGGACATTGTTGGGGGGATGGGGGGAGGGAGACGGGAGGGAGATTTTGGTGATGGGGAGCAATAATCAGCCAAAATGTATGTCGACAAAATAAAATTAAAAAAAAAAAAAAAAGGGAAATTAACTCTTTAAAAAACAAACAAACAAAAAAAAAACAAATGGAACTCTCGTGGGACAGCAACATTATACAGCCTCTTTGGAAAATGGTTTGTCACTTTCTTAAAAAGTTAAACACACACTTAACATATTTCCCAGCGATTCCATCTCTGGCTATTTAATCAAGAGAAATGAAAACATGTCCAAACAAAGGCTTGTATGGAAATGTTCATAGTAGTCCCAAACTGGAAGCAACCCAAATGTCTGTGCATTGTGAGCTGCTATATTTTAGTAAATTAAACTGTTTTTTTGAAGTGATAAATTTGTAAGCAAAAATTTCACAGTGGCTTTGGGTATTTATAACCATTTTTTTCAAAGTATGATTAATAGAATTTTTCACATATAGGTCAATAAAAGATGTGTTTGTATGTAATTTCTGAAAGATGCATTGTGGACTGCTATATTCCAGTGAATTGAAGTGTTTTCTGAGCCAGGACCTTTGCAAGCTAATATTTCACAGTTGTTTTTTTAAACTTTTCTAACCATTTTATTAAAGGAGAATTAATAAGTGTTTGACATAAAAGTTGAAAGAAATAAATCTCTTCATGAGATTGTCAAAAAACCAAAAACAACCACAAACTGTGGTGTGCCCACGTAATGAAATACTACTAAGCAATACAAAAGAATAACCTATGAATACATACAACATCATGGATAAATCTCAAAAGTGAAGGAAGGCTGTATGCAAAAGTCTCCATATTGCAGAATTTCAATTATGCAAGATTCTAGAAAAGGCAAAACTATAATGGTAGAAAGCAGACCAGTAGTTACCTTAGGCCAGGGATGAAGAGACTCTACAAAGGGGCAAGAAAGAACTTTCTGAAATTACAGAAAAGTGTCCTGTCATGGCTGTGGTGGTGGTCACACAACTGAACACATTTGTCAAAACTCACTGAATTGTGTACTTAAAAATGGTGATGTTTATTATATGTAAAGGATACAGCACTGAAGCTGACTAATAAAAGTAAATAAAATTGATGGTGCCTTAGATTTTATAAAATATGAAGCTTTCTCTATTTTAAAACTAATATATAGAAAAGCAATAACAGAAAGAGGGAGAAATCACTTATATTTATACCACATAAAAATAACCATTTAAAAATATTAGAATTTTTTCCCCTGTTATCTTGTTTTACATTTTTTCGCCTATGTGTGGGCATAGCATAAACATCATGTCTGGCTTCCTTCCCTATGGAGTTAAGGTTAGATACACTACAAAAAGAATGAAAAGTTCCCTAGTTTGATCTCATTTATGTTCATGTATCCAAGAGTCTTCACACTTGGGTTTCTGTAACATCTGTCTGTGGAATGTGAATCAAAGAACTGAAAATATTTATGTGTTCCAAGGACATTGGATTTTGATCACTGAGAAAGAACTCTAGTACACAACTAAAGTATATTATTTAGAGGGAGTTTTAGAACCAACATGATTGGGTAAGACACTAAAGATAGTAACCATTTGATACTGAGAGTTTATATAATAGATTGGTAATGAATGAACCTTATTGGGAGTGGCTTCATGGAAACTTCCAGTTAATTTTTTTACTTGCTTAAGAAGCAAAAGAAAGGGGCCGGCCCGTGGCTCACTCGGGAGAGTGCGGTGCTGATAACACCAAGGCCCCGGGTTCGGATCCCATATACGGATGGCCGGTTCGCTCACTGGCTGAGTGTGGTGCTGACAACACCGAGTCAAGGGTTAAGATCCCCTTACCGGTCATCTTTAAAAAAAAAAAAAAAAAAGCAAAAGAAAAAAACTGCGTAACTGATTCTATAGGCTTTCTTCAGCCTCAAGGGATTTGTAGTGACATAAACTGCAGATTCTCTATCTTGCCTCTTTGTTCATACCTGCCTTGTAGAGTTTATAAAGGAAGACGGCTCCAGCATGTTTGCATACAGCTTTGTGGTTATGAGCTCAGGCCCTGCAAATAACTACCTAAAGAAACTTGAGCGAGTTACTTCTCTAAGCCTCAGTTTCTTTATCTGTAAAGTGGGAATAATAATAATACTGATCTCATATGGCTGCTGTGGACGTTAGGTGGAGATAATGTGTGTAAAGCTTTGAAGATAGCCAGAGTTCCTGATTGTTATTATTATCACCACTGTATTCAGATAACTTTTTCACATGCAAAGGGAAGTAGGTACAGAAGCTTGTATGTGGAAATATTTTCCCTTACTTCTCGTAGTTAATCTAAATGAGCAGAGAACTTGAAGTATGAGATTTTTGACCCGAAAATATTCTTCTAACTTCCTTACTTTCTGTTTTAAGGAAGTGAATTTAAAAATAATTCAGTAGCCATGAAAATTACTGACTAAAGGTGCTATGGGAAATATGTTCAGTTTTATCTCAATCTTGTTTGATTAGAAAATGAAAGGAAACCCTTTTGCTGTCATTTAATCTTTAAATAGAAATTATAACTAGAAGTTTGAAATTTGAAAGTTGTTAATACTTACATGTATCTAAATTAATTATTTGCGTGTTGAGTAGAAGAGACGTAATTGCTAACTCCCCACTTTTTCCATTTTTTTTGTGTGTGTTGGAATAAGAAGGAAAGTCTATGACAGTTAAATATCACTTAATGAAATAACAGATTTAAGGAATAATATTTACATTATTAACACCTATATTTGAATGCTGCATTAGTCCATTTCTGTTGCTTAGAACAGAAATACCTTAAACTGAGTAATTCATAGGAAAATGAAATTTATTGCAGTTTCAGAGACTGGGAAGTCCAAGTCCAGGGAACACATTTGGTGAAGGCCTTGGTGGTGGTGACAGTGATGCAGGGGTCTCACATGGCAGATGATGGAGCAGAGAGAGAGAGCTAACTTCTCACTGGCTCTCCTTTTAAAGCCCTCAGAATCACATCCATGACCACCATTAAACTATTGGGTTAATCCATTTACTAGGGCATGGTCCTTACAATCTAATCACCTCTTCAGGACTCCACCTCTCAACTATCATGATAAGACTTCCTACCCTCTTAACACTGTCACAGTGTGGACCAAACCTGAATGAGTATGGGGGAACATCCAATCCACAGAAAATGCAATCAACAAAATATTATGCTTAAAATATGACATCTTAATCAATTTTCTGCACGAAACGCTTACAAAGCAGTTATTAAAACTAGTCTGCGTTTATAGAAATAGATCTTCCCATTTGTGTATTTGCAATTAGATGACCTGTATTTGTAACATGGCTTCCAATTAAAATTTTTAATTAAATAAGAATTTATTGCAAAACATTGTATTGCAGTGACAGAAAGATAACTAAACACACAGTATCTGTTCAAAATAACAATTTAAAGTAGGAAAAAGAAAAAGGAAGAACATCATGTGTGTACAACTGACTGAGAAAAAACATCTGGGCAGTTTGCTGGGCAAAGAGCTTCCCACATCATGGGCTGCCAATGGCAGTGAGCTCTGCTTCAGCCTTCGCTAGGTGTTCAGTGTGTATGCACGCGGGCCCTCATGGGCGATTGCCTTCTAGCCTCACTCCAAAACTATTTCCCTTTCAATGAAAATTTTGGCAGAATTCTTTGCCTCTCTTGGTGGTGTTTTTATTCACTTGGGGTTCAGTGGTTTTACTGTAGCAACTTTTTTTACGGTTTGAGTTCTGCCTTTGATTATGTAATCTTTGAACTATTTTATCATTTATCATTCACTTCACTTTTATCTTTTATTTTGAAATGAAGAATAAGATGCGGAACATATAGTGATGAGAGACAGAGGGTGAAAATGTGGAGTACTTTGTTATGTAAAGTGACAGGGCATGTCCCTAGCAGGGGTGACTTCTGTGTCTTCTCCAGGCAGCCATGTCCAGGGCCCTTATCATTTTCAGAGCAGCCCTCCTGGCTGGCTTATGGAGAAGCCCCTATCTTGCACCTAATAAGTGAGAAACACCCTTCCAAACCTAAAAGTATCCTTCCAGGTATCTCCTCAGGAGATCCAAAGGGTAAGTTTCCCTGCCAGAGGTAGTAAGCTAGTCCTAAAGGTAGCTGAAGGAAATTTCTAGATAATATTATTTTCTTATTTCCAGAACAATTCTGAGACTCTGTCACAGGAGCTTTCTTGACTATCACGAGTGTACAGTCCAAACCAAATGCAAATCTTCCAACTATAATATTGCAGCTTGGATGCCAAAAATAAGCAATGTTGTTTATGGGAGAGTCTCACATGGATCTGAGGGAGGAGAAATAGGCGAGAAAGCAGGACATTAAAAGTTTTATATTTTAAAAATAACCTCAGTTTGTAAATAAATGAATGTTTCAGAAAGCTGTTGCTGAGACTGAGCCAAAAATTCTACCTGTGAATTTAAGATTTTTTAACTGATAAGATCATTAGTATAAATAGGAGGTAGAATGGAAAATGTGTATATGTTTGATTTTTGTGGTTGAAGTCATAAAGTTGAAATGTTTTAGGACAGAATTCAGCTGTGTTTCCAGTTGGCAATGTATTGCAAATTGCTGTTCAAATAAATTGGCTTTAGTTATACCCAAACACAGAGCTTCTCAAAAGATCCAGTTTCTGGTTTCCCAAAGAATCACAAAGCAATTAATGTGTTTAACTTATTTATGTCAATATCACTGAATGCCGATAGGATGGGTTTCCATTTTCCTTCTTGGGGTGGCTAAGTTTTTCTTTTTTTTAGCTGAGGACTTCTACTTATTTCTGAGCAGAGAGTAATGTTACCTAAAATGTCCTCAATTTTACTTTTTAAACTAATTTACTGTTTAGAATGTCTCGCTCTCTCGTAGTTTCCATTATAAAGTCATCAGCCTTTTAAGCAGCCTTTTAAAGTCAATGACAATCTTTAATACATGAGAGTGAGTAACCCTCTTCAGTTTATTAGTTTCTTATTCAATTGATGTATAATCCTGCTGTTCTAGATAATATATGGCATCACATAGAGTGGTGACACTTCTTTTCAGAAAATCTCTGACAGGATGAAGGAAGAAATTTTCCTTAAGTGTGAACAGAGAAACAATGGATGGTGAAAATTTTCCCTAAATTACAAAGCAATTATATCTCCTATTCCAAAACAAAGTACAATGGGACATATTTTTTTCTTTTTTTCTATATTACTTCTAATAAAATTCTATCTGAGAAGAGACAAACGATAGAAATTATTCTCCAGCAACACCAGGTGTTGGCCCACCTGTCTGATTACTGTTAAGAGCTCTAATCTTGTATTTAGATAAATATTTTAATTAAATCACATGACGTTTCTGCGTTATTAGAGTAGGTCCAAAGCTGGAACTCTGTTCAGAAATTTGAGCCAGTGTTGATTTGGATGACGTTTGTCCATATACACTTAGGTCTCCACTAAGAAGAACACCTTCATCATTGCCGCAAACTCAGATTCCTGGCTTTGCTACTTATCAACGCTGAGTGATCTTGGGCCTCAGTTCCCTTCCTTGGGATAATAATGTCTACTTGATAGGCTGGCTGTGAGTATGAAATGATACACGTAGGAAGCACTCAGTAGATGTTAGCTGTTGCCTGTTTTTCCACCCTTCTGCTATAGTGTTGAAATAACCTCCTTTAAATGTTATTACTGTATCAACTTATCTATTAGCTGAAGTGCCTATAGTGGGTATTGTATTTATTCTTTTATTCAACTGTTCATTCAAAAAATATTAGCTTAGTATTATGTACATACAGAAATAAATAAAAACATAATCCCTGCTTCTAAGGAGTTCACAGTCTGATGAGCCAAATTAATTATGGCATTTAAAGCTGTCTTTTACTAAGTCATGAATACCCGCTTCCCATTTCAGTTATATCATCTCCCATTATTCAGTCATATGGTTCCTTTAGCCAGGAGTTCTGAACACCACAACCATTTAGGAGAATTTTCTTAAAAACACTAATGCCCGGGCCCTATGCAGATCAATTAAGTCAGAATCTCTGGGTATGAGTGTGTTTAAAAAGATCCCAGGTACCATCAGGATTGGGAATCATTGGGCTAGAGTCAACCCAAACTCAAATTCCTGACCTTATTTTAGATGTCACTTTTAAAATTTCACCTCCATGGAGCCCAACATTCCTCTCTGTTTTCTCTGTCAATGTCCCTCATTAACTTCAGAATTCAGTTTCAAATACACCTTCCCAGGGAACCTTCTATGATTCACACCCTAGACCATTCTCCCTGTTCTGTGTCGTGCCCTCTTTACTCCTATTCATTATTTTTTTATTTCGGTTTATTGGACAAGTGAAATTTATAAAAGCTTTTGTTAACTATGTGTTTTGTGTGTTCTGTTTCTCAAATTAGTGTGTAAACTTTGAACGTTCTATTTTTTGTGCACTGTTTCTCAGTGGCTTTCATACTGCTTCTGACCACAGTGGGCACTCAACAAGTGGTTGTGGCCAACTGACTCACTTCTGGTAAGCTGACTTCTTCCTCCAGCCTATTTTGGTATTAGCAGCTGTGGGATATCAGGATGAATTATTGAACGTTTATCTTGACTTTCTAACTCCAAATTTTAATGTCTTCCATGAGTCAGTTCCTTGGAATTTAATCTTCTTTTCTTTCCACAAGTCCAAATGAAATATTTTAAACTTCTTATCTTTAGGCAAATTTTTGGAAGGTACCTGCATTAATTAAATTCAGGTATAAAAACCACAGTACTGAACCATACTAATCTATGCTTCTTGAAGGCAGGGATGATGTCGTATTTTTCTTTGTGTTCCAGGTACATGGGCAAGTATCTAGCATACAGTAGGTGCTTAGCAAAGATTTGTCAAATTAATTGAATTAGTCTTTTGGCGAAATTAAGGTTCATTGGCAGAGATACTCTGAATTTATCTATTATGCAGATTATTCTGAAAATCAGATGCATTTTGAATAGCAAGGGTTTTTTTTTTTTTGCATTTATCTTTTTATTACTCACAACTTCTGGGAATCTAATGTTCCTGTTTTATATCACTGCACCTCCCTTAGGTCTTCAGATCTCTGACATTTTCTGGATTTTGTGTTGGCTCATATCAGTCATTGATCTGTCTGGCTGTCTGTGGATCTATGAATAACACCATACCTAACCAGGGCCATTCTGAGTTATTACATACAATGCACTTAATTCTTTTCCTGAATCTCATTAGAGAAAACGTGTGTCTTAGTCAGCTTTCTGCTGCTATAACAGAATACCACACACTGGGTGATTTATAAAGAAAAGAAGTTTATTTGGCTCAAGATTTAGAGGCTGGGAAGTCCAAGAGCATGGCACCAGCATCTGCTTGGCGTCTTGTGAGGACCTTGCTCTGTCAAGACATGGTAGAAGGGTGGAAGGGCATGTGGGCACTTGAGACAGAGCAAGCAAATGGGGACCAAACTTGTCTTTTGATCAGGAGTCTTCTCCCAGAACTAGATAAGGAAAATGTGGTATATATACAGCCATAAAAAAAGAATGAAATTCTACCATTTGCAGCAACATGGATGAGCTTGGAGAAAATTGTGTTCAGTGAAATAAACCAGGTACAGAAAGAGAAATACCATATGTCCTCACTCACAAGTGGGTGCTAAAATAAATAAATAAATAAATAAATAAATAAAAAGGAAAGAAAGAAAGAAAAGAAAGAGAAAGAACAATCACAATAATATGCTGAACTTACAAAAGGAAACAACAGAGCTCTGATTACTAGAGGTGAGAAAGGGGGAGGGGAAGGAGATTAGCAAGAAGTTGGTTAAGGGAAACAAAGAATGATCATGTTCTGTAATTATAAATATATTAATTAACCTGATTTGATCATCACCTATTATACATAGGTATTGATAGCAACTGTGTACTCCAGAAATATGTGTAATCAATTAAGTTTCAATTAAAAAAAAGATTTTATTGCTTGGAAAATAAATTTTATTTAAGTATGGCAACTCTTGCTTGTTTTTGGTTTCCATTTGCATGGAATGTCTTTTTCCATCTCTTCACTACTCATCTATGTGTGTCTTTGTTGGTGAAGTGGGTTCTTGTAGGCAGCATACAGTTGGGTCTAGTTTTTTCAATCCATTCATCCAGTCTATATCTTTTAAGTGGGGAATTTAATCTTTTTCTGATCAAATTCAAGGTTGTTATTGAAAGTATTGCACAACTCCTGCCATTTGATCAATTTTTTTATGGTTGTTTTATATTTTTGTTCCTTTTTTCCCCTCTTATTGTTTGTTTTTACTGTTCTCTTGTTTGTATTGATAAGATACATTTTCTTTCTCTTTCTCATTTGAATCTCTGTTCTACTAGTGGTTTTTATTCTTTCTTGTGTATTTATGGTGATATATATTGCTCTTTTGATTCCATATGTAGGACTCTCTTGAGGATTTGTTGAAGGGCTGGTCTTGTGGTGGTGAATTCTCGCAGTTTTTGTTTGTCTGGGAAAGATATTATTTCTCCTTCATTTCTGAAGAAAAGTTTTGCTGGCTATAGTATTCTTGGCTGGCAGATTTTTTCTTTTAGATCTTTAAATATGTCATGCCACTTTTTCCTGGCTGTAAGGTTTCCTTTAAAAAAAAAAAAAATGGAAGCTATATTTTTATCTATCTATCTATCTATCTATCATCTATCTGTCTATCTATCTATCTATCTATCTATCTGTCTATCTGTCTATCTGTCTATCTGTCTATCTGTCTATCTGTCTATCTGTCTATCTGTCTATCTGTCTATCTGTCTATCTAGTGTAGTTCTCTCTTTTTTTATTGTAACAGTTGATTGTACATATCTGTTGGATACAGAGTTAAATATCAATACCTGTGTAAAATATGTGATGCTCAAATCAGGGCAATTAGTATACTCTACATTATACAATGTAATTGCTTTTTGTGGCCCTTTACCAATTCCTCCCTTACCCTCTCTCCTCCTCCCCTTTCCTACCTCTGTTAACCTCAGTTCTGTTCTCTCCTTTTGAAAGTTCAATATATTATTGTGATTGTTGTATCTTTCTTTCTTTCTTAAATTTGTTTATTTTTTTATCTCCCCCTTATGAAAGGACATAAGAGAGGACATGAAGTATTTCTCTTTCTATGCCTGGCTTATTTCACTTAATGTGATTTTCTCCAGGTTCATCCATGTTGCTGCAAATGGCAGTATTTCATTCTTTTTTATGGCAGAGTGGTATTCCACTGTTTAGATATACCACAGTTTCCTTATCCAGTCAAATGATGATGGACATTTAGGTTGATTCCAACTCTTTGGCCTGTAAGGTTTCTGTTGAGGAGTCTGCTGTTAGTCTGATAGGATTTTCTTATAGATGATTTGATACTTTTCTCTTGATGTTTATAGAATTCTTTCTTTGTCTTTGACTTTTGCACTTTCAGTATAATGTGCCTTGTGGAGGTCCTTCCTGGGCTGAATCTGTTTGGGGTCCTTTGAGCTTCTTGTATCCAGGAGACCACATCTCTCCCAATACTTGGGAAATTTCCAAATATTATTTCATTAAATAGGCTTTCAATATCTCTTCCTATCTCTTCTCCTTTTGATCCACCCATAATTTGGATGTTTGTATGCTTAAGGTTGTCTGGTAGATATTGTAGGTTTTCTTCTTTTTTAAAAAATTCATTTTCCTTTTTCTTTTCTGTCCAACCATGTTAATCCAAAAAGCCTGTCTTCCAGCTCAGAAATTCTTTCTTACGCTTGTTCTAGCTTGCTGCTTATGGTCTAAGTTGTATTTTTTTTCATTGAATAAATTCTTTAGTTCTAGGATTTCTACTTGGTTCTTTTCATACTGTTTCTAACTCTTTGTTGAGTTTCTTTTTCTTCTTCTTTCTTTTTTTTTTTGAGTTATTGTAATGTTTCTTCATTTCAGCCTAAAGAAACTTTAACATTTGTTGTAGGTCATTCTATTAATAACAGTCCTGCTTGGGTTTTGCTTATCTGGAAGTATTTTAATTTCTTCTTCATTACCAAAGGATAGTTTTGCCAGATATAAAATTATTTGACAGTTATTGTTTTCTTTTCTTCACTTTATATATATCATCTCACTAACTTCTGACCTTTATCATTTATAATGAGAAATCAACTTCTATTTTTATTAGGGGCCACTTGTAGGTCATTCATTACTTTTTTGTTGCTGTTACTAATATTCACTCCTTATTTATAATGTTTAATAATTTGGCTGGAATATTTCTTAATGTAAATTTCTTTTTATTTTATCATGCTTATAGTTTATTGAGCATCTTAGATGTGTAGATTCATGTCTGAATTTCTCATACATGTCCTGGACTGTCTTTTTTACTTCATTGTGATTTCTATTTTTTCTTGCATCATATTGAGTTTCCTTAAGATTGCTGTTTGGGATTCTTCTTCAGGCATTTCACAGCTTTCTGTGTTTGGGGTCTGGTACTGGGGAATTATTGTATTCTTTTGGGGGAGTCATATTTCAGTGTTTTTTCATGCTTCTTGTATCTCTGTGTTGATGTCTGGGACTCTGGGCACATAGTTGGTTATTTTAATTTTTGGAGTAGCTTTTGAGAGGAGAGCCTGTTGCCTGTAGAAGTGTTCTATGTTGGTTGTTGGGTTGGGTGTTGAAGGTTTGTTCTGGGTGAGTGCAGTAGTAGGTGCCAGCTTGCTCCCCACTTCCTCTCTGTTGGTGTAGGTAACCAGTTGTATCAAGCAAGACTCTCAGTTCCCGGGGAAGGTGGGTGTAGATCTAGGTGGCCTGAGCCCCCCCGCATGCTCTCTGCTGGTGTGGACTTGTTTGCTGTGTTAAGTGGGATCTGAGCTCATGAGTAAGGAGTGTGTGGACCTTGGTGACCAGCACAGGGGACTGGCACACTCCCTGTTCACTGTCAGGGAGGAGGTGGTGGGGTGCTGAGTGTGGCACTTTGGCTAGAATTTTTGATATGGGATTTTGTGTATCTAAACAAAAGGAAGCTGTAAAGTCATAAGGCATCTACAGACTTCTAAAAATAGAGTTTCTTTATAAGTGATGGGAACTGTGGTCTCTTTGGATGGCTTCTGTTGACTCTATTTATAATTCTAGGACACCTCTGTATTCCATTATGTTTAATCTTTTGATCCACTCCCACACCAAAGGAGAGATGCAATGTTGTTTTTATTTTGGCAACTGGATTGCTACCATATAGTCAGAGGAAATTTTATTTAAGGCTATGCTAAAGTTGGTTGGAGCACTGGTTTTTAACATATCATGAAAGAAGACCAAATATTTATAAAGTTATGGTAAGTAGAGAGAAAGAGAGATTTTATGCATAAATATGAAATATTCATTTTTCAAGGCCCTAATCAAATGCCACATCCTTTCTGGAACCCCTTCTGACCAAATTGCCCTGTTTGTTCTCCTATAGCACTTGGACCTTCACTCTTATAGCAGTGATAACATTAGTTACTTGTTTGTGTGACAGTTTCCCCACCCAGTTATGGTCTTGCGGAGACAGAGGTAATATTTTACTTACTGTATCCCTAGAACCTAGCAGGCCCTGACATACAGTAGATGACTGATCACTGATTATTTGATGATGAAAAGATGAAGTTGTGAGAGAAATGGAAAACATTCTTAAGTGGATAATCAATAGGATATATCCTAAATTAGCTTTTTCAGTTAAAACAGACAATATAGAAATGTGCTCCTCATTTTATAGAGGAAGAAGTGGGTCATAAAGAGATTAAGTGACTTCCTCAAGTGACACAGCTGGCTAAGGCACAAAGCCAGGTTCAATATGCAGGTGTTCCAATTCTCAGTTCCATGTTCTTTCCCATCTACCTAAATGTAACTCACTTTAGAACAGTGGATGAAAATACTTTCTGATTATATGGAGAAAACACCCAGCAAAACCAGCTGCCCTTTTGTTATGCTGCATGTTCATTACTTCTACAACATTTAGGAATAATAGAGAAATGCCTTACATTCCGTGTAAGATTCATGATATTATGAAGCTTCACAAAGGTTAAATAACTGAATCTTCTAAAAGGAAGACTTTATAAAAAAGGTAATGTTTCAGTGATAATGTCACATAATGGTTACTTGTATTAAGTGGCCAAATTTGGACAAATGTCACACATATTTATACTCTATAAATTTTTGTGAGTTAATGAAATAAGCAAATTTATATAATGCAAATAAAACTGTTTGACCCATAGCGTGACAAGTTCTCAATATTCTTGTTTTTGTTGTTGTTCTTTTTCTTAATATAACATTCTTGAACCAGATTTTTTTTTCTTTCCTGAGACATTTAGAGGAAGCAACTTAAATGCTTGTTATGGTAGCTGGAAGAATCAACTGGCAATTTAAAAGAAGTTATTCTGAGAAAAGGAAGTTTCTGGAGGGAGTTGGCCTAAACTAAACCAATCATTTCATACCCTTGACAGATTTCTACGTCATGCTTTGATAATTAGTGTTCCACTGGTCTTAGAAGGGGAAGATCTATTAGGTAAATTGCTCTCATTCCCTCTCTCTGTCTCTCTTTTTTTAATTTCAGAGACTGGAATGAAATGAAATGGAAGAGTCGCAAGAGAACCAGGCAGTGCTCCTGGCTTCTCAGCAACAGGTAGATACCATGGAAGCAAAAGAAGCAAAAAGAAAAGATAAAACCAAAATAACCTTTTTTATCTTCTAAGAACTGAGAATGCCAGTGGAAAATGACAAAGGACAGAGCATGGCAATTGAGAGGGGGCACAAGCTTGCAAATAGACTTCGTGGTCCACAAGGTTTCTGTCTAGTCTATCCTCCATATTTCCCATCCAGAAAATGTTCATGTCCCTTAGTCTTCCCATTAGTAAAAAGAAGATGAATGACAAAAAAGGCTTCCTGGTATTTTGGAATAAGATATAGCAATGTATCATTGGTTAAGATCTTCAATAATCCAACCATTACTCTAGTTCCAGCTTATAGTTTTGAGTAGCACTTTTTTCTTTGATTATTTTTAATTACCTTTATAGCCCCCCAAGCACATTGGCAGGGGTGTGGTGGGGAAAGTTACTATCAAGCAAATTATGCATGTTATTGCTCTAATAGGAGTTGAAGCCCATAGTATCAGTTAAATGCTCATTTCTTATTCCCATAGTGCATGTGATTATCATTGTAGGCATGTCTTAAAAATTGATGTGGCATAATTATGTAATTCCTTAAGCAACCCAGCTCCAATGCATTTGTAATACCCTGGTTAGGAGAGATGGGAGCCTAGAACATTATTGGGAACAACACCCTCAGTATCATGAGACCCTAAACTGTGTCTTTTTCCTTCTTGTCTCTCCACATTGTGTGGCCCAGGCTGAGGAACATAGAAGTTTAATTAAAGTGGTTCTTATGAAGACACTGATGCTTAAACTGCCTTGTTACCTCAATGTTCAATTGCTGATTTGTTGTCCAGCCACCACCAGACAGTCTATCTCAACTTGGCAGGCAGGTACAAGTCCACATTCAAGCTGAAAATGGCATTAAAGTCGTAAAGTATTCTGCAGGAATGAGAGTTCCAAGGTGTATTAGACAGGAAAGTTAACGCTAGCTGCCACACAAATAAAGCCTTGAAATCTCAGAGACTAAACACAGTAAGTGGTTATTTCTTGCTTATTTCCCATTCCATCTTGCAGCTATTGAATCTGGAACATGTGCCCTCTGAGGCTGCCATTGCCTGGGAAGTAGAGATGGCAGAGGTACACTGGCTGTAATCTTCCTTAGCCTAGAAGGGGCACATGTCATTTCTGCTCAGAGTCCTTTGACCAGAATTAGTCATGTGATCCCAACATACCTACAACAGAGGCTGTGAAATATAGCAGAGCTTGTAGAATTTGATGAGTGCTGTCTTCGATGAATTAGAATTTCTGTAGAGCTCTGGGGATTCCCCTGCAGCTCTAGGTACTAAGCTGTAACTAACCAATTATGTAAACATATAGATGAGCCAGATAGTTCTGTGAGAGGTTCTTGTATTGAAATAAGTTAAACATACAAAGCAATTTTTTACAAAAGATCAAATTTGTCCTTTTGCCATTCCATGGTCCTCTGGGATCTTTAACTGGGCTCTTCCACAAAAGCCCAACTGAAAAATGTAAAAAAGCAAGTTCAATTGCACGTTTTAAGTAGCGATTATTCTTTTATTGTATTGTTCTCATAAAATCAGAAAAAAAATTTTTTTTTCAATTTGATGTCTGAGGATTCCTCGTAGGAGATGACCAAAGATTGATAATAATGGTCAATCTGGATTATTATTATTTTTTGTTGTTCAGGGCATTGAAATAAATAATCCTTAAGGAGAGTGGTTCAGATTTATTTGCTTGCTTGTTTGTTTGTTTTAAAATGTATTTATTTATTATTATTATTTTTTTACATTCTAAAATGTTACGGGGGGGGCAGTTTGGGTGGAGGGGGAGGGGGAAAGGGAGGAGGGATAGGGTGGGAGGAAGAGGAAGAAGGGAAGGGGCGTGGTTGAGGCCCACGGCACCCTCTTCATTCCAGCAGGGGAGTCCGGGGGCTTCCGGCAGTGGCTCGATTGTGGCTGGGCTGGATGTAGACTTTGGGGAGCAGCATGGCTGAGGCCGTCGGCCCTCCACTACCCCAGCTCAGGAGTGCTTCCAGCCACAGCTCTGTGGTTATCTCTAGGCTGGATGAGGATGTCGGGGGGGGGGGCATGGCTGAGGCCCTTGGCCCCTACTGCCCTGGCTTGGGAACCCGGGGCATTCTAACAGCGGCTTGATGTTCGTCTTTGGGTTGGGTGTGGACATCAAGGGGCATGGCAGATGCTCGTAGTCACCTACTACCCTGGCTTGTGAGCATGGGGTACTGCCAGCCGCTGCTCTGTGGTTGTCTCTAGGCTGGATGTGAACATTGGTGGAGCATGGCTGAGGCCTTTGGCCCCCCCACCCTGACTTGGGAGTCCAGGGTGCTTCTGGTGGTGGCTTGTTCATCACTGGGCTGAGTGCAAATGTTGGGGGTATGTGGCTAAGGCCCTCAGAGCCCCCCAGCTCAGGAGCCTGGGCTGCTTCCAGCAGCAGCATGGTGGTTGTCACTGGTCTGGATGTGGACATCAGAGGGGTGTGGCTGAGGCCCTCGGACCCCAATGCCCCAGCTTGGGAGCCCACGGCACTTCTGGTAGTGACTTGATTGTTGCTAGGTTGGATGTGGATATCAGAGGGGTGGGGCTAAGGCCCTCAGTCCCCTGCTTCCCCAGCTTTTGAGCCCAAGGCACTTCCAGCGGCGGCTCAGTGATCATTGCTGGACTGGATGCAAATGTCAGGTGGGGAGTGGCTGAGGCATTTGGCCCCTCACCACCCCTGCTCAGGGGCCTGAGGTGTTTCCAGTGGTGGCTCGTTGGTCATTGCTGGGCTGGATATGGACATTGGGGGGGCGTGGCTGAGGCCCTCGGCCCTCTCCCCACCCTGGCTTGGGAGCCTGGGGGCCTTCCAGTCCTCTTAGGTTTTATAGGTGTTCTTTAGTGGTGTTATACCTTTACTGGTTAACATCAGAACGTTGTATCTGATCTGTGGGTTTTTTGTTTTTTCTTTGAGTTCTGTGTCGGATTATTTGCTATTCCTACCACTTAAACTCTGCAGTGGAACTAATTTGTTGTCCTTTGGTTACTTCTAAATGGAGGAACTTCTTGTGGGGACCAGCACTTGAGCTCTGTGGTTGAGCTAAATTGCTGCTTTGCTGCTAATTCTCTGGGGAAGGCTTTTGTACAGCTCAGGTTTCAATTGTTGACTTTGTAAACACTTCGGGGTCTTGTGAGGTCTGGTACACCTGGGTTGAGTGGAAACTCTGGTCTGGGCCTGAGTCTTTCCAGCAAACTGCATCCCCTGAAAAACTGAGTAGGCCCATGCTGATGGGAGGGCAGATCAGCTGTCCATGCTGTGCCCCAATGTTCACCTGGTAGGCCTGTCTCCCCTACTACCCACACTCCAAACACTTCCCAAGGGATGGGTTATGTGCTGGTCCCTTGCGATGACTCACAGGCCTCTGAATGACTCCTTTTTTTCAGTTGTCTGTGGCACCTCACTCCTATGTGTGTCCATGGGAAATATGTCAGTAGTCTTGCTGGCCTGGGGGGCCACCAAGGCCCTCTTCTTCCCTGCTACCTCCAAACAACTTTATAGGACGCCATGGCAGTGGTTTTGCCAGCTCTTGCTCCATGTGCTCACCAGGGCCAGGCTTGAAGTGGTTGGGGCTCGAAATTGTCGGAGTGGTCCTTTCTTTCTCTTGTCATGGCTTCTCCCACCTTCATGAACTCTGTAGGTCTCTCCTCTTCTCCTGAGCTCTAGTGGCCCCACCTTGGCAGTCATTGCTTTCTAATAGTTGTAAATTGGTTGATTGTGGGAAAGGGTGATGCTGGGGATGGTCTATTCTGCCATTTTGATCTGTTTCTTTGTTTTAAAGGCCCATCCTTCTGTCAAAAGATTTGTGTGCTGAATTTTGTCTCTTTCTTACTGGCTTAGACATCTAGCTTCTTGAATGTTGCATGTGGTCACATGTCTGTATAGAATTTCATCTTAGTTTAGATTACATGTTTGCATTTTCAGCTCTAGGAACCCAAGAAAGCCGTCATGTATTTCTCTAGAGTCAGTTTCAAAGTTATGCTCCTGAAATACAATGTTTTCATGCAAATAATGGTCACTTAGAAACCCTTAAAGGAAGTGTTCAAATAGTAGTGAAATTAATGGAGAAATGCTATGTTATTTAACTTTTAGTACAATTTACAATAAGACAATAGATGAAATTAACCACAATTCCATATAGAAGCTGGCACAGAACCAGACCAATATTGGTTGTCTGAAGCACTTCCTCAGGTAGTAGAGGGCTGGTTGGCATCAAACTGGTACATATGTTTATCCTCAGCTTAGTTTTAAATGCAATGTAAGGTCAACTCTGGGATTTCAACTTTTCATTTTTCATTATATACCATACCATCTACCATCATAACTGATGGAAGCCATATTTTAAAATAGCAAATTGTATGGTTGAGGGAACATCTTATCAAAATAAGTGTTGTGAACGACATGGCTAATAGTTAAAAAGATTTCTGTAAATTCCCAGCCTTTGTTCTCTGCTCTGTCCTCCTCATGTTCAGGAGTCCGCTCCCCACAAAGTGAGAGTGAGACGTCCCCGTGCTATCAGACAAGGGTCAGAACTGCTTTACCTTAAAACACTCTTGCTTCCCCAGGATAAAAGATATTTACTATTACTTTGAAATGCCAATTAGTTAATAGTTGTAAGGTTTTTGAGAAGGAAGAGTACCCACTATATGAGTTTAAAAGGTTAATAACTTTTTGTTATTTGTAAAACACCTCATAGTGCAATTATCTTTGTTTTAAAAAATATTTTGTTGGAACTCAACAAGATGTGGTTATTATCTTCTGCGTTAGTGAGGCTCTGAGAGCTATAATTAGACTAGACTAACTGGAGGTGGATGAGAAAGACCAGAGGCTTGGCTAAGGGATCGGGCTTGAGAAGAGATGTGTTCTGGAGGTGGACTGGATTGGTATGCAAGCGACTGACATGCCCTTCTTTCTGCCACTGGCTCTAGATGGCAAGAATGTGGCCATTTAGAAAAGGGAATTTTCCTCATAAATCAGCTAATTCTATAACTTAGCCATAGGTGCAGCACTCTTGTGGCCTCAAATATTATAAGCACAGTGTAGAGGGAGTGTGAGTTTGGCTTCAGACAGCTCTGGTTGGAATCTTGCCTTTGTTTCTTAGGAGCTATGTGAGCTTGGGCAAATCACCTAACCTCATTGGATCTCAGTTTCTCAATCCATGAAATGGGAAAAGTAGTGCGTTGTAGTGTTGTATCAGTATTAGAAGTAATCTGTGGTGAGTACTAACTACTGGGCTCAATTCATTATGGGTGCTCAACAAATTATATAGATACTCATGATTATTTTCATTAATAGTAACATGGGAAAAAGATGGGGAGAGTAAGATCAGTCAGCAATGACCATTATTTGGGCTTGAAACTTGCACTGTATATGAGCGTACTTCAAAAAGTTCATGGAAAGATTCGTATTATCTTTTAGTTCTACTTTTCCACGAACTTTTTGAAGTTCCCTTGTATTTTATATTATTCAGAGTTTAAGAGTTTGATGTGGGGATTAATGCAGTGACACAGAAAATGACATGATGCATTTATAGTGCATTTATAAGTCCATCATTGTTACATTAAGATAAAGCATGACAATATTAGTCCTTTGTTGATGCCTTTCTACCACCATTATGGCACCTCAAAGTTTCCCAAGTATGACTGTTCAAGAAAGAATGAAAAAATATATTAATGTAAATATTTTATGCACAATTTGATTTTCCTTCTGATCATACTTTTAAAAAAATTACCGAAATAATATGCGTTTCTTCTTTAACAAGCCCGACAATCCACAAGTATATAGAATAAAAATTGAATATCCTTTACCCGAATGAAATTCATACCATTCTAGTTTTGAAAATTTTATGAAAAGATATTAAATAAACATCTCACTTTTCCTTGACCTATGAAAGATGATGAAAGGCCTTGTAGTGTCCTGATGAAGGTTTGCAATAGTTAAGCTTTTGAAACAAGTACGTGATAATCTCTTTCATCCACGAGTTATTTTGGGATGACTCCTCAGCTCAGGGTGGCAAGACAAGAACATAAGCTTTAGGCCTAGGAGTCTCCATGCAAGTGTCAGGGATTTGTCACACATGAATGCATGGCAGAAGAATTTAAAACTTGCATTTAAAGGGGCCGGCCCATAGCTCGCTTGGGAGAGTGTGGTGCTGATAACACCAAGGCCAAGGGTTCGGATCCCTGCAGAGGGATGACTGGTTACCTCACGTTTGTGAGCGTGGTGCTGACAACACCAGGTCAAGGGTTAAGATCTCCTTACCACTCATCTTTAAAAATAATAATAATAATAATAATAATAAAATAATAAAACTTGCCTTTAAGAATAACCAATCTCATAACCAACTGATAAAAAATACTCCTTTACAATAGCCAAGATATGGAACCAACCTAAATGTCCATTGATGGATGATTGGATAAGGAAACTGTGGTATATATACACCATGGAATACTGCTCAGCCATAAAAAAGAATGAAATTTTCCCATTTGCAACAACATGGATGAGCCTGGAGAAACTTATGTTGAGTGAAATAAGCAAAGCACAGACGGATAAATACTGCATGTGCTCACTCACATGTGGGAGCTAAGAGAGAAAGAAGGAAGGAAAGAAAGACCACAGTGGTGTGTTGGACTTGCAGAGGGAGAGAACATTCTTTGTGCTGCAAAGTGCAGTGGGTGGGAAAGGAGATGGGGAGGGAGGTTGGGGATAATTGGGTGGGGGAAAAGGGGTACAAATACTATTCGTGGTAATGGGTATGCTGCCAGTATGGATCTGGCCTTCACATCTTGGGCCTGAGGGGTGACGGTCAGCTTTGTATCTCATTTATAAGTCCATCATTGTTACATTAAGATAAAGCATGACAATATTAGTCCTTTGTTGATGCCTTTCTACCACCATTATGGCACCTCACAATAACAAAATGCATTGTAATTTGGCCACAGGCTTACATGGCTTGAATTCTTTCTCTTTTTTTTTCTTCCTTATTGGTTATGAATATTCATATTTAGTATCTCTCTAAAGTTCCATTTCTAGACTTTCTAGTGTGGAAAAGTAGCAAGACTTATTGGAACCACCACTGATCATTGCTGAAGGACTTGGATGAAATTATTATTGCTAAAAAGCCTTGTGAAAGACCTATTGAAGTTTCTGGCTTCTGGCAAGCAGGAGCTTACAATTTATGACTTCATGGATGGCAACAGATAGTAAAGACATGCATACCACTGGGAAAGTGTTGAATGAGTTTAGGAGTGCCATTGTATACAGGAAAAAGTAAGCGTATGCTGGAGGGTGAAATGGCTTTGACGATAAATTAGAAACTTCATTTTAAAATGCTTTTATTTGTTATTCATTTCTTCTTTCTTCAAATGAAGGATTGGGCCAATTTTTAGGGATGTGCTTCAGTTATCTATTGCATTGTAACAAACTACTATGAAACTTAGTAACTTAAAATAATAAAATAATAATAATGGGCTGGGCTCAAGTGGGTGGTCTTATGCTGATTTTGTCTGGGGTTATTCGTGCACCTGCAATTATCTGGATGTTTGTTAGGCCTGAAAATCCAAAATGGCTTTACTCATGTTTGGCACCTCAGCTGAGAAGCCTGGAACAGCTGGAGGCTGGCCTGGAGTCTTTCTTTCTGTCTTTGCACATAGTTCTCTGTAGCAGAGTAGTGGGAAGTCTTAACTTTACATAGTGGCTTAGGGCTCCAAAGAAGGTGAAAGCAGAAGCTTCCATGCCATTTAAGATCTAGGCCAGAACTGCAAAGTATCACTTTCACCACCTTTTATTGATTAAAGAAACTCACAAGGCCAGCACGATTATATGTTGGAGGAAAAACAGACTCACTTCTTAATGGGAGTAACGGCAAAGAATTTGGGTCATCTTCAATTCACCACAGAACGTAGAATATACAACAAGACATGCAATAATAACCTCTAAAAATTGCCATTAAACTTTCTGGCCAACTAGCAGATGTGACATGTTTACACCCAATAACAACAATACAAATGGTCTAATTTCCAGGGCCCAAAATATTGATTTGCCAATTAGCTTAGACGAAGGTTTAAATTTTTTTCGTTCAGAATTACTCATAAAATTTTATAATAATAGAGTTGGAAGAGAATTTGAAGGTCACCTAGTCCAAGCAAATGTCTTTTGACAAAAATAAACATTTAAAAAGATTATGAATAGTTTTCTAGGTGAGAGGTGTAGCACATGTCCAACTAATTTGTTTATATGACTAATTCATTGTGACTTTGGTTGAGGACAGGATCTAGGGAAATAGAACATAGAACAAATACATTTGATATGGAAGGGAAATGTAGGAAAATATTGAGAGTATGGGGTTTCACACTTAGTCATTTCATAGGGATGGAGATGTGCACAGTAGTCATAGGAAACTCAAAGCCCCTAGAATTGAGGAAGATCAGAAAGTCTGTAATATGTATTTTACCAAGTTCACAATTTTGCCTGAGAGAGGAACTTCAGAAGTGATTTGCTACAACTCTCTCTCCCCAATAGTCAGAGAGAAGACTTCTTGGAAGAAGCTTTCAACATAATTGGAAATGAGAAGCAGCTTTCTCACGAACTGCTCGATTAGAATATAGGAATGTAAATTTTGCCCTAGAGATTGTCTTTGCCAAAAGATATGTACTTTGGTTGATTGTCACCTTTGTTTTTCCACAGTTCCTCTTTCCTGTCTTCCTAAAGGAGGAGGGTGTTTATGGAATGATTTTAGACTGTGTGGCTCACTGGCCTCCTCTTTTATCTTCAGGATGTGTGTTTTTGGTGTGAGTTAGCATTCTAGTGTGTATGTTATAATAATAGAGCCCTTCCAAGCCCAGCCTGCTGTCCTTTCGCCCCAGGGCTTGCTGAAACATATTTCCTATTTCATTTTGCAGTTGTGTCTCTGCAAACTAGGCTTAATAGTTTTGGTCTTTTCACTTTCTGAAAATTATGGGAATGCTTTGAGGTACCAGCGTGCCTCAACATGTTGTCATGGAGGCTTTGGGAGGAGCTGGGGTCATTGTGCTGTCAATGCATTTCAGTGGAACCAGGAAAACTGCAAAAGGAAAAGGTACAGGCAGGTGATGTCCCCCCTTGCCACTGAACTGGCTGGTGGCATTGCTGTTTCTTCTTCCCAAAGTTTCTGGCCCACAGTCTCCTTGTTAACCAGCCTAGTGTCCATAGCAGGTATTGTTTCCCTCTGCAGTTTCTAAATGAGATGGAGCTCTGTGTGTAAAATAAACTAGGTTCTTTTTGGACCTGAGTAGTTTTTTTTTCCACTTATCAATATACTAGCACTGCAATCCCTTCCCTTATTTAGGGAGAATTTGTGAATATAGTGGGTATATAAAACATCTGATTCAATTAATCATGTTTTGTTTCTTTCTTAAACACAGAATAATGTTAAATGATGCTGGAGTATTTAAAAATGTCCTGGTATTTTGGGGGCAAATATCAGGTTCTAGACTGTTTTTCAGTGTAAATGATTTATGGGTTTCAGGGCTAGTTCACACCTCTAAGTTCTGCTTCAGTAGGTGAACTTATTGAATTAGCTAAGATATTAACTATTTAATGAGTTGAAAAGACAAATTTCCCAGTCCCACATTTTATATTTTGCAAATCTTTTAGATTTCTATTTCAATACAACTTAAGTAGAAATATCCCTGCTGTCAGTTTTAGGCAATTTATTTGTGAGACTTATGATTAACCTTCCCAGAAGAGCTGGCCGTTGTTTACGTGTGCCTCTGCTCAGGCATAATGTTTCTTTTGAAACATCATTAAAGAACAACAGGGATAAATCAATACCTCTTGACTCATAGTTGTGGTTTCTCATTTGTCCCACTGATCTGATGGGATAGCTTTTTAACCCATTTAGCACCATCGGAAACGACACCTCTGGCCAGAAATGTTCCTGGCTGTTTGTGGAATCTGTAAATTTGCCTTTTTTTTTTCTTCAGTCGTTTTCCCTTTTCCTATCTGGTCCTTGGAGGAAAGATTTTCTCAGATACATTCTAATCTGGTCAATACCAGAAAATCTAGGTGGTCATTAGAAAAAGCAGCATCTTAGGGTTCTGTGCTTGAGAGGTGTCAGTGAGTCTAAAACAATTTAGCCGAAGGGCTAAAGGACATCTAGCAAGGTCTGCCTTTTGAGTCCCATGGAAACCTGTGTTAGCATGTGCTTGCCATGAGTGTTTTCCACGCTTGCTTACCTACATGGACCTAAGTAGGTTTGAAGGGAGGGGTTAGCATTGGTAAAATAACTAAGACCTCCCCATGCTTTGCACTTGGGGACATTGGAGAGAAGGGATAACTTCTCTCACCCCCAGCTTGGACTCAAGACCTGGAATCCCTGCCTCTGGTTACCTTGTTACCAGAGATCAGATTTCAGTGACAGCCTCTCATAGAGCATCAATCTTCCCACAGTTAAGGGACAAACAGGCTAGGACAAGAAGGATGAGATGTCAACCAACTTTGCTCCAACTCAGGCTGGTTTAGTTGTCTTGGAGAAAGAGAGCAAGTATGGCTGGAGGCATTTCTGATACTAGCCACAGGCTGAGGGGGTCAGAGGGACCTAGACTAGTCAGCTTCTGGTTGGTGGTTGGCAGAGGAGAGGTGGGGCTGGGGAGGAGACATGTAATCAATCATGTAATCAGAGAACTAAATGAGGAAAGACAAAGGAAAGGACAGGTAAGAGAGGGACAGAAAAAGTTTTGAGTTCTGGAAATTTTCCAAGAGAGTAGAATTGGAGGAAAGAATAAGGAAGCTAAAGACTGAAATTTAAGGGACTCAGCTCCTTATGACTATGTACTGAATGCTGTGTCTGCAAAATTCATGTGCTGAAGCCCTCGTCTCCAATATGATGGTATTTGGATGTGGGTCCTTGGAAACTAATTAGGTTTAAATGAGGTCATAAGGGTGGAGACCCCATGATGGGATTAGTGCTCTTACAAAAAGGGGAAGAGAGATTTCTCTTTGCATGCATGCACCAATGAAATGCCGTGGGAGGACATAATCAGGAAGAGGTCCTTCACCAAGAACCTGGCAGTGCTGGCACCCTTATCTTGGACTTCCACCTTCCAGAACCATGAGAAATAAATGTTTGTTTAAGCCACTTGGTCTCAGGTAATTTGATACAACAGCCTGGACTAAGACACTACCAATCCGTCTTCTATAGTACGGTGTCATCTGCCTGTAGAACAATCTTTTCTTTCAACGTCATGAGAAATAGATGTAGGTTTCCGGCATGTAGCCATGATGTCTTCCTCTTCTGGGATACATTTTTTAGTACCCCTCAAAAGAATTGGCTGTTCTGCTATCTCATCTCCTTAATTCCCAGTCACTCGAATCCACTCCAGCAAGACTTCCCACCTCCCCTGATGCTGAAACTCCCTTTTTCAAAGTCTCCTGCGCACTCCATGTGGATAAATCCCATGGTCAGTTCTCAATTCCCATCTGTCTTGACCACTCTGCAGCAGTCAGCTCCAGGCTTTGCTCCCTTCTGGAGGCACTTTTCTCACATGGCCTCTGGAACACCAGCTCTTCTGCTTTCCCACCTATCCTTTGGCTGAGCTCCTTAGCCTCTGTGCTGAACCCCTTCCTTTCCTTGCCTCTGTCAAGAGTGCCCAGGGCTTGTTCTTAGACCTCCTCTCCTTCCACCTTCTCTCTCCTCCAGATCACCTCATGTACTTCCATGTCTTTAAAGACCTCTAGCTCCAGTGCTGGCCATTCTCCAGAATTTCAGACTCTGAAACTCAGCTGTCTATTCATCTTCACTTGGATGTTTAATAGAAATCTCAAATTTAATATTTCCAACACAAAGCTCTCAATTCCATATCACCCCTTGCACCCAAAAGAAACCTTTTCTTTCCCTGTGCTCTGCTCTCAGCAAGAGATACCACTCTCTACCCAGCTGCTTAAGCAGAAAGTCAGGTGACATACTTGATCCTTTCTTTATCTAATATCCCCACATCTAATCCATCAGCAAATCCTGCTAACTTTACCTTCCCTGACTGCTCTTCACCGTCTCTACCTCCACCAGCTGAGTCAAACTGTTGCCACTCTGTCCTGGACTACTGCAGCAGCTTCACAACTGGTCTCTCTGCTTCCACCTTGTGAACCCTGTAGGGCATTCTCTGCTCAGCACCCGGAATGAAACTTTTAAAATGTTTAGTCAGATTGCTTCATGCCTCTTCTCAATACAACTAGAATAAAAGCAAAGTTCTCCCCATGCCCAAGACCCTGTATGATCATGTCCTTAGCTACTACCCAAACTCATCAGCTGCCAACCTCCCCTCTGCCCTCCATGGCCTTACTGTTCCTGCAGTACCTGAAGCAATCTCCTGCCTCCCTACTTGCGTTTCCTCCTCTGGCGTGCTCCTACATCACTCAGTTCCACTCTTTATTCTGATCTCCATCAAATGTCCCCTCCTCGAGAGGCTTCCCAGATGATTCTTTTTCCTTTTGTCATGGCCTGCATTATTTTTCTTCATATCGATGCTCATGACATGAGAACATATGCAATATTAGAAATATAAATTCCATGCTGGCAGGTGCCCTGCTGTTTACTGCTTTATCCTCAGCATCTAGAACAAAGCCTAGCACATAATTGGAGCTGATTCATGGATGACAAATATGAATCAACCAGCTATCAGAGCTCTCAGGATGATGGATATGTGTCGGTACATTCATATTTGTTATTTATTCAGCATGTTATTTTTGACTAGTCCTAATTAAATCAAATTAAGTAGGTTGTTCTGTGTTCCCAGTAGATTGCCAAATACAAGAGAGAAGGCATTGTCTAAATCTGACAGTGTTCCAACTTAGCAAATTTGGGACTATAACACGCATTACTTTCAAGGCTATATTTTTTACATTTTATAGGTAAAAACTGGTGGCTTGTGACTCATAGCCAGCCAGCAGGTGTGTGTGGTTTAACTTATATAGTCTTGGCTTGGATGGTGCTTTAAATTTGCACTAATTGTCAGTATTTAAAACTCTGGGTGATTTTATACAATAATCTAAATTTCTGGCTTCCTTAAAAAAAAGTAGATCATTTGACAATACTGGTTTATGTTTCTGCCTGCCAAAACCCAGCTAGAGCTGAGTTACTGCTCCTACTTTAGTTTGGGCCTAAATTTCCTCTTTTGCTAAGTTCCCCAGCATTCGTTATTTATATCTCTAACATGAGCTGGCATCAGTTTCCAATTTATACCTTTCGCATGGCCCACTTCACTTATAAATATTTTCCTGATCTCTATAGAAATTTGAGTTCCCTTCCATCACAATCCTGCACATTGTCGCCAAGTTAATCATCCAGAAACACAGTTATGATCACACTACTCCCATACTCAGAGAACTTACTGCTTGCCAGCTGGGTTAGTTTCAAATGTTCTAGAATGTTACTCAAAGCTCTCTGTGTTTTGACTCTAGCCTTCTTTCCTAATCTTTCTCTGCACCCTTTGATCCATCCAAACCCTAGACACATCCCAGGCTTTCCTGCCCTCTGCCTCTGTTCCTGCTCATCCCTCTGGCTGACATACATTACCCTTCCTTCCATCTGCTTGAGGAAATTCAGACCTTCTATTTTATTTTTAGTGTGCTTTGAACATTTTCCCCATTCAAGAAATGGGGTCCCCCAATTTGCCCTCTGGCTCATTACAGATTTCTACTGTAGCTTCATTCCTAGACCTTAAAATTTCTCTTTAAATTTCCCCAGCCCTATTTTCCTTTAACTTTGGACCTGTACTGTCAAATACGTTGAGCATGTGCTGCAAGAGCACTGGTGGCTCATGGATCACTGAGAACATGTCTGAGAGAAGCACAATGGTTGGGGAATTGGAAGACTTGGTTTCCAGTTCTGACTCTACCATTTATTACCTGTGCTTGGCAAATCTATTCCTCTTAATTTCTGTTTATGTAAAATACAGATACTGATGTTTGTCTGATTTCCTCAAGGTTTGCTAATGAGAATAGGAAGTATTAATACTTTTGTGTACTGTAAAATAGGCAACACACGTTAAATACTTTTACAGAGGGTTTTTGGTGACTGCACCCAATGTGTGACTAATGGATATTTCTAATAGGTGGTGACAGAGATGCTTTTAGGGTGTTAGTAGGGAGAGCTCGGGGTGTTCTTTAAATCCTTTTAATTGATGCACAGGTGCATGTCTTGTTTCAAGTTAACTAAAACTAGTTTATAACTGTGTAGAACTCTGGGAGAAGGAATTCGGCTTTGTTTTAGCTTCAGTTGCATTGCTCTGTTAGATGCAGTGGAGAGAAACATCTAGGCAACGTCTCCTGAGCGGTTAGCATTAGGATTGTCAAAACAGCTAGTACATCATCTATTCATGTTCAGAGCCACACAGAACCCATCAGAGGTCTTAGACTCCAGGCAGTTCCAGTTGGGAGTTTTCAGAGCCTCAGCGAATATACACTGAACTTCAGTGTGAAATAGAAAAACATGCTCTTTCTGGGTAGTCAGATGTCTAAAAGGTGCCCCCTCCTGTCACACTAATTAAGAAAAGTTGCAGGTTGAATGAGTGCTGGTGGATTTCAGCATCAACTGTGGTCCCAAGGGGTGCCTTGTAGGGAGCACACACTACACAACTGTGCAGGGTGGCCCTGGGTACTTCGTCACAGGCCAATACTCTGCTTTGGGTTATTTTTTCTTTTTGTTTTTTTTTTTTAATCAAGAATCCTAAAGGGGGATTAAATTCTCCTCTGGAGAGTAGCTCTTTCTGCTGGGACATATTCTCTTGCAAGTGATATGCCTTCAGGACAGTGGTTGCCTCCTCAGAAATGCCAGGACAGAATTATGTTCTTCTGAGGGACACTTCACTGGTAGCTGTCGGTAGTGAATATCATTGTAAGAATACTTAGTGGTTACATTTCAAACAGCATGATCTATTATAGACCTTTGGAAAACACATACTCATCTGTTACCCAAGCATTTTAAAACAATAAGGCACCACGTCTAAAGTAATAAAACCCAGCAAAGGGCCTGGTACATAATAAATATTAGGCCTTTTGGAAATTGAACTGGTTTCAAATAGATGTCCTATTTTGGAGCATAACTGTTAAAATTCAAGTAACATTCTTCTTGATAAGATAGCATTTTTGCTATATAAACAAATCGAACTTTAAATTTAAAATAAAACTTGATAGTATTTAAAAAATCCTTTTTCTTTTTTCTTTTTGTCAATACAAGGACCTGTTAAAAATGTAAGCAACCTGGGATTGGTGTTTGTCACGATTTTGACAATAGCATAACAAACTTCAATTTTTTCATTGCTTGAGCTGTTATGCAGAGCACTGCAAACTCATTAAATATTATTGTTCTATAGTATTCCTTAGATTATTTTAAAATTAGTTTTAACTTGGAGAAAGAGCATTCTGCTGATATGTAGTAATGGCAGAGTCAAAATTAAGGTGAAAAACAACATTCTTAAGAAAAACTTGTACTCATGTTTTACTATAACAATTATTTCAGGAAATTCCAAGAAATTTTATTTTTTTACTTTCATGTGATAATGCTTTTACTCAAAGCAGTAATTGCATTGTTTATACTTCTGATTAGGACAAGGAAATTTTTTTTGTCCCTTTCCTATGTTTTTCACAGCTGATTTTTTCCATTCAAATTGATTGGGTTTGAGTAAGAAATTAATAAATGGTGCAATTGCATGAAAACATCTCGAGATATTTTATTTGATTTGGTAGTTGCTGTTTCATTTGTAAAATAAAAATGACAAATAATATTCTCTTCACTTAAAAAATTGCAGAAAGCTGGAGAACTATCAGACTTACACTTGGCATATGATGGCTATAGCAAAAAATGCAAAACAAACAAATAAACAACCCCCCCCCCCCAAAAAAAAACCCAAACAACTTAGGATAGTATTGAAAAACACTACAGGTGATCTGATATGAGAAACAGGATAAAAGCAATGGTTTTCATCTGGACTTTTAACACAATTATGTTGCTCACTGTATTAGTCAGTTCTGTTGCTTATAACAGAATACCTGAAATGGGTGATCTGTAGAGAAACAATACTTATTGATTACAATTTCAGAGGGAAGTCCAAAATCTAGGGAACATATCTGATGAGGGCCTTGTTCTTGGTGGGTGGCTCTACAGTAACACAGGGTATCACATTTCAAAATGGCAGAAGCAAAAGAGAGACTAACCTTGCTCACTCTCCTTTCAAAGCCATCAGAACTGTGCTCATGACCACCATTAAGCCATCAATGGGTTAATCCATTTACTAGGGCATGGTTCTCAAAATCTAATCACCTCCTTGAAGCCCCACCTTTCAATTATCATGTTTGGATTTCCCACAGTTTAATACTGTCTCAGTGAGGGTAAAGTTTCTAATACTTGAAACTTTGGGGGACATAATTCAAGCTACGGCATCCACTGTATAGATATTTAAAATTTATTTTAATTTTTCCCCTTTTCTTGATTTATCTTGATTTTGTCTTCAAGTGCACAGAATTAGAGAAAACCTAATGCATGTCTTATGATACAATCTTATCATTGTTCTATGTATGACCTACTTTTAATCTCTCTATCATTATTAATATAGTGTCATTATTCATGAACTCGTCATCAAAAATGAGAGCTAAGTTCTTGATAATAACTTATATCAAATTGTTTCTCTTTCCTGTACCACCCCATCCCTGCCTTTCTCTTCCTGAGGAAATATCATCCCTCTTAGTTCCTTTTTTCCTCCCTCCCTTGCTTTCTCTCTCTTTTCTTTTAATACAGTTTTATTACATCTATATCTATCCCTAAATAAGGTGTCATGCCGTGTCTGTAATCTTTTGGAACTTATGTTTAACTTAATACCATATTGTTAAGATTCATCTGTATTGTTGTATATTGCTATAGTTAATTCATGTTGACTTCAGGATAGTATTTCATTGCATGCATATAACCATAGTTTTTTCCATCCATTCTGTTGACGGGTGTTTGAGTTATTCCTAGGTTTTGACTTCTGTGCACAGGGCTGCTACAGACATTCTTGAGCATGTCTCTTGAGTACTGGCATGAGGGTTTCTGTTGGGTGTATACCAAGGAGTGGAAGAGAATATGTAAATGTTCAACCTTATGAGATAATGAGAAATTATTTCCCAAAGTGATTAAGCCAATCTACACTTCTTCCAGCAATATGCAAAAGATTCTGTGGTTTCATAATCATAACAGTGCCAAACATTGTCAGACAATTTTTTTTTGCTAATTAAGTGGGTTTAAAATGGTATTTCATGTAGTCATTCCCTGGTCAATAATAATGTTGAACAGCTCTTTATATGATTATTGACTATATTTGATTTTGATTTTTGTTTTTTTGGTGAAATTCCTGCTCATGTCTTTTGCTTATTTTTCTACTGTGTATTTTAATTGCTTTTCTGTTTGCAAAATAACACTCACTGAATTTACAAAATGTCAATAATTTCAGGAAAAAAATCAGTAAAAAACAAAAGATTCAATTGTGAATCAACCTAAGTCATGTTAACCATATGAAATTTTTAGGTTCTTTCTTTTTGGTAGATAACAACAGCCACAAAAGCTACGTGAAGTAGCAATGGTTAGCTTCTTCCCCATGACCTCACTACCAGGTTGCAATGAATATATGTCTCAGACTAAATCACTAGTACGCAGGCACAAAACTATTCACAAACTTGATCCGCAGGCTCCATGAAGCCCCAGCATTCTGTCAGTACAGATTGGCTTGTTTCTATGTTTTCTAGCCAGTCTTATTTGATTGAACCAATGGTTGGATATAGTATGCATTAGGGACTAGTTTATATTCCCTAAAGGGACAGGTTACTCACTTCCCTTGTACATACAAGATTTGATAGATCTTTAAAATCTTTATACAATTCACACCTTTGAATAGTTGTAATTGAACAAGGGGGAGAAAATTTCTAGCATGCATCATGCAAATAAACTGTCATTAGTTTCGCTAACAAAAACTTATTTTTGACATGATGTGTTAGTTAGCTGTGTCAGTTGTCGATCAAAATATGCATAGCAGAAGGGCTTAGAGTAGCCACCTCTGGAGAGAGACCCTTTCTGATATAAAGCTAGCTGACACCTCTTCTCTATGCATTCTTGAAAGATTGTTGCTGAATGTCTTTAGAATGAAAGCATGGGCTAGTACAAATAATCCTGCAATTTACCTTAGGCTATCTATGCCCTCATAAATCAGAAATGGTTCCATTTCTCAAGTTAGCAGATAGCCCATTATACCATATATTACCCAAGGAAGGAACTCCATATTTATTGGCCATGAATCAGTGCTTTTCTTTAGAACTTCCCACCTTCCAACACATAGGCTTTCTCAGGATGTTTGCTCACCGACTCTGCAAGCTCTTCAGTCTTTGACAATTATGTTGGGCTTTAGACACTATTGTGTTATCTTCTAAACCCAAGGCCTCTTGTTGTGTTCAGTTAGTGCTATTTTCTTAATGAATGTTGCTAGTGATTTATTTTGTAGAAGGCAATTTTTGATTGCCAGTAAAGAGGAAATACTGTTAGGTGAATAAGTAGTACCAACCGGTTCTCAGCAAAGGTCTCTGTGCTTAGCACCAGGGTACACCAAAGATGTGTGAACTGGTATTTATCCTGTCTTTTGGAATGTACTTTGTGATCAGCCCCATCAGCCTGTCCTGATCTATCAGCAAGGAGTAAAGTTAAAAACCGATGCAGAAATAGGGCTACATTAAATCCACCTTCTAATACAGCCCCACTTCTGCCTCAGTTTTTAACTTCTCACTTCTAATACTTAGCATTGCTTTCATTCTTCCTGATGACCTTTATATTCCATGACCTAGAGGTGTTTTTAGATACTTACAACTCATGGTCATAGATCTGAGGATAAGTTAACAGACCTCCTCCCCAACACACACAAACACACCCCTTCCCCCTTAGATGGGACCATGGACACACCAGTTATTGGTCTCTATCCTAACTGGACAGCTGAGAGGATGCAGAGATGATATTGGATTTGACCTCCCTATTGATAAGAATAATATGAATACTTATCGAGTGCTTACTAAGTATCAGGTGGCTGTTAATTGCTTCACATACAGCATCTCATTTAATTCTCATGGTAACCTTTGGAAGCAGATATTAAAATATCATCAACACCATTTTACAGATTGGAAACTAACCCAAAGAGGTTAGGTAGTTTCCTCAAGTTTATAGATTTAGTGGCAGACCCAAACTTGAATCCAGGTTTGACTCAAAGATGTGTGTTCTTAATAACAAGAAACTGCATTTGCATGTCCCATGGAAGTGGCCAGACTACAGCTCTAGGAAGCTACTTGTTCTTTTTTGTGGCTCAGGGAATGAGTGAGATTTCCAATATGAAAATGTGGCAGTGTTCTCTCTGGTATGGAGTCCCATGTAAAGAGCAAAGATGTGGTTGAGTTCTTGTCTCTCATTTTGGATGATTCATCACTTGTTTGTGGGTATCATAGACCCCTTAGACCAACATTTCACATTCATCGAGAAAATGTGTTGGCTATGTCAGTCCTTGGCTTGATGTAAGGCACTTTAATTAGTGCATTAAATCTTACAAGTTACTGGGTTAACTTATTATCTGTTTTTTTGTTGTCCTGTAACAAAATGTCCCTCCTCAGTACTGAATGTATTACTAAAAAAATCCAACAAACAAAAAAACTTCAACTCCTCACCCCCAATATCAGTATCTGAAACTGTGTGTCTCCATTAAAAAATCTCAGGGTCAAAGAGTGTGGATCGAATAGCCCTCAGTTTGAATTCCAGCTCTGTCTTTTACTGGCTCTTTGATCTTGGGCAAGTTACTCAACTTGCCTGGGCTTCAGTTTTGTTTTTTATTAAATGGGAACATATATTTACAATTACCTTGTAGGGTTGTTGTGAGAATTAAACAGGGTCTGGCATAGTGCCTGACATGCTATTGATTCTCCTCTAACCCCTGTTCAGTTTCCAAAAGTCAATTATTCCTTCAAAAAAAGTTATTGATTTTTATTGAATATAATTAAAAAGTCTAAAGGCTTAAAAAGATTTAACAGATCACCGAATGCAGGTTTTCACTGTGTGTCAACACCAATTGGAGAGCTTTAAAACATGCAAAATCCCAAACTCCAGTGCCTCGAAATGCTGATTCAGTAGGTTTGGGGTGGGAGCAGGAGGCCTGGTCTTTAAAAAGTTCCATTGATAATGGTGAATACATGTCATTATAAATTTGTCCAAACCCACAGAGTGTACAACACTAAGAGTGAGCCCTAGTGTAAAATATGAACTTTGGGTGATAATGAAGTGTCCCTATAGGGTCAGCAGTTGTAACAAATGTACCACTCTGATGTGGATGGTGATGGCGGGGGAGGCTGTGTGTGCCTGTGTGTGTGCGCTTGCACTCAGGGTGCAGGCAGGGAGTATATGGCAACTCTCTGTACTTTCTCCTCAATGTTGCTGTGCACCTAAAACTGCTCTAAAAATAAAGTCTATTAAAAAAAAAAATTCCGTGGAGGGTTCAGATGGGCATTCAGGTTTGGGAGGCACTGATCTCTCTAGTTCCCATGCAGAGCAGAAGCACCTGCAACTGCAGCGCTCTTCTCACAGCTCTGGTGCTGGTACTAGAAGTTCACTGCTCTCACAAAGCCAGTTCCATTGCTGGGCAGCGCCAGGATTCAAAAGTTCTTCCTAATACAGGACTGATGTCAGCCTCAATGTAACTTCCAATCATCGTGTGTAATTCCTCCCACTGGAGCTACATGGAATAAATCTAATCTGTTTCCCACGTGAAGCCCATTCATGTATTTACAGGCAGTGCTTGTATTCCTCCTGCCTCTACCCCATCCCAAATCTTCTCCTTTCAAGGTTAAAGATCCTTTGAACCTTCAGTGGTTCTTCCTCTGACATAATTTCCCAGCAATTCACACTCGTGATTCGTAGCGGTTCTTTGGCATTTCAGTTTTGAAAACATTAACAATTCATCTGGCACAGACAGCAACATCAGAATGGAGATCTTTGCTGTGCCTGGCACTAACCTTTTGGTTGCTGGGCTGGCCATATTGGCGCATACTTGGGGAATATCTGCTGAGTCATCCTACCTCTTAGAACATGATGCCAGCATTGAAAACGATGCTCTAGGTGGTCTGAGGTACAGAGTTGAATGGGATTATGTCAGTTTGCAGGCATTTGCATCACACAGTAGGCTATAAACATGTCTGGTGGAAAAACAAATCTAGGAAATATTTCGACTGAAGAGCTGTGAACCCATTTTTATTGAACCTGTTTATTGCAAGTTTTCATTTGATTTTTGAACCTGATTGCAGGTTCATTTATCTTATTATTATTCTATTTTTTATTTTAATTGACATGTAAAAATTATTTTTGTTTATCCAATACGTTATTTTGAAATATGTATACATTGTGGAATGGATAAATACAGTTAATGAACATATGCATTACCTCATATACTTGCCATTTTTTTTTTTGTGGTGAGAATACTTAAAATCTCCTTTCTGAACAATTTTCAAGAATACAAATATATTGTTATTAACTATAGTCACCAAGTTGTACAATAGCTCTCTTGAACCTATTCCTTGTGTCTAACTGAAATTTTGTAGTCTTTGACTAATATCTCCTCCTCCCCCTCCACCAGACCCTGGTAACCACCATTCTACTCTGATTCTAAGGGTTAAACTATTTTGGGCTCCACATATGAATGAAATCATGCGGTATTTGCCTTTCTATGTATGCTTGGCTTATTTCATTTAACGTATATCCTCTAGGTTCATCCATGTTGTCACAAATGACAGAGTTTCCTTCTTTTTAAAGGCTGAATAGTATTCCATTGTACATATGTACCACATTTACTTTAGCCTTTCATTCATTGATGGACACAGGCAGATTCCATATCTTGGTTATTGTGACTAATCTAGTAATCAACAGGGAATTGCAGATGTCTCTTTGACATACTGTTTTCATTTCCTTTGAGTATATACCCAGTAATGGCATTGCTGGATAATATGGTAGTTCTATTTTTAATTTTTTGAGGAACCTCCATACTGCTCTCCATAATGACTGTAGTAATTTACGTTCCCACCAACAATGTACAAAGGTTTTCTTTTCTCCAAATCCTCACCAATACTTGTTATCTTTCATCTTTTTGATAATAGCCATTCTAACAGATGTGAGATGATATCTCATTGTGGGTTTAATTTGCATTTCTCCAATGGTTAGTGATTTTAAGCATTTTTTTTTTCATATATCCATTGGCCATTTGTATGTCATCTTTTGAGAAATGTCTGTTCAGATCCTTTACTTATGTTCAATTGGGTTATTTGTTTTCTCACTATTGAGTTGTTTGCCTTTCTAATGTATTTTGGATATTAACCCCTTATCAGATCTATGGTTTGCAAATATTTTCTCTTATTCTGCAGGTTGTCTTTTTACTCTGTTGATTGTTTCTCTGGCCTCACAAAAGCCTTCTAGTTTGACGAATCTTGATTATTACTAATTGTGAGATTAACGATTTTTTTTTTGCTATTTATTTTGGACTCTTGGGTTGGTCAAGCAGTATGTGCTCCTGTCTCATGGCTTTATCCTGTCTACAGTTGATGGCTTTTGATATTGTTATTGATAATAAGGTTAAAGGAATTAGGACTAAAGAGATGATCCAGCCACACACCACTAGGGACCTCTCTGTGGCAAGGGTTCCACCAGTTCATTTTGACTTGGCTGTACTTGGAAATCACTGGGAAGATTAAAACAAAAATTAAGATATCAGGACTCTATCTAAGACCTCTTGAGTCAGCATCTACAGGGTGTAAATTTTTACAAAGTTCCTCAGGTGATTGTGACACATGGTCATGTTCAGGGGCCACTATTTAATGGATGCTCTTTGGGTATTATTTTCAAGCATTATGAATTCACTTACTGGGTATAATTTTACTCCCATTCACTAAAAACATCTTTATGCAGTATTTCAAAAATAATATTATGGTTAATATCCTTTCTAACTTTGAGTCATCACTTTCCCCTCAGGGGAGTTTCTCAAATGAGAAAATGGAGGCAGTTAAGTAACTTGTTTTAATAATTTTTAGCATGTTCTGGAATTTTTTTCTCTTTGAGTTCTCAGCTCAACCAATTTCTTTTGATTTGGGTTATTCTGAATCAACAGGCTTCCTCTTTGAAAATTGTGCCACCATAATTCCAAACGAATTGTCTTCATCATGCATTATCTTTCACTACCTAATCAAATGGAGTAGGATGATGATATATTGATTTATTTATCTTATGTATTCAGCAGTTACTTAGAGCTTACCATGTAACAGGCACTCCTTTAAGAGGTTTACATATGTTAACACATTTACTCCTATCAACTTTATGAGGTAGTATTATTGTCCTTACTTCTCAGATGAGGAAACTGAGGAAAAAGGAGATTAAATAACTTGCTGAAGGTCACATATCTAGAAAGAATGAATCGGGTTCCAGAATCCGTGCTCTTAGCCACTAGCAAATACAAAAAAATGATATTAATAAATCTAAAATTGTCCTTAATTTTGTGTTTTTTTCTATTTTTAATGGTGGTGGTTTGACATAAGTGTGACAAAATTTCGCTTAAATGAACCAAAACCCAAAATGGCAGTGGTTACCATCTGTATTATTCATTTTTCATTTATAACAAATTCATAGGTTCTAGACACTGAATTCCACTTAGAAAATTCTTCATTTTTATAAATACTCTAGCTCTATAATGTTAAGCACGTGTTTTGGTATGAAGAAAGGAAATGGAAATAAGTGAATTTTCTTCTTTATATCTTCAGTATAATGAAGGAAATAAGTGACAAAGAAACTATCAGGACTTTCAGAATGTGGCCTCTAACCTTGCCCTTCTGTGCACCTGTTTTTTCCTAGTTGATTTAAGTTCACTTCTTTTATGTCTCAGTTACGAGGTCATTCACTTATTCCTTTCTTCACTTGACAAATATGTATTTTTAAGAACCAATCATGTGTGAGACCCTGCAGAAAGAGTGACCAGAAAAAAATAGCTCCCTGCCCTCATGGAGTTTAGAATCTGGTGGAAGAAAAGACATAATCAAACAATCACAAGGGTAAATGTATAATTAAACTGTGTAAAATTAGCTCCATCCTAGTAATTTTTACAGTGACTTCTAAATGTTTAGTTACCTGTCTGTCCATTTTCTAATTCTAAGATGTTTGAGGGGAAGCTCTAGGTTTCATCTTTGTGCTCCCAGTGCTTGTTAATTCTGGCATCCACTTATTGTTTAGTTATGTGTTAAATAATGGATCTTTGCTAAATATAAATCTAAAATGACTGGACTGTAGTGATTCCAATCTTGCCTTTATATTTCAGAATGGGGAAAGACAGTGTTAAGTCCAGGAGCAATTCAGGAACATTGTATTAGCTTAATTATATGAATGGGAAAATGCTTTGGCCAATGTCTTTGGTAAACTATGATTAGAAATTTCATTATTCTGGCTTCCAGTCAAGACGGCAGAGTAGACGGTTCCTAGTGTCACTCTCTCTCACTAATCGACCAATTTGTAACTATTAAAAAGCAACAACAGGAGGCCCGAGATCTGTACTGGAATAAGCAGGAGCCGCGAGCCATTGGACCCCAGTCCAGGCCACTTCCCACTGTCCAGAGAGTCCTGAGAGCCACCAGACCCACATGCCCCAAGTCAGCTGTGCCAGAACAGGGCAGGCACTGCAGGACCCCAGCCCAGGCTAGTTCCCACTGCCCAGAATTTGCAGTCCATTCAGGATCCAAGCCAGTTATCAGGGTGAAATGAGTGGACTGTGATACCCCCTGCCACAATGATTAAACACCAAATGAAAGATACCAGAAATATGAAAAATCAAGAAAGTACATCACTACCAAAGGAAAATAATAACTCTCAAGCTCTAGATCCTATAGAACAGAAAGTCTTTGAAATGACTAACAAGGAATTTAGAGCAACAATTCTAAGGAAACTAAATGAGATACAAGAAAACTCAGTTAGACAACACAATGAAATGAGAAAAATATACAGGATGTGAAAGAAGAAATGTACAAAGAAATCAATGCCTTGAAAAAGAATGTAGCAGAGCTTGTGGAGCTGAAGGATTCAGTCAACAAAATAAAAAACAAAACAGAGAGTCTAACCAACAGGCTAGAACAAGCAGAAGAGAGAATTTCTGATCTTGAAGAAAGGCTGTTTGAATTAACACAGACCAGAAAAAAGAATTTAAAAAATTGAAGAAAATCTTAGAGAGATAACAGACAACCTCACACGCTCAAATATCTGGATCATCGGTATTCCAGAAGGGGAGGAAAAAGGAAATGGCATTGAAAACATATCCAATGAAATAATAGCAGAAAACTTCCCAGCTATAGGGAAAGAAACAGATCTTCAGATTCAGGAGGCCCAAAGATCCCCAAACATATTCAATCCAAAAAGGTCCTCTCCAAGACATGTTATAGTCAAACTGGCAAAACTCAAAGAAAAAGAGAAAATATTAAAAGCTGCAAGAGAGAAGCAGCAAGTCACCTATTAGGGAGCCCCAATCAGAATAACATCAGAATTTTCATCAGAAACCCTAAAAGCCAGAAAAGAATGGGAAGATATATTCTAAACACTAAAAGGACAAAAATTGCCAGCCAAGAATACTTTACCCAGCAAGGCTATCCTTCAAAAATGGAGGACAAATGGTATATTTCTCAGACAAACACTGCAGGAGTTCACTACCACATGATCAGCCTTAAAAGAAATTCTCAAGGAAGTACTGGGCTTGATACTACAAAAACAACCATCACTGCCATGAATATGCAAGAAAGAACAAAACCTAACAGTAAAACAAAAATGATAACAATAAAGAAAAAAATAGTTTATCTACCACCCCAAGATACCAACAAATACAGAAGAGAAACAGAAAATAAGAAAGAAAGGAACAAAAGGTACTTAAGAGAACTAAAAAAAAAAAAAAAAAAAAATCAGTAAAATGCTAGGAGTAAATCAACACCTTTCAATAATAACTCTAAATGTAAAGTGATTAAATTCCCCACTCAAAAGACACAGACTGACTGACTGGAATAAAAAGATGGACCCAACAACATGCTGCCTTCAAGAGACTCACCTCACCTGTAAAGACACACATAAACTAAGAGTGAAAGGATGGAAAAAGATATATCATTTAAACAGAAATGAAAAATGAGCTGGAGTAGCTATTCTTATATCAGATAAAATAGACTTTAAAGCAAGTACCACAAAAAGAGATAAAGAAGGCCTCTATATAATGATAAAAGAATCTATCCATCAAGAAGACATAACAATCATAAATATATATGCACCCAATGTTGGAGCAGCCAGATTTATAAAGCAAACACTATTAGATCTAAAGAGTGAGATAGACACTAGCACCATAATGTGGGGGGAACCTGAACACCCCACTCTCAACATTGGACAGATCATCTAGGCAAAAAATCAATAGAGAAACACAAGATCTAAACAACACTTTAGACCAATTGGTTTTGGCAGATATCTATAGAACATCCCATCCAACAACCTCAGAATATTCATTCTTCTCATTAGCACTTGGAACATTCTCCGGGATAGACCACATGTAAGGTCACAAAGCAAATCTCAACAAATTCAAAAAAATTGGAATTATTCCCTGTATTTTTTCCATTGACAATGGATGTAAATTAGAAATCAATAACAAATGAAACTGTGGACACTATTCAAACACAAGGAAATTAAACAACATTCTACTTAATGACATGTAGGTCCAAGAAGAAATTAAACAGGAAATCAAAAAATTTCTTTTCCCTTAAGAACAGGAATAAGACAAGGATGCCCACTCTCACCACTCCTATTCAACATAGTGTTGGAAGTACTAGCCAGAGCAATCAGAGATGAGAAGGAAATAAAGGGCATCCAGATTGGAAAAGATGAAGTCAAACTGTCCCTGTTTGTGGATGGTATGATCCTATATATTGAACAGCCTAAGGCCTCTACAAATATCTCCTAGAGTTGATAAATGATTTCAGCAAAGTTGCAGGATACAAAATCAACACAGAAAAATCAGAAGCATTTCTATACTCCAACAGAGAACATGCAGCAAAAGAAATCAAGAAAACTAGCCCATTTATAATAGCCACCAAAAAAATAAAATACTTAGGAACAAAGTTAACCAAGGATGTGAAAAATCTGTACAAAGAGAACTATGAACCACTGTTTAGAGAAATTAAAGAGGACACAAGAAGATGGAAAGATATCCCATGCTCTTGGATTGGAAGAATTAACATTGTGGACTTATTTTCCCATCCCAGTTAACCGAAATTTTAGAATTTTATTTTTCTCTTGATTGATTGACTGAAATGACCCCATTGCAGACCTTGCTGGAACACAAACTATTCATGAAGATTATGAGAATTATTTTTGTTCACTCTGCCCTTTCCTCTTGATTTGCTAGTCCAGAAACTCCTAGAGTAAATTGCAAAGGTTGTGGTCAATAGGGAGGTTTCTGGATTCAAGGTAGATTGCACAGGCATTTTGAGATCTACTTAAAGGAGCAGCAAAGGAGCCTACTGACTGGACTTCCCCAGTACATTGAATGGGATAGTATATATATGCAAATTTCAGGATGCGTTTTTCCAGTCACAAGAGAGTGAATCTAAATCATTTTCTATTTTACTCTTCTCTAATCTACAGTTTCTATCTTTTCTGGAAATCTAGATGGAATTCATTTTTAGAATCCTGCAAATAAGTCATTTCTATACTTTATTTGTAAGATGGTGAAATTACTGAGTCCTAGTCCTGGGTTTCTTTTCTTCTAGTTTTTGTCTCTTGCTTTCATTGACTAATTTATCTGTTTATTCATCTGTTCATTTTTCTCTTTTTTCAAGAGCATGTCGACTGTATGTGTGCCTGTGCATTATGTCTGGTCAGTATACAAATTTGAGAATATTTTGTTTGTTTGTTTTTGGTGGCTGGCAGGTATGGGGATCCAAACACTTGACCTTGTGTTATCAACAGCACGCTCTACAGAGAGAGCAACTGGCCAGCCCTAAATGTGAGAATTTACACTGACAATATTTACAGTTCATTTGGCTCAGCAGCACCAACAGTTGTCATGGCGCAGCCATGTTGTACTCCCTAACACCACCACAAAGCCTGTGACCTCTGAACAAACAATTTTTCTTTAAAACTTATTACAGAAATATCATCCAGTCATCCTTAAATAAAGTGTGGAAATGAGTTAAATGTGGGGTTCTAAAAATGAATTCCCTCTGGATTTCCAGAAAAGATAGAAACTATAGATTAGAGAAGAGTGAAATAGAAAAAGGTTTAGATTCACTCTCTTGTGACTGGAAAAATGCATTTTGAAATTTGCATATATAAGATCCCACTTAATTTCCCTGCTGGGGAAGTCCAGTCAGTAGTCATCCTTATATCAACCTATCATAAACATTTTGGAAACAATCTCTGATTTTCATGTTATGCTGTTTCTGGAGTAATGTTTGCAAATCTTCCAAAAGACTACTGTGTTCTAAATATACCTCTTTAAAGTTTCATGTTTTAATTCTAGTTTTGGGGATTAGGATGAGATGCATATTCATCCAATTCAAGGTTTTGTAAATTAGGACAATAGTTCTCAAATGTGATTTGGGCAGGTATGGGAGTCTTACCTAGTCTGCTTCCTCACCTGGGAATGCTCTTTCTCTTTTCTTTAATTGGCTACCTGCTATGTATCCTTGAAGATTCAGTTTAAATGTCACTCATTTGAGAGGCCACCCCCAATCTCTCTCTTAGCTTCAGGCTAAGAGCTCCTAGATCACCCTGTATTTACCTTTAGGATGGCATGTGCCACATTTTATTAAAAATGTGTAATGTTAATTTCTACTTTGGGTAAGCGTTCTGTGTTCATTAATCAGAAAATCACACAAACATAAAGAAAAAAGTCTCCAGTAATATCACAACCTAGAGAGAACTATCACTAGTATTTTGGGTTTTATCCTTTCAGTGCCTGCACACATACACACGTTGATGTAGCCTGTTTTTTTAAAAAAAACATAATGGTATATCTTGAATATAGTTCCATAGTCTGTGCCATCATTTCTAAGGCTTCAGTGCATTCGCTTTGGATGTATCCTTATTTATTTACATTGTGCTCTGCTCCTGGATATTTAGTTTGCTTCCCCTCTCTTGCTTTATTTAACATACTACAATAAATATCCTTGTACAAACATCTTTGTAACTTGTTCTGTTCCATCTTAAGGATAAATTTCTAGAAGGGGAGTTATTCGGGCAAGAGGTGTTTACAATTTTAGGACCTTTGTTCTATTTACCTTTAGAAAAACATTCCTCCTTTTACAAGTGGCTGACCACATGCTCCTGTAATTGCGGGCTTGTTTGCTCATCCTCCTCCCTGCATTTTCGGTGCTTGAGTGTGCTGCTGATGCCTTCCATGGAGATTCTGATCAGAGTGTCTGGCAGTCTACAGGTGCTCAGTAATAATCAATCTATATTTTTGTGAAAGATTTTTTTCTGTGTCTTTCCAAGAAGCATATTTATGCCCAGCTTTGGAAAAAACTTTTTCAAAAATAAATAAACCAGGATACATCTATAAGTGGATTACATTGCGAACGTTGACGTACGTGTATGACAGTTGTTTACAATGTGTAAACCCAAAAAGAATAGGCTATAAAAAAATGTAGGGTATTATTCTATTTTATGCATGAATTATATTCATAAAATTATATGCATATAAATTATACCTATATGCATAAATTGCATTTACAAAACGGAAATTGGGATGTGCCATGTTTTATTATCTGTATTAAGAGAACTCCCACGAAGCATTTTATAACACATAAACGAGCCATTTAAATCATTTATTTTATTTTACCAGTGATACTTTCATCACCATTCCTCCTGTTCCTTTCACTAAGAGATAGCAAGAAAGACAGGGGTTGTAATACGAGTTCAGCTGCCATGATATAGGATAATTTATTCAGCTTTCTTTATGTAGCTTCTCTACACATATAATAGGAGTACTGAGGCCCATCTATATCCTCCTCCAAGGCATGTTGTGAAATAATAGAGATTACTTGGTGTTCTTGGGAGGAAAATTGGAGTAGAAATCCTGAGTGTTTTTATTTATTATTAATATCTTTCCCCCTCCCACTGTGTTTTGAAATGACTCACGATCTTAATGTGTTTGACAGGGAACTACTTGGGAGAAGGGAAAGGAATGTGATAAAATATAACACAATATCACAGATAAAATGGTTATTTTTATCCCTCTGAAAGCCTACAGCATTTTGTTCCTAATCATCTATCGTGATGCAATTATACTCCTGTGTCTTCTGTACTTTCCTCTCTTCCTTTCTGGTAATTTTCCCTGTCAAAAAAAAAAAAAAAAAAGAAAGAAAGAAAAGAAAAGAAAGAGTAGTCTTCCTTTTGACTATGTCAAGAGAGAAACTTTGTAAGTTTAAATTTGTGTTCCTCTGTTTACCGCTCCTTTATCAACATTAAAACAAAACCAGCCCCCACCCCGCTGAGGGCATTCCCTTTGCCCCCAACCCCCTGGGGCTTATATAGAGATTATAAATATATAAGGGGGAGAGGCTTGGGTGGGGTGGGGTTGTGGGCCTGGGGCCTCATTTCCCCTCCTCCCCCTGCCCCTGGTCCCCTATCCCTGGGGCCGTTTATTAAAAAAAGAATAATAAAAGGATTAAAAAAAAAAAAAAAAAAGAAACAAAACCAAAAACTAACTGGCAATATTCAAGGTAAAGCTATTCCTGCTTTTCATTCTATCCACAATAACATCCTTGCCTTTCCTTTAATAAAGCACCAGGATGGTAAAAACAAATTCTATTGCAGTTATTAGATAAGTCACTTTCCAGGCAGAACTTATAATTGTTTCAGATTGTTGGCATAAAAGAATGTTTTTCCTTTTTATTAAATGTTAAGGCATTAAATTACAATTTTTATTTTATACCTTTTAACTTTTAAGGAACTGTCTCATCCACAGCTGTAGAAAGGTTGAGATAATCCTATTATGCAGAGTAATGATAATAATTACTATTAATTATTGAGAGCTCATAGTGTTCCCTAAACTGTTCAATGTGCTTAACATGTGTTACATCATTTATTATTATTGTTATTATTTCCTATCTGGTAGTATTATTTAACCATTTCATGGATTTTCTGGCTTTCTCATTTGCTCTGTACTTCCTGTCATTGTACTCCAATACATGGCAGCAAAGTGTGAAAGCAGCAGCCGCTGTAAAAGTGGAAGCTATAGAATCAGGGGCAGACAAATGTCAGGAGAGAGGGCTGGCAGTGGTAGATATAGTCTTGTGCGTGGGGTGACACACACTTTATCGTCAACTCTGAAAAGGGAAGCTAATTGTTCAGTATGCTGGAACAAAGTACATAAACTGGGACTTTCTGGGTCAAACTGGGACATGTGCTTACCCTACTTAAAAGGAGGAGGAATGGGCAGCTTCTGACTCAAGTGTGTTGGATACAGAAATGTTTACAACCTTCTGTCTGCCTGGAATATGATCATCTCTACTTATAAATTCATTCCTAGAGGGATTTCTGGTGTAGGCCTCCTAATCCATATGTTAACACCCTGTATTCTTTGTTCTTTTTAGTAGCACGACACATTGTGATCTGACTACTGTAAGCAAAAAGGGGAATTTATAACAGTTACTGGTAGAAGCCCAGGAACATGGCTTTACTTCAGAAACAGTGCCTTAGATGCTGTCACAGTTCTGTCTGTCTCCAGCCTCTGTTCCTGTCTGTACATCTGAGGATTCTACCTTTTGCTGCCTTTGTAGATAACTGCTCTGCTTCTCCAGTCCAAAGGTGGGAGACATGGTTGCTGGCAGCTAATGAACGTCACTTCTAACAGTTGCAGCCTCTAAAGGAAGATTGCAATTCCTGGTGTTTCATGTCCAGAAATTCTCAAGTTTATGAACTTGGTTTAGGAGCACACCCTTCATTGATCAGCTGTGACCAGGGGTAAAGTTATGGAAGAATATGGCGGCTTCCTTGGTAACCATATTATTGCATTTGGGGAAAAGGGGGTTCTAGATAATCTGTATTGTTTCCAGACACAGGAGAATACTGAGAGGACAAAACAATAGTTGTCTATTACATAATACTTTGGAGAGGTGCCATAGTTAAAAAGAAGCTAATATGCCAAAGATTTGATGGAGAATTTTCCATGGGTGGGCTAGGGAATTTGTGAGGTGTATTCTGAGGTAGAATAAGGTATTCTGACTTGAAAGGTAGAATAAGACTGAAAAAAAAAAAGGGGGTTATAGGAAAGACTTGGTCTGGCAGGAGAGCATGTGATTATCTGGGATGCAAGGGGCATGGTACACATGTCAAACTCCATCCATGTCATTAACTAGTCATAGTAAGTGTGATGTCCTTGTCTCATCTCTTTTCTGATATTGGAGCAGCTATCTCTCCTCGAACTCTTGAATGTCTGTTACTCATGACACCTAAACAGATTTCTTTTTAGAAAGCAAAATAGTCTTTTTGGAGGTGCTATATAATCTGTTTCTTACTTTTGGATCATTAAAAAAAATAATTATTAGAATTGTCATTTATGGAGCACTTATTAGTTGCCAGTTGCTATGCATGGCACATTATTTCCTGTAACCCTCAAAATCAACCCTTTCCTGTTCCCTATTTTCTTAATCCATTTTTTATAACAAAATTTTAATGTTTAATTATTATTATTTTTTAATTTTAATTTTTATTGTAACAGTTCATTGTACATATCTGAGGGCGACAGAGTTGAATATCAATACATGTCTGCAATATGTGATACTCAAATCAGAATAATTATTATATTCAATAGTACATAACCTCATCATTTTTCATGGCCCTTTACCAGTTCCTTCCTTTCCCTCCTCCACTTTTCTCACTTCTGGTAACCTCAGTTTTCTTTAGAAAGTTCAACATATTATTGTGATTGTTGTTTCTTTCTTTCTTCTTTTTTTAAAAAAATTTATTTATATGTTTATTTTTCAGCTCCCACTTATGAGTGAAAACATACAGTATATCTCTTTCTGTGCCTGGCTTGTTTCACTTAACATGATTTTCTCTAAGTTCATCCATGTTGCTGTGAATGGTAGTATTTCATTTTTTTTTTTTATAGTAGAGTAGTATTCCATTGTGTAGCTATACCACAGTTTCCTTATCCACTCATCCAATGATGGGCATTTAGGCTGATTCCAACTCTTGGCTGTTGTAAATAGCACTGCAATAAACATGGGGGTTCATCTCTTCGACATGATGATTTCCATTCCTCTGGGTATATACCCAGTAGTGGAATTGGTAGATCATTTGGCAGTTTTATCTGTAGTTGCTTAAGAAATCTCCGTACTGTTTTCCATAATGGCTATACCAATTTACAGTCCCATAAATGGTGTTGGAGGGATCCTCTTTCTCTGTATCCTTGCCAGCATTTTTTGTTCCCTGTCTTTTTGATAATAGCCAGTCTAACAGGGTGTGAAATGACATCTTAATGTGTTTTTGATTTGCATTTCTCTGATGCTGAACAATATTGAGCATTTTTCATGTGTCTGTTGGTCATTTGTAGGTCTTCCTTTGAGAAATGCCTATTCGGCTCCTTTGCCCATTTTTAAACCATGTTATTTGTTTTTTTACTGTTTTGTTTGAGTTCTTTGTATATTTTTTATATTAATCTTTTGTTTGCTGCAAGTTTGCAAATATTTTCTCCCACTCTGTACATTGTCTTTTCACTTTGTTAATTGTTTTTTTTTGTTGTGCAGAAGATTTTTAGTTTGATATAATCCCATTTGTTTATTTTTCCTTTTGTTGTCTGTGCTTTGGTGTCATATTCATAAAGTCTTTGCCCAGTCCTACTTCCTGAAGTGTTTTCCCTGCCTTTTCTTTTAGGAATTTTAAAGTTTCAGGTCCTATATTTAAGTCTTTAATCCATTTTGAGTTGATTTTGGTATATGGTGAGAGGTATGAGTCTAGTTTCATTCTTCTGCTATTGATGTCTAGTTTTCCCAGCACCATTTATTGAAGAAGCAATCTTTTCCCCAACATATGTTCCTGGTTCCTTTGTCAAAGATCAGTAGGTTTGTGCATTGATTTCTGGGTTCTCTATTCTGTTCCATTGGACCAAGTGTCTGTTTCTACACCAGTACCATGCTGTTTTGGTTACTATAGCTTTGTACTATAGATTGAAGTTAGGTAGTCGTATGCCTCTAGCTTTATGTTTGTTTTGCTTAGGATTGCTTTGATTATTTTGGTCTTTTGTTGTTCCATATGAATGTTAGGATTGTTTTTTTCTATTTCTGTGAAGAATGCCATTGGTATTTTCATGGGGATTGTATTGAATCTTTAGATGGCTTTGGATATAAAGGACATTTTCACAATGTTTATTCTTCCAATCCAAGAGCATAGAATGTCTTTCCATTTTTTTGTGTTTCCTCTTTCTTTTAGCAGTGATTTGTAGTTCTCATTTTACAGATCTTTTACCTCCTTGGTTAAATTAATTCCTAGGTTTTTTTTTTTTTGGTGACTATTGCAAATGGGCTAGCTTTCTTGATTCCTTTGTCTGCTAGTTCCTTGTTGGAGTATAAAGAAACTACCAACTTTGGGGTGTTGATTTTGTATTGAGAAACTTTACTGAAATTGTTTTTATTTTAGCTTATTCTGAGAGTTTTTTTTCTTTGTAGAGTATTTAGGCTGTTCTGTATAGATAGGATCATGCCATCTGCAAAAGGGAACAATTTGACTTCTTCTTTTTCAGTCTAGATGTCCTTTATTGCTTTCTTTCTCTTGCCTGAGTGCTCTGGCTAGTACTTCTATTACTATGTTAAATAGGAGCAGTGAGAGTAGACATCCTTATCTTGTTCCCCTTTTAAATAGAAGGATGATATTGAGGGTAGGTTTGTTGTGTATGGCTTTTATTATGCTGAAGTAATTTCCTTCTATACCTAATTTGCTGAGTCTTTAATCAAAAGTGAAGTTGAATTTTGTCAAATGCTTTTTCTGTATCTACTGAGATAATCATATGGTTTTTGTCCTTGATTTTGTTGATGTGGTGTATCACATCAATTGAGTTGTATATATTGAGCCATCTTTGTATCCCTGGGAGAATCCCACTTGATCATGGTGTATAATTTTTTTTTTTTGATGTGTTGCTGTATTCTACCTGCTAATATTTTATTGAGGATTTTTGCATGTATGTCAGTCTGAGATCTGGCACATAGTTTTCTTGTTTTGTTGAGTCTTTGTCTGGTTTTGGTGTCAGGGTGTTGCTGGCCTCATAGAATGAAACCTGGGAGAATGGCCTTTGTTTCAATTTTTTGGAATAGTTTTAAAATAATTGGTACTAATTCCTCTTTAAAGGTTTGGTAGAATTCAGCAGTAAAGTCATCTGGTCCTGGGCTTTTCTTTGTTGGGAGATTGCTGATTAGTGCTTCAATCTCTTTGCTTGCTATTGGTCTGTTCAGGTTTTCTGTATCTTTTTGGTTCAGTCTTGGTAGTTAGTGTGTGTACAGAAATTTATCCATTTCCTCCAGATTTTCAAGTTTGTTGGTATATAGTTGTTCATAATAGTCTTTAATGATTCTTTGTATCAGTTGTAATGTTTCCTTTTTTATTTCTAATTTTTGTTATTTGGGTCTTGTTTCTCCTTTTGTTGGTTAGTCTAGCTAATGGATTGTCTGTTTTGTTTATCTTCTTGACAATCCAATTTTTTATTTCATTGGTCTTCTGTATTATTTTTTGACCCTCTGTTTCATTTGGTTCTGTTCTGATCTTAATTATTTCTTTCCATCTACTAATTTTGGGATTGGATTGTTTCTATTTTTCTAATTCTTTGAGGTGTAGTGTTAGGTTGTTTATTTTAAATCTCTCTGCTCTTTTGATGTAAGTGTTTATTGCAATGAACTTCCCTCTTAGAACTGCTTTTGCAACATCCCACAAGTTTAGGAATGATGTGTCTTTATTTTCACTAGTTTTGAGACATTTTTTGATTTTCTGTTTAATTTCTTCTCATCAGCACATGGAACATTCTCCAGGATAGACCACATGTTAGGTCACAAATCAAGTCTCAACAAATTAAAAATAATTGAAAACATTTCAAGTATCTTCTCAGACCACAATGGATTAAAACTAGAAATCAATAACAAGTGAAACTGGAAACTATACAAACACATGAAAATTAAACAACATGCTCCTGAACAACATATGTGTCCAAGAAGGAATTAAACAAGTAACCTCTTTCAGTATTTTAGATGAGGAAACTACAAAGGTTAAAGTTTTGGTTACAGTTCTGTAGATAATAAATATTAGAGCTAATATTAGAACCCAGCTCAGAGTGAGTCCAAAAAACAAAGGCCATTTTACATCCTGTCACATGGTAGATAGCAAGACATTATCTGTGAGTTATGTGAGTAATTTAAAAATGTAACTATAGGGAGATCTAAGTAAGTATTAATAACAGTAGCCCCAAATCACACAATTAAATTCAGAGGTACCCTAATTTAAGAAATTGACTTGTAATTTTGTCCTATTTCCATTTGCTGAAAAATGAGTAATCTAGGACCCCAAAATATTTTCTCTTCTGAAAGTTTTATGATATCATTAGCAAACAGATACTATTTCAAGTCAATATTTATGGAGCACTTGCTATGAGCTGGGTGCTGGTATATTAAGCAGGGTTATCAGTATCTATTTTTATGAAGAAATCATAGGCATATAGAAATGAAGGATGTTAGAGTTGAGAGGGGCCTTAGAAATTGCATAACCTTATAAATTGTTGTCAGTCTGTGTTCTGCAGAGCCTTTGGGTTCTGCCAAGGTTTATCTATGGTCATCTTTGGATACAAGGAAGAAATGGAGGAACCCAAAGTGGAGACTGAGTAGTAGAATACTGTTTCTGTCCTTCCTTCTTCAACAAGAGTGGCTCCAAACTTGTATTTTTTGGCCCTGTTGGAGTTTCCTCTCTTTACAGATGAAACTCAGGGGCAGTGTGTATCTGGGGCCAATGACATGGTAGACTAAGTAGGCACAAAAGTAGGATTCTCCCATTTGCCATACCAATGAGCTGCATAGTGTTCATCATGCTTCTCATACTCTTTTTAGGAGTAAGTTTAACTTTCATTGTATTTCTGGGTTCCTTAGTCATGCCCAGTCACATTGTACTCAGATGTCCACATTATAGATATAGACTAACGGCAAATGTGGTGACTTTGGGACTATTAAAAAATTGCAGTCATTGAGTGTGATGTAAATTGTTTGATCTTTATTGACTTTGTTGTCAAATCATAATAAACTCCTTTGGGTTTCTATTACCTATGACTCCAGTTGAAGTCCCAACTTTACAGTAAAACATTTCAAATTTGCAAACTTAGCAATAGTTTAAGAATTACCATGCCATGCCAATTCCCTGACCTCTTATCAAATGTTCTGATATAGAGAGAAGAAGATTCTGGGCTGGAGGAGGCAATCACTCTTCATTAATCCTAGCTATTTGTGTTCTACCACTATAATTTTGCAATCTTTCTTAGACTCAAGATCTTTCTTGTATTTGAAGAAAAGACACATCCCATTCTGTCTTCTTAGCATTCCAGCTCATTCTGCTTTTGTCTGTTAAGATAATCAGAAGATATGGAGACTCAAATAGTTCATACCAAGTCAAGGCTAGAACTGTTTAGCCAGAATTATGAAAATTATATTAAATTATTGATTAGAGTGACCGAAATTTGTTCTAGTTTAATTTTAGGACCCAAGATATGGACTTTTCTGCCCTTGGACTTGGGGACAGAAGCAAGGAGACAGGCAGACTTTAAGAATGGGAGGCTTTTGCTGAAGCAGAGGAGAGAAGGAAAGCAACTAAATTCAATTAGGGACCAGTAGGAGCGGATCAAATCTGCAGCTGGGAGAGATCACCAAGCAGCTGCAGCTAGATCATGGTGACTGTAACTCAGACAAGAAAAACAGAATGTGGGAGGCAATCTGCTTGCAATTTCCTTATGCCAGTATTAAAACAATGTTAGGACTTACTGATTTTTTTTTTTTAATAAGGAAGAAAAAGTTCACCAAAGATAGATTTAGTGGATTTTTTTTTGTAGAAACAAAAATAAAGAAAATGACTTTCATTGATAAAAATCCCTGTTTCTAGATATTGAAGTAGTTTCTTTCTTTCTTTCTTTTTTTTTGGTATAAAAAAACGATATTGTGACAAGAATCCTTTTTTGATTGTTTCTTATTGAGCATATCCCATTTTCTTCCTCAGGATAAAAACCCAGAACTTAAATTTCTGAGGTCAATGCTGCATATATTATTAAGCTTTTAAAATACGTAATCAAATTATCTTTTAAAAATCTGTTGCAGTCTTCTATGAATTTCCTACCTTTTGTTGGGAATACACAGAAATAAAATATACACTGTTGTTTCAGAGACCCCTGAAGTTAGATGAAACTGTAAGGGGCCAAATGGGTAGTTACTACTGTATTATATTTTATGAACACTGTCTCCTTATCAAAGCCATAAACTTTCTAAGGTCAATACTCAGCTTTCTGTTCTACTGCATTGTCTGCTTTGTTCATACCTGAGGCCACAGCTAAGTGAACTATTGAATCAAATTTGGACAATCAAATTCTTTTTCTTAAGAATTTGTACCAAGGAGCATGAAGTCTAAGACACTTAGAGAATGTAGCTAGACATATTAGATCTGGGAGCTCTAAAGTCTTACAGAGTTGGGACCAAGGATGGACGTGTGGAAAACTATAGATAAGCTAAAGTAGCAAACCTTTTTTTATAGCAAGGGTGTATATAAAGAAAGAAGCAGACGCTAAACATCAGAGACCATAGGGCCTGAGAATAAAAGTCAATGGTGCAGTCGCTGTGAGTCTCCTCCATGCATTCTGTAGTTTGTTCCCCAGGACCCTCCTGTGCTTTCTGAAGTTTGATCTGTGTTGATACCACCCAAGACATCTGACTCTAGGTAAAATGGAAAGGCATTTACTTTAGAAATATCAGTTATGTGTAGGGCTGATCTTAGCCAATACAGGGGTTCATAGGTTTCCAGACATAGTGAAACATATTTTCTGAAATATAAATTAGGATACTTTGGACAAAAGAGTATTTTTTAGATTGATATATTTACATGAAAAATTATCAGACCAGGATCATTGCCTTAAACCTACCCTTAACTGTTTAAATATAAGGACTTACATTCCTCTGCCTTTGCTTTGATTTCTCTAGTACTAGGGTTCTCAAACATTAGCACAGATCAGAATTACCTCAGGGGCATGCTATAACACAGATTGCTGGGCCTCATCCTAAGAGTTTCTGATTCAGTAGTAATGGGGTATGGCCTGAGAATTGCTGTTTCTGATAAGTTCTCAGGTGATGCTGATGCTTCTAACCCTGGGACCACACTTTGAGAACCATTAAACTAGTAAAAATGTGGGAAAGTCCCTCAGAGAAGAAAATGATTCAGTTTCTTATACTTTTATTAGTCAGTTTTAGGAAGATCTGAGTATTAGATCTTTTTCTTCTTTCGAGTATTAGATCCTTTTCTTCTTCTCCCCTCTACTTGCCTACATCCTCCAACATCGATCCTTTGTCAACCCTTTCCCTTGGCTGCCGTGTTCCATCCCAGCACTTGCCATACTGCTCAGCAGTTGCTGTCTGCCCAATTAACTGCTGGCATTCTAGGGGCAGGGATGAGTGTGTTTCATCTGTGTATCCCCACTGACTGGCACTGTACCTAGACATGGCAAGTGTGACAGATGTGTGGAGTGAAAGACGGAATGAGTGAAAATTCCTTTCTTTTCTTACGGACTTTAGGTCCTTGTAGAAGTCCGTCTCTGTTGGACTTTATTTCTCCATTTCTTTCTGGTAAAACTGGGAGGCTGTTGCATATCTTTCTTGACCTTTACTCTTAGAGTATAAGTGGCCTGTCAGGATAGGATAAAGCAGTGTAAGGAGGAGGATGTATGATCATGCATGTACAAATGTGTATGCTCTGTTTTCCTTTCCTTGCATTACCTTCTTGGTGTTCATCGTGTGTTCCCACAACTGTGCAAGTCAGTGAAGATGTCAAGCATCTCTGCCAGATCATGCATGTCCTTGAAGAATGTCCAGTGCATAGATAGTTTTATTTTACCCTGTGACTTACATACAGCTCTTGGTTCTGTTTGGATAGCAATGCATAAACCAACAAAACTAGATTTTCACTCATTCATGTAATTTCTCATGACTTAAAGGCATCTTGATGTAGCAAAAAAGAACATTAGGCTAGGAATTAGCAATCCTGGATTCTAGTCTTAGCTTAAGCTGTAATTTGTTGCATGCCCTTAACCCAGTCTCCGAATTTGATTTTACAGTGAAGGCTTTAATAAACATGATCCAAATATTCTCTTCAAATCTTAATACTCTTAGCATCTGTGAAGTTAAAAGGAATACGTTCTCTAGAGTGTGACATGCTTTAGGCATGTGTTCATTTTCATACACTGGTTTGGCTTATATGTCCTTGTAGGTGGTAAAGAGATCATTTGCTGAAATAAAGACATTCAAAGGACTAAGAATAATGGTGTATAGTAGCAGTCTGTTCCATGTCTTTGAATATTCTAGGAGTGAAAAAAAAAAGAGCATTTAAGGAGGAGACTGTAGAGATTTATACCATTGAAGAAGGAAGCTAGAATTCTTGTTCAGGTCTGAATATTTAAAAGGGACCAATTTTTCAATCAGAGAAACCAGACCCATCAACACATTCTTTCTTTGAATATTTATGGTTTGTTCCATATTTTGTCCCTGTGGAACTTCTAGAATGAAATGATTGTATGTTTGATTCCTGAAGGAGATAACGTGCTCTCAGAAATATGCTACTTAGAACCCCCAAAAAGTCCAGATTTAAAGTATCAGCATGGTGACTTGCTAACATCTTCCAAGTGTCCAGCTGTTCTCATTACCATGTGTTCACGTTTCAGCCTTGGGAAGTATAGTTCACAGCAATGTCACAATGGCAGAATAGTTGGTAAAAATGTTTTTTCTGCATATTTGACTTGTTAAAGAAAAACAGTTTTGGGGAAGTAATGATGAGGATATCTTTATCGTGATGAAGCCACAGCAAATTTCCAGAAGAAGACAAGCTGTCACTTTCTTGACCTTTTGAAATTCTCCATGAAGTTTAGTTCTCCACCAGTTTGCTAATTCAGAGGAATTAGGTCTGATTTAAAAAATTGGAGAAGTACATCATAAATGCTTTCTTTCTTGGGAACTACGTTGAAGGTGATCCTTAAAAAAAGTGGTTGGTACAGAGTGTAGTTTGAGATATTAACTTAATTTTGTTTCCAGTTTTCTGAAAGTCTTTATGTAAAAATATCCAACAGAAACAAACCCCCAACACATGGGATTGAAGATTGGCTGATTTTTTATTTTTGTTTTAAAGATGACCGGTAAGGAGATCTTAACCCTTGACTTGGTGTTGTCAGTGCCACGCTCACCCAGTGAGCAAACCGGCCACCCTTATACGGGATCCGAACCCGTGGTCTTCGTGTTATCAGCACCGCACTCTCTCAAGTGAGCCACAGACCGGCCCGAAGATTGGCTGATATGTACCTTCTTTGAATAATATTTTGATTTGGTACTCACTGGGAAACTTAGGGAACCTTAAAATCTTTAAAAGGTTATGTTTCGGGCCAGCCCTGTGGTGCACTCGGGAGAGTGCGGTGCTTGGGAGCACAGCAGCGCCCCCGCTCCGGGTTCGGATCCTATATAGGAATGGCCGGTGCGCTCACTGGCTGAGCGTGGTGCAGGCCACACCAAGCCGAGGGTTGCAATCCCCTTACCAGTCACGAAAAGACAAAAAAAAAAAAAAAAGTTATGTTTCCTTTGTGGCATAAAA